>NC_044356.1:8211717-9411717 GCF_007364275.1 Archocentrus centrarchus
CTCTGACATCCGCCTGGCACTGTACAGAGACACTCCCATCCCCACCGTGGCCATCGTCATGGCGATGGGGTCGATGAGGCTGCTCTGAGGCTGAATCTGGACCTCACCTGACATCTGCCTCTGCAGACAAAAGTTGGACACACAGGTGGAGACAGACATTTTAGTGACTATGTAAGCTGCACTGGCTGAGATCAGCTGTAATTGTCCACACTGTCCAATAAAGTTAAATTCAAAATTGAAACAAAAGAAAAAGCCCCTGAAGGGGCTGTTATCGCCCCACCTTAAACGAGACACTTAATTAGGAAGAAAATATAAAGAAACGCCACCTGGTGGCTGGAGGTGTAAACCACATTAAACAAACTAAATAGGGCTCCTTCATGTGTCATATTTACATCATATATAATTTCCCTTAAATGCAACAAAAGCTGATGCTTGGTGAAGTTTGGGGTAAAATGCACCCTTTCACAGCTTTAACCCTGAACGCTGAAACATGAGGGTTTGGAAGTGACAGATTGGACTCACCCTGTGTGTCAGAGCACAAACACGAGCTTTAACACAACAGAGCGAATCAACAGCCCAGCGATGAGAACGCGCTGGCACAGAAGACACAGATTAAGCCTGATACCTTCATTTTTAAAGACTGGGAGCATTAAAGTAAAACAAAAAATATCACACACAAACGAGCGAGTCTTTATCTCCAGTCAGTCAAACAAAAACAATCCTAACACACCCTCCATTTACCACCCCCGTGTCGTGGGACCGGGTTTGGAGTTTATAGAATCTGATTTCTTGTTTATTATTAAATAGCCTTGTTTTTGTTTTTTTGGTTCTTTGTTTGTTTATATTGTCATCATGTATTTCTTTAGTATTTCAGTCTTGAGTTCTTTGTTCCAGTTACTGTTTATACCAGAGTTTATTAGATTGCTCAGTTTCCCCCATGTTAACTTTACTTTTGTGTTTCTGTTTAGTTATTGATCATTACTTCCTGTTCTAATTTGTCAGTTAGTCATCTTCTGTGACTTGTATTCAGTTTTACTTCCTCCCCTGTGATCGGTTGTGTTTACACCCATGTCTTGCTTTCCCCCTTGTGTCCACCTTGTGTGTGTATATATAATCCTGTCTTCCCATCACTCCTTTGTCTTACTGTCTTTTAATCTCCTCTGCAGGCCTCCAGTCAGTTCGTTTATTCACACAGTGCACTTTGTTCTTTTTATCAGTTTCAATAAAGGTTTTTCTTTTTGGTTTAGTTTGTATTTGGGTCTAAAACGTTGTAATTCATCACACACCAATGCATCAGACAGCGTTACTAAAATATAATTAATTCTTGATAACCTGAACAAAATCAAATAGGCCACGAAGTACTGCAGGAACCACTGCAGCCTCTGTTGCATTTATTTTAAAGCTCTAATAGAATATAATTATGCCATATTCATACAGATTAAGCCAGGAATATCTGCAGTTTTAGTGCAAACATTCAAAGTGCCCCGCCACCATTTTTACTACTTTTTTATAACAGGCACATCAGTTATATTTAACAGCATTGTTATTTTCTGTAGCTTTAAATTAAGATTCATCTGCTCTCTGCGGCTTGAATTACAGGGTGGAGTCTGAACCATTATAGAACATAAACCCTCCTGAGATGCAGCTCTCTGTGCATCCTGTCCACTGTTTTCATCAGTCTAAAGTGTCCTGATTAAAAATGTATAGAAAACATAAAATATTCACTCAGACTTAAATTTGTTTTTGCTGCAAACACCATCATATCCTCATTAAACATGTTCTCCACTACACCTGAGACCATTCTCAAGTCATATAGCTGTAGGAATGTGAAATTATGACATCTTGAAATCAAAATTTGGCCACAGTCACTTCTTCACAATGAACACCACACAAAAATTCATAGAAATTGGAAATCAAATCTCTGCAAATTCCATCACAGTCCTATTCCCTATTTCACTAGGTGCCTGTTCAAAAATTAGTGTAATGTACTGTATAATTTTGAGTTCCAGTCATGTGTCCCATTTGTAAGGGCAGATAGCAATAAAAAGAAAACTACAAACTATTTGGGGTGTAAGTCTCTTCATTTACTCTTGATTTGGTCTTACAAAAAGCAAAGATGCAATAAAAACAAACGTTGGCACCACATATGATCACTTTTTGAGTCTCATAATTATTTGAGTGATGCCAAGGAACTTCAGCACCAAGGACAGCACCATGGACAGATCCTGAGCACAGTGCACAAGCACTGTGAATTCCTTAAGGCTACAGTAAGCAGCCACTGATATTCCAGTCAAGACTTTCATGCAGAACCACAAGATTACTCGACAGATCATGGTGTTTCCAGTCATTTATTCATTTGGTCTTTCAATTTGAATGACCTGTATGATACACATACAGTCTACCTATCAAACTCAGCATTAAAAAGGTCATTGTTCTATACTTAGACTTGGGCTCATAGCTTGTTTGGAAACATATTTATCTTTCCATCTGGACATATAGAAATCTAGTTATTTATCTAGCAACAAACAAAACGGTGAGATTTTGTTCCTGCTTTTCTTCTGCAGGAGGTGCTGACTGCAGAGAAATGCGCTCAGCACATCACCGTTCGGGGGTTGGTGCGCGTGCGCTGCGTGCAGGAGTTGGACCGGGTGCTCCATTTCATGACCAGGAAGGGCCTCATCAACACCGGCGTGCTGGTGACCAAACAGCCTCTGCTCCCAGAAAGATTCTGCTCTGTGAGTGTCCTCATCCACATTACCTACATTTAGCTTTTATTGTTATTTATTCTATCATGGCTTATAGGACCTTTTATCCATTTTATGGTTCTATGCAGAAAAACGTTATTATCATCGGTGCCGGGGCTTCGGGACTGGCTGCTGCGCGCCAGCTGCAAAACTTTGGCGCTCAGGTAAAGATCCTCCTCTCGACTGTAGTCCCGTTGGATCTCTTCCCTGAATGTGATCGAGGAGTTAATTCTGCTCAGGAAGGTTCCTCGTTAAGTGAGGTGACCCAGAAATATCTGCGTGGCAGCCACAATAAGAGCAGGAAGTGAAAATGTGAGTGGACAGCAGGGTGAGACGTGTCTGAACATTTAATTTCCCTGCTATGGTTGGTAGCCTATACTACTACAACAGTACTACTACCACTACTACTACTTCCTTCTTGTTTCTTCTTCCTTTTTAAAAAAAAATTCCAACAAACCTGGTAATGATTTTTTTCCATTGGGCTGTCCTTGTTTAAACAGCTTATATGAAACTAGACAGTAAGAATTTGAGTGTTTTTGTAGTTTCAAAAGTCAGACCTACATCAGCAGCATCCACCCTGATGAACGGCAGATGGATTACTGAAGTACTGAACTGCTTTTTTTCCTGTGTCCTTATGAGGAAGTTTTTGGGGTTTTTTTGGCTACTTAACCACAACTCTTGAATCATACACTCACCAACCACTTTGGCCCAAAGTGTGCCAAGAAAATGCCCCCACCCCCCCCCATTACACAATCAACACTAGCCTGTACTGCTGATATGAGGCAGGATGGATCCGTCATGCCTTCATGCTTTTTACACCAAAGTCTGATTCTTCCACCCAACTCATCAGAGCGGGCAACGTTTTCCCAATTTCCTGTTCTCCAGTTTTGGTGAATCCATGTGAGCCATAGGTTCAGTTTCCTTTGTGCCAGTGTGATCTTCTGCTGCTGGCATCAATAAGGCATTTTTTGCACAGAGAACTGCCCCTTTACTGGATTGTTTCTTTGTAGCACCATTCCCTGTAAACCCAGAGGTGGTTGTGTGGGGAAATCCCAGCAGATCAGCAGCCTCTGAAATACTCAGGCCAGCCTGTCTGTCACCATCAACCACGCCACGTTCAGAGTCACTTAAATCCCCTTTTTTGACTGATTAGATATTTGCACTAACAAGCAGTTGAACAGGTGTGCCTAATGAAGTGGCCGGTGAGTGTGCTTCACCATGTTGAATTTCTGTGGGTTTGCAGGTGGTGGTGCTCGAGGCAAGAGACAGAATAGGTGGGTGGGTGTGAGACAATGCTTCTACGGATGTCACCGTGGGGTGAGGAGCTCAAATTGTCAATGGGTGTGTAAACAAGAAGCCCCATCTACCTGCAGTTTAAATCTTCTGTTTGTGAGGGACAGCCAATCAGAAGGAAGCTGGCCTAAAGTGAGAGGCAGCTTGTTTTAGACAGAAGATCAACTGAGGAGCTGCACCAGCTCCTGGTATAAGATAAATGAGGATTATTTTGAGCTGACAATCATGCAGATCTGTTTTTTTTAGAGGCCAAACATAATTATGTGGAGCTGGAAAGTAGCTTATTAGGTCCTTAAAAACACACTGTAATAAAGAGCAGCCTCCAGTGTGCTGTGTATCTCAGTAATTCAACAGAACATTGGCTGCAGGAAGCTGCATGCACCATTCTTGGTTCTCTCGTAGCCTCGTGCTGTTTGTTCAGCTGAAAGAAGCCTTGACATTCAGTCTCTCCGTCATGAGTCCGAGGTTCAGGCTGCTGTAAAGAGTGTTTATGCAGTCAGTGGTTTGTTTGAAGCTGCCCTCGCCCCCACACCCCCTCCCTGACTCTGCACACTGAGATCTTTGTTATCAAGCAGTGCATTAGGACAGGAAGTAGAACGGGCCCTCGGTCACAGCAGCTGGACAAGCAGATAAGATGCTAAAGAGCTTTGCTGTCCCCATTCAGCCAACGGAAACTCACAGGAGAATTTGAGCAAGCCAATCAAAGTCGCCACAAAACACCAAGTCATTATATATTCAACATAGAGCAACAAAAAAGTCACAATGCATCTTTTTCTGAAACTGCTTTTTACTCAAACTGTCCTAAAAACGAGCTGCAGTTACCTGTAGGGAGGCCGGCAGCTTCACGCACACTCATATCTTTGTGCTCATCTTTGTTTTTGGAACCTTAAATCACAAGTTTCATAAATCCAAAGCAGCATCAACAAAAACTCCATCCATTCCCTTATCCTGTTAAGGGTCACGGGGGGGCTGGAGCCTATCCCAGCTGTCATAGGGCGAGAGGCAGGGTACACCCTGAACAGGTCGCCAGCCTGTCACAGGGCCAACACAGAGAGACGAACAACCTTTCACACTCACATTCACACCTATGGGCAATTTAGAATAGCTAATTAACCTAACCCCAGTAAGTGCATGTCTTTGGAATGTGGGAGGAAACCGGAGTACCCGGAGGAAACCCACGCAAGCACGGGGAGAACATGCAAACTCCACACAGAGAGAGGGAGAGGCCTGGGCCAAGGTGGAATCGAACCCAGGCCTTCCAGATGGTATTCTAACTGTGAGGCAGCAGTGCTAACCACTGCGCCACTGTGCTGCCATCAACAAAAACTGATGCAGTTTATAAGGTCTATTTAAGTCACTAATAGCAACAAGTTTTCCATCGGGGTTGCCAAATTGTGAGCAATCATCCTCCAGAATTAAATTTTTAATATCTTTTGGTATCATGAATTAGCTGCGCTACATCTGGACCAGTGGGATCACTACATAAGTAGTTATATATTTTAATAAAAGACACTTTTGGCTGCTCGCTCTGCAGGGCTGACTTTGCAGAGTTTTGCATCAGATGTCCTTCGTGCCTCCGGCTGGTATCAAAGCAGTGACCTTTTGCTTGTAAAGCACATTTGTGTTAACCACTACCCCATGGAGGCATGATAATAATAATAATTTTAGTAAGGAGAAAGGATATTGGTCCTTTCACCTGACATCTTTAAAAGACACGAAAAAGGGAGAAAAGTCCATGACTGCTCTGGAGTTTGAAGCTAAAATGTGATTTCGATGTTTTCATTAACAAAAAAAGGTCTCATTAAACACTCAGAGGACACAGGCTCGTTACTGACACTGGAGATCAATAACCCATCGCTATGCTGCTTATCAAGTTTGAATCTCAGTGACCTTGACCTCAAGGTAAAGGTCAAAGGAAAATTATGGGCATGGACAACAAGACCTGTGTGTTATTTCTGTGATTCAGTGTTTCAGAGTGACAACAAATCAGCTAAAACCTGCTGGGGGCGGGGTTTGTTGTGGGCACCACTTGGTTCATTTGTTACCTGTTAATTGTTAGTTATTATTAATCTCTCTCTCTCCCCCCTCAGCAGATGACCCCCCCTCCCTGAACCTGGTTCTGCTGGAGGTTTCTTCCTGTTAAAGGGAGTTTTTCCTTCCCACTGTCACCAAGTGCTGCTCATAGGGGTCATTTTGACTGTTGGGTTTTCTCTGTATTATTGTAGGGTCTTTACCTACAATATAAAGCACCCTGAGGCGACTGTTTGTTATGATTTGATGCTAAATAAATAAAATTGAATTGAAAAGAAAACTGATATTTTGATTGGATTTATTTATTATTTATTTTATTTGTAAAATAAAAAAAAAGTTCCATCTTCTTGCTTTGGTTATTTTGAAATTTTAAGCTATTAAAATTCACTTTTTCAAACTTCAAACTACATCCAGCAACTGGGTCCTGGTCTCTCTACTCTACACATATAAAACACATTAATGCGCTCTTACACAGAGTTTAGATTTATGGATTCACAGCACAATAAAGAAAATAAAATGCCGTTACAATAACAGTGTAAACAGCTTGCATTAAACCAGCGTCTTTGGTCCCGTCAGTCTCTGGATGATCCGGTGCTGGCGGCGTCTGGGTTTGGACGTGTTGGCGGCCCTCTGTCCTGACCCGTGGCCCTGACTGGAGCTCTGACCAGGGTCACCTTCACTCCTGCGGGACCCTGAGCGCCTGTGCTCTCTACTGCAATCACGTGCCCGATGAAATGCTGAAACACAGCAGAGCAGCACATCAAGACAATGGTCAGTCACTCGCCTTGATTTTTAACATTTCAGAGCAAATCTTTATCCACCTGAACTTTTTACAGAGCATCTTCTAAATGGCAAAACATTTCCAAATAGATTTCACCAAAACTTCAGTTTTAAATTTGTTACCACCCTAATATTTGATTTTAAATTAACTTAGAAATGAACTACACAACCTCCATCATCACCATTGGCTCTAAGCCCAGCTTCTTTAAGTCTTTCCTCTGAGTTCATAAAACCTCTGAATGCAGTTTGGGTGCAGATGATTTTATGCTTTGTTCAACACCAGTGCAGAGTTAAGATCTTTGATAAGCTAGTTGTTATTTGTTGCACTTAACTTAGATTTAATGGATACAACAAAGGAGTTTAATAAGTTTGGGATCAATAAAGCACATCTCATCTGTTCTTAAACAAGTGAAGTGAGATCTGCAGATATGTAGGAGGGTGACTGGCAAACATCACGAAAGGTTTCATCATTTGTCAGAAAGTCCGACTGAACCAACACACACTGGAGGTTTGAGCTCGTCTGACTAAAACACTTTGAGTCTTCTGTGGATAAAAGTCATAGAAATGAAATAAAGCAGTGTTTTAATGGGAGACCTCTGCAGGATGAAAGCAGCGCCCTCGTCCTTTGGTTTAGCTCTGGATGATTCAGCATCCTTTTCCCTCTGTGCTTTTACTTCCTGCATTCAAAGAGCATAACAAAAATATACTCTCGCAACTTATGATGAGAATGCAGATATTATTGTTAATAATAGGGGGAATTCATGGTTGTAGTTAAAATATTTCAACCTTTAAGGTCTCATAGTTTGAAGTCCTGGAAACGTAATCTTCCCATGATTTGGCAATGAACTCCTTTTGCTTCCAGCGAGACTTCATCTGGGATTAAAAAAGACACAAAATCATTATTAAAACAAAGATGTCCCAAAGGAAAACATATATTAAAATAAACTAAAGAAATGAATAGATCTGAAAACCTGGACTGATTTGTTATGCATGTGGAAATAAATCTGATCTGTACAGAAGTTCATGAAGGAAAAAAGAATGTGATTTGTGTGGCATAAAAGGTGGAAGTTTCAGGTGAGGCGTTTCCACTGTTTTACTCTCAGCACCTCTGTGTATGTGAGCTCCTCCTCGCTGACGTCCTCCTCCTGATGCTCCAGGATGCTTTTTGTTCCTCCATGAGCCTCCTTGCGGTGTCCTCTGCAGTCTTACAGATGTTGCTCAGAGCCTCCCGATCGGGGCTAACTGGCCTCACGCCGTCCACACTCAGCTCCCTGCTGATCTCGGCCCACACCTCACCGACCTGCAGCACCGTGACAGACAGATACCTCAGTGTTATCTGGGTTTATGTACAACTCAACTCAAGGACTTTTCTTCACAGTGCTGGGAAAAAGTCCTCACTCCCTTCCTGATTTCTTAGCTTTTTTGCATCTTTGCCACACTTGAAAGTTTCAGATCATCAAACTAATTATAATATTAGACAAATAGAAAATGCAGTCCAGACCTACTTGGCCCTGTGTGGGAAAGTAATTGTCCTCTCGGATGGTGATGCTTCTTTTGGTAAACCTGCTGTCAAAAAGTAAAGAAAAAACACCCTAAATATTTAGAACTACTAGGGCTGGGGAATATGGACCAAAATAATATCTCAATATTTTTTTACCTGAATGGTGATATATGAGCTTTATCTTGATATTTTTTCTTCCCAAAGGTACAAACAAAAAGGCACTTCTGAGTGTCCCAAATGTCACAAAGACACTTTTATTAACATTCAGCTGTAGATGTACATGAGAAATTGCTCAAAAATAAACCACTGGCATATTTAAATAATAATGCTCCTAAAATAAATAAATGCTTTTTCTGTCCTAAGGACTCGCAGCTGTGCTATAAAATGTAAAAAGAAAAGATCCAGAGCAAAAACAGCAAACGGCTGACTGATTCTTTAAAAAGCCAGTCTGCAGTGAAGCAGACTTCACCAAAGGGCTTCTTCCTGTGTAAGAGAACACCCAGATAGCAAATGTTCTGTGTTTGTTCACGGATGCCGCCCGGATAGCTCTCTGTGGCTTGTCGTCAGCTGATGACAACAGCTGTTTATAAGCTAACATTATGCCAGCTAACTTTAGACTCCAGTGTCCTAAAATCCCACTTTCTCTGCGATTTCTGATCACATTATCACTTCGTATGAGTTTATTCTAAGTGTTGCAGGTCAGTGATGATGGATCCACTCAAAGACAGGTTCACTAACAGCAGTATAAAACACCAGGGCTCACTGACTGAGGTCAGGATCTCCTCAGCAAGCTCACCTCAGTATCACTGACACTCCTTAACAGTTTTCCAGCCTCCTCCAGAGTAACGTGGAAGTTTCTCACTGGCACACTGACAGCTGCTTACACTCTGCCTTTTATTTAAGTTAAAGAGTAAAGTGGGCTGTATTAATAGATTAATAACTCTGCTGTGGCTGTCAGAGCCATCATCTATCAGTGAAGCTGATCTTAGATCAGATTATACATGTTTACATTAAAGCAAAGCTGATGTTTCTGTCTGGAAACCTTCTAAAACATTTTGTATCCAGTAAAGCAGAAATAATGAAATCCTCAATAAAAGTGAGCTTGTTGCAGCCCATCAGTGGTGATGTTTCACTGAACAATGACTTCAGAAAGGAAATGGTCATAAACTGTGGCAACACTTTAACAACAGTTCAAACATTCAGACATCAGTTTTAGGCAATTAAGCTCAAAATCATTATTTTACATGAAACCAAACTAAGGAAAGCAGTCAGACCGTCTTCAGTTCATGTTTGGAGTTATAAAACATCCTCATACATCCACCCACCCCACAGAAAGAGTGTAAATGTGTGGGAACCACTGAGAACTGAGTTTGACTCACCGAGTAAGAAACTGCTTCACCTTCTGTTTGCATCTCTGGACTTGAATCTCTGCTTCATCTGTGAGTCCAGGTTTTAGGAAATGTCACAGTGTCACATGTCTAATAAAAAGCTCTGGCTCCATAAAGTCCTCCATCCAAATCTGTGTGTCTGTGGAGCAGCAGTACAGCATCTTTCTTGCACAGGGTCAGCAGCACACCTCCATCTGTCTGCTGCAGGCTTTAGGATGTGTTCAGGGGCAGCCTGGGAAACACGACTCTGCATCTGTGATCACACAAGCAGCAGCACTTCAATGAACTTCCTTTGAACACATCAGTTTACAGTGTTGTGTCAGCAGCAGCCTTAAAGCATGAAGTCTGTCTGATACAGGGCTGCAACTGTCAGTTCTTTTATTATTTCAGTTATTCAAAGAATTGTTGCAGCCCTCGTCTAATTATAAGAATAGGTAAAAATGGCCTAAAACCTTCCACCCATGCATCAATATAATAATTAAAAACGTGCTTACTTAATAATTTGCTACAAAAGGATCTGTGTGTTGAGGTCTTATTAGATGTCAGTAAAATGTGGAACCACTGAACTTGATAATCCTGCACTGCTGTGAAACCCTGCAAAGCTGTCGCAGCTAATGGTTTGATTTTTTCCTCCATAATAACAAGCGTAATGTAAAAATGAGTCAGTCACTGTTCCGACTTGTGTAAATCATTTTAAGTTTAGACAGCGTTGGTACAATATGTTCCTAATTATATTCTGAAATAGTAGCATCACGAATTTGTTTTCTGATTACATTGTGGTCTGTTCCGACTTGTGTAAATCATTTTATGTTTAAGAAAAATGTTTAGTTTTACAATTTGTTTACTTCCGTATTTTCATGATGCTATGGTGACGCCTATTGTTCGTTTTGGGTACTGCACGTTATAAGCTTTTTCTGTCTGAGACGCCTTCAGTTCACTCAACCGTTAACAGAGTATTGTACAGCACGGTGGTTTCTCTCGCTCTGAACCTTGGAATAGATACGTCGTAAGTGTGTTAGTTACAATTTGTCATATAATACGACATGTGAACCATTTTCTTTGAATCATTAAGTTTGATGAAGCATCTCTGTGTTAGACTTTTGCTACTAACCTGTGTTATACATTGTTGCCTAGCATGTCCGTGTTTGTTAACTGCTTAATGTGAGAGTGCTTATTTTTGATAAGAAATGTGTAAATACATGTGAAAGTGTGACGAGACTTTTCTGACATGTTGTGTTTTATGTCTGTTGTAGTTTTACAATTTGAGTATATGTGGATGAAGTGGCAGTTCAATTAAACTTTCATGAAGGAAAGCCCCGCTCCTCATTTACTCTTGTTAGCTATCTGTCGTGCTTTGTTTGAACACAGCTGCCAGGACAGAATAGTCACCAATAAACTGCTGTGTGGAAGGCAGGAACTGGATCCTAATGCAGACTCATGAGACAAGACTAAACTTATAAACATGCGGCTTTATATGCTGCTAAACTCAGGGAAGGCATCCACCCATTCTGAACTGAATACAGACAATATAAACGCAGACATATACACGCAGACGCTGAGCAGCATGACGTCAAGATCCCCTCCTTATTGGATGTGGCAAAAATAAACAGAGCGCTGCATCACTCTGGTGCTTGTTCAAATCATATTACAGTTGAAACTGAAATCACGTATCCTGGTGTTTATTCCAAAAAGATTTTTCCAGTCGCTTGACGTACAATCTTTCAGTTTTTTATGGAATAAGAAGCCCCCGAGAATGAGAAAGGAGCTGTTGCAAAAAATTAAGGATTCTGGGGGCTTCGCTCTACCAAAATTTCTTATATTATTACTGGTCTGTAAACATCCGTACAATGTTATTCTGGCTTAGGACTGATGATAATAAACCAAACTGGTTGCCATTGGAGGAGGCTTCATGTGTCTCAGCGTCATTGTTTTCTCTTCTATGCCTCCCCATAAATTTCTCTTTTAAGTCATATTCAAATAATATTATAGTTTAAAAGCTCGCTAAAAATTTTGACCCAGGTAAAGCGACATTTAGGATTTCAGGGGAATACTCTTTAGTTCTCCATTCAATTTAAATCCTTTATTTCCTCCTTCATTAATTGATAAAACTTTTCCAACATGGAGAAGCCGAGGACTTGTGTCTGTAAAGGACTTTTTCATTGATGGCACTTTGGCTTCGTTTGCACAATTGTCATCCAAGTTTAATTTGCCCAGTACACACTTCTTTAGGTACTTACAGGCCAGAAAATTTATTAATAGATATTTTCCGGATTCTTTAAACATCACCACTACATTTTTGTTGGACTCTATAATGGCACTCAAACCTTCTTTGAAGGGCACAATTTCAAAATATATAATTTTCTACTTTCTAGTCTTTCAGCATCATCAGATTACCCCAGTATCACTTGGTCCAAAGAATTGAATATCGAAATCACTGAGCAGCAATGGGGGTCTATTTTGAAATGTATTCACTCATCCTCAATTTGTGCAAGACATTGTGTCCTTCAGTGTAAAGTGCTGCACAGGATACACTGGTCTAGAAGTAGGTTGGCACAGGTTTTTCCTGATATTGACCCTAATTGTGCAAGATGCAAATCAGGTTCAGCCAATCTTTCTCATATGTTTTTGACTTGCCCTTCCTTACTCACATTTTGGGGTTCGGTTTTCAATTCACTTTCAGCTATTGTATCAACCAGAATCCCATATTCCCCTTTGACTGCTCTGTTTGGGATTCTCCCTGATGTACATTCTCTGCCCTCCCATTCGGTTGAAGTTATAGCCTTTCTTACACTTATAGCTAGAAGAACTATTCTTATGCGCTGGAAAGATTCGCACCCACCCACGCATACAGGTTGGATAAAGATGTACTTTATTTTATGAAACTGGAAAAAATAAAATACTCCTTGAGAGGTTCAGATGAGAAATTTTATAAATCTGGCTGCCTTTTCAGAAACATGTTATGTCTCTGACCAGTGAGATGACTCTGTAACCACCAGGTTTCTGCCTTTTTTTTTTTTTCTTCTCTCCATTTTTCTTGTCTTTCATCCCCCACCTTCCCTCTTCATTCTTTGGTTTAGAAATGTTTGGCACACATACGCCTTAGTACACTTTTATTGTAAGCCCCCCCCCCCCCCCCCCATTTTTCTCTCTTTTTTCTTTTTTTATTTCTTTTTTTCTCGCCGTTGTTGTTTTGTTTTGGTTTTTTTTTCTTTTTTTTTTTTGATAATTTGGGGTTTGTTTTTTCTTTATATATATATATATATATATATATATATATATATATATATATATATATATAAGAAAGAAATAAACTTTTGTTATGTATTTACCTATGTTGAGGAGAACGATGATACTTGTTGAAGTGGAAATGTACGTTCGCTGCTCCCCTTATGTTGTTTCCTTATCTGTAAGATTTAATAAATAAATCGGAAAGAAAGTGGATCACATGGGCTCACCTTTCACATGTAAGAGTGAACTATTTTTTTAAAAATTGTATCTGGCAATAACAAAATTTTGAAAACATAACTCGCAGATAATACCATGTAGTCTCACACTGAAACCAGCCTCCAAACAATGAAGCTCTTACTGAACTGCATCACCCTGAGCTAACGACTCTGATACAGACTGATCTTCAGACCTTCTGTTTGCTGCTGTCTGCTCCTCACTCTGTTTCTGCATTTGTGTGATTATAATAACACTACATTTAATTTATGAAGCACTTTACAAATGTTGGAAACGGCTCTTTTTCTATAATTTTAGTGTACAGTTTCATTGCTAAAGGAAAATAAAGCAGATCAGTGTCTGTTGCAGTGTCTTATTTTAATTTGTAACCTTTGTTCATATTTTGTGTTAAGGATTTTTATTAATAATATTTAAATTGCTAAAAATCAGTGAACATAAATTTTTTTTTTTTTATTCATAAACCTGCAGATGCCATATCTCCATGTCAGGATCTGGTTATTGTAGACATTTATCATCCCAGTAACAGCGTTACAAACAGCTGTAAACACTCATAAAAACATTAGAAGGTCAGTTAATATGAGGAGCTGCTGAATTTAAGTAAAATAAATTTCATTTCATGATCTTTTGCAGATCATACCTCAGTCTCTGCCTTCATCAAACATGTCCCAGTGTGATAAAGCATTCAGAAGATGACTTATATGCCCCCCCTTCTCTATCTAGCTACATGACAGATGCTCCCAGATTAGCTGTGCTAGCTTAACTTTACCTGCAGTCAGTCCTGGAAAGGGTCAATAAAATCATTCATGTTCCTAGCCCGGTATGACAAACTACCGAGACACCCACCTAAACTGCCCCTGTGAAATAAATCCCTGAGGGGTTTTTTGAACTTTTAAACTCAGAGCTTCCATCTATGTTAGCTAATATGACGGTAGCTAATGTGCTATATAAGCTAACTCCACCGGCACAATCTCAAATTTCTCAATAAAAACAACAAATAAAGCAGTTATTTTCATGATCTCCTACCAGGACAAGTTTACTGAACAGGTAACGCTAGGAATGAAGCACATTTAACAGAAGAGTTTACAGCTCTTACCGTAGAGAAGCGCTGCCGTCCACTTCCTGCTTTCTGTGTGAGAGCCGCTGTCCGTGGGCGGGCCGGGTCCTCTCCGGAGGGCCAGAACTGAGGAACAGCCTGAACGGATCGGCTAACTTGAGGGCGGGTCCGCCCCGAAATGCTTTGCTATCTGGGAAAACATGTAAACAGACTGAATGAACAAACTTCCATCCTTCAGTCAGCAGGATTTCAGCCAGCTCAGTAAATCCAGAATCCTATCCACCAGCTGCATCGGGAGGACACGAACAGACCCACTTCCAATATTATAAGGTCACGTGACTTACGGTACAAACCAACAGTCAGGTACTCTTGGGGGTCCGGGCGATGCCAAAGCGCACGAACGGGCGCAGTAGAAGGCGGTATGTACACAAAACACAGTGATAGCGGAGGATTTCAGGTTAACAAAAAACTCTCCAAAAGTCGCCGACGTCGCCGGGAAAACTCGCTAAATTTTTTCGCTAGTCGCTTCTTGTAAAAAAATAAAATTCTCTAGCGGGGTCTGAAAATCCGCTAAACCTAGCAACAAATTCGCTAAGTTGGCAACAGTGCTGACAGGCAGGAAGTCAAGCGTAAGGTGGGTGGGGCTCCATTCTCAATGGGCGGGGCATGGAATGTTTTTGTAGGCTGGGCCTGTTCCAAACAGCAAACGCAAGATGATGACGTCATCTTAGTCAAAGGATCAAATGACCGACACATTCTGAGAAATCCTGTATGTAAGGGCAGCCTGCATTCTGGACACACACTTCAAGTGGATACAGTCAAGAGCGATTCACAACGAATTTTGTTCTTCTGCAGACAAAACCATTAAAATTAAAATGTTAGACATGAGTAACCAGCACCAAGACTCTGAATTGTTGCATAGTATACAACATCGTCTCAGCAGCCTTGAGAATGACTTTCATAAAGTCATTTCTGAAAAAAATGAATTAAAGGAGGAAGTCAAGAGAGTAAAATTGTACATTTACGACCTGCAGGTCCAAAAGTCAGTCATGCAAATCAAGCTGGACCAATATGAGATTCAAGTGGGAAAGCTAAATGATGAAGTAGCAGCAAATAAAGAGCAAATCATCAAGCTGACCTCACTGCTGGAATCCAAAACGGAGGAGCGAGGGGACCAGGTTTGTTCAGAGGCTCAGGAAGAGCCCAGGGACTCTGAACTGGACATGAAGAGGCTGAAAGAGCAGCTTCTGCAGAGGGACAGTGAAATCCTGAACCTGAAACAGGAGAACAAGAGTCTCTCTGCCAAAGTTAAACGCTTTCAGAAAGCCAGGGCTCTGTGGAATAAGACAGACAAGAAAATCCTGAGCCTGAAACAGAAGAACAGGAGTCTCTCTGCCGAAGCTGAACGCCTTCAGAAAGCCGAGGCTGAGTGGAATGAGACAGACAAGAAAATCCTGAACCTGAAACAGAAGAACAGGAGTCTCTCTGCCGAAGCTGAACGCCTTCAGAAAGCCGAGGCTGAGTGGAATGAGACAGACAAGAAAATCCTGAGCCTGAAACAGAAGAACAGGAGTCTCTCTGCCGAAGCTGAACGCCTTCAGAAAGCCGAGGCTGAGTGGAATGAGACAGACAAGAAAATCCTGAACCTGAAACAGAAGAACAGGAGTCTCTCTGCCGAAGTTGAATGCCTTAAGAAGCCGAGGCTGAGTGGAATGAGATAGACAAGAAAATCCTGAACCTGAAACAGGAGAACAAGAGTCTCTCTGCCGAAGTTGAACGCCTTAAGAAAGCCGAGGCTGAGTGGAATGAGACAGACAAGAAAATCCTGAACCTGAAACAGAAGAACAGGAGTCTCTTTGCCAAAGTTGAAAGCCTTCAGAAAGCCGAGGCTGAGTGGAATGAGGCAGCACACGGAGAGATGGTGGAGCAGGGGATGCTGGCTCTCCAAGAAGAAAATAAAAATCTGATGGATGAGCACAGGGAGGTCTATAGAATGCAAAAAAGGTTGAGAAAGGCCACCAAAAAGCTTCAACAAGAAAGGAAAATTTTTAAGGAAGAAAAGAAAAAATTCAATGAAGAAAAACAGCTGGAGGAGGAAAAGAAAGGTCTGCATGGACAGCAGCAGGAATGTCAGAAAGTAAGTCAGGCACTGAAAGCACTTACAGAAGTGCAGAAAGACATTCAGGAGAAAAAGACTGACAGAGCAGAGCTCTTAAAGACACAACAAGAGACAATGAACCTGCTGGAAGTGATAAATTTGCAGCTTGGAGAGTCAGACATAGATAATGATAGTAATGAAATAAAGAAGCTCCAGAAAAAGAAAGATAAAATAGAAAAAAAACTGCTGAAAGCCAGAGAGAAAGAATTAGAGAAGCAGGTGAAAAAACAAGAAGAAGAAGAAAGAAAACAGCAGAAAATTCGAGAGAAAGAAGCAAAAAAAGAGCAGAAACGACAGGAAAAAGAGGCAAAGAAGCTGAAAAGGCAAGAACAGAATGAAAACCGACGATGTTGCCTCTGGTCGTGGTTCTGCTGCTCAGCTCAACCTGAGGATTAAGCCTCCTCTTCCTCCTCCTCTCTACCTTTCCTACTATCCTTCCTCTCTTTCCTTTCACCCCAGCCGGTCTCAGCAGATGGCCGCCCCTCCCTGAGCCTGGTTATGCTGGAGGTTTCTTCCTTTTAGAAGGGAGTTTTTCCTCCCCACTGTCGCCTAGAGCTTGCTCATAGGGGATCATATTCTGATTGCTGGGATCTTATCTTTCCTCTCTTTTTTCTCTCCTTCATTTTTCCCCCTACTTCAGGTGTGTTGAAGCAGAGACACATCTAAAAGTTGCAGGACACTGGACCTCGAGGCCTGGACTTGAGGATCCCTGCCCAACTTTAACCTTTTTTATTTTTAAACTACTTTAATCTTTAAATAAACTCTTAAACTATATGTTTGCATCTCTGCGTGTGATTATTTAGAATCATCAAAATGCTTCCACAACTCTGTTAAGTGGTTAAATGACATATCAGTGATTGTTGAAGCCATTTCTTTTTAAAATAATAGTATACATTTGGGAAAATATATTTTGGTAAGTATAAGTAATTCTATTATTAATCTGTCACTAATAATTTGCAGGAATAATAATTTGGTAGTTATGATGTTATAATATCTTTGTATACTGGTAGGAGGTAGGAGAAAATGCACTGGAAGTCACTGGACCTTAGAGTGACACAATTTTTCGACCTACACTGCACTACACACTGTAAAATGTAGTTAGATTAGAAAGGTCAAGATTCTCCTTTATGTTTTGTTTCTTGCTTTTTTTTAGTAAAGATACAAAAGAAGATTCTTTGGACTCAAGACCTTAGTTTTACTAATGTGTGTTGAGTGCAAAACACTTCAGGGTCCAGGCTAGCGAGGCAGCCGTGCTGCTGCAGCCACAGTGGTATTTTAAAAAGGTTTTCTAATAAATATTACCATTGATCATTGTCATATTTACACATACGTAAGCAATTGTACAGAACCTGGAAGATGAAGAATTTGATGAAGATTTTAAAATGTAAATCTTTGTAAATAGTGTCTGAGATGAATAGTTTGAGTTATAATGAAAAAGCACATTTTGACCAATGGCGTCATGACATCAAAAGAAACGTCATGACGATGTCGGGTTATGTCATGTTACAGAGAACGCCATCGTATCCCTCAGTACCAAATTTCATTGTGATAGATGAAAAATTCCCTGAGATAGGTATTTTACAATTTGACCAGTGATGGGGTGACCTTGACATTTGACCTTGAAACTGAAATCATGTTCTTGGGTAGCTAAGGAATATTTCCACAAAGTTTCCTACATTTTTGGCTCAAAACTAACTTTTGTCCATCTATTAAAAAAAAAAAAAATAACGCAAATACGTGAATGTTGTCCCAGACGCACAACGGTAAAGAATCTTTTCACAACATCTTGGATCCAGAGTGTGAGCTGGATCATCACCAAAATTTAAAACTTAATCCCTTGTTTCTTGTACCACCCCAACGACTTTTTCATTTGCTCTCATTTCATTGGAGCCTATCCCAGCTGTCATAGGGCGAGAGGCAGGGTACACCCTGTACAGGTCGCCAGCCTGTTGCAGAGCCAACACACAGAGACAGACAATCCTTCACACCTATGAGCAATTTAGAATCACAATTAACATTACCACAGTAACTGCATGTCTCTGGACTGTGGGAGGAAACCAGAGGATCACTGTACAATCTCCAATCTCATGGTATATTCTGTATGATGACAATAAAGGTGTTCTTTCTATAACTGGAGAAAACCCACACAGACACGGGGAGACAATGCAAACTCATATCTGGGCCAAGGTGGATTCAAACCCAGGACCTTCTGGCTTGGAGGCAAGAGTGCTAACCAACAGTGCTAACCAAGTCCTGTTCTTGCAGAGCGGTCCCTGCAAGAACAGGACTTGAAAGAATGAATAGAAAACACTGGGGCATGTCACAACCTGGCTCATAAGGCCATGACACAAAGGGTGGACACACCATTTGCCATTTTAAAAGGATTTTATTCAACAAACTTAAACAGAACTAAAGACAGACGAGGTGTGGAAGCCAGTAGGGTGTCCATGTGTGTAGAGATGTTTGTAAGTGTTACAAATACAGCAAATAACAAAAACCTAAAGGAAACAAAGATAACACAAAACACAAAGACCTGAAACACCTGAAGAGTAAAAACAGGCAGGGGTCGTCACAGGCAAAAGACCAAGGTCATGCGAAAGCATCTCAATCTGAAATATGGGAATGAAGTCGCTATCTTGTGTCCTGTCTCTCTCCCCCCTCAGCAGATGACTGCCCCTCCCTGAGCCTGGTTCTGCTGGAGGTTTCTTCCTGTTAAAGGGAGTTTTTCCTTCCCACTGTCACCAAGTGCTGCTCATAGGGGGTCGTTTTGATTTTTTGGATTTGTTCTGTAGTTACTGTAGTGTCTTTATCTTGCAGTGTCTCGAGGCGACTGTTTGCTGTGATTTGGTGCTATATAAATAAAACTGAATTGAGGATAAGCGGAAATGAATGGATGGATGAATTATTGTGGAGCACACCTTTTGACAGTGGTGAGGACAAGTTACTTTAGTTTCCTCTCCAGGCAGACTCAGGCTGCATCCTACAGCCTTTTTTTCCCAGAGTGGAATGCTGAAAAACCCTGAGAATAAATCTCTTAAAGAACCACCTGAGGAGCAAACGCTGGCCCATGTGGTCTGATCCATCAGATGAGCTACTCTAGCTCAAATTCCTGAAACAGTTAATGCTGGTTCTGAGAGAATGGTGTCATAACCATCTCAAAGATTTATCTTCATGTTCGGCTGCTTTCAGCACTGCTGGTATTTGTTTAGACTCTTTGGCTCCAGTTGATCTTTCAGCATTAACTTCAATAGTTACTTCCTCCAAACCAGCAACATGTTTGTTAGATCCCATTCCTACTAGACTGTTCAAAGAAGTCTTTCCAATTATTGATGCTTCAATCTTAAAAATGATCAATCAGTCTTTATTAGTTGGCTATGTACCACAGACCTTCAAGGTGGCTGTAATTAAACCTCTACTTAAAAAGCCATCACTGACCCAGCTGTCTTAGCTAATTATAGGCCAATCTCCAACCTTCCTTTTCTCTCAAAGACTCTTGAAAGAGTAGTTGTAAAACAGCTAACTGATCATCTGCAGAGGAACGATTTATTTGAAGAGTTTCAGTCAGGTTTCAGAATTCATCACAGTACAGAAACAGCATTAGTGAAGGTTACCAATGATCTTCTTTGAGCCTCTGACAGTGGACTCATCTCTGTTCTTGTCCTGTTGGACCTCAGTGCAGCTTTGATACTGTTGACCATAACATTTTATTACAGAGATTAGAGCATACTATAGGTATTAAAGGTACTGCACTGCAGTGGTTTGAGTCATATTTATCTAATAGACTCCAATTTGTTCATGTAAATGAGGAGTCTTCTTCACACACTAAGGTTAATTATGGAGTTCCACAGGGTTCTGTGTTAGGACCAATTTTATTTACATTATACATGCTTCCCTTAGGCAGTATTATTAGAAAGCATTGCATCAGTTTTCATTGTTATGCAGATGATACTCAGCTTTATCTATCAATGAAGCCAGATGACACACATCAATTAGTTAAACTGCAGGAATGTCTTAAAGACATAAAGGCCTGGATGACCTCTAATTTCCTGCTTCTAAATTCAGATAAAACTGAAATTCTTGTACTCGGCCCCACAAATCTTAGAAACATGGTGTCAAACCAGATACTTACTCTGGATGGCATTACTTTGGCCTCCAGTAACACTGTGAGAAATCTTGGAGTCATTTTTGACCAGGATATGTCCTTCAATGCACATATTAAACAAATATGTAGGACCGCTTTTTTGCATTTGTGCAATATTTCTAAAATTAGAAACATCCTTTCTCAGAGTGATGCTGAAAAGCTAATTCATGCATTTATTACTTCTAGGGTGGACTATTGTAATTCAGTATTATCAGGCTGTCCTAAAAGCTCCCTGAAAAGCCTTCAGCTGATCCAAAATGCTGCAGCTAGAGTACTGACAGGGACTAGAAAGAGAGAGCAGATTTCTCCCATATTGGCTTCTCTTTATTGGCTCCCTGTTAAATCTAGAATAGAATTTAACAGAGACCTCACAGTCCCATATCACCCCAACAGAGCACTTTGCTCTCAGACTGCTGGCTTACTTGTGGTTCCTAGGATACAAGAGTAGAATGGGAGGCAGAGCCTTCAGCTTTCAGGCGCCTCTTCTGTGGAACCAGCTCCCAGCTTGGATTCAGGAGACAGACACCCTCTCTATTTTTAAGATTAGGCTTAAAACTTTCCTTTTTGATCAAGCTTATAGTTAGGGCTGGATCAGGTGACCCTGAACCCTCCCTTAGTTATGCTGCTATAGGCCTAGGCTGCTGGGGGGTTCCCACAATAGATTGTTTCTTTTCATTCACCTTATTTACTTTATTTATACTCCACTCTGTATTTAATCATTAATTGTTATTAATCTCTGGCTCTCTTCCACAGCATGTCTTTTCTCTCTCCCCTCAGCCCCCCCTCAGCAGATGACTGCCCCCTCCCTGAGCCTGGTTCTGCTGGAGGTTTCTTCCTGTTAAAGGGAGTTTTTCCTTCCCACTGTCACCAAGTGCTGCTCATAGGGGGTCGTTTTGACTGTTGGGTTTTCTCTGTATTATTGTAGGGTCTTTACCCACAATACAAAGCGCCTTGAGGCGCTATATAAATAAAACTGAATTGAATTATTGAGGTGATACAGTACTATGAGGTCTTTGAGATAAGATGGGGACTGATTATTGAGGACCTTTAAATGTGAGGAGAAGAATTTTAAACTCTATTCTGGACTTAACAAACATGCTTCCATGTAAAGGACTAAACACAGAGACAAGAAGACACATTAAACATGAAGACAGTGGAAAGGACAAAGGCATGAACACAAAGATGGTTCAGAGGGAGGCACAGACAGGGAAACACTGAAGGAGCTAACCTCAAAATAGGAACTGAAGGTAAATAAAGAGAAAAGCCAACTTATCAGGCAGAAAACACTCCATAAAATGTAAATAAAAGAAAACAGTTTATAATATTTCGGCTGCAGATATCGAGTGAATCTGCAGCAAATGCAGACATGCGGTCATTTGTTGTGCACAATCAGCACCTTGTTGTCTAGTCCACCGTCCCGATCCCTTATACAGACACATTCTCTGTCCCTTCAGAGGACTTTATACTGGCTCACTGTAAATTCCTGGGTTATCTGAACCATAACCAAACTATTATTTAATTCTTACAAATTCTGCATTCAAATGGGCTCCAAGCCCCCGCAGTGTGACACCCAGATGCAGTAAAGTAGCTTTCCTTTGGGGCTGTGCGTGTCACATTTCAGCGGGTCTGATGTACAGTTCATTCATGTACAAAATTATTTTTCCGAATAATCAAAACCTAATGTAAAATTTGATTTATAAACAATAATATTCAAATCATGAAACCTAAAATTCAAATCTTGCAGTATGTTTCTGTGAACTTTTCCTCCAACACGCTGCGTTTATGTAGCCGCTGGAGCTCCGTGAACAATCAGTGTGGCCTCATAGAAAGGGCGGCCTTATGTAACATCACAGTCACTTCAGACAGAACAGATCCTCAGTCTGATTACGTCCAGGAAAGCTGCAAGCTCTCAGCAGGCGCTGCTGTTTTCTGCAGTAAAAACATTTAGATGTGTTGCTAAAAACTATTTTCTCTTTTTGGGTTACATAAGTGACTGCAGTGCATTAACACACATGTTCCTTCAAGCGTGCAACATGCTGCACAGAGCGACCTCTCCTCCTCCTCCTCGTCCTCCTCCTCTCTCGTCCATTTTACTGGCTGGATGACAAAATCACCCCTGACAGGCCGGAGCTTTTCATGCAGCTCTGTGAGTGTTTGTGTGCCACACTGTACCAAAGAGCAGGGACACACAGGAGCCCATTCGCTGCATCAGGCCACCCGCTGTTGGTTCAGACTGCCGAGGGGCTTCGCGGGCTGGAGGTCCGTCTGCCGTCGATGAGGGCGAGCGGTGCTGGGTCCCGGCTGGATGCTCGTCAACGCCACAAGGACCTGAAAACTTCCAACTGTGAGACTGATGTGTTTTACCTGAAGGCTGGTGATGGAGATATCATTAATAAATGGTTTATAACACATTACATTTAAGTTACTGTTGTACAAGACTTGTTAAAGTGGTAACTCCTCCTATGTAACAGTTACTATAATTACAGGTTTTATCATCAGTCAAATTCCACTAAAGGCAAATGTATCCAAACACATCCTAAAGTGTGTTATAAACTACTTATTAAAGAGTTACAGTCTAATCCTTGGAAATAATAAACAAAGGGACTTAAAATTAGGTGGAAATATTAATAAAAATGTATAATTTTATTGCTTTAGTAGTTTTAAAACTGATACTTGTGTGAGAAAGTGTATGTATGGCTGTGATATCAGTTTGAAATTAGGCTAAAGATGGTTTTCAGCTTATCAATGTGAGAAAAGTGCTCAAATTGAAGAGAAGATTTGTAAGTATTTGTTCTCGAAATAGATTTTTTTTTCTTAGTTATGAACTCAAGTGTGACTTGAATATATATTGAAAACATCGTCAACTTAATCAGGCAGTTATGAGTATCATTTGCATCTCCTACAGGCAAAAATCTGCTTTTAAGATCAGTGACTTCCAACATGAGCGTTTAGTTCTCCTTGAAATAAATCAGAGGGTGTTGCAGCATGAAGAATAAATGCATTTATTTTCTAGTTTGATCTTTTTATCCTTTTCCTGTCAAACAGTGAAGGCGTCTAAAGGACGTTTCCCAGACATGGATTAAGCCTCAATTAACATTAAAATTCACTTAAGATTTGTTGAAAATGTTTTTAGTCTAAAATCAGGCTTAGTCCATGTCTGGGAACCTGAGGCATAAATCTGATTCAACAATATTGATTTGATGAAAAAGGTGATGGTAGTTTTCCTCTCCTGCAGGAAGCTCCTTGACCCGTCTGACGGGCTCAGACAGCAGGAATGATCATCAGACTGGGAAGACTGACTCCGGGATACTTCCGTCTCCTCCAGGTCGGTGTCTCTTTGTGACTCTTTTAATTCCTGATTGCATCCACGTTTCATTTAACGGGTTCTTCATCAGTGAACGTGTTCACAGTCTTCTCTCTCTTTTTATCACAAAGAGAGCAAAAACAAATTTAAGTCTGAATGAATATTTTATGCTTTCTATACATTTTTAATCAGGACACTTTAGACTGAAAAACAGTGGACAGGATGCACAGAGAGCTGCATCTCAGGAGGGTTTATGTTATATAACGGTTCAGACTCCACCCTGTAATTCAAGCTGCAGAGAGCAGATGAATCTTAATTTAAAGCTACAGGAAAATAACAATGCTGTTAAAACATAACTGATGTGCCTGTTATAAAAAGTAGTAAAAATGGTGGCGGGGCACTTTGAATGTTTGCACTAAAACTGCAGATACTCCTGGCTTAATCTGTATGAATATGGCATAATTATATTCTATTAGAGCTTTAAAATAAATGCAACAGAGGCTGCAGTGGTATCTGTGTCTTCTGTGCCAGCACGTTGTCATCGCTGGGCTGTTGATTCGCTCTGTTGTGTTAAAGCTCGTGTTTGTGCTCTGACACACAGGGTGAGTCCAATCTGTCACTTCCAAACCCTCATGTTTCAGCGTTCAGGGTTAAAGCTGTGAAAGGGTGCATTTTACCCCAAACTTCACCAAGCATCAGCTTTTGTTGCATTTAAGGGAAATTATATATGATGTAAATATGACACATGAAGGAGCCCTATTTAGTTTGTTTAATGTGGTTTACACCTCCAGCCACCAGGTGGCGTTTCTTTATATTTTCTTCCTAATTAAGTGTCTCGTTTAAGGTGGGGCGATAACAGCCCCTTCAGGGGCTTTTTCTTTTGTTTCAATTTTGAATTTAACTTTATTGGACAGTGTGGACAATTACAGCTGATCTCAGCCAGTGCAGCTTACATAGTCACTAAAATGTCTGTCTCCACCTGTGTGTCCAACTTTTGTCTGCAGAGGCAGATGTCAGGTGAGGTCCAGATTCAGCCTCAGAGCAGCCTCATCGACCCCATCGCCATGACGATGGCCACGGTGGGGATGGGAGTGTCTCTGTACAGTGCCAGGCGGATGTCAGAGAGGGTCCGACTGAAGCGGCCGACCGCCTGAGAGGTCTCACCTGTTCGCCGCTGTGCGGGCGGGTCACGTGACAGACGGCACGTTAGTGAACGTCGGAGAAAGTCTGTGTAGTAGGAAGCTCAGAGTGTGTGTCTGTGGGTGTGTGCGTTGCTGGAAGGAAAAGCGAAGGTAAATGTGAGTCAGCGTGTCACCTGTGTGAGTCTGTAGTTTGATAACCCTACGTACTGTGTGCAGGTTTCCTTGAAAAGGAGTATTTAATCAGGTATTCTAGTGCAATTAATCATTAATTAATAAACGTCTCAGCATTGTAGTTTTGTTCAGTTTTAACATACACGTTTGTGTAGTACACAGATGTGCAGGAAATCTCATAAGATAACAACGTGGGAACTCTGATCACCTTTCCGGTCATTTCTTGTAGTCTGTGAATAAATCCTTGAGCAAAGTGAGTCACTGAGTATTCATAGGGAGAGTTTTTCACCAGAGCTTCTTCGAATTGCTAATTTATAACATATTTCATGTTAGTTCAGGATTTACTGAAGAAAATGTCTGCAGATGTGAAATGTAACTCAGAACATTTACAGTTTATGGGTCTAATAAAAATGCTCACATCTTCCGGCTCCTGCGTGCAGACTGATGTTTTCATTCAGGTGTTTTTCAGCTCAAACACGGACAAAGCTCAAACCTTTAAAGGACAGCAGGGGCTGGATCGCATCATTTCCTTTGCAGCCTTCCTGTAACGCAGCACAGACGCGTCACTGTTTTCAAAGCGGCCTCTGGTTCTCAGGCTTCATCCATGTGGAAACGTTGTGAGGGGAAGCGGATGCTGTCGGGCGGCTGCACGGCCTGTATGGGCTGATTAATGTGAATAAAGCTCCGACAGAGGAAGTGATTTTTACCGTGGGTGAACGGCATGAGTTTATTTTCAGAGCGGATTGATTGAGTCTCACATGAGTTAGTGAAACAGTCCTGGGTGTGATGATGACCTCTCAGCGAACATCGGTCGGGGGGACAGTTCTGAGGGTGAGCTCTTCCAGCTCAATGTTCAGGACCCTAAAAATGACTGTGCCATGTAAATACTGGTCTCAGGATTATTGGCAACTTATAAGATTAAAAATGTGTTCAAGGCCCACTGTTGCTGTATTAGTTTTATTATAAGCATTTGTAGAACATTTAAAGTCATTTTCTGTCTTAGTAAAAATCACTTTATACTTTATGCCAGTTAATAATTTATTCCACTGAAATCAGAGACAGTGGGGTAATTGGTGATTCTAAATTGCTCATAGATGTAAATGGTTGTCTGTGCTAGACCCCGCAAGAGGCTGGTGACCTGTCACTGTGTGGTAGCTGGGATAGGCTCCAGACCCCCACCCCACCCCCTTGTGACCCTGGATGGATGGAAGTTTGATTTTTTCCAAAAAATATGCATTCAGTTGAAGCCACTGACCCTGGCTGATATTTGTGTGAAATTTACATGTAAAGTCATAAAAAATACAAATAATAAATTTTTGGTTGAGGGTTCAAGTCGGCTGCTTCCAGTCAGGTTTGGGGGCGACTCAGAGTTACACAAAACGATGATACTCTGTAACACAGAACATCAGTGCGGCCCTGGTTTGGGACTTACTTTAGACACCTTATGAATTTCATTTGTGAGTGCAGACTGTAAATAAAAGCTTTAATTTGTGAAGCTCAGGCTTGAGCATTTTGGCTGTTTTTTTGAAGCCAGATGTGAAGAGAGTGGACTGAGACTGATCTGATCACAGTGCAGCCTCACCCTGTTACAGCCTTCTTTTCGACTCTAATGGAACCATAACTGACAGAATGAACCGCATCCTGTATTCAACAAGACAATTCAAGAAGCAACTGAGACCACAATCTCATTATGTTAACTGGTGGTAAAGCTTCTGTTTGTGGGCAGACGTGGTTACGATGAGATTTGGCCTGAAATTGGTCAGACTGATGTTTGATCAAACTCCTTCTGTGTCACATTAACAGCTTTTGTGGAAATATTCCTGGCTTTACCTCACTTCCTGTCCTCCTTTACTCATCACTCATTGGCTCTTGTGTTCACACATTATTTAAGGACTGCACTTCTTCCCACTTCCACATCAGGCAGGAGCTGTGCTGAGTTTGTATGACTCAACACCTCCACTCTCGACACTAACCGAGTCTTCAATCTACGTATTTCACGTATGTACTGCAGTCCAGGAGGCAGAACTATGGGTGTGATCCTGGGCCACCACTGGGCCTGTGGTTCAGGTATGGGGGTGACACCTGGGTGAAAGTGTCCACCTGTTCCAGATGAACAGGATCAACTTTCTGGCACTTGATCTGATTAAGTTTTAGTTTTCCTTTCAGTTAGCGCTCCGGAGTCTTTCCTCCCCTGTTAATTCAAACTGCATTCATTTAAAGTAGAGCCTAAAGCGGTGTGTATGCATACGTGTGCATTATAGACACACACCCTTTTCTCTGAACCTACTTAATGAGTTTATTGATCTAGTTGTCTTCATCTCTGCAGCTAACAGCTCTCAAAGTGATTAACAACCAACAGCCTGGGGGGGGGGGGGGGGGGGGGGGGGGGGGGTGAGCCAATCTGTTAATTCTGCTTTTTAATGAATAAACCTGAGCGAGCTCAACACATTTGATTTCACAGCCACGAATCTGCTGCAGTTTAAAAGCACCTCAATGAAATGGAAGCACTGGATCCTTATTCACGGACGGTTTGTGAAAATTCAGACGAGCCGTGACTGAAGAGCATCGGAGGACTGACGCAGCTGCATCCTCTGTGGGTGACGGGCAGCTGCTCTCTGCCTCCGTTTAAGCTGCACATGTAAAAGGAATCCCATGTGATGCTGAGCTACTGCACTGCAAATCACATCTCAATGTAGAGCTGACTTGTACTGCATAACTATCAGTTTAAAAATATTACATTACAAGGAATACAGTCCTGTGCAAAAGTTTTGAGCCACTTCTTTTTATTTTGCTTCCAAGGAGATGAAAACTTGGCATGTCCTGCTTTGCTCTGTAGCAAGTCCTCACAAAATATGAGGAAAACAGACACGTGGAGGACAAAAGAAGTAGTAGCAGAGCTTATTATATATCTTATATAATTTTCTGTAAATTTAACGTTGCAGACTAAAAAGTAACAAGTGCAATGTTTCCTTTTTAAATGTGCTCCGCCTGGTGGCTGTTTTTGGTCCTCCATCCAGCAGATGGCGCTTCACTTCGAGCTGCCCGTTATAGCAGAGAGGAAAATGAGTGTGATCGAGATAGAGATTTCTGCCTGGTGGATGTAACTTGTTGGAGTAACATAACAGGAAAACAAACAAACAAAAACAAAAACACGAGATAAGGAACAAGTGAAGACCCAGAGAGTTTTAAACCAGCTGTAAAACCTCCTGCTGCTGATGGCAGGAAACCGGCGTTATGCGTAATTTTAACATGCCAAAAGAGTTTGTGCGTAAAAGTGCGCGCTTCTCCGTGGCTCGCCACGCTCTCTCCCCATCCTACCCTCATCGTCCTCGGGTCTGAGCAGCAGCAGCGGTCCATCCTTCAGACCTGCTGAAAATGGCTGTGCTCAGTCCCGCACGGAGGAGCTCCGCTCCGCGTCTGACGGGATTATTGTGCCTTTTATATCTCATTTTCTTCTCTCATGCCTTCGCGGGTCGTGATGCTGCTTCAGGAAAGGACAGAAAATCATCCGGAGCGATACGAGAAGGTTCCCACAACCAAACTAACTCCACGGCTCATAAGAAGGCTTTCCCCGTCCTCTCCTTCGAGTATGAACATGTCAAGACGCCCTTTGAGATCTCCCTGTGGATCCTCCTGGCTCTGCTCATGAAACTTGGTGTCACTCCAACGAAACAGCGCCGCATTAATAAATACGCCCTACTCTGCATCAGGCTGCAGGAGGGCCCCCAAACCGGATTTTATGAATGCTTCTCAGGGAGTTTCCAGATTTAAAGACCAGGTTTATTTTGTGGTTTATTTCTACAAGTTCTATTGAAGATGCAAAAATGAAGGTGGAAAATGAAGGGGTGAAGCACTAAAATAATAATTAGATACAAATAAAAAAGCTCCAGGTTTGCACCAATGAAGACGAGCGTCACCTTTAAGGGCGCCTCCGTTTTTTTTAATAAAACTTTCAGTAGCGTTTTGTGTGACGTCCAGTTTTATCCATTAATGTTTTTATGTGTAAAACACGCAATAAGATCACTTTAATCCACCATAAACAAGCCAGCTATCTTCTGATTGGCTGCTCCACTCAAATAGAAGGTTTGACCTCATTACTCGAAACTTTAACCTTGATATGAGCATCCACTATATGTATGCCAGATCAATAAGGAAAAGCATAATAAATCAGCTTTAGTATCTCGTACTTACACTGAATGAAGCTCAAACACGTCCTGTTTAAGGTGTTATTTAATGACTGAATCATTTTATGGTTTTACATTTTGATTTAAATGTTTGTTCCTTGTAAGTTACACATATTGAAATGTCTGTTTTTGTCTCACTAACAGTTAAAGCCTGAAAAATGTAGAGTTTGCTGTGACTTACAAAAACACTTGAATGTGTTCAGCCATGATGATGATAATAAGCTGCTATCAAAGAATTTCTTCAGTAGCAAACAGGAAGTCCAACAGCTGTTACTATTGAAATTCACCACCAGAAATAATAAATCATTGAAATGAGATGTTGTGCACACATGTAGTGCAGTAATAGGTAAACAACAGGCTGATTTGCGTTGTGCATTTAGTTTCTTGTAACTTCTCTCAGTCTCACCTGGTGCAGCAGCTGCAGTGTGGTATCAGGGGGTATCAGGGTTAATCTGCACTCATGGCCACTTTATTAGATTTGCCTGCTCAACTACTCGTTAACGCAAATCTCTAATCAACCAATCACATGCCATCAGTTCAGTGCATTTAGCCCTGTAATCATGGTCGATGATGACCTGCTGAAGTTCAAACTGAGCATCAGAATGGTGAAGAAAGTTGATTTAAGTGACTCTGAATGTGGCATGATTGTTGGTGCCAGACGGGCGGGTCTGAGTATTTCCGAAACTGCTGATCTACTGGGATTGTTCCCAAATAACCATCCTAATGGTTCATGGAGGATGGCCTGAAAAAGAGCGGCAGTCCTCTGTGGGGAAAAACGGCTTGTTGATGGCAGAAGTCAGGGGAGAATTTTCCTTTCTGTTGATAGGACCTGAGGGTACGGGGCTCACCAAAATTGGACATTAGAAGATTTGAAAAGTGTTTCCTGGTCTGATGAGTCTGGATTTCTGCTGTGATAATTCAGATGTTAGTCAGAATTTGGCCAAAGTTTCTCATAATGAATAATGAAGTCAGTGTATGTGAAAGTATTCCCTGTGAGCCAAAGGCTCGGGATTCAGGAAGCTCTAAACAATCCGTTTTAGACTTTTTTTTCTACTCTCAGCTCTGCATGATGTCACAAAGACCCGATATCCTAATATGGTTATTTTAAGCACACAGTTCTGGTTGTGAGCACAGAAGCCCCATTTACCTGCAGTTTAAATCTTCTGTTTGTGAGGGACAGCCAATCAGAAGGAAGCTGGCCTAAAGTGAGAGGCAGCTTGTTTTAGACAGAAGATGAACTGAGGAGCTGCACCAGCTCCTGGTATAAGATAAATGAGGATTATTTTGAGCTGACAATTATGCAGATCTGTTTTTCTAGAGGCCAAACATAATTATGTGGAGCTGGAAAGTAGCTTATTAGGTCCTTAAAAACACACTGTAATAAAGAGCAGCCTCCAGTGTGCTGTGTATCTCAGTAATTCAACAGAACATTGGCTGCAGGAAGCTGCATGCACCATTCTTGGTTCTCTCGTAGCCTCGTGCTGTTTGTTCAGCTGAAAGAAGCCTTGACATATATGTGTATTTACACAATCCTCTTCCAGTCCATCCTGCTTCTTGGCATCCAGTCTCTCCTGACACTGGAGGTGAATCCTAAGAGTACTCTTTGTTTCAAATCTTGCCTGGGGGGGGGGGCTGGGTGCGAATTCAACTGTTCATTAGCTGTACCTTGCATGTGATGGCTTAAGCGCAGGAATTTTCAGACTGGTGCAGCGTTGAGTTTTCACTGTAGCGGCCCCTTGGATGGTATAAACCAAACACGTAGAGTTTCAAACGGGTGTCGTTTATTTCTCTTCCTTTGGTAAGCGCCAGACAGTGGTACTGTGACACTTTGCCATCTTGACACCGTGAAAACTACAGAACAAAGCAGATATAATTCACAAACAATTCTTATGAACATTATGTTACAGTATTAGTCACAATTCCAAATAGTAAATAAGTGTTAACAACTCCATAACCTTTCCTTTAAATAAACAAATAAAACTTTCAAACACATATTACAGGCAATCTTGACAAACTATGCAATTTACTCATATGAACAAATGAAATGACACTTTTCAGGTAAAACAAATAACATTTGTCATAGAGTGTACAATCAACATTTCTATACCTCATTCCGCTCTCCAAGGGCGCTAATCAAGTTTTAGACCCGGACCTCTCCGCTAGCGAGCTCTGCACTAAAGAGCGTGCGTGGAAAAAAGAGCGAAACAGTAAAGATAATGCAACAAATGACAAGACAAGCTTGTGTCTTACGAACATCAACTTATAAACAATAAATACCACTTGGCTTTCTTCGTCTTCCACCTCACAACGTTATCTACACGTAGAGCCAAACCAGACGGCCGCAGAGTGTTGGCATGGCAACCGTAAACATAACCTTTCAAAATAAAAGCGCAACACGGCAAGAACAAACTGAAAGTTGCGAGCACACCCGGAGCCACCCATAAACACTCACTATAAAAGGAGAATGTTCATCACATTTAGTAGGCATTTACACTCCCACCAAATCCTGTTGTAATGAATGAACTAATACAGGAGTAAATGAATTTACACAGGATTTCTTGAACCTACTAAACGAATAACTTCAAGCAGTGCTATTAAATGTGCATAGGTATAGATCATACACAATACAGCAGCGTACTCACAAATTGCCACTCAGTTTGTTGAAATCAGCTCTCTAAGAGAAGTACCAATTTTTGAACTGGTCGCTCAATAACTGAAGGTTTAATGGGGGCATTTTGTTTTTCTTGAGATTTTCGTTCCCCAACTTGCACTTTGACTCGACGAACTAGGCCGTCACTGCCTTGAGCAGCCTCCACCACTCGACCTAGTTGCCACTGGTTTCTCGGGAGGTTGTCATCTTTGATAATAACGATATCATTCACTTTGAGGTTGCGTTGGGGTATATGCCATTTCTGTCTTGTGGATATATTGAGCAGATACTCTCTTTTCCAACGACTCCAGAACTGTTCTATCAGATACTGAACTCGTCTCCACCTCTTGGTTGCATACAGATCCTCCTTCACAAATACTCCTGGCGGAGGAAGAGGAACTTTAGATTTCATCATAATGAGATGATTAGGTGTTATAGGCTCTGGCATCTGAGGATCATTGATTCCATCCACTGTCAATGGGCGGCTATTAACGATAGCCATGGCTTCATAAAACAGTGTTCTTAGGGAAGCATCATCAATTCGGCCTGTGCATTGCGCAAGGGTGGCATTCAGCACGTTTTTCACAGTTCTGATCTGACGTTCCCAAACACCACCTGCATGACTAGCGGAGGGGGCGTTGAAAACAAATTCACATTGTTTCTCAGTCAAGAAGATTTCTAGTAGCTTGGAGTCACATTGTTTAAGCGTTTCCTTAAACTCATTTCGCGCTCCAACGAAATTAGACCCCTGGTCACAATGCAGTTGTCGAACAGCTCCTCTGATGCTTATAAAGCATCGCAGGGCATTGATAAATGAGTCTGTTGACAAATCTTCAAGCATTTCAATGTGGACAGCTCTGGAACATAGACATGTGAAAATCAGGCCATAACTTTTGTATTCTTTGCGAGCTTTCTTTACAATAAATGGACCAAAACAGTCCATGCCACTATACGTGAAGGGTGCAGTAGCTTCCACACGTTCTTTAGGGAGTTCTGCCATTTGCTGTTTCTCCGTCGGTCGTCTAAGTTTTCTGCATAGCACACAGGTGTGTATCAACTTAGCAACCAGCTTGCTCCCTCCAATGACCCAGAATCCATTGGTCCTAAGCTCCATTTGGGTTTGACATCGACCCTGATGACATGTCTTAGCATGGTAGTGGGATACGATCAACTTAGTCATGTGGCTGTCATTAGGAAGGATGACTGGATGTTTCACCTTGTGACAGAGAGATGACTGTTTCAATCTCCCACCAACACAGAGAAGCCCTTCATACAAAATAGGGTTGAGACTGAAAAGAGAACTTGATTTTGGGAGGTCCCTGCCACTCTGAAGCATTTTCCATTCATGGGGGAAGGCTTGCCGCTGAACAAGCTTCACCACTTCCTCCGCAGCCTTCTCACGCTCTTCAACAGCCACATGTTCACTATGCTGTTTCTGTCTAGAACCCAACCTCTTAATTCTTGCAACCACTTTGATAAGTGGTGTCCAAGATGAAAAGTGACTCAGACGTTTGAGGATGTCACTGCAATTAAGTGTTTCAGTTACTAGCACCTGGATTGACTTAACTTCAGGATCACCAACCAGTACTTCTGTTTGAACGCTGGGTGAGAGATGCAATTCTTGCTCCCAGAGAAATTTGGGTCCTTGAAGCCAATTTGTTGATTGAATGCCCGCTGCACTAAGACCTCGGGATGCGTGGTCAGCTGGGTTTTCTGAGGTGTCCACATAATGCCACTGACTGGGGTCACTGTTATTTCGAATCAGTTGTACTCGATTTGCAACAAATGTGTGGAACCTGCGAGCATCGTTGTTGATATAGCCTAATACAACTTGCGAATCTGTCCAGTAAAACTCTTCGTCGATCTTCATATAAAGTTCGCTTCTCAGCATCACACTGATTTTTGTAGAAACAACTGCTGCTGAGAGTTCCAGTCTTGGGATACTCATGATCTTCATGGGTGCAACCCGTGCCTTTGCCATTACAAGACTGCAATGAACCTCATTGTTGTCATTTTTGTACCTGAGGTAAGAGCATGCACCATATCCCACACAGCTGGCATCTGAAAAATGATGCAGCTCTATCCTAACAATGTTATGGAAGTTCTGTGGGTGATAACATCTCGAAATTGAGACCTCTTTCAATGTGTTAAGACCCTTTATCCACTCCTCCCACCGTGGCTTCACATCTTTTGGGAGGGGATCATCCCATCCGATGCCTCTGTGACACAGCTCTTGAAGGACACGCTTTCCACTTAGGCTAAATGGAGCGATGAATCCAAGTGGATCATAAAGAGAGGCAATGACTGACAGTGAACCACGACGGGTTGCTGGCTGATCTTTCAGGCTGATGTTAAAGCTGAATGTGTCACCCTTTGTCGACCACTGAATGCCGAGTGTACGCTCTGATGGGGTGGGGTTCAGCTCTAGAGGTTCAGTGGTTGCTGCTCTTTCTGAGGGTTCAATGCAGGTGAGTACTGTTTCCATGTTCGAGTTGAACTTGTGGAGGCGTAGGCCTCCTCTTTTGCACAGCTCTTGGGACTCAGTGATCAGTTTCACAGCTTCCTCAACTGATGAAACGCTGACTAACCCGTCATCAACATAGAAGTTCTTCTCCATAAATGTTGATGCCACTGGATAGCTAGCATGGTGTTGTCGTGCCAGATGTTTTAAGCCAAAATTGGCACATCCTGGAGATGAGGCAGCCCCGAAAAGATGAACTGCCATCCTGTACTCCTGTGGCTCCTTCTCCAAATCTCCATCCTTCCACCAGAGGAATTTCAGATAGTTCCTGGATTCAGGAGTGACAGAGAACTGATAAAACATTTTTTCAATGTCACAGATAACTGCTATAGCCTCCTTCCTGAAGCGGCATAGCACTCCTGGTTTTCTGGGATGATATATTCCGTGATGTGGAAGGTACCACTCTGTCTTCTCCTCAGATGCTGTAGGGGCAAGCTCTGCCTCACCCTTGTTGATTATTTCCTCCATGAATGCTTTGTATTCATCGTAATATTGTTTGTTGGCCTTTAGCTTCTTCTTAAGACACTGAAGGCGAACTGTGGCTAACCTCTTGTTGTTTGGTAGAGCGGGTGGACTGTTCCCCTTGAAAGGGAGGGGCATCTCATATTGCCCATCCTCCTTCTGCTTGATGTGTTCATTGAGGAACTGTATGAAATGAACGTCATCCTGGGACACATACTTATTTTCATAAGTTCTCTCATTGAAGTCTGATTCCAAGGCTTTCAGAACATCCGTTGCAGATGGGATTGGCAGCTCCCTTACCTTGAGACGATGCACAAAGCTTTGATTTCCTTGTCGGTCTAGGTGAGGATTTGATGTGCCTATTATGGTCCATCCTAGTTCTGATCGCTGTGCAAATGGTTCATTTTTGCCACCTAACACAACTTCAAGGGGCGCTAATGCTGGTGGACAGTCATATCCGATTAAAAGCCCTACATCACAGTCCTGGACGGGTGGCAATTTGTCTGCCAGGTGCCTGAGGTGAGGCCACAGTAGTGCTGTTTTCTTTGTTGGGATGTACGACTTGTCCACCGGGATAAAGTCGCGGCTGTAGGTCTGCTGCAGTTGGATGTAGTCCATGGAATGGAATCCTCGAACCTGTAGACCATGGACATTCTTGCTTGATATGATTGTGTCGATAGCTGTCATAGTACTAAGTTTCAGCTTTACTGGTCGGGCATCTACATTCAGTTTATCAAGTACATCTTCTAAGACGAACGTTGAATCACTCTGGGTATCCAGTAGTGCATAGGTGAGTACTTCTCTCTCCGGCTCATGCACTGAGGACACGAAGACAGGAACAATAGCTGAGGTAGCAGACACACGATGTGTTGATGTGTGGGACACGACACTGTGAGTATCCAGGCTGGTGCGTTCTTCTGTGGATGTGGAGCCATTTGTTTTTACTTCTAAGGGTCTTTGCTTCCTCTCTTCGTGTAAGCAGGTTGGATGACGACGGCTACAAATGTTACATGTGTGTCGCCTTTTGCAGTCCTTGGTAATATGACCCTTTCTTAAGCACCCAAAGCACAGCCTCGTTTCGAGAATAAATGCCTTTTTATCTTCAATACTTTTTGCAGTAAAGGTGGGGCACTTTGCGATACCATGGGTTTCATTTTTACAAACACAGCAGGGTACTTTTACTTTGCTGTAATTTGTGTCTTGTTTCTCTGGAGTAGAACTCTTAGCGTTTGTGTTGAGAGCTTTGGCTCTCTTTGATGACCTCTCATCTGTATGCTTGAAATCCATTGAGAATGGAGAGGCAATAGGGTTGCAGGCTATTCGTGCCTCTCTATTCAGGAACTTTGTGAAGCATGCAAGATCTGGGTAACTTCCAGATGTATCAAGTGCATCTACAACAATTGGACTCCACTTTCGCACAATCCATTCTGGCAATTTCTTGAGCAACTTGTGGTTTTCCTCACAATCATTAAGGATAGCTAGTCCTTTAATGTGAGAGATTGCCTCAGTGCAGCCTTGAAGAAAGTCAGCGAACTCTCGTAGTGCTAGTGGATCATTTGCACCTATCTTTGGCCATCTTGCAAGCTTATCTCTGAAAGCCCTCTGGATGATGAACGGGTTCCCATACCTGTCTTGTAAAACTTGCCATGCTCCCTTGTATGCGTCCTCTGAGTCTCGATAAAAGAAGCCTTCTACAGCCTTGCGTGCTTCTCCAGCTAGATAATGTTTTAAATAAAACATCTTCTCATTTGCTGGGAGAGGTTTTCTTTCAATAAGAGTTATGAATGAAATCTTCCAGTCTGTAAACCTTAAGGGGTCACCACTGAATATTGTGGGTTCAGGGACCGGCAAGCGGCTCATGCTTAATGAGTTTGCTATTGCTTGAGCTAGACTGTCAGACTCTTGGGCCACTGTTACTTCAGGAGATGCTCTGTGAGGCTGGAACGAGGCAGCGTCTGGATTCAATCGAGCTGCAGTTTCTGTCTGATGGTAAGCAGAGTTAATTAGATTATCAATCTCTTCGTGGCTCCCCAAACCTTGAAAATCATCATATGCTCTCACCCGAGCTGCTGCTATTGCAACTTCCTTTTCTGCATGCAACTGCTCAAGTTTTGTTCTCTCCTGCTCCAACTGTTGTTGCATTTCGACCTTCCTTTGTTCAAGTTCTGACAAAATTCTTGCTTCTCTAAGCTTCCATTCCCCTTCTAACTTAAGAAGATGCATTTGCTGGGCTTGAATTTCTCTCAAGGCCTTTGCTTGTTCCAGCTTTGCAGCGAGCTCTGCTTCTGCCTCTATTTTGCTATTATGGGTACCTGCTGAACTGGAGTGGTCACTTGATCTCTCTATTGACTCTGATGAGCTTACAGTTTCAGTTTTGGTGTGACCAAAAACAGAGCCATATTCATCTTTGTTTAAGGTTGCTCTCACTCTTTCCTTCTCCAGTTGGTCATTAAAGTCTTCATTAATAGTCTCTAGACGTTTACCTATGAGGTCACGGATTTCCTTTGTTAGAGTACCGCAGGCATCCATTTTTTGGACAATTTCTGGTGTTGTTTTACTGTTACGTAAAATAGGTTCATAGTGCAGGCTTACAGCATCACGCTGCACTTGGATATCTTGTTGGAGCCTGTCGAGGCCCTCTAATGAGCAGAGGGTTTTTAGTTTTGTCCTTGTCTCCCTTGCTACCAGCTTCCAAGAGTCATAGGCCTTACTAAATGCTTTCTCATGTTTTTTGGTGAGTAGATCACACATCTCTTGGCCCTTTTCTGTTAACTTTCTTTCACGGGTGCCAGATCTAGATGGTGTGTCTGTATGTTCACCTGCCTCTTCAGTTGGTGCTTCTGCAGGACTGTCTGTGTTCTCTATCGAGAGGGACATTTTGTTTGCTTATGCAGCTGCCTTACATTGACTATAACCTTTGATTGCCCTAGGTCTGCCTTTACACTTATAAGCTGTAGTTGTCTTTAACCACAGAGTATTATTTACCAGACACTAACAATTTAAAGACGTTCAAAGGGATTTTGTAGCTTGAGCATCAACAACACAAAATGAAGAAGCACTTTGACCTTTAAATCATTTCACAAACAGACATATCCTCTATTGTTAACATTCCATAAACATGTGTCAGTTCCTATTAAATATCAAATTTCAACTGTATCCAGCATTTAAGTTTATCTCCCAAATACATTGACCTTATATGTGTATTTACACAATCCTCTTCCAGTCCATCCTGCTTCTTGGCATCCAGTCTCTCCTGACACTGGAGGTGAATCCTAAGAGTACTCTTTGTTTCAAATCTTGCCTGGGGGGGGGGGCTGGGTGCGAATTCAACTGTTCATTAGCTGTACCTTGCATGTGATGGCTTAAGCGCAGGAATTTTCAGACTGGTGCAGCGTTGAGTTTTCACTGTAGCGGCCCCTTGGATGGTATAAACCAAACACGTAGAGTTTCAAACGGGTGTCGTTTATTTCTCTTCCTTTGGTAAGCACCAGACAGTGGTACTGTGACACTTTGCCATCTTGACACCGTGAAAACTACAGAACAAAGCAGATATAATTCACAAACAATTCTTATGAACATTATGTTACAGTATTAGTCACAATTCCAAATAGTAAATAAGTGTTAACAACTCCATAACCTTTCCTTTAAATAAACAAATAAAACTTTCAAACACATATTACAGGCAATCTTGACAAACTATGCAATTTACTCATATGAACAAATGAAATGACACTTTTCAGGTAAAACAAATAACATTTGTCATAGAGTGTACAATCAACATTTCTATACCTCATTCCGCTCTCCAAGGGCGCTAATCAAGTTTTAGACCCGGACCTCTCCGCTAGCGAGCTCTGCACTAAAGAGCGTGCGTGGAAAAAAGAGCGAAACAGTAAAGATAATGCAACAAATGACAAGACAAGCTTGTGTCTTACGAACATCAACTTATAAACAATAAATACCACTTGGCTTTCTTCGTCTTCCACCTCACAACGTTATCTACACGTAGAGCCAAACCAGACGGCCGCAGAGTGTTGGCATGGCAACCGTAAACATAACCTTTCAAAATAAAAGCGCAACACGGCAAGAACAAACTGAAAGTTGCGAGCACACCCGGAGCCACCCATAAACACTCACTATAAAAGGAGAATGTTCATCACATTTAGTAGGCATTTACATTCAGTCTCTCCGTCATGAGTCCGAGGTTCAGGCTGCTGTAAAGAGTGTTTATGCAGTCAGTGGTTTGTTTGGAGCTGCCCTCGCCCCCACACCCCCTCCCTGACTCTGCACACTGAGATCTTTGTTATCCAGCAGTGCATTAGGACAGGAAGTAGAACGGGCCCTCGGTCACAGCAGTTGGACAAGCAGATAAGATGCTAAAGAGCTTTGCTGTCCCCACTCAGCCAACGGAAACTCACAGGAGAATTTGAGAAAGCCAATCAAAGTCGCCACAAAACACCAAGTCTTTCTATATTCAACATAGAGCAACAAAAAAGTCACAATGCATCTTTTTCTGAAACTGCTTTTTACTCAAACTGTCCTAAAAACGAGCTGCAGTTACCTGTAGGGAGGCTGGCAGCTTCACGCACACTCATATCTTTGTTTTTGGAACCTTAAATCACAAGTTTCATAAATCCAAAGCAGCATCAACACAAACTGATGCAGTTTATAAGGTCTATTTAAGTCACTAATAGCAACAAGTTTTCCATTGGGGTTGCCAAATTGTGAGCAATCATCCTCCAGAATTACATTTTTAATATCTTTTAGTATCATGAATTAGCTGCGCTACATCTGGACCAGTGGGATCACTACATAAGTAGTTATATATTTTAATAAAAGACACTTTTGGCTGCTCGCTCTGCAGGGCTGACTTTGCAGAGTTTTGCATCAGATGTCCTTCGTGCCTCCGGCTGGTATGAAAGCAGTGACCTTTTGCTTGTAAAGCACATTTGTGTTAACCACTACCCCATGGAGGCATGATAATAATAATAATTTTAGTAAGGAGAAAGGATATTGGTCCTTTCAAATGTGTTCACCTGACATCTTTTGTTGTGGGCACCACTTGGTTCATTTGTTACCTGTTAATTGTTAGTTATTATTAATCTCTGTCTCTCCCCCCTCAGCAGATGACCCCCCCTCCCTGAGCCTGGTTCTGCTGGAGGTTTCTTCCTGTTAAAAGGGAGTTTTTCCTTCCCACTGTCACCAAGTGCTGCTCATAGGGGTCATTTTGACTGTTGGGTTTTCTCTGTATTATTGTAGGGTCTTTACCTACAATATAAAGCACCCTGAGGCGACTGTTTGTTATGATTTGATGCTATATAAATAAAATTGAATTGAAAAGAAAACTGATATTTTGATTGGATTTATTTCTTATTTATTTTATTTGTAAAAAAAAAAAAAAAGTTCCATATTCTTGCTTTGGTTATTTTGAAATTTTAAGCTATTAAAACTCACTTTTTCAAACTTCAAACTACATCCAGCAACTGGGTCCTGGTCTCTCTACTCTACACATATAAAACACATTAATGCGCTCTTACACAGAGTTTAGATTTATGGATTCACAGCACAATAAAGAAAATAAAATGCCGTTACAATAACAGTGTAAACAGCTTGCATTAAACCAGCGTCTTTGGTCCCGTCAGTCTCTGGATGATCCGGTGCTGGCGGCGTCTGGGTTTGGACGTGTTGGCGGCCCTCTGTCCTGACCCGTGGCCCTGACTGGAGCTCTGACCAGGGTCACCTTCACTCCTGCGGGACCCTGAGCGCCTGTGCTCTCTACTGCAATCACGTGCCCGATGAAATGCTGAAACACAGCAGAGCAGCACATCAAGACAATGGTCAGTCACTCGCCTTGATTTTTAACATTTCAGAGCAAATCTTTATCCACCTGAACTTTTTACAGAGCATCTTCTAAATGGCAAAACATTTCCAAATAGATTTCACCAAAACTTCAGTTTTAAATTTGTTACCACCCTAATATCTGATTTTAAATTAACTTTGAAATGAACTACACAACCTCCATCATCACCATTGGCTCTAAGCCCAGCTTCTTTAAGTCTTTCCTCTGAGTTCATAAAACCTCTGAATGCAGTTTGGGTGCAGATGATTTTATGCTTTGTTCAACACCAGTGAAGATCTTTGATAAGTGCAACAAAGTAACAACTAGCTTAACTTAGATTTAATGGATACAACAAAGGAGTTTAATAAGTTTGGGATCAATAAAGCACATCTCATCTGTTCTTAAACAAGTGAAGTGAGATCTGCAGATATGTAGGAGGGTGACTGGCAAACATCACGAAAGGTTTCATCATTTGTCAGAAAGTCCGACTGAACCAACACACACTGGAGGTTTGAGCTCGTCTGACTAAAACACTTTCAGTCTTCTGTGGATAAAAGTCATAGAAATGAAATAAAGCAGTGTTTTAATGGGAGACCTCTGCAGGATGAAGAGCAGCGCCCTCGTCCTTTGGTTTAGCTCTGGATGATTCAGCGTCCTTTTCCCTCTGTGCTTTTACTTCCTGCATTCAAAGATCATAACAAAAATATACTCTCGCAACTTATGATGAGAATGCAGATATTATTGTTAATAATTGGGAGAATTCATGGTTGTAGTTAAAATATTTCAACCTTTAAGGTCTCATAGTTTGAAGTCCTGGAAACGTAATCTTCCCATGATTTGGCAATGAACTCCTTTTGCTTCCAGCGAGACTTCATCTGGGATTAAAAAAGACACAAAATCATTATTAAAACAAAGATGTCCCAAAGGAAAACATATATTAAAATAAACTAAAGAAATGAATAGATCTGAAAACCTGGACTGATTTGTTATGCATGTGGAAATAAATCTGATCTGTACAGAAGTTCATGAAGGAAAAAAGAATGTGATGTGTGTGGCATAAAAGGTGGAAGTTTCAGGTGAGGCGTTTCCACTGTTTTACTCTCAGCACCTCTGTGTATGTGAGCTCCTCCTCGCTGACGTCCTCCTCCTGATGGTGCCCCAGGATGCTGTTTTGTTCCTCCATGAGCCTTCTTGCGGTGTCCTCTGCAGTCTTACAGATGTTGCTCAGAGCCTCCCGGTCGGGGCTAACTGGCCTCACGCCGTCCACGCTCAGTTCCCTGCTGATCTCGGCCCACACCTCACCGACCTGCAGCACCGTGACAGACAGATACCTCAGTGTTATCTGGGTTTATGTACAACTCGACTCAAGGACTTTTCTTCACAGTGCTGGGAAAAAGTCCTCACTCCCTTCCTGATTTCTTAGCTTTTTTGCATCTTTGCCACACTTGAGTATTTCAGATCATCAAACTAATTATAATATTAGACAAAGATAACCTGAGCAAATAGAAAATGCAGTCCAGACCTACTTGGCCCTGTGTGGGAAAGTAATTGTCCTCTCCGATGGTGAGAGATTTTTAAAATGTTCTAAAAACTATCAATGACCTTGAAACTAATCACATGTTCTTGGGGCCCTAGGAAATATTTCCACAAAGTTTCATTAATTTTGGTTCAAAACATTATCAGTTATATTGCTAAGAGGCAGAAAGATAAACAAACATAACCTCCCTCCTCTCAGTGAGCGGGGTACACATGTATTAAGAGCCCTTCTGGCCTCTCCATGAAGCTCTCCTACAGTCATTGCAGCCTGGCTTGATACCATGTGAGCTGGTTTCATACAGAGGCTTACTTGAGGTAAGAAGGGACGTCACAACATTCTCATACATAGCGCATAACTCAGCGCTATGTTGAGGGTTCTTATAGTTCATAAAATAATATCTCAATTTTTTTTTACCTGAATGGTGATATATGAACTATATCTTGATATTTTTTCTTCCCAAAGGTATAAACAAAAAGGCACTTCTGAGTCAAAGCTAATGACCCAAATGTCACAAAGACACTTTTATTAACATTTAGCTGTAGATGTACAGGAGAAATTGCTCAAAAATAAACCACTGGCATATTTAAATAATAATGCTCCTAAAATAAATAAATGCTTTTTTCTTTCCTAAGAAAAGACTCGCAGCTGTGCTATTAAAATCTAAACAGAAAAGATACAATGCCGAGTTGTAGTCACCGGCTGCATCACGAGGCCACGAACAGACCCACTTCCGCTATTAACGTCACGTGACCTACGGTACAAACCAACAGCCAGGTACTCTTGGGGGTCCGGGCGATGCCAAAGCGTACGAACGGACGCAATATGAAGGCTGTATGTACACAAAACACGGCGATAGCGGAGGATTTCAGGTTAACAAAAAACTCTCCAAAAGTCGCCGATGTCACTGGGAAAACTCGCTAAATTTGTCGCTAGTCACTTCTTGTAAAAAAAACAAAAAAAAAAAAAAACAAAAAAACCCCCCAACAACAACAAAAAAAGTCTGTAGCGGGGTCTGAAAATCCGCTAAATCTAGCGACAAATTCTCTAAGGTGGCAACAGTGCTGACAGGGAGGAAGTCAAGCGTAAGGTGGGTGGGGCTCCATTCTCAATGGGCGGGGCATGGAATGTTTTTGTAGGCTGGGCCTGTTCCAAACAGCAAACGCAAGATGATGACGTCATCTTAGTCAAAGGTTCAAAGGACCGACACATTCCGAGAAATCCTGTAGGTAAGGGCAGCCTGCATACTGGACACACACTTCAAGTGGATACAGTCAAAAGCCATTCACAACGAATTTTGTTTTTGTGCAGACAAAACCAGATATTATCTGATTCTTATACCAGACATACCATTGTGTTTCTCATTAAAATGTCAAACATGAGTAATGAGCACCAAAACTCTGAATTGTTGTGTTGTAGGCAAGAATGTATACTTGATATCAGCACAATTCAGAATTATCATGAAGTCATTTCTGAAAGAGATGAATTAAAGGAGGAAGCCAAGAGATTAAAATTGTACATCAACAAGCTGCAGGTCCAAAGGGCAAACATGCAAACCAAGCTGGACGAGTATGAGATTCAAATGGGAAAGCTAAATGATGAAGTAGCAGCAAATAAAGAGCAAATCATCAAGCTGACCTCACTGCTAGAATCCAAAACGGAGGAGCGAGGGGACCAGGTTTGTTCAGAGGCTCAGGAAGAGAATAGGGACTTTGAACTGGAAATGAAGAGGCTGAAAGAGCAGCTTCAGCAGAGGGACAGTGAAATCGTGAACCTGAAACAGGAGAACGAGACTTTGTCTGTCAAAGTTGAACGCCTTCAGAAAGCCGAGGCTCTGTGGAATGACACACACGAGGAAATCCTGATCCTGAAATTTGAGAACATGATTTTGTCTGCCAAAGTTGCACGCCTTCAGGAAGTCGAGGCTCAGTGGAATGAGGCAGATGAGGAAATCCTGAACCTACAACAGGAGAACGAGATTCTATTTGCCAAAGTTGAACGCCTTCAGAAAGCCGAGGCTCAGTGTAATGAGGCAGACGAGGACATCCTGAACCTGAAACATGAGAACAAGATTCTGTTTGCCAAAGTTGCACACCTTCAGAAAGCCCAGGCTGAGTGGAGTGAGGCAGACAAGGAATTCCTGAACCTGAAACATGAGAACAAGATTCTGTCTGCCAAAGTTGCACACCTTCAGAAAGCCGAGGCTCAGTGGAATGAGGCAGACAAGGAAATCCTGAACCTGAAACATGAGAACAAGAGTCTCTCTGCCAAAGTTGCACACCTTCAGAAAGCAGAGGCTCAGTGGAATGAGGCAGACAAGGAAATCCTGAACCTGAAACATGAGAACAAGAGTCTCTCTGCCAAAGTTGCACACCTTCAGAAAGCCCAGGCTCAGTGGAGTGAGGCAGACAAGGAAATCCTGAACCGGAAACATGAGAACAAGAGTCTCTCTGCCAAAGTTGCACACCTTCAGAAAGCCCAGGCTGAGTGGAATGAGGCAGACAAGAAAATCCTGAACCTGAAACACAAGAACAGGAGTCTCTTTGCCAAAGTTGAACGCCTTCAGAAAGCCGAGGCTGACTGGAATGAGGCAGCACACAGAGAGATGGTGGAGCAGGGGATGCTGGCTCTCCAAGAAGAAAATAAAAATCTGATGGATGAGCACAGGGAGGTCTATAGAATGCAAAAAAGGTTGAGAAAGGCCACCAAAAAGCTTCAAGAAGAAAGGAAAATTTTTAAGGAAGAAAAGAAAAAATTCAATGAAGAAAAACAGCTGGAGGAGGAAAAGAAAGGTCTGCATGGACAGCAGCAGGAATGTCAGAAAGTAAGTCAGGCACTGAAAGCACTTACAGAAGTGCAGAAAGACATTCAGGAGAAAAAGACTGACAGAGCAGAGCTCTTAAAGACACAACAAGAGACAATGAACCTGCTGGAAGTGATAAATTTGCAGCTTGGAGAGTCAGACATAGATAATGATAATAATGAAATAAAGAAGCTCCTGAAAAAGAAAGTTAAAATAGAAGAAAAACTGGTGAAAGCCAAAGAGAAAGATTTAGAGAAGCAGGTGAAAAAACGAGAAGAGGAAGAAAGAAAACAGCAGAAAATTCGAGAGAAAGAAGCAAAAAAAGAGCAGAAACGACAGGAAAAAGAGGCAAAGAAGCTGAAAAGGCAAGAACAGAATGAAAACCGACGATGTTGCCTCTGGTCGTGGTTCTGCTGCTCAGCTCAACCTGAGGATTAAGCCTCCTCTTCCTCCTCCTCTCTACCTTTCCTACTATCCTTCCTCTCTTTCCTTTCACCCCAGCCGGTCTCAGCAGATGGCCGCCCCTCCCTGAGCCTGGTTCTGCTGGAGGTTTCTTCCTTTAAGAAGGGAGTTTTTCCTCCCCACTGTCGCCCAGAGCTTGCTCATAGGGGATCATATTCTGATTGCTGGGATCTTATCTTTCCTCTCTTTTTTCTCTCCTTCATTTTTCCCCCTACTTCAGGTGTGTTGAAGCAGAGACACATCTAAAAGTTGCAGGACACTGGACCTCGAGGCCTGGACTTGAGGATCCCTGCCCAACTTTAACCTTTTTTATTTTTAAACTACTTTAATCTTTAAATAAACTCTTAAACTATATTTTTGCATCTCTGCGTGTGATTATTTAGAATCATCAAAATGCTTCCACAACTCTGTTAAGTGTGGTTAAATGACATATCAGTGATTGTTGAAGCCATTTCTTTTTAAAATAATAGTATACATTTGGGAAAATATATTTTGGTAAGTATAAGTAATTCTGTTTGCAGTAGTATTATTAATCTGTCACTAATAATTTGCAGGAATAATAATTTGGTGGTTATGATGTTATAATATCTTTGTATACTGGTAGGAGGTAGGAGAAAATGCACTGGAAGTCACTGGACCTTAGAGTGACACAATTTTTCGACCTACACTGCACTACACACTGTAAAATGTAGTTAGATTAGAAAGGTCAAGATTCTCCTTTATGTTTTGTTTCTTGCTTTTTTTTAGTAAAGATACAAAAGAAGATTCTTTGGACTCAAGACCTTAGTTTTACTAATGTGTGTTGAGTGCAAAACACTTCAGGGTCCAGGCTAGCGAGGCAGCCGTGCTGCTGCAGCCACAGTGATATTTTAAAAAGGTTTTCTAATAAATATTACCATTGATCATTGTCATATTTACACATACGTAAGCAATTGTACAGAACCTGGAAGATGAAGAATTCGATGAAGATTTTAAAATGTAAATCTTTGTAAATAGTGTCTGAGATGAATAGTTTGAGTTATAATGAAAAAGCACATTTTGACCAATGGCGTCATGACATCAAAAGAAACGTCATGACGATGTCGGGTTATGTCATGTTACAGAGAACGCCATCGTATCCCTCAGTACCAAATTTCATTGTGATAGATGAAAAATTCCCTGAGATAGGTATTTTACAATTTGACCAGTGATGGGGTGACCTTGACATTTGACCTTGAAACTGAAATCATGTTCTTGGGTAGCTAAGGAATATTTCCACAAAGTTTCCCACATTTTTGGCTCAAAACTAACTTTTGTCCATCTATTAAAAAAAAAAAAAAAAAACGCAAATACGTGAATGTTGTCCCAGACGCACAACGGTAAAGAATCTTTTCACAACATCTTGGATCCAGAGTGTGAGCTGGATCATCACCAAAATTTAAAACTTAATCCCTTGTTTCTTGTACCACCCCAACGACTTTTTCATTTGCTCTCATTTCATTGGAGCCTATCCCAGCTGTCATAGGGCGAGAGGCAGGGTACACCCTGTACAGGTCGCCAGCCTGTTGCAGAGCCAACACACAGAGACAGACAACCCTTCACACCTATGAGCAATTTAGAATCACAATTAACATTACCACAGTAACTGCATGTCTCTGGACTGTGGGAGGAAACCAGAGGATCACTGTACAATCTCCAATCTCATGGTATATTCTGTATGATGACAATAAAGGTGTTCTTTCTATAACTGGAGAAAACCCACACAGACACGGGGAGACAATGCAAACTCATATCTGGGCCAAGGTGGATTCAAACCCAGGACCTTCTGGCTGGGAGTGCTAACCAACAGTGCTAACCAAGTCCTGTTCTTGCAGAGCGGTCCCTGCAAGAACAGGACTTGAAAGAATGAATAGAAAACACTGGGGCATGTCACAACCTGGCTCGTAAGGCCATGACAAAAAGGGTGGACACACCATTTGCCATTTTAAAAGGATTTTATTCAACAAACTTAAACAGAACTAAAGACAGATGAGGTGTGGAAGCCAGTAGGGTGTGCATGTGTGTAGAGATGTTTGTAAGTGTTGCAAATGCACCAAATAACAAAAACCTAAAGGAAACAAAGATAACACAAAACATATTGGCAACAGGCTGGTGCACAGCACCCAGAAAGAAGTTCCTGCCTCAGATTTATAGCCTGGGAACATATGGCCCAGGTGTTCCCAGTTGGTACTGATGATTCCTGCCCTGCCCACCAAAGACCTGAAACACCTGAAGAGTAAAAACAGGCAGGGGTCTTCACAGGCAAAAGACCAAGGTCATGCCAAAGCATCTCAATCTGAAATATGGGAATGAAGTCGCTATCTTGTGTCCTGTCTCTCCCCCCCCTCAGCAGATGACTGCCCCTCACTGAGCCTGGTTCTGCTGGAGGTTTCTTCCTGTTAAAGGGAGTTTTTCCTTCCCACTGTCGCCAAATGCTGCTCATAGGGGGTCGTTTTGATTCTTTGGATTTGTTCTGTAGTGTCTTTAGCTTGCAGTGCCTCGAGGCGACTGTTTGCTGTGATTTGGTGCTATATAAATAAAACTGAATTGAATTATTGTGGAGCACACCTTTTGACAGTGGTGAGGACAAGTTACTTTAGTTTCCTCTGCAGGCAGACTCGGGCTGCATCCTACAGCCTATTTTCCCAGAGTGGAAAAGGTTAATGCTGGTTCTGAGAGAAAGGTGCCAGAATACACAGTGCATTGTGCTAAGCATTGTTGCAGAGCATGTACACCCTTTCATGAAAACAGTATTCCCTGATGGCTGGGGCCTTTTTCAGCAGGATAATGGTCCCTGCCACAAAGCTAAAATTGGTTCAGGAATGGTTTGAGAAGCACAGCAATGAGTTTGAGGTGTTGACTTGTCCTCCAAATTCCCCTGATTTCAATCTAATTGAGCACCTGTGGGATGTGCTGGACAAACCAGTCTGATCCATGAAGGTCCCACCTCACACCTTACAGCACTTCAAGGATCTGTTGCTAATATCTTGTGCAGATACCACAGCACACCTTCAGAGCTCTCATGGGGTCATAAGCAGGTCAGTGTTGTGTCAGCAGAAAGGAGGGGGGGGGGGGGGGGGCAAAACAATGTTAGGCAGGTGGTCTTAATGTTATCCCTGATCAGACAGACTGTAAACGTATGTATTTGACTCTTCATTAAAACCTGCACTCATGCCTTTCACATTATGACGCTGGTGTAACAATCAGTCAATCCTGATGAAATTTGTTTAACCGAATCATAAACATTTCTCAGATCAGGGGAGAAACAAAGAGACAGACAAAGATGCAGAGACAGGACAATCCCCACTAAGCTACAGTTTATCCCCTCACTAATTCATGTTACACAAACACAGGTGGGTCTGCAGAACTCAACTCTTGGGGCCCACTTGTCATAAAGTTACCTAAAATACAACATGAGGTCACAATATCATGTGAACCAAAGATGTTCCTGAATCCCACCAAGGCCTTAAGCATAAATGAGAAATAGATTTAACAGGTCTCAGCTTTGTCCTACTAATTTAAAGCACACAGTGTGCATTAATCCAGTGTGTGACTGATTTAATTGTTAATAAATGATACAACAATAGTAGCAATAAATACCAATATCAAAGTGATAAAAAATTCCCAACAGTTTCTTAAGATCTAGGCACACCAAAGCGTGATTTTCAAAAGGCTACTTACACTATTGTATGAAGCATTAACACAATTTTCCCTCACTTTTTACCTTCAAGTCTAGATATCTCCTGATGATGGTCAGAGTCACATAATCTTTGGCCAACAATCCAGGAAGCTCCTGAAAGCCTGAAAGGAAACATTTTGGATGTTCTGATTAGACAATAACATGCAAATATAACCAACACAACACATCATGAGAGGATATTTCAAAATCACTAAGACATAAACTGAACACGGCTTCACAGGCTACAAGAAGCTAAACAACACATTAATAACAGTGATTTTTTTTTTTATATGCCTAAATATGCAATTGTCTAAAATTGATCCACAGGAGGAGCTACAAATGATTTCAAAGAATTTGCTAAAATAAATTCTGAACCAATCTTTCAAATATAGTTTATACTATGTGTAACTGTTCAGTTACCAAGTTTGCAGAAGATGGAGTAAATCTTTGACCGCAGGTTCTCTGACATCTCCAGCACTGCAGCGCTCGGCAGGTTGGCAGGAAATGAAGGCTGAGGGTCATCAGGCTGGAAATGTGTCAGGACGGGCCTCTGAGGATCTTCAAGGTAAAACAAAAGCAACAGAGAGAAATACACCAGATTACACAGACTATATGTTATGAAAAAAAAAACCCCAAAAGCTCATTTTTACCAGTGACCCAGTGTTTTCAGTTTTTTGGACTTTCATCTTTTGTTCATGTGTTAAGTTATTATGGGATTTTGCAGCTTTGAGTTTGAATGCTTTTCTTATAGTTTCTGGCTGGTTTCCTTGATTTCATTCCTGGATTTCCTGATCTCCATTTCAAGTCTGTGTTTTTTCTCCATCCATCCTCTTCTGCTTATCCGGGGCCGGGTCGTGGAGGCAGCAGCCTAAGCAGAGAAGCCCAGACCTCCCTCTCCCCAGCCACCTCCACCAGCTCGTCCAGAGGGACCCCAAGATGTTCCCAGGCCAGCCGAGAGATATAATCGCTCCAGCGTGTCCTGGGTCTGCCCCGGGGTCTCCTCCTGGTAGGACATGCCTGGAACACCTCATCCAAGAGGCGCCCAAAAGGCATCCCAGTCAGATACCTGAACCACCTCAACTGGCTCCTCTCGATGTGGAGCAGCACTAATCTGAGCCCCTCCTTCTTTTTCTTATGGGTCTCTGAGAAAAACTGTTGAACAATGCTGTTTCTGTTCTCTTTGTGTGTATTTAAGCCCTCAGTTTTCTTCTGCTCCTCGTTGCGTCCTCCCTCACGTTAATGTGTTTTTGTTCCAGTTAGCTAGCTCTCGTAGAAGCTCTCCTTGTGTCTGTTTGTGTGAAATATCAATAAATCTGCATTTTTTTTTTTTAAATGTTACAGATAGGGTTATGGAAAAATGTCTGTCAGAGCCAATCAGAGGCACAGTAAAGGCTGATGCTGACAAACCACAAGTGGGGAAACAGGAATGATGCTGTGTCACAGACAGCAGAGGAAAGTGTGCCTGTAAATGACACCAAAAAGGCAGCACAGACTTCCAGGATAGTTTTCACTGCATCACTAATTTGGTACAAACATTGACCACTTAGTGTAGCAGATAACTCAAAAAGCACTTTGATTCTGTTTAACACTCACTGAAAGAATAAGTTGAACTCTCTCAGGTCATCGCTGTAATGATCTGAATGTCTGGATGATGACAAATGGCTGGATTTTAAGTTCCACTGTGACTGCCAACATTTATCTTCATCGGTTTCTCCTCACAGCCTCATCATTTCCTCTTTAGGTTAAACTTGCAGACTGACCTGTGATGCCTCCGTGTTTGTTCCGATGAACGCCCAGCTCCTCCTCTTCCTCCCTCCACAGCTGCAGCAGGAGTCTGGGAGCCGTCTGTCCGTTGCCGTTCCTCCAGGTCAGGATATGGGATACGGTGTTCGGGTTGTCGCATAACTCTAGCAGGGTGGCGAGGACGATGCCGTGTACACACCTGGGGCTAGTCTGAAGAAGAAATACCCAAACAATTAGATATCAGACATTTGTTCTGCCTAATAAGAACTACATTTAACACAGAACAGCTGAAAGCCTGCTTTTTATCATAAAACAAATGCAGGAAAAAGGAGAATTTTAAAGCCTCAACAGTAACTTCAGGGAACCTTTACTCACACTGAGTAAGTCGAGGAGATGAAACACCCCATCTTTAACCAGAAAGTAATCTTCTGTGGTGTAGCAGCCCACAATACAGGACCTGATGGGAGAGAGGCCACATCAACAGGAGCTTTCTCATTTGTAGAAGACAAAAAAAAAAAGAAAAAAAGTCTTGATCCCAATTCTTCAGGACGACTGATAGTTGGCGCACAAACTGTTATCAAGACACTGCAGAGAACATCATCCCCACAGCTGGGGAAGCTGAACACGGCCCTGAGTAAACGCCATGATCCCAGATCAGCATCTGTCAAAGCTGGAAAAAGTCCCTAAAGAACGCTCCAGGCAATCTAGGAGAGAAGAAGGATAACCGCCGCCTGAATGAAAACAACTGGCGATCCCTCACGCGTCAGGAGTATCGGAACATCTGAGACACATTTTTTCCAAACACTGTGTCTCTGTGGCTTTCAAGACCCCCAAGGATTGGGTCCCCCAGCATAAATAGCGTACGCAGTTAAGTGAGGATTGAATTATACGCTGGGGAAACCAAACAACCTGTGATTAAGCAGGATGGCAAACCTGCTTTTGACCTTTTGAGACCTGCTTCACTTTGTCAGACAGCTTCTGTTTTAGTGATTTCTTGATTCAACAGGTCTGGCAGTAATCAGCCATTCCCCAGTTCTCTGTGAACAGTACTCATCCCCTACTGATCAATAATAATGATACGTTAACGATCATGAACCAGAGCTCATGGCTCATTGTTAGACAAAGGTGCCGGTTTTGGTTGTTATGCAGCTATACTGTAAGGCTGGGGAAGCTGTATTGAAGAAGTTACTTGGATGAGCGCTGAAACATTTTTCCCACTGAAAGTGCTGCATCCAGACAAACTCAGTCAACTTTCTGGGATTTCCTTCCCGAGATTACTGAGCATGCATCAAGTCAATGATGCTTTTCTTGTATTTTGTTTGTTCTGTGTTCATTTTTTCTGCTCTATTTCTGTTTCTTTAACGAAACACAAACATATTGTTGAACATAGAAGAAATATGTCATGGTCCTGGGCCAGTGGCCAGTGTTTTGAGCTCTTTTAGTGAAGTTCTGTTTTTTGTTATATTTCTGGCTGCGTTTACTAGTTTTTCATTATTGGCTTCCCAGTTAGTTGTAGTTTTGTATTCTGTTTTTGGTTATAGTTGTTATAGTTATTTGTATATTTGTATCATTCTGGTTTCCCTGTGTACCTGTGTCTGTTTTGTCCCCGTGTCATGGCCCCTTTTTGTCTTTAATTTCCCTTCCCGTTGTTTCCTTCTGTTTGGTGTTTAGGTTACCTCTGTGTTAAGGCTGCATGCACCATGTTTAGTTACTTCCTGTTTTATTGTGACAGTCTCGTGTTCCCTATACTTAGTGTTTAGTTTTGCTTCCCCTCGTCGTGTCTCTGAAAGTATGTTCAGCTGTGATCCCACCTGTTGTCACTCCCCTCATTAGCCCTTGTGTATTTATTGTCTGCTTTTGTCACATCCTGGTCAGTGTAACCATCACTTATGTTCGGATTACCTGCTGCGTGCTTTGTGTTTGAGTTTTTGTTTAGCTGGCTCCCATCCAGCTTAGTTTTTCCTGTGCTTAAGAAATAAAGTTTAAGTTAAACATAGTTCGAGCCTCCAGAGTCTTGTATTGGGGTCCTCTGCTTTGCCTCCCGCAGTGGAAACATGACAAAATATCAATAAATAAATAATAAAGTGTGCTGAACTAACCACACACAGTCCACTGTGGAGAGGAGGAGCTTGTTGTGTCCGAGGCCGCTGTAGAACTTGTCCGAGCCTTTTCTCAGGAAGTGAACTGCCATCTCGACTCCCTCGGAGCCGAACAGTTCCTGCAGCGCAGGCAGCATCCGAACACACAATCACCGGATACTCGTCAGATTATTCACAAAAACTCAAGCATATTTATTCATTCAGGGGAAAAGTCTTTGTTTGTGGGATGACTGTACGAGATAATAAGCTATAATAGTTCTGACTTTATAGCAAAATATGTAAATATTGATATGAAATGTGAAGAAATTTTAAGTTTCTTTAACTTTGGCAGGAAAAAAAAATCTGGCCTCAGATTATGGTGAGAACACATTCTTACAACATTCATGTAGTTTTAATCAGAAATGACTGGCTCTGCCACGGTTTCTGCAATTCATCAGGTTAATTAGTGAGTTAGTAATACGAGCTTAACCTTTCTGTGCATGTCGGTCTCACACAGCGTTGAAAGGATCACTTGAATGTCTGACTTTATCTCCACAGCGATGACATCATCATCATCATCAGGACCCGCTTCCATCTGCATCAAGATTCCTGAGAAAACACCGCAGCTTTGACTTCACTGAATTCATGATATTGAGCAGTTTGAGATGAAGTGTGTCCAGTCCAGTCACCCAGAAGCTGGTTGATGGTTCCCTGATCACAAAGGTCCTGATTTATAGTCTCTTCACCCAGAGATGTCATTGACCTCAACACTCGGATGCAGTGCCGCATCTGAGCCTTCTTGCTGCCTCTGCCTCCGGCGGCGTGGACGCTGTGACCGTGGCCAAAGTAAGAATCTGAAATAAAGGAGAGAAGATCAAAAATATACTTGCTGACTGTGGACTGACTGCTCAGCCTTGTTTACAGTTTTACAACATCACAGAAAATGAGAAAGTCCTCAAACCTGATTAAACAACTGAAATGATGTTACTTAGAGCACCAAAGGGCAGAAACATTGTGAGAGAGTCGGAGTTGCTGTCAAGTAATCCCACATGTGAGCCCACATTACATGCCTTAGGGTGACCTTTCAACTACTCATGGTGAGGCTAACAATGACCTTCAATTTATCTGATTACACAGTCTGTCTGACTGTGATCTGGTGTAGCTCAAATGGTTCTGTAACTTTGGTAGCATCAATAGAAATCGTATTTTTAGTAATGAATCAACCATAAAAATTTACTCCTCGGGTGGGTCATCTCAAAGCCTGGGAGGTACTGATGGTGAAGAGCACGGTCATCTTTTGATTTACAGTAAGCTTTGACATTGGAGCAGCCATGAGGGACACACCTGACACGGCCGAGGCTGCAACCGGGCTCACGTGGAGGTCAAGCAGAGCCGGACATGCTTTAAAAGTGATCGCTAAAACCATAAAATCGATTTTAAAATTTACAGAGAGTCAACGAGGAGAAGCCAGGACGGGCATAATGAGACGCCTTCTGCTAAAACTGTATTTATTTGTCCACGCATGATTATTCCCTCCAACAGGTGCTGTTAGGCTCACACTTACATCCATTATTAAAAATAAAAACCAGGTGACCACTCGTGCCTGTTTTCCCTCTCAGAGGAAACACCTGATCCTTGAGAGCGTTTTTTTATTCATAGTTTGGGGTTTGATTAGTTTGTAAGCTGTGAAAACAGTTAAACTGACAGTTCCGTTAAAAACATGTATTTAAGAGATAAAAGACGCTGAAGAGTTTGAGGAAGTGTTTACAGTTTAAATGTTGCACAGCAAATCACGGCAATGACAGAAGGTGAGCGCATCAGTGACAGCGTTCAGTTCAAATACACTCTGATTTGACCTTTAACCTTTTAGATTCCTGACCTTGCCCGCTGCACCAGTCCAGCAGGAGCAGCAGACAGGTGTTTCCCTCACAGGACATGTACTCGTCCAGCATGAGAGGAGCAACGGTGGCGAGCGTGGCCAGCGCCTGCAGCTGGAGCTCCTCACTCTGCGCAGCGGACCACGGACGCGACCCCGACTGGAGCTCAGGCGAGGAGGCGTCAGGCGGCTTCATGAGCGTCAGCAGAGCCAACATGACTCGTTCTTCTCTATAAAGCTGAGAGAAGAAAGCTCGCACTCATCAGTCAAGTTGTCCAAACTTTAAAGACCTCCCGGGGTGACCGTGTGACTGACCTGCAGGGCGGCCAAGTCCCGCGACATAATAACCAGCAGATTCAGCAGCAGCTTCTTCATTTTCAGGTCTTCCTTACTGTAGGAGAGCTTCAGGTTGTGGACCAAAGGGTTGTGAATTTTCACTAAAACATAAAAAAAAAAAAAGATTTTCACAAAAGGTGCAACTGTACACATAAATAATCAAATGTATGTTAAATTTAGAGGAAATAGTGGCCTCACGCTCTGGAAATGTGCTGAAAGCCACGAGCTGTTTGGCAAAGAAACTCTCCTGAAAATCAGAAACACTGCACATTTAAAAAAAAACGTATAAAATCATCAGACACTGCTGTTAATTTAACAGCCCCGCACTCACAATAAGCTGAGAGTCTGGACTTTCTGCGACGAGAGTGGTGATCACGAGCAGATCGTTTCTGAGCTGGAGGTCTGAGTGTCCACAGCCGGAGAGCAGCAGGTGGGAAAACGCTTCTTTCAGGGAGCTGACACACAAATGAGGACAAAAATCAGGAGTGAGAGCCTGACGTGTAAGGAACACACAGCTAACAGAGTCAAATTATACACAAACCATAAATCAAAGGGTCGAATCCGGCTCATATATCACACTGTTTATCATCAAAAATAATTTAACTGGAAAAAATACCTGTTGTTGTCGGGCAGATTTTTAAAGTAATGAAGTTAAGGGTCTCTTTCAAATCTTGGCTATGACTCAAATGAACATTTTCAGAATTTACTTCCTTACACTTAAAGAAAGGGGAAACAAGGAAGCGTGCATTTTTTTCATTAATATAATTAAAGATATTTCCTTCTTGCTGTCGTGGTGACCCAGATTTTTAGGTTGGACTTTAATTTGAGTTTCGTTTTCCTTTTAAGAGCTTCCTGTGTTACAGGTTATGTTGTGATCACTAGTTCCCCACTGTTTCCCGGTGTGTTGTGTCAAGTCTGTGTCTGTTTCCTCGTCTCGCTTCCTTTGTTTGTCTTGCTCCCTGTTTTATTTTGACGGTCTGCTCACCTGTGTTCCCAGGCTGCCTCCACTCCCCTCATTATCCCTTTTACATTTAAGCCCTGAGGTTTTCTCTGTTCATTGTTGTGTTGTCTTTGGCGTCTGTGCGCTCGTATCTGACTTTAAGTAAGTTACCTAGCTTTTGCTGCTGGTCCCGTCCAGCTTTTTTATCAGGAAATAAAGCTGAAGTCTAGTTTCATCCTGTCTCTGAGTCCTGCCCCTGCTGAGATCAAGTTGGGCTGTGTGTGGCTCATGAGTTTGACACTGCTGATCTATATGCTTTTAATAGAATCCATTTGGGAGTCCCCTTCAGGAACAACTGCAGAAAAGTTTCTGATTATAAAATGCAATATTTTATAATAATAATACTGTTATTGAAATCTACAATTTTCAGCCTTTTGTGCAGTGTAACCTACATCAGGGCACTGCACAAAAACCTGAAAAATAATGCCCAGTGTTTTCTAAGCACAATTTTCAGATTTTTACACGGGGCCCCTCCAGACTGGTTTGTGCCCCCCCCCCCCCTCATCTAAAGCATCCTGCAGACACCCCTGCATCAGGCACATTCAGAAGCATCTTAAAGGAAGGAGGACGTTCGTACAGGACACACTCCAGGCTGCCGAGCTGAGCGGCGACCTCCTCCTCGTCGCCTCTCTCCAGCAGGTTCCAGAGGATCTCGGAGGAGCGGAACAGGACCTGGCCGGTGGGGTCGGGTTCGTTCATGTGGAGACATACTGTCTCTGCTCCCCGTGCGAGCAGAATGGAAGAACAGTTCATATCTGCAGTTTTAAAATGAAAGGTAGACGTGAATAATAATAAAAGAACCCAGTGACCTGCTGACATTGAAACGGGGACACTCATAATCATCGTGTGTCTGATTTATGCTCTTAAGGGCTAGCTACTTTCTCTAATGAAGGAGGTCATCTGCTGTACTGACTCCTCCCCTCCCTCACTGGATCTGTAGTAACATCATTAACTGACCGGAGGCACTGGAGAGGATCTGAAGGGTCTGAAGGAGCTGCAGTTTGATGGTGGGCTGGTTCTCCAGAGTGGCCATGGAGAGGAGAAGTGTCTGAGCCAGCTCACTGCGCTCCAGCAGCTGCAGCCTGTAGCCTGGAGAGGTTGGCTGGAGGCCTGCAGCAGAAACATTATTGAACACAGCAAGAAATTCCTAAATGTCAGGCAGAACTATAGGAAGGAAACCATACATATTTTTAATTATTGATTTATCACTTTAAATGATGTGACTTACTAAAAGCTCCATATTTGGACTCTTAGGTCAACATCAAGGAACAAAAATATAACACTGATAACTCAAAAAGAATCAACTTTAAGCAAAATTCATGACAGAACAAAAGAACACAAACGGAGGAAAATAAAAATCAGAATCTGACTAAACGTGGATTTCTGGAACTTTAATCCAGACTAAACTATCTCACCAATTATTGGATGATTTTTCCATCAAACACTGTGCAGATATTCATGATCATCAGACTAGGACTTTTCTTCTGACGCCTTCATGAGGTTCACATTTTGGATTTTAGCTATTTGATGCTTTAATAAATGACCAGACTGAATAGATTGCAGTGAAACTCTGGTGCACACATTTATGTTCCACTCAGGAAAGATTACAAACACAAATCTGTGAGCGCCTCTCACTGGAGCCCCTCAGAATCAGCTGATTATTAATGAAGTCATGGAAATACTATGATTTTTTTCTGTTACAGGCCCTCAAAGTGCAGAGCAGTGGCCCAAAGTTTGACACTTTGTAGTTCCTTATCTTTTAAATAAATAATCGTGGCTAGAAGATGAACCTGGTGTCAAAATAAAGGTAAAAATGAGCCTTTTCAAAGGCGATAACTTGTGTTGACAGACACAGAATCCACATGGTCATATGACCCCTGAAAGTCGACCCAAAATGCTCTTTTTAAGCTTTTCTCCAGTGAATTATTAGAAAAATAGGGTACCAGTGCTTATTTCTCTTACTCTACATCATTAAACTGGTGCCGTTTAAAACTATGATATATCCCATGATACTCAAAGTTGGTTATATATTGGTTTGGCTTTAGATTGGGATCCCTGGACTGGGTTGATTGTGGTGTCGTTTTGTGTTTTTCAGCCCTTAAAATGCCAGGCTGCTCTCATGCTGGAAAAAATGTGAAGTAAAAGCATTACATTTCAACCCCCCCACCCCCCACATGTACTTCATCACGTGACAGTAAAACTTTGCATGGAATACTGCAGTTATTGTACAAAATGTATTGGATTCTGGGGAGATCCGCTGGGATCCTTTCTCAGACTTGACTGATTTTATGTGGAATGACCCTTTAATGATCTGCTGACTGTTCATCTTGTGCTCTGATGAGCTCAAAAACTGACAAACTCAGACGGTGATTTTGGTAAACATTATACAAGCTAAACATTACACGGCTCGACTCTCAACCCTGAACGTCCTCGTAGACCACCGGGCACATCTGTAAGCTCTGTTATGTTTCTATATCAAATTCTAATAAAGAACATATGAAGAAAACAAGTGGAGAGAAAAGGAAATAACAGAACTAAGAAAAGCACAAGCATGCCATCACAGACGCCACGACAGAGCCTCACTTAGGGAAAGTCTAGAAAATCGGTTGTTAGAGGGGAAAGTCCGAGGCTTTCGTTTGGTACCGTCCGTACCATCGAGCATCTGTTTGGGAGCCACGGAGCCGTAGAACGATTTCACACATTCAACCACGTGCCGCCTCACTTCAGCATCGGACACCCTCATCAGACACCCTGCCGAGAGAAACACAACTGTCAGCGTCGCCCTCATCAGAAGAACACTAAAACTGGACTGAGTTAAACTGCACAAAGCCCTGCCTCTTCACTGATTCCCTCTAAAATCATTATGAGCATTAGCTTTGGAAAGAACTGATGATGAGACATGTAGTGAAAACCTCAAAATCATTCATAAAAACTGATTCAAAATAATGGAAATGTTTCACATTGAGATGCTGGAATCATGTGATGTTTGACAATTTTGAAATCAATTTTTATTTTATTCCTCAACTTACAGATAACACGACTATTTATTTTTTGTATGCGTTTGAAAACCATCGTTTCCACCTGCGTGTAAATGAAGTTAAAGCAGCTGTGATTGGCCAGTCTGTGAAAATGTCCCTTTATTACCCATCTGAGAGAGAAACTCCGTGACGTCCTGAGCGTAGGTCAGCTCGTCAGACGCCTTCTCCTTCAGGAAGGGAAGCCTGGGATGGAAAAGAGCAGCGCTCTGATGATCAGATCATCTTGCGAGCTAAAATTTAAGCTGTCATCTTGCAAGAGTTTCTTACCGACAGATCGTGAGAGCTTCACACAGAACGGGCACATATTCAGGATGATCTGTCGCCTTCTGGGCGCAGATGTTGAGTATTTTAGCAATGCCCATCAGCTCCTTTAAAAGCTTCAGACAGTTAAAGAAGTCTAACCTTTTTGGCTCGTACAGAGCTAAAGCCCAGAGAGGGGGTGATGGGTCAACATGATAACTGAGGTTATTTGTGAACACAGAAAACACTGACAGAAAGAGTAACGCAGCGGTAAATTAGAGCCTCGGGACTAACGTTTGGCTTTGTGTTCGTGCTGTGTGAAAGCACATCTATTTCCAGCGCTGCAGTGTGGGACCATAATGAGGGAAAATTTGACAATGTGCTGCTGCGTGTGACGCCCGACAGGGATTACTCAGCAAAAGAGAGGGCCTTCTTGGAAAGACAGTCTACAGTATGAGGAAAAAGTGAAAGGATACGAAGCCAATTTGGCTTTTCTTCAGTAGTTTCTTCAGGACAAAAAGGTGCCTTTCCTTCAAGTTAGTCTTTAGTAAAAACAGATGGATTAAATACATTTCATAAAATCATGTAAAGCAGAAAAAAAGAGGAATATATTCAAGTTTAACTTACAGTCAAAGGATCTTCAAGAAGACGAATCACCTTACTGAGGTCAAGACTTTTAGCACTGACCTGGAGAGACATTTAGGTTACAGTTCAGACTGGAAAGTTATTCCAGGAGCTTTGAGGAAAATACAAATAAAGGAATATTTTCTATCATGTGTTCTATTTATTTTTAAGGGTTCTTGGCTTTTAAACACTCATCATGGTTAAGCTTAACTTCATGTTTTGTGGTAAAAGGTTATTTTTGGTAACCATTGTTAAGAGATATAATAAACTCAAAATAAACACGCCCTTTACTAAAGAAAAAAAATCATGTTAACTAATCAGTAATATTATAACTTGTATAACTTATTTATCTCATGTGAAGAAAATATTTTTTTTTTACTTTATCACTTATTGTATCATAGGCTATAAGAGACATTTTGTAACAAGTTTCTTTACTGACCGGGTCTGATTCATTAAAAATACATTTATTCAGAGTTGTTTGCTCACGAGGTTTCCTGTAGCACTGTGCATGTCACAGGAGCAATAGTGAGTCTCACTCCTAACTCATCATCATGACAGCATCACACAGACGCTGCAGATCTATGATGTGAATCTGACTGTGGGTCCATTTCAGTACAGTAAACTCATTTTTCATGTTCAAGAAACCAGTTTGAGATGATCTGAGCTTTGTGACATGGCACGCTGTCCTGGGGAAGCAGCCATCAGTACACGAGTACATAAAGAGATGGACGTGGTGAGCAGCAACACCCGGGTAGGCTGTGTTGTTTTTACAACACTCAGCTGGTGTTGTATTGGTATCCAATCTCATTGTACATTCTGTATAATCACAAATAAAGGCATTCTATTCTATTCTATTCACTATTAAGGGGCCCAAATTGTGCCAAGGAACTCTTCCCCACACCATTACACCACCACCTCCAACCTGAGCCATTAATACATGCCTTCCTGTAGTTTATGCCAATGTCTGACCCTATCATGTGAATGTCACAGCAGAAACTGAGACTCACAAGACCAGGCAATGTTTTTCCAGTCTTTAATTGTTCAATTTTGGTGAAGCTGTGCAAATTGGAGGCTCAGTTTCCTGTTCTTAGCTTACAGGAGTGGACCCAGTGTGGTCTTCTGCTGCTGTAGCCCATCTGCTTCAAGGTTCAACGTGTTGTACACTCACAGATGCTCTTCAGCATATCTTGGTTGTAACTTCTTATTATCTGACTTACTGTTGCCTTCCTATCAGCTTGAAGCAGTCTGGCCATTCTCCTCTGACCTCTGACATGAATAAAGCATTTTTACCCAGAGAACTGCTGCTCACTGGATATTTTCTCTTTTGGGGACCATCCTCTCTAATCCCTAGAGATTGTGGTGTGGGAAAATCCCAGTAGATGAGCAGGTTCTAAAATATTCAAAGCAGCCTACCTGGCACCAACAGCCATGCCACATTCAAAGTCACTTAAATCACCTTTCTCCCTCATTCTGATGCTCAGTTTGAACTTCAGCAGATCATCCTGACCGAGTCTACATGCCTAAATACACTGAACTGGTAACGTGATTTGCTGATTAGATAGTTGCGTTAAGGCGCAGCTGAACAGGTGTCCCTAATGAGGTGGCCGGCGAGCGCATAAAGGTTTCAACAGCAACACCTGTTGATGATTTAGGACCCGTACATCAGATGTTATTACACTCTAACGCTGCCAGAAGACACATTTTTAAACTGCTCACCCCCTGAAGGTGCTGACTCTTCTGGGGTGCTCTCAGACCGATCACAGGGCTTCCCAGCTTTCTTCTGTGCGCAACTTTTCCCGAATCCATTTGTAAATTCAGAGGAGCTTTGCGTAGATGAAGAAACGCATTTTCTTTCGCAGCTTACAGAGTTTTAAACATTATAAATCGGCCCGCTTTTCTAAATACCTGTTGTGTTTGTTCATTAAAAACAACGCACTAACTCTAACCGACGCTCAGCCTGAGCTCCTGTTGCCTTTTTTTCCAGGTAACAACCACCTCTGCTCTCCTCTTCGTTCCGTTTTTGTTGACCGAGTCTGACGGCGCGATGCTGTTGTTATGATTACCCTTTAGCAGTACGGAGAGCGGCAGAGTTCAAAAACCCATTTAGAGCGGCACGCCCATTTCGTCTTTAAAACCGGAAGTGGTATTCTGGTGACAACAGCGCATTGATTTCCCTGCCCACAACAATAAAAGAGAGAGACGAATTCAACAATTAAAAGCAGAAAGACATCTGGGAATCTCGCTGGGACGTTGTGGCGTTAAATAAAGACCGCGGGCAGCCATGCTGTCGGACGCAGGTCAGTGTTAAAGAGGCGCCGCTGCTGCCTGCTAGCTGCTAAAGTGACAGGATGACGCTGTTTGGCGGATTTAAAGAGCTGGCTAATGTGCGCACCTTTGCTGTGTTTACATACCGATTAGTCCCGTGTTTTATTTGCTTTGTTCAGCTATTAGTAACTTGAGTAAGTTCTGTATATTGGCACATCTGTTATGAATGTCTTTATCAGCGTCAACAAAGGCCCGAGCTGCGCTACACCGCTCACAGTCGCTGATATATTGCTGTTATTGATGTTTAGACTACACCGGGAATTCCGCTGGCGCTCGGAGACCCAAGAAGAGGAGCTCCGGGGAGTCACCAGGGGACGGACAGACACTGCGCTCCTCAGGAAGGCAGGTCAACGTCCGGGTGAAGCGCACCAACAACCCTCCACCTGGTCAGGTAAGGCACACAGTGCCAGAGTTATTATAGTTTTATAATGAGCTTTTATGTATTTTGAGTGTTTATCGGTTCTGTTTCAGATAGCATCCGTCTAAAGTGGTTTTGCACGTTTCACTTTAGTTTTTTGTTGTTTCCAGATGTTTAGCTTTATTGTTATTTTTAGTCTTTTTAGTTATTATATCATGGAGGGTATTTGTCAGGGGCAGTATTTAAGAAATTCTTTAACACAGCACTTTTTAAAGCCAGTTGGCTCGCAGCCACGTAGACATCCCAAGTCTCAGAGAACATGAGCATCACAACCGCATTAGGCTGGGATGGCAGTCCCTTGACCTCTGTTGAAGTCGTTGGGGCACCAGTGAAGAGGTGGTCACCACTCTCTGCCAGGTTCGTGTCTGTCCATTCACAGATGTTGTCCTCCCATAATCTTTGGCTGACTGTTCCAAGAACTGTTCTTTGCGAGATGGTTTTCACAAGGCCCGAGGAACAGGAGACAATGCCGTACCATTTCAGCTTCCTTCTTTTTTTTTGACAGCTGCGTGGAGCTTTTGAGGTGCAGCTGTTCACTGGATCTTTCTGCAGACCTCTGCCTTTGTCAAGTGTTTGGTGCCTAAGATCTTCTTGGCACATCTAAAATTCTTCTTTGGAGTTCTTTTGTGTCACATGTCCACATCTCACAGGCATATAGAAACCTCAACAAGACAAGGGTGCATGGCATGTGGACTCTGGATTGGAGACAGATGTTTTTGGCTCTGCAGATGACCTTAAGTTTTCCTATTTTTACCAGAATGTCAGGTTTTGAACCTTCATGTTTTACGATGGAACCAAGGTACTTGAAAGGCTTCATTTTCTAGTCTTCTTCTGCTGACTTTGATTTCAGAAATAATGCCTTGGACATTGCTTTATCACGATGTTCCAGCAAGTTTTTGTCCATCAGCTAGGGCTCGTCCATCTGCTGTTTGCATGTCTTCTCTGTGCCTGCATGGGCTTTCTTGGGGTGTGTCTTAGATTAATTGGGGATTTTGAATTGGCCATAGACATGATTGTGAGTCTCATTTTATTTTTCTCATTGGATTACAGAATAAAAGAAAAGCCACAGACACAGAGGAGGAAGATGATCAGTCTGAGAAGAAGTACAGAAAATGTGAGAAGGCTGGGTGTTCTGCCATGTACCCTGTTTGTTTTGCAAGTGCATCTGAAAGGTATCATCAGATATCGGGTAAATCAGATCTTCGCTCATATCACTTCTTACGGTTATTAATTGCAGCTCTTATGTCTCGCTTCAGGTGTGCTAAAAATGGCTACACGTCACGGTGGTATCATCTGTCATGTGGCGAGCATTTTTGCAATGAGTGCTTCGATCACTACTACAGAAGGTGAGAGAAATGCTGACTGAAGATGTGAACACAGTGTCTCTGTAGCACTGACTCTTTAAGTTGATCACAGTGCATTTTGCTGCATTAGGCTGAGATATTTTATGGTTTCCAGCATCTCAGAAAACAAGTAAGATCCTTTGTCTTTCCCTTGGCAGCAGTATATCAAATTTCAACATAAGCCACAAAATGATATTAACATACAGACAAAATTAACAACAAGCTCTCCCAGCAAAAACAACTGTTCTGCCTGACACAGGTGGATAAAAACGTCAGTCTTCATCCACTGACAGTCAGATTGATGCAGCGTCTACAGTGTTGCAGATGTTGTCCTGGTTGGTTGCAGTGTGAAAGTCAATGTTTTGATTTACCAGATGATTTACATTCCTATGGCCTATGACCACGAGCTGTGGGAATGGACTGACACTCTGAAGAGTATCCGGCCTCTCCGTTACAGACGGAGTGAAGAATTTTGTCATTTGGGAGCAACTCAGAGTAGAGCTGCTACTCCTCCACATCGAAAGGAGCCGGTAGAGGTGGTTCAGCATCTGACGCCTCCTGGAATCCTGCTAGGAAACATGTTTCAGGAGGAGACCCTGGACATGGTGGAGAGATTTTGTCTCGTCTGGTTTGGGAACACTTTGGTGACACTCCCCCACCCCCAGAAGAACTGAAGGAGGTGGCTTAGGAACGGGACCTCTTGGTATCTCTGCTGAGACTGCTGCCCCTGCAACCTGGACCAGCAGCAGAAGATGGATGGCTGGATCTTTTTCATGTTTTTTTTTTTTTTTTTTTTTTTTTTAATATCCCTTTATACTTTTACTAGAGCTAACCAGTGCATAACATTTGATCTGTTTTTTTTTTTTTTCTTTCTTTCCTCAGTGAAACGTCTTTTAAAAAAATAATCTTGTCACATCCCTCAGACATCTTCCCAAAATCTTTGAATGTTTCTGCACTGCCAAACTCAGTGAAGTTATGTGTTATTTACTTTATTGCTGTCCAGATGAGAATATAATTACATTGATTTTAATTTATTTTTCTCTTTCACTTCAGTCACAAAGACGGCTATGAGACCTTTGCTTCCTGGAAGAAGGTGTGGACCAGTAACGGGAAAAGTGAGCCCAGTCTCAAAGCTTTCATGGCAGATCAGCAGCTTCCATACTGGGTATGTATAGGAAGCCTTTCTGGTTCCAGCTAACAGGTATAAACAGTTTGTTTTTTTTAATGTTCTCCATGTCGTGAATGCTTTAATTTTGATGTGTTCCCCTCAGGTTCAGTGCACCAAGCCTGACTGTAGGAAGTGGCGCCAGCTTACCAAGGAGATCCAGCTCACCACCTCCTTAGCAGCAACGTACCGCTGCGGCATGAAGTTCAACAACATTAAAGTAAAGAGGGAAAATATATAATTTCCCTGTCGGGACCACCTCTATTTTTCTGATAGAAATCTTGTTTCTCTGCCTACAGAGCGAGGGGCCCGACCAGTGCTCCCAGCCAGAGGACTTGGTAAGCTGGTTATGTGTGCTATCATCTGTTTGTTTGTCTGTGGACAGTATGCAAACATCACAAGTCTCTGGGTCCTCGTTAACCCCGAGCTGTTTTTAATTCCCAAAGAGAGTGGCAGAGGTGAGCGACAGCTGGTGGCATTCGATGCTCATTTTACCGCCGCTGTTTAAAGAAAGTCCAGCCGGCCCGTTCCTCACTGCCTACTACCCCGACTGCGTGGGGATGAGTCCATCAGGTTCTTCCAGCAATGTGTCTCTGGGCGAGCTGAGGGCAGATCACTGCAGAGCTGCCCAGCCTCAGAGTGAGTCTACGAGCTCAGAATAAATGGCATAATTAAGCTCCTACTGTTCTCTGTACTGTGCTGTACACGTAAATACTGTGCGGGTTTGCTCCCTTTGGAGATGCCAGGTCCTAATCCTGATCGTATCCCTCAGTTCTAGGCTTGTGTCCGTACTTCCAGCCCTTCTACCAGCCCAATGAGTGTGGAAAGGCTCTGTGTGTGCGGCCTGATATGATGGAGTTGGATGAGCTTTATGAGTTTCCAGAGTTTTCCCGTGATCCCACCATGTATCTGGCTCTGCGTAACCTTATCCTGGCTTCCTGGAACAAGAACTGTAAGGTACAAGAAAGCCGAAAGTGGCTGCTGGGTCTGAAATAAGTTCCTGCCAGACCCCCTCACAATCAGCTGATTTTTATTTATTTTAATCACTTTATTAAATAAAGGCATGCAAAATTTATACAACACATAAGGCAGGCTGAAATGTAACATCTTGTGAGTTGCCTTATTTTTCCAGCATTAAGCCCTCAGAACTTCAATACAGCAGATATCCGTATGACATTTTCAGGGCAGAAAGACACAATTAAGCTCTGTCAAAGCTACAATCAGATCAATTTTACACCAGCTTCAAGCGTCACAAACTCAAGACCAACTTTGAGCAGCAGCGTCATGGGACGTGTCATAGTTTCAGTAGCAAAACTGCACCGGTTCAATGTGTCTAAACGAGGCGGTTAATAAGGTGCAGCTCTGTATGTGTGTTTGCTTCTCACTTCACATCTTTTCCTAGAAAAAGGGAGCATGAGCGTCCCAACAGAGCAACAAACAAAACGGTGAGATTTTGTTCCTGCTTTTCTTCTGCAGGAGGTGCTGACTGCAGAGAAATGCGCTCAGCACATCACCGTTCGGGGGTTGGTGCGCGTGCGCTGCGTGCAGGAGTTGGACCGGGTGCTCCATTTCATGACCAGGAAGGGCCTCATCAACACCGGCGTGCTGGTGACCAAACAGCCTCTGCTCCCAGAAAGATTCTGCTCTGTGAGTGTCCTCATCCACATTACCTACATTTAGTTTTTATTGTTATTTATTCTATTATGGCTTATAGGACCTTTTATCCATTTTATGGTTCTATGCAGAAAAACGTTATTATCATCGGTGCCGGGGCTTCGGGACTGGCTGCTGCGCGCCAGCTGCAAAACTTTGGCGCTCAGGTAAAGATCCTCCTCTCGACTGTAGTCCCGTTGGATCTCTTCCCTGAATGTGATCGAGGAGTTAATTCTGCTCAGGAAGGTTCCTCGTTAAGTGAGGTGACCCAGAAATATCTGCATGGCAGCCACAATAAGAGCAGGAAGTGAAAATGTGAGTGGACAGCAGGGTGAGACGTGTCTGAACATTTAATTTCCCTGCTATGGTTGGTAGCCTAATACTACTACAACAGTACTACTACCACTACTACTACTTCCTTCTTGTTTCTTCTTCCTTTTTAAAAAAAAAATTCCAACAAACCTGGTAATGATTTTTTTCCATTGGGCTGTCCTTGTTTAAACAGCTTATATGAAACTAGACAGTAAGAATTTGAGTGTTTTTGTAGTTTCAAAAGTCAGACCTACATCAGCAGCATCCACCCTGATGAACGGCAGATGGATTACTGAAGTACTGAACTGCTTTTTTTCCTGTGTCCTTATGAGGCAGTTTTTGGGGTTTTTTTTGGCTACTTAACCACAATTCTTGAATCATACACTCACCAACCACTTTGGCCCAAAGTGTGCCAAGAAAATGCCCCCACCCCCCACCCCATTACACAACCAACACTAGCCTGTACTGCTGATATGAGGCAGGATGGATCCGTCATGCCTTCATGCTTTTTACACCAAAGTCTGATTCTTCCACCCAACTCATCAGAGCGGGCAACGTTTTCCCAATTTCCTGTTCTCCAGTTTTGGTGAATCCATGTGAGCCGTAGGTTCAGTTTCCTTTGTGCTGGTGTGATCTTCTGCTGCTGGCATCAATAAGGCATTTTTTGCACAGAGAACTGGCCCTTTACTGGATTGTTTCTTTGTAGCACCATTCCCTGTAAACCCAGAGGTGGTTGTGTGGGGAAATCCCAGCAGATCAGCAGCCTCTGAAATACTCAGGCCAGCCTGTCTGTCACCATCAACCACGCCACGTTCAGAGTCACTTAAATCCCCTTTTTCCTCATTTTGACGCTCAGTTTGAACTTCAGCTTCATCTTGATCACGTTTACATACTTAAATGCATCATTGCTCCCATATGATTGGCTGATTAGATAATTGCACTAAAAAGCAGTTGAACAGGTGTGCCTAATGAAGTGGCCGGTGAGTGTGCTTCACCATGTTGAATTTCTGTGGGTTTGCAGGTGGTGGTGCTCGAGGCAAGAGACAGAATAGGTGGGCGGGTGTGGGACGATGCTTCTACGGGTGTCACCGTGGGGCGAGGAGCTCAAATTGTCAACGGGTGTGTAAACAACCCCATCGCCCTGATGTGTGAACAGGTGAGAACAATGTGCCCCCATAAATACAACTTCACTGTTATATTATTTAAAGAATGAAATAAGGAACAGAACACCGTGAAATCTCCAAGTTCATATTTTACGATGGGCAATCTGCTGGGCCCTCTCGTCTGTACCGTACTGCGGTGAAGCCGCGGGTGAAATATGGCACAACTTATTTTTGTTATGTATGTATTTAAGTTTACCTGGCAGTCCTGTTCACAGCCGTGCTGTGCCCTCTAGTTTGGGAACCACTTTCTGTAAATCCTTAAAAGAAGTATTTGAATTGAATAAATCTACAACCCTTTAAGGAGCCCTTGTATGACTTCTCTCCTGCAGCTGGGCATCAAGATGCACAAGCTCGGGGAGCGATGCGACCTCTTTCAGGAGGGAGGACAGGTCACTGACCCCGCCATTGACAAGCGCATGGACTTCCACTTTAATGCCATCCTGGATGTGGTGTCAGAATGGAGGAAGGACAAGTCGCAGAACCAGGATACGCCCCTGGGAGGTGCTGAACTGCAGCTCATGTAGCAGCTACAGCAGCGATTTCAGTATTTGCTCTTACCAGCCAGTAGTTACTATACAGTCCAGATATTGAACTCTACATATAAATTACTGATGTCATGGCTGTGCTGTAAGGTTATCAAATGGTTCCTAAACCATAGACTGTATATAAACGATGGGCAAAGCCATCCACGTGACATCCACAAGGAGGTGCTAACTCCACCGCTCTACACTGTAACTTATCAGTCACCCTAATTTGCCGTATTTGGATTCAATAAACTGGAAACTGGCAACTAAGATCATAAAACCATCTGAGGTCACAGGAGGGTGATTTCACCTTAGATTTCTGTGAAGCTCTGAGTCACCCTCTGCCAGCCAATAAAGAGTTAAACTTTCACATTGGGTGCATTTTCAGATCTGTTCCATCTTTTGCGTACAGTCTGTGGCTAAGACAAGCTGGACGGACGTATGTTTGTGTCATTCTCACTACAGAAAAGGTCCAAGAAGTGAAGAAGAACTTTCTTCAGGAGTCTGGGATGCAGTTCAGTGAACTGGAGGAGAAAGTGCTTCAGTTTCACCTCAGCAACCTGGAGTTCGCCTGCGGAAGCACATTAGACCAGGTCAGATTTTAACTTAAAGATTTTCCTGCTGTGTCCTCATCTGTCAGTATAATTCAAAGGAATTTTTTATTTTTTTTTTTTTTTATGGGTTTAACAGAAAAGTCAGGCTGGTTTTATTATTGTGAAAACTGTCGCTTCTCTCTCTGGAAATGATCCACTCTGTGATGACTGATAAGAATTTGTCTGTTTGAAGTGTGACGTCCTTTTAAAGTGGAAAATCAGTGCGTCTGATCCCTTGATGGGAAACTAGTGTAAAGATGGCTGCAGTAGAACATAATCATTTTTGTGTTTGTGAGGGTTAAGATATGTATGCAGGTGAACACATCACTGGTATTGAAAGTTATTAGTATTTTCTGGCTGTCTCTGTAGGTGTCGGCGAGATCCTGGGACCACAATGAATTTTTCGCCCAATTCTCAGGAGACCACACTTTACTCAACAAGGGCTACTCCGTCTTACTCCACAAACTGGCCGAGGGCCTCGATATCCGCACAAAGTGTCCGGTTTGTATTCCAGATCCACATTTGACCTTTCATTAACCTGCATTTTATTCCTGCCGATAGACTGAAGGATAACTTTTCTAGGTTCAGGCCATTGACTACTCAGGTGACGCTGTCAAAGTTACCTCCTCCGATGGGTCGCAGTGGACAGCACAGAAGGTAGAAACGTCTTTTCTGTGATGACTGTATTGTCTCAGATGATCTTTCAGTGACTCTCACATCCTAATGTCTTCTTTCAGGTCCTTGTTACAGTTCCTTTGACTTTGCTTCAGAGGAACCTGATTCAGTTCAACCCCCCACTTCCTGAAAGGAAACTGAAGGCGATCCACAGTCTGGGAGCGGGTATCATAGAAAAGGTCACTGAAGTTTAACTGCCCTCCTGTTGGAATCAAAATGAAGGAATTGCTAATATTTCCTCTTCGTTGTGTGTGCAGATCGCTCTTCAGTTCCCGTTCAGATTCTGGGACAAAAAAATCCAAGGAGCGGACTATTTCGGTCACATCCCACCAGGTCCGGAGAAGAAAGGCATGTTCAGCGTCTTCTATGACCTGGATCCACAGGTGTGATTTTATTCTTGTGTTTATTAGATTGAAGGGTTTGGAGATGAAGTCAGAGAGGCTGAGATGGTGTGGACATGTGCAGAGGAGGGAAAGTGGCTGTATTTGTCAAGGATGTTGACTATGGAGCTGCCAGGCAGGAGGAAAAGAGGAAGACCACGGAGAAGATGGATGGATGTGAAGGAGGACGTGCAGAAGGTTGGTGTGACCGAGGATGGTAGGAATAGGGCGAGATGGAGGCAGATGATCAGCTGTAGTGAGCCGTAAAGGGAGCAGCTGAAAGAAGAATTTTATGCACATAACCATGGAATCACACGCTTCTCTGTCAGAGATGACACAGTAACTCCAAAATGACATTTATATCTTCATTAACAAACTGTGCATGAATATGAACAGAGGAAGGAGAGTCCTGCAGAATCTAATGGTTTAAATGCGTCTTTGTGCAGAGGAAGCAGGCTGTGCTGATGTCTGTTATCAGCGGCGATGCCGTTTCTTCCGTGCGGGACTCGGAGGACAAAGAGGTGCTCGACGAGTGCATGAAAGTCTTGCGTGAACTTTTCAAAGAGCAGGTAATTCTTTTACATTTTATTCATAACCAGAGACGGGGTCTTACTTTTTATTCAGAACAGTCAACAGCGAGAAAAACAATCGGGATATTATCGAATTGTTTCATGTATCGAAACACACACACACACACACACACACACACACACACACACACACACACACACACACACACACACACACACACGCCTACCTTCATTCATTTAAATACTAATATTTTGAGGAAAACTGACTGTAGGAACCTGAAATTTTGCATAATTCCTATTAAGGATTGTATCATCCCCCTGGGATTTTTCCAGGCACATCTGTAATGATTTTTTTTTGTTTTTGTTTGATGAATTGAGGTGGAATAGCCTACTTCTAAACATACACTTCACATGTGTTTTAATGCCCAGAACTCATTTAAGTTCAGATTTCTCTGTGCACGTATTCAGGAGGTCCCTGAGCCGGTGAATTTCTTCATCACCCACTGGAGCAAAGACGTGTGGTCCCAGATGTCCTACAGCTTTGTGAAGACAGGGGGCAGCGGAGAGGCCTACGATATCCTCGCTGAAGACGTGCAGGGAAAGGTGTTCTTTGCTGGCGAGGTAACATTTTACTACCAAACGTGTCCAGAAACCTCTGCTGTAAAGTGTTACAAAAACATGTTGTGCAGTATTTTGTGTTTCCTACTGCAGTATTTGGCTAGTTTGTTATAGTACGACTTTACTCATCAGCGTGATCCTGCCGTGGCTGTATCGATCACACTAACTCTGCAGCACATTTTGGCAGGAAAAAACAAAAAACACACGAGTCTCTCAAATGTAATTACAATGGCTTAATTTAATCACGTCAGTAAGGCTGACCGCTGCACATCAAACATCTCCTCTACTGTGTTTCTGCTCTGACAAATAAAAAAATGTCTGCTGTTGTGGAAAAGGTCACTCTATGCATGTCCACTTTATTAGGTACACGTGTTCAACCGCTCATTAATGTAATCAGCCAATCGCATGGCAGCAACTCAGTGCTTTTAGGCACGCAGCTAGGATGGAGATGACCTGCTGAAGTTGAAGCTCAGCATCAGAGTGGGGAAGAAAGGTGATTTAAGTGACTCTGAATGTGGCATGGTTGTTGGTGCCAGACGGGCGGGTCTGAGTATTTCCAAAACTGCTGATCTACTGGGATTTTCCCACATGACCATCTCCAGGGTTTACAGAGACTGGTCCTAAAAAGAGAAAATATCATATAATATATGCATACTTTTAAACAAGCTCTCTAAGCGCCCTTTAAGCATGCTTTTAATGGATTTTTTTTTTTTTTTTTTTTTTTTATACTACCAGGCAACCAACAGACACTTTCCTCAGACTGTGACAGGAGCCTACCTCAGTGGCGTCAGAGAGGCCAGCAAGATGGCTGCTATGTAAACTGTCACTCCCAGAGCGCGCTCACAAACACCAGCACGGACTCACGGGTTGCACCGAACAACAGACCATTAATAAAGCCGGAACACGTTGTCTCACTCGCTCCACTTGAAACACTGTTTTGCTGCACTGTAACGCATCTGATCAGCCAAGTGTCACGAGTGACTTTTCAGCAGCGGGGGATGAGTAGGGCTCTCCGGGGCCTGGCCCTACATATCTAACAAGTGCTTTTTATTTATATGAAAATCCAGCAGGTAACATGTTGGTGACAAGATGCAAAAAACTTATTATGAAGTGGGCGTTGTCCCTGTGCAGCTCCACCTGTCTCCAACACGAGGCTGTGTGTGTGTGATGCTGTTAGTTCTGTTAGAAATTCTGTGATGAGATTTAATTTGGGGGGAATTAGGCTGCATGAAATATTGGCACGTTCTCAGTGATCTGATCATGAACTGAATATGATTTAGCCTCCAAGAATCATGTTTTAAGAGATTATAGGATATATAACATGTTTTCTTTAAGTTTTATACATCTGTAGTGAATTTAAGTTGTACTATTTGTGATTCAGGTGTCGCTACAAATGATGAAGTTGAATATATGAAAAAAAAAAAAAATTATATATATATAAAAAAAAAAATAGAAGTACCTCTACAGTAGCTCTTTTTATTTAAGTCAACAAAGACAAAAAAAAAAAGAAACCACTTGTGATAAGTTTAATGACCGTTAGGGCTCAGGCTGATCTCTAGATTGCCCCCATATTTTCTCAGGGATGCGATCAGGACGCTTTTCACTTTTCACAATAAACAAAATCAATAACAGAGTAAAATGAGAAGAACCGTGAGGACAAAACACAACACAGCTAACCAAAGTATTAAAACTCCACACTTGTATTTATTCTTGAACTGTTCATTTCCTGTTCTCACCTTCTTCGATTAGCATTGACTGATGGTGTTTTCTGTGTAGGTCCATATCATTGTCTGGATCAGTGCATTTACAGTGTGTGATCATGTCCTGTTTGTTGTTATAGTGCTCCAATATTTATCTTGTATCTGTGTAATAAACTGAGCTACCAACTGCCACAGTAATCAGTTCTACTCATGGATGTTTTTACCTCCTGAATCAGCATTATATAGCACTGTGCAAAAGTCTTGAGCCACCCCTCATTTCTTTGTTTTGCTTCCAGGTAGCCAGATGTTCTTGTAATTTTTGAAGTGGTCTTGAGTGGTAGTTTTCCAGGCTTTCAGAAGGCATTTCAAAGTGTTTCTTTGGGCATTGGCTGCTTTTTCACTCATTTTCAGTCCGGTCCTTGTACCTGTTTTGTTTGTCAAGCCACTTAACACTGATCTGTGACTCAAGCAAGAGAAAAGCCCAGCCTGTTGCAAAAGCACATCATTTGTTCCCATTTCTTTTGTTGAGTCTACAAAAAATATGAAAGATATCAGTTTGACGGGCACAAAATAGTTTGTTTGCACCAGCTGCGTGATTCCCAAAGAGCTGTTAGCTGAAAACTTAGCATGTCTCAGCATTGTGTGCAGTGTGTCCTTGAGGAACATGGACAAGTGGAGGCCAAAAGAAGACGCGGCAGGCCTAAGAAAAAAATATCTACAGCTGCCTGAACAGTCTCTGAAAGTCATGTCATTAAGAAACAGAAAAAAGTCCAATAAAGAGCTGACACAGCACCTGGGAAGTGCATCTGGTCCTTTTGTTGAAGGACTTCATCTGCTGCTCACCAAAGCCACATCAGTGGAAGGGTGGCTGTCAAGGAGCCATTCTTAAGAAAAGGCTGAAGTATGCTAAAGTACACAAAATCCGGACTGAAAATCACCTGAGTGATGAATCCAAATTTGGAATTTTTGATTCAAATCACAATATGTCAGGAGAGAGGTACAACAGTGTCTACAGCCATCTGTAAAACACACAGGAGGCTCTCTTATGGGTTGGGGCTGCATTTCAGCAAGTGGTGTTGGAGAACCTGTCCAAATTGATGGAATTATGAATGCAGAGAAGTACTGTCAGATTTTGATCCTTCATGCAACACAATCTGAAAAGCATCTGAGAGACTGCAATTGAATTATTAAAGCATCTTGGGAGAGAATGAAACAAAAGGCAGCCAACATCCAAAGAAGAGCTTTGAATGTCTTTCTAGAAACCATCCATCCAATTTCTTCCACTTATCCAGGGCCAGGTCGCAGGGGCAGCAGCCCAAGCAGAGAAGCCCAGACCTCCCTCTTCACAGCCACCTCATCCGGGAGGACGCTGAGGCGTTCCCAGGCTAGCTGAGAGTTATAATCTCTCCAGCATGTCCTGGGTCTGCCCGGAGCTTCCTCCTGGTAGGACATGCCCAGAACACAATCCGCTTGGCCTGCTGGTACCTGTCAGCTGCCCCCAGAGTCCCACAGGCCCGATAGGACTCCTTCTTCAGCTTGATGGTTCCCTCCAACTCCTTTGACCACCATCTGGTTCAGGGATTACCACCAAGAAACCTTCAAGAGACCTGGAGAACTTTTCCTGAAGTTTCCTGAAATTTCAAGCTTGGCTTTATCTTAAAAATTGTATATCCCTGTATCAATAAATCGCTGCACCTATTTTCCATTTTCCCAGTAAAATATAAAGAAAGGAGTGGTGGCTCAGCTTATTATAACATATTATTTTGTAAAATGTAGATGTAAAATAAAGCACTAGTAAATAAAACACAGTAAGGTTGTAATCCCTGTTTTATTTCACAGTCCATTTAACTGAATGTAGTTTGAGCAAACTGACTAGAAGTGTCCTGTTTACTTCTAGATACGACCTACTTAAAAACCAATAAATAATAATAATAATCCCGGTGGAGGTTTTCCTTCTCTCACAGTCTTGCTTGTTGTATAAATTTTCAGCACATTTCAAAGCCAGGATTTCTTGCGCATGTCTGTTTTTGGTTTAGATTAGTTCTTAGGTTTTGTTGCGAGGCAACCGTGTAGCCAGAGTCATTGAATGGACATTAGTCCACTGACGTTAAGTAGCGTCATCAACGCTCGCCCAAATTATTGTCTCCCCCAAATTAAAGCGGAAGTAAACAAACATGAGCTGGGACCGTAATACACCCGTTACCGCAGAAACTGCTTATTAAACTGTAGCGTCAGGTTTGGCGGGCCAGTGCTTTTATTATCAGCTCACAAATACAACCAAGAAGCAGCTGAAAGAAACTGCCGCGTTTACCTCACAGCGAAGATAACAGCGGTAAAACCACAAGTTTCGGACCGTTTTGGATGAAGAGCGATATTTGCTTACACTGACCAACAAAATGGATTGTAGCACCGCTGACCTGCACGCTAACGTGGCACACGACTCTCCAGGTAACCGGATGCTGTTCTTGAGTTTACCTTAGGAGGCATACGTGTTATGGAAGTGCGCAGCTAGCTGCTAACTTAGCTCTCAACTTCGCGGTAAACCAGTTAACGCCACTGCTGCTAGCTTAATTTAAAAACGCTTAAGATGAAAAAAGTTTAACCTCATCTAACTCAGTAACTTTTTACGGAGGGTGGATGGATGGATGGATGGATTTTTAGTGCTGCAGCAACACCACTTTTGTACGCTATAATAAATGCTTCTGGTATTATAAATGGTGGCGGAAAGCAGCTCAGCTAAACATTATACACCCCTCCTTATACTAGAATTATTACGTTTAACTGCACCACATTCATCCGGCACATTTTGCTTTTCACTTTGGAGATTTGAATTTACGTATAAAATATCCGCCTTTACAGTATTTAACTACCCATTAATACTTAGACCAGATAAGACTAGCTCAGTGTGGACCAGCTATAATATGTATGAGGACAGCGAGACAGTGGTGAGGGGTGCGGTAGGAGTGACAGGTGGCTCTGAGTCCCTTCTTGCTTGCAATGGTGAAGGAGAGGCTGACAGATGAGGTCAGGCAAGAGTTTCTGTGTACTATGATGTTCGTCGATGACACTGATCTGTAGTGCGAATAGAAAGCAGGTGAAAGAGAGCCTGGAGAGGTGGAGGTATGCTCTGGAGAGAAGAGTAATGAAAGTCAGTAGAAGGGAGAGAGAATACATGTTTGTGAATGAGAGGGAGACAGGTCTAACAGTGAAGCTGCAAGGAGTAGAGGTAGTGAAGGTGGATGAGTTTAAATACCTGGGGTCATCCATCCAAAGCAATGGATGGTGAAGAAGAGAGTGGAGAGGGTGGACACAAGTGTCAGGGGTGATTGCGACAGGAGGAGAGCAGCAAGAGTGAAAGATAAGGTTTACAAGATGGTAATGAGACCTGTTACGATGCATAGTTTGGAGATGATGGCACTGATAAAAAGACAGGAGGCTGAGCTGAAGCTTCTTCATCCACCGTGAAGCCTCCTGATTCTGTGTATCATTGTGAGTTGCAGTTTATCACAGGTGATTATGATCTTTTTTTCACCATTGTAATCTAAGCTAACAGAAGAGAGCAGCATTGTATGTTTGTTCACGCGGCTCCACTGCAAAGATTGCCTGGTTACCTCTGCCCTTTGATTGAACTAAACTCAGGATATACAGTGGCAGGTCACAGGACAGTTTAACATTAACTGTACCTAAATTTATGAAGATGTACTGTATATTGTGTTCTTGTTTGTCTGTCTGAATTTTTGTATGTTTTTGTCTCTCTCTTGAAGACCTCTTGATCTCAATGAGACAACCTGTTTAAATAAAGGAATTAGTAATAATCAGTCTGTCTTGACAAAAGAAGATGAATGTAGTAAAAAATCATCATAAATAAAATATATTTTACCTTTTTGCTAAAGGAAATTTAACTACATTAGTGCTATGTTTGCGATACTGCAAAATACAAATAAAAAGACTGATTTATGAGACCAAGCTAAAGCTTTAATATTTATTGTTATGTATCCCTTTGTCTCTGACTAATCAGGGGACGACAGCTCCAGCAGTGATGAGGACTTGGTGCCTCTGTCAAAGCTCCTGATGAGGCAGCAGAGTGATGAGAGGGAGTCATGTGACAACACCCACAGCTTAACCTCCAACTCCAACAATAAATCAAAAAAGGACAAAGGTGACGAGGACAACAGTCTTGTAGCTGTGTTCACACGAAGTATTTTCTGAGCGATTGTTTCATTAAATTTTGTATGTTGATGTCTTCTTTTGTAGCTTCAGACGGCTCCTCTGATGACGAACCGCTAATAAAGATGAAAACAGGCCTTACGTCACCTAAGAAACAGGAGAAAAAGGAAAACACTCCTCCCAAATCTAACAGCACAAATAATAAGAATGCAGGTGACGACCTAATTTATTCAGGTTTTTGTTCTGGAGTGAACGGCTTCACATTTTTGCTTTCTAACCTTCTCAGGTTCAAATACAGATGAGGATTCTGACAACAAGCCTTTGATAAAAATTGCTAAAGTGTCCTTGAAAGCTATTAAAAATCCTCCCTCAGTTCGGACCAAAAAAACTGCTGGCCGAAAGAAGAAAGGTACGATTATTTTCTCTCCAGTGGACCGGGGTATCATCAGAAATCTGCTACTCTGTAAACGAGATATTTAGTTTTGAATTCCTTTTCTCGCACAGAGTCACTGGACGAGGACGACAGCTCCGATGATGAGCCTTTGAGTCGAATTGCCAAGAAAGTTCAGCCGCAGCGCAAGAGAAAGCCGGCTGCTGAAAAAGCAAGCCCGGTTATTAAATCCAAACGAAATGCTGCGATGAAAAAGGGTTAGTTTGAAAGTTTGAGCTCAACTAAAATGATTTTCCAACAAGACTTAAATGCGTTTTAATGCATTAAAATAACTTGTTTTTGTTTCTTTTAGTGAAATATGCAGAGACGTCATCTGACAGTTCAGATGATGAGCCGCTGGCAACGATAAAGAGGAGGACAAACGCTCCTAAAGAGCAAAAGAAGACAGCAAAACATAAAGGTAGGCAAGCTCTTCATTAGGCTGACCGGAAGGATTGAGTTTAAGTAGGTGTTAAATACAACCTTATGCTTCATTCTCAGACAGCAGCTCAGATGATGATGTGCCCCTTGGGAACCTCGTTGCCAAGAAGAAGAAACCACTGAAGAAAAGCCCAAAGAAGAGCACTGTAACACAAGGGCGAGCATCAAACAAGAGAAAAGGTATTCTACCAGTAATGTTGACCTGAACAAAACAGTTTGACAAGAATCTCTTTTAAACATTTTAAATCTTCTTTTGGCAGACGAAAGCTCGGATGATGAACCCTTGATTAATCTTGTGAAGAAGCCTCGCGCTAACAAACAAACAAAAACAAAGAAGAGGAGCACACCTTCCAAGAGTCCAAGAAAGAAGCCAGGTAAAGACTCTGGCCTCACCACTCCTGGTCAACACTGATGGCAGAAGTAGTGGAAGGAGGTGGTAGTAGAGTTGTTGTCAGCTGTAACTTCCCCACAGAGATCCACTGTAATTTGATGAAGGATTTCTGGAGAAAAGATGACCTCACGTTCTTTCTCTCACTCTGATTGGTGGATACCTTTGATGTGTTTTTACAGAATAACATTTTAGCCAACCTGTTTACCTACAACATTTTAACAGCAAGCACAATTCCACCACGATTTCTCTAGAAATTTCATAGTCTAGTTTTTAATTAATTGTAATGTTTCACACAGTATATAGTATGGGTGTGCTGACTTCAACTGAGGCTATGGTCATGCGGTAGAAGGAATACTTTGAGGAGCTCCTTAATCCCATTGACAGCCTTCTGTAGTGGAAGCACAGTCTGGGGACAAGGGGGATGACTCGCCCATCATCGGGGGTGAGGTCACTGAGGTGGTTAAACAACTCCTTGGTGGCAGGGCCCCTGGGGTGGATGAGATTTGCCCTGAGTTCCTGAAGGCTCTGGATGTTGTAGGGCTGCTGTGGTGGTATTTTATCAAATGCTTCTCCAGCATCGCGTGGAGATCTGGGGCGGTGCCACTGGTTTGGCAGACCAAGGTGGTGGTCTCCATCTTCAAGAAGGGAGACCGATGGGTGTGCTCCAACTATCGGGTGATTACACTCCTCAGCCTTCACAGGAAGGTCTGTGCCAGGGTGTTTAGCCGTTAGTTGAACCTCAGATTCAAGAGGAACAATGTGGTTTTCATCTTGTTTATGGAACGCCAGACCAGCTCTTTATACTCTTAAGGATATTCAAGAGTGCGAGAGAGTTTTCCCATCTCGTATGGGGTTTCTGGCCAGTTGTTACTGGCTGTTCAGTCCCTGTACAACCGCAGTGAGAGCTTGGTCCGTATTGCTGGCAATAAATCGGACTTGTTTCCTGTGGGCATTGGACCCTGCCAGGTCTGCCCTTTGTCACAGATTCTGTTCAATTTTTATGGACAGGATTTCTAGGTATGGCAGGTGGCAGAAGGCTTCTGCCTTGGTGGCCTCAGAATCTCATCTCTGCTTTTTGCGGATGATGCGGTCCTGTTGGCTTCATCAGGTGGTGGCCTCCAGCTCACAGTGGAGCAGTATGAGAATTAGCACCTCTAAGTCTGAGGCCATGGTCCTCAGCCGGAAAAGGGTGGAGTGCCCACTCTGGTGCAGGGATGAATTGCTGCCCCAAGCGGAGGAGTTTTAAGTATCTTGGGGTCTTGTTCACAAGTGAGGGGGGATGGGAGTGGGAGACTGACAGATGGATTGGGGCTGTAGCTGCAGTGATGCAGATACTGCACTGGTCTGTCGTGGTAAAGAGAGAGCATAAAAGCATAAAAACAAAGCTGTGAATTCACCGGGCGATCTATGTCCCTAGTCGGGCATGGGTGAGATGTTCCAGGCATGTACAACCAGGAGATTATATCTCTCAGCTGGCCTGGGAACACCTTGGTGTTCCCCCAGATAAGCTGGAGGAGGCAGCTGGAGAGAGGAAGGTCTGGGTTCTGCTACATCTGCTCCTGCAACCAGGCCCCGATAAACGGAAGAAAATGGATGGGTGGATGATTTTTTTTTTTTAACACATTTTCATATCAAATTTGTTTGTCAATATTGCTTCAGATTCACCAGACAGCAGTTCAGATGATGAACCCTTAATCAAGGCAGCTAAACACCCACAAGTGACTAAAACCGTGATAATCCTGCTAGAGAGGTGTGATGTTGGACGCGCCGGGGCAGCAGGAAATCCGAAGAAAGCCAGAGCAGGTACAACTTACATACCAGCTCAGTGCATTACATTGAAGCTATGCTGCAATACTATAAAAAAATATATTAATAAATAACACAGGATTTTTTTTTTATTCATCAAAGCAGAAAAACACACTGCTGAAAAGCCCAAGAAGGAAGACTCGGCTGGTTCAGAGGAGTCTTCAGATGAAGAATAAGCAAACGAAACAAAATTCCCAAACAGTTGTGAGAAACACCCCCAAAATCATTTAGTGTTCATGTAAAGTTCATCACTGTGCTTTATCTCCATACGTGTTAATTTATGCTCATACTATTTTTACTCCAGATTTTAGGTTTGGGACCAAATTTTGTGGGTTCCTTAAAGGTTTTATGCACTGTCTTTGATTTTTATGTGCCAATTGTTTGCAGTTGTTAATTCCTATGGTTTAAAATTTTTTAAAGAAAATGGTGTAACACTCATTTCTGTTACAAGTTACAGTTCTGCTTTCACACATTTTAGCTTTAACTGCCCACTCAGCATGCAGCGATGAAATCTGTTGTGTTGGAATAAAGTGCTTTCACTAAGAAATTCACATCACATGAGTAAGTCTCATTTGTTCAGCTGACATGCCGCACATCCACACTTATTCTTTTTTATTTGTGTTAGATGCAGCAGCCCACCACAGACATTTATTCATATATATATTATAGTTTTTATACTTATTTGTTTTTATGTACTGCAGCGATTTCCTAAAGCTGTGAACCTGTTCACCCACATGGCAATAAAACCGTCTGATTCTGAATCTGATTCTGATATATGGAAAATCACTTCTCTCTGACTTTGTGATTCTACATTTGATTTTGACCTGATAGGAGTACCAGTAGGACTTTCTCTGGTGCTCTAAAAAAATCTGTCATTATTTGTAAACTTTTTTAAATTGTGTTTTATTGGCTAACTTGTCTTGTAAAGCTGCAACTAAGTAGTCAAGTTTTGAATACTTTTGAAAACCTTAGTGGTTAAATAAACAGAAACAGTAATTGCAAGACAATTATATTGGGTCTGCAACAAATACTAAAACCTGTGATTACATAATGTATTGCCAATGGCTAATAAAAGGAGAAAAAACTACTATTCAACAGCAGGCCATAATTTTCTAATTATGGTCTCACTACACAACTTTTAACCTTTGTCATTTATCTAGTTGCTATCATTTTTTTGGTTATTTTAAACCTTAATTAATAAACATGCAAATACAAATAAACGAGGCACAAATGATTAAAAAACATTTTGACAAAAGTTGACCATTTAAAAAATATAAACAGTAAATAATAGACAAACTAAAAACATGAATCATTTTTTAATTAAGGTAAACGTTATTTATAATAAAAAAAAAAATATATATATATATATATATATTTTTTTTTTTTTTGCTTTGGCGGTTGGTTGGGACCTAGTTTTTTTAAATTAGAAATTTCCATTGAGATTGGTCTGAACTCTTCTTCGCTGCTTTCTGTGGTCATCTGGAACTTCCGCCCGGCAGCAGCGCTAACTTCAGTCCTCCACACAGACAACACCAAACTAAACTCTGCCGCTGTGCCGCTGCTGTTCTGCGAGGCCGTGCAGCAGAAGATCAGAGGGACGTTTGTAGCCTGACATCTGCTGAGTTCACCTCAAAGTGAAGAATTTATCTGATCAGTTTGATCTTAGGTTAGCTAACTGCTCGTTAGCTAGCATGCTGCTTTCTCAACACACCAGACAAGTCCTCCTGGTTTAATTCTTTTCTAGTCATGACTGAGTTAAGATGCCGGAAATCGGAGACTTTGGAAGGAGATAATGACGAGGAAGAGAGACAAAAGGAGCCAGAGCAGCAGACCAAACGTAAGTTGAGCTAACTGAGCCTCAGGTGTAGCTGTCAGTGGTGAAGCAGCAGATTTCTGCGTGGATGCTGTGATGATAACCGGGCTCTGTCTGCTCCAGCACCAGATGTGGATGAGGTGAGTGGGTCCAGCGGTGGAGCCGGTGACAGCTCGCAGCAGAAAGATGAAGGTGAAGTTAAAGGTGGTCAGCATGAACAGGAGAAACCAAACGGAGCCCAGTCATGTGTCAAAACCAAGAGATTATGTAAGTGTATTTCTCACATACCTGCTGAGTGGCTTTAAAAACAACTTCATGTTGCACATTAAAGGGAACTTATTATGGTTTCTTGATGGTGTGTATTCTTGATTATGTACCTATGTGTAAGTTATCTCTGAGTTGAAAGCTTCAGTCTGCTGTAGATGCTCTGTTTCAGACAGTTTTTCCTACTTGTGGCTCTCTATGATGTCAGTAAGATCGTCTCAGGTGCGGAAGTTCCACCCACCTGCCGTTCAGACCCTCTGTGTTTGCAAGGTTCGGTCAGTCAGGTGGAGGGAAGGGAGCATGTGACTCATGCAAAGCTATTCGAGTTTAGTACAAGAGTAAAAATAATAGCCCCTCCCTTTAATGACAGTGTTTTCATGTGATTCAAACACATCCAGAGAGTATGGGGATGCCTTCAAGAGAAAAAATACACTTGGTGCCCTGAGCTCAACATACTGAGATAGACAAAACATAAGTGAACCAATGGCATACTCACACTGGGAGACTCAATGCCCAAGTGTGTTTGACCCTCAAGTCCAGTTTGGTTGACTAGTGTGATCACTGTGTGATGTCCCTCCTCTTAGAGGTCTCCTATAGCCAGACTTTTACAGTTACTGGAATAATCAGAATATTTTATTATTCCCAAGGGGGAGTTGTTTTGTTGTAGACTGTTGACTCTAGATTAAAAAATAAGTAAAACTAAGGCACTCACAGTGCAATTTCAAATTCAAATTAAATATTCCAAAGTTAAAACAGTACTATGTACAATATATACAAGACATTACAAGTGAAACGGCGTCATAAGGAGGAGTTATAAAGTTTGATGGTCACAGGTAGGAATGATTTCAGGGCAAGGCCTACCTCTTGTATTTTAGTTGTATTTGGGCACAGAACACTAATCGCACCCCAGCCCTGAAAGTCACATGGTTTGGGGAAATAACAAACCAGTGAGGACAGTCCCCCGTAAATAAGCCATAAAATTCATTAACCTCACTTTGCTCTGCAAGAGAGTTTTCCAAAAATGCTTCTGCAATTCAGGGAGGCAGAGAGAATGATGAGAGAAGAGCTGCGATGCTGAGATAATCTGAAGCATGCCGGGGCCTGAAACATTCAGGGAAGTGTGAGCGCAGGCCAGAGGGAGGGTGGGGAGGGGGTCTGTGCTCAGGTGTGGCACCTGTGGCTAGTCTGAATACACCCTAAGAAAACTTGTTTCAGAGGTTAGACCCTATGGGGGAATCATTTAAAATGCTGCTGTCCTGCAGTGCTGTTGGAAATAACCATCTGTCACTTCCTGTAAGCACTGAACTCGTAGTTTGAGTATTTTTTCATACTTGCAGCATTTTCTACATGCTGCACCTGTACTGTCAAATTTTAAACATGTTTTGTTTTGTTTTTTGCCTATTTGCATGTGTTGCAGTGTATAGCTCTCCATCAAATGTGCAGTGTCTCTGAGTGCACTTTGGTGGGAGGTGTAATGTTATTTTTTGCCACATTGAACCACAGTGGGTTGATATCCACATATATATTTTTTCCAGGTTTCTTGGTTTGCCTTTATTTCTACAAGTTTCCCCATTAGATTAAATTCTAAATTAACTCTAAAGACAAAATTTAGAGGATCCGAGAGTCAAAAATGTCTCATGTCACCTTTAGACCTACAAAAGCTTTACACTGATGGTGCTGTGTTTGCTGTTAATGTTTCTGCTCCTCAGCTGTTTTTTTACAGCGTCTGGTGCGGGTGTTCTTTGGCTGTCTGGCAGCCGTTGCGTGTGGCATGCTGTATGCAGTGTATCTGTCTACATATCATGACAGGAAGTTCTGGTTTTCAACTCGACAGGTGGGTGACTCTGTTTTTTATCTGCCACCTTCCTTTTTATCTTCACCTTATCGCTCTGTTATAACAGCTCTCAAATTTACTTTGTGTACTTCTCAGGAGCTGGAGCGTGAGATCACTTTCCAGGGAGGCAGCGGGCTCTATTATTACTACTACAAACGCATGTTAGCAGCCCCGTCCTTTGAGAGAGGTACAAGCACACTCCCTGCTTCTCGTGAAGGACTTAGACTCTGTTAGAGCAGATATGCACAATTCACACTTTGGTGCAGCCCCTCAGTCCATCCACTGTCTTTATTTTAAGTATTTTAGCCCACTTTAAGGCAGAGCTGTGTGCCTGAAATTAACATATTTGGAAAATCTTCTCTCTTTGACATAACACAGCTCCATAAATTCAGCCTGAGCCTGAGCCCAAACATTATAACTGAACACAACAGAAAATAACTAAAAGCATATTAAAGAAATACCAGGCGATGACTTTAATCTCCCTCCTTCCTTATCACTCACCTCTGTTGTTATGTGTTTTGCAGGGTTTTATGAGCTGGTGGTAGATAACAGGACGGTTTCAGGTCAGAGCATCAACGCAGTCGAACGTTTGTCTCTTTATCCCGAGCTCATCACAAGCTTGATATACAGAGTCACGGGCAGCCAGGTGAGCATTTATTTAATCAGATTTTAAATTTCCTGCAACATCTTCTGTGTGTGCATGTCAAACAGAATAAAGCATGAAACTGCTGCGATCCCCTCCATAATTCCAGCCTCATTTTCGGAGGCTCTGCAGACCGAGGGTCGTCTCTTTCAGTAAGCGAGGTTCGTCAAAGAGTCTTAAATGTTGATGGATAATTTATCATAATTGGTATGCTGCCAATGGGTTTCTGAGCAGATCTGTCAGATTGTACTCCTCTTATTCAGATATTTGGCTTTAATCTGTCAAACAAAAATACTAAAGGAAAGATACTGAAGATGTGTTTGTGATGCTGCTGTTCCAGTTATATTACCGGTTATATTACTGGTTTGTACCTTTTAATAGTAAAACTAACTACTGTATTGTCGTGTCAAAAATTTAAACTGAAGATCAAATTTATCCTCTAAACTAAACTCAAATTATTAGTACTGCAAAAGTTTCAAATTTCAGAAAATAGTTTATTGAAGAGCAATTTCAATAAATCCAAAGGTTTGACAAAAATCACCAAAAATAGACAAACGTGTCTCCAGGGGGGGTCGATGCTGTAGACTGGTGGGCCGCGAAGAACTGACAGAAATTGTGGGACAGAAATAATTCAGACCCACAGACGCCGATATTTCACTACGTGTCAAAACATTCCCCTTTTGATATACCTTTTGATATTCAGTCCAATGAACCTGGGTGCTAATTGTTCTTGGATGGCGTCCACTCATAGCATTGCACTCCAGCATAGCACACACACACACACACACACACACGAATCACCTCACTAGTGCAGATACTCGAGCACATGTGGGTCGCCTATGCTCTGAACACAGAGGCTAAAATAAATTTTCCTATGGTGCTAACCTTTTATAATATTCCTGTATTTTTAGTGTTTATTATAAATTTCTAATAACTTTGAATACTCCAGTGTTAATTACTTTCCAGTGTTTACTATAACTGAGGCATAATCCTCGTTCAGTAAACACCGATTAACTAAAAGGACATAAGATGATTGTTTTTACTCAGCATTTCTTAAGAGCCAAGTTATTAAACTAATTGTGGGAACTGTGTTACTCAGTGCTGTCTCAGCCTAAAACTTCCACTAGTCAAAGTTCAGTGTAATTTATGCTTCATTAAGCCTCAGCGCAGTGTTACAGATTATTAACCTACGCCTGCTGAGCTGTTTTCATGGGTAATTTTGGCGTTAAGTTTCGGCCTCAGGGCTTCTGCAGCAGTAAACCTTGCTGCTCCAGCTCTGTTTTCATGGACATCATTACAGTGCAGTAATTAGAAGTGGAAAATTACAATGCAAATAAAAAATATCAGCACATATAAATATAGTCTGGGGTCATAAGTGACTGCACTCTGTCACTTTAAGGCTCTTTGTTTTGTTCCGCTCTTTGAACTCCTCCCTCTCCTCTGATGAAACAGGACTTTGTGGAACCGATCTACTTCTACATTGGAGCGGTTTTCGGCCTGCAGGCGGTCTGTGTCACTGCCCTCTTCGTGTGCAGCTGGGTGATGAGTGGCACCTGGGTGGCCGGCATGTTGGCTGTGGCCTGGTATGTGATCAACAGGTGAGATGAACAAACTTTTCCTAAAGCTTAAAGTTTCTTTGCGTGTCCATTCAAGTTCTTCATTCCAATAAAACCTTTCTGTGACTAATGCTATCAACCCCAGGAACAGCTGGAAGAGGTGTCCTGGGTGTGCCTCCTCCCAGTGGGACATACCCAGAACGCCTCACCCATGAGGCGTCCAGGAATTTAGAAGTCAGTGTGAAATTTTAGGCCCCTTTTTGTGTTATCAAAATTGCTAAGACCATATTGCAGCAGCCCTGTAGTCTTCTACAGCCAGCTTATCGTAGCCTTTCAGCATCGAAACTTTGTAGCAGGTTGACTGAATCAGTGGTTTGGTTTGAAAACGTATTTACATAAATCAGCTTTTTCTTAACGACAACAAGTAGAAGCTATTTATCTTGGACACACCCTTTAATTTTAAAAATGTTTTAAACCAGCACTTGGTGTTTTATACCAATGTATGTTTGTATGCATGCGTGTACCCCAAGTTGGGATATATAGATTTAGTTTTGATATGTTGATATACAATTACAATTAGTAACTTTTAACTGGCCACATCGAGGCTGCGGGATGTTTGTAGTTCGTGTTATATGGCAGGCTAGACCCTCCCATTACGATTGACACCTCATTCGGCCAATCATGTAACTGACTGCACCAAATCACCTGACAAAGCTACGTGACGCCTTCTGGTTATTATTGGCTCCCTGAAACCCATTTCTTTTTTTTCTTTTTTTTTAAACTTTATTTTTAAAGGTTTTTGCAAGTCTTAAAAGTACAGAAAAAGAACACTTAGACCCCTATTAACAAAACATCTAGAGCATCCTGTAAAAACAGAGGCAACTGAAATAAACATTCAAATGAAGGAGAGGTAATTACGGTGTTTATACAGTTGGTGACAAGTTCAAGTATGTATTCCATTTCTTCCAGTATTTTTTATATTTATCAGCAGCAAGCCTCAATGAAAAAGTCAGTCTCTCCATTTCCTGGATTTCCTTGATTATTTCCTTCCAGTCCAGAAGTAATGGTGGTTCCACGTCTAGCCACTTGCGGGTTATGGCTTTCTTTGCCCCTGCTAGTAGTATTAATAGAAGATATCTATCTGATTTCCTCAGTCCTTGGGGTAGATTACATAGGTAGATCATGGTGAAATCTTTGTTTAGGTTTAAGTCCATCATAGAGTTGATTTCCTTTATCACCTCTGACCAATAGGGTGTGATCTTAGTACAGTCCCAAAAGATATGGAAATGTCCTGCTGACTTGTTTCCTCTAACACATAGCCTTTTCAGGGTCTTTGCATTGCTTACTCTTAATGTTTGGGGTAACAAAAACACGTACCAAGTTCTTCCAAGAAAATTCCCTCCACTGACCTGAGCTTGATGTGTGAGTGACAGCGTTACATATATTAGGCCAGTCTTCATCGGTTATTGTTATCTGGGCTTCTTTTTCCCATTTAACTTTAATATATGTTGTGTTAGTTTTCCTTCCTGATTGGAGACATGAATATAATCTGGAAATCGGTTTCTTAGGTGGTCTTCCGTTACACGAATCTAGAAGGATCTTGACTAAACCTGTGTCCTCCTCTTCTGAAAACTTTATATTTTTATTGTAATGATGCCTTAACTGGAGGTATCTGTAAAAGTGAAACCCATTTCTTAACACGATTGGCCGAATAGGTGTCAATCAAAATGGGAGGGTCTAGCCTGCCATATAAAACGCACTAAATGAGTCTGTTTTTTCAGGTGATTTTGGTGCTGCCTGTTAACTGAATCTTCTTCTTTTCTCCCGCAGACCAGATACAACCAAAGTGGATCATGCTATTCCTCTGCGGGACAACTGGGCTCTGCCTTATTTCTCCTGTCAGGTCGCAGCTTTGACTGGATTCCTGAGAAACAACATCAGCTCTGCCACTGAGGTGAGGCTCCCATCCTGCTTTTTAAATGAAACAATGCTGGAATGTGTGCTAGCCAGTTGGAGCGTTGCATTAAATGATGAACTCTCTTTCTCTGTAGATGTTTTGCTATCTTACCATGAGTGCCACCACTTTCACCTTCCTCCTGGTCTGGGAACACAGTCACTACGTGCTCTTCATCCAGGGCCTCTGTCTGTTCCTACTTGACTCTTTTGACCTGGTGCCCCCACGTAAGGTAACACAGTCCTGGCACCAAGTTTCCATTTACTGTTCCTATTTTATTACTTTAAGTAAATAAGTTTGCATTGGTTACATATTTATTAAGACTTGTTGTGGGTTTAAGACAAATTTTATCCAGTTACCAAAATGTAAAAAGCACTTAAATCCTGCCAGCTGTTCAGATATAACAGAGTTTGAGTGATTTTAAGACCAGAGCTGACTGTGTCACCTGTGTCTATCCTCTCTCATTGGCTCTCTCCTTCTTCTTCATCCCTCCATTTCTTGGGTGAGCAGATGGCTGACATTCACAAGGTGTACCTCAGCTCCTTGTTCCTGGCCTACCTGTTCCAGTTTCAGAACGCAGCCCTGCTCAGCTCGCCTCTGCTCAGCCTCCTCATTGGCTCAGTTCTGGCGAGGTACTTGCAGGTAGCGTTAACCTCCCCCTCCCGGCACAGCTCAGTCATGACATCAGATAAACTCTGTAAAGTTAAAGTGATTTTTAGTTTACAGCTTTTCAAATGGGAGCAATTTCTGTACCTCTGTATTTGAGGGTCTGACTGCAGAGTAGCATCAGTAACATTTGTATTTGTCCTCCAGCAAAGGATGAAGATGGGTCCTCTTGTGGCAAGAGTGATGAAGCTCTTCCTCCATTTCTACCTGGTCTTCACCTCTGGGATCACCTTCAGTTATCTGGTCAAGGTAAATCACGTGGAGGAGCTCACCTGTGTAACATTCAGCGGTTGTTACTTACTCATTGGGTTGAAACCAGTGTTTTTTTTTCCCCCATTAACAGAAACTCATTCCTGTGAATGAGAGTGACTTCATATTGAAGTTCCTTGAAGTAAAATTTGGACTCAACACAACAACGTGAGTTATGTTTCCTGGTTTTGAGCAGTAACCATGTTAGTGAGCACTAACGGGCGCGTGTTGGTGTTTCTGATTGAATCTAAAACACTCACAAAATTATCTTATTTTTTTTTTTTCCTCTGTCAGCGACTTTGTCCCCAACTTCCTCTTGTGCCAGGAAAGTTTCCAAACGCCCGGTCAGGACTTATTTCTACGACTGACGCAGGCCTCGGTCCTTCCCTTCTACTTCCTCGTGCTCACTGTCTGCCTGCTGTCAGCCTTACAGGCAATCTACAGAAGACTCAGGTGAGACGCTTGTGCTGTGTTTTTACTTTGAAATGTGTTTGCCCAATAACACAGTGACATTTGCTGGTTTGCTGCGAATGGGCCTCTTTTAGTGGTTGCAGTAAACATGCATCATGTTTCTACTTTTGCCTGAAAGCTTGGTGTGTGTTTCCCTTTCAGTGGTCAGCCAGTGCACAAAACCTACAGCCTCGAGAACGGACGAATAGGAGAGCAGCCCGAGGTCGTCTATCATGTTTTCCACACGATGTTTTTTGGAGGCCTTGCTCTGCTCTTTGACGGGTGGGTTGAATCTTTTATTTATTTTTATGGTTTATTTATTCGTCTTTGGCTCGACGTTTCACCGCCGGTGTTCTTCTGTCGTGCAGGATGAAGTATTTCTGGACGCCGTACGTCTGCATGTTCACAGCATTCGGTGTGTGTTCTCCTGACCTCTGGATGACGGTGTTTAAGTGGCTCAAGCTGAAGTCCATCCACCCTGTAGTATTGGTTAGTATGTTTGCTTTTCTCCATGAGAAACTAACCCAAATGTCTTTAAACTGAGGTTTCCCTTAAATACACTCAGAAAGTGATGTTTAAGTATTAACTAATGAAACCTTGATGCTAAGAGTCCAAAAGATTTGCATGTTATCTCTAAATTATCATTTCAACAATGACTCAGTAAAATCCCCTTCCTTGTAAAGATGAACGTGGACTGATCCACACAGTTGCTCACGCTGGATTCCTGTTTCCTTTTTCCCTCCAGTCTCTGATTCTGAGCACGGCTGTTCCCACGATCATCGGCTTCAGTCTGTGGAGAGAGGTGAGGCTTTCAGACCCTTTTCCTGTGGATCTCTTTATGTTAGACACACTTTATAATCTCCTCTCTCGCTCCCATGGTTGCAGTACTGCCCTCGTGTCTTAGCGGAGTTATCAGAACTGCAGGAGTTCTATGACCCAGACACAGTGGAGCTGATGAGCTGGATCAGGTGGGTCATTAGAGCTTTCTGTGTTTATAAAGATGTTTAAGTTTTTGTCAGTGGGAGGATATTGTTGTCATACCGTCTGTCAGGTTTTACCTTTCCTGTCTATAGATTTCAAAACCACCAGGAGCCGAGTCATGAAATTTGGCATACGTGTTCTTTACCCTTCAAACATGTGCAGCGTGATGTTCATGTTCCTGGATGTTTAGTGCTCTTTGTACACTTTGGCTGTGTTTGAAGTGGAGCGTAAACAACATGGAGGATTTCAGGCTGCTGGTGCTATAATAATATATGCTAATTATATGCAGCCTCTTCCTCATGCCTGATCATATTGTGCTGTGTGATTGGCTATACCTACTTGATCATTATTGACGGAAATAGAGAAAGTGGGGATTCCCCATATCTGTCAGCTGACCCCGGTCCCTGAACAGCTGGCAGCAGCTGATAGTGAGAAGCTTCCAGGTAAAGATCCAGTCTGTTTATAGGAGCATCAGTTCTGGGCTGCAGCCTGATTGATTAGCCTGTGATGCTGACTTCTGATTGGCTGAGCATCGTCTAACATGTTGGTCAGGGATGACTCATGCCAATAAATAGTACAGACTGAGACTCATCATTGTGTAATATTAAAGCCATACCTGCTGCTCAGCAGTATTGCTCAAATGTAGACAACATGGTTGCCATATTTTGCATGGTTGCCTTATAATTATAGTGATATATAATTTATACATCTGCTGAAGGGTGTCTGTTATGAAATGAGGCTGTTATGTTACTCAGACTATTTTATATTTTCATTAATTGTGGGAGGACATCCCCATCTTGTTAATCACGGCATCAAATGTTATTTTTCTTCTTTTTCTAGGTCCCAGGCTCCGGTGGCAGCCGTGTTTGCAGGCAGTCCACAGCTGCTGGGAGCCGTGAAGCTGTGTTCGGGTTCAGCTGTAACTAGTTTACCTCTTTATTCAGACGTCGACCTGCTGAAGAGGACCGAAGACGTGAGTTAGATGAGTCTGATCAGGATGCCCGAGCTTCACTTTTTATCAAACTGTGTTTATCAAGTTGTATGATTTACACGCTGGGTACTCCCATGGCTTTTTAAGTCTTTGCTGCAGTCTGAATTATTGGACAGAGAGCGGTGCTGCACGCGTTTCTGAGTTTACCTCCTCCTATTTCCTCTCCTTTTCTAGACGTACCAGGTGTACGCCATGAGATCTGCAGAGGACATCTACAAGCTCCTGACCGCTCAAAAAACAAACTACGTGATCATCGAAGAGTCGATTTGTAATGAGCTCACTCTTAATAAGGGCTGCAGGATCAAAGACCTGCTCGACATCTCCAACGGACACGTGAGTGACAACATGAGGCCGTCCCACAGTCCTTAAAGTGTCCTTATTTTCTGTCATATATATGCTGTTACAGTAGTGGCTGTTCAAATCAAGTGTGGGGAAAGTTTTTAATAGCGAGGTCAGCATTTAAAAGTAATTCCTGCAAGCCAAATAAATTAAAGCCTTGGTTTCTTACAGTTTACACAGTTTTGAGTGGCTATAACTAATACGGTCATCTTAGGTTCACATCCCTGGCTTAATATTATTCTGCCACTACTTTGGTCGTTCATCATCATCTTTCATTTATCATGTAGCTGTTTAATAATTGCAGAATATTTTGCAAACACTACAAAAAGTTTCTATTCTTTGAAATTTCATGATCGGGGATGTTTTGTCTCTTTCAGGTCGTCTACGACAAAGGAGAGATTTACTCCTTCTCCAAATACGGACGATTCTGTCACGAGATAAAGATGAACTACTCGCCCTACACAAACTATTTCACCCGAGTCTTCTGGAACCGCTCATACCACGTCTACAAAGTGAACTCCGTCATCTCCTTTCAGTATTGAGGGGCCGCCGCAGCTCCTCCGGGGTTTCACATCGTGTCCACAGATCAGCGCGCCGGGCTGGAAAAAAACTCTGATCGTCCCGGTGTGTCGGCGGGAGAGCTGCACATTCAAACAAAGCAAGGGTCAGCTGATCACACTGCATCAGCCAAACAACATGTGTGTTATTAATCACTGTACTGTAGTTTTATAAGCCATGTGTTACTGTGATGGGTTTAATGAAGGTGGAGAGCGATGCTCACTTTGTGCAGAAGCCAAGAGTCACAGAGATTAGTGCAGGTGTTTATCTGGAAGCAGCCAGGGGCGTAATCCTGTCCTCTGATTGGCCCTTTGGTGGAACCGTCTTGACAAACATTGATTGACTAGCCATCATATTTCACACACACATCGCTAATTGCTGGCATTAGCATTTAGCTCACAGCACAGCTCGACGGAGGATCCAGTGCAACTGTGAGTCATTTTTTTGGGGGGGGGGGGGGGCTTTGGACACAACAGTTATTTTGATTTTTGTCTGAAATGGTTTGTTATTTCTGTTCATGTGTTATAATCATGCCGGTCGTGTCTTCTGCCTAAATTCTGGAGTTCATGTGTTAAACTGACATAGTTTGATAAATTTGTTTTGATTGAAATAAAATATTTTGATTTTTTTGATGATTGAGCTCATAATCATAATCAGCCAAAAAGTAAAAAATAAATAAACGTGCTTTATAGAAGGATAACACATAAGTCAGAACAGTTTATTATCTGGACAATAATTTTATGGTTACCAAAAAATAGTGAGAAGCACACGTGCGCTCTTGTCTTTGTTTGCTCATGAAATACTCATGTTGTGTGTGCGTGCATGAGTGTGTGTGCGTGTGCATCGTTCTTTGAGGGGTTGTGTTGTTGCTGCTTTTACATCAGAGGCGTCTCTGGCCTGTTTGCTGCTCGTTGTGTGATCTGACCTGTTAAATGGAGGTGGAGGAGCGGTTCAGAGGCGTGCCATCAGTTTGCATTTGTTACTGCTGCCTGAAATCTGCTACTGAAAATCACTGATATCTGAAGTACACTCAAAATATGCTTATGTCTGAACTCTCTGACTGGTCTTATTGTGTTCTGCTTTGTTTCATTTCTTTGATATGAGGCGTCTGTATTCATGGTTTATATAAAAGGACTTGACTGAATTATTGAGGAACTGCAGAAAATTCTGCAGCTCTAAATTGATTTCATACCTTAAAGGTAGTGGAGGCTGGAGGTGGCTGCTCCCATATCTTTACTCATCACCTGTGAGACTCATCATTTCCTGTCTGTCAGCTGTTTAAGTATTTGGTGGTGCTCTCGGTGAGCAGCCGTCTCTCTGCAGGAAGGCCGTGTGGTGAATAACTGATGGAAATTAAAAGTGTGTGTCAGGTGAATAACACTGATCCCTTCTTCTGTGTTTTTTTTTTTTTCTACATTGTCTGGTGTTTACTTTCTAATCTGATGTCAGTAAGAAGTTTCCTATCCTCAGTACATTTAGTACATACAGTACTGTGCAAAAGTCTTGAACCAGTGCTCATTTATTTGTATTTTGGCTCTTAAGGTGCCAGATTTTCTTGTACGTTTTCTTGTAAGGCTTTCTGGAGGTATTTCAAAGATTTTCTTTGAATGTTGGCTGCTTTTCCACTAATTTTCAGGCCAGTCCTTGTACCTGACCTCTGACCTTTCTCAGAGGAATGTTTTTGTTTGTTAAGCCACTTAACACTGACCTGTGAATTGGGCAAGCACAAAAAGATGTATGGTTAGCTTTTTAAATAATATGCAGTGCCATCTGGAAAGAATCTGAGAACAGCTTCATTTTTCAGCATGACAATGATGCCAAACACACTGCCAATGCAGTGAAAACGTACATGGATAGAGCCCAGACCTCAATGCTATTGAAGCAGTGTGGGATCATCTTGACAGAGAATGGGGTGAGTCAAGACATTTGCAAAGCGCTCTACTTTTACTCAGATGCAGCACAGAAATTGTACTTTCAAAATTAAACAAAAATTTTAATTATTCTACACAAAACCTTTAAAGAGCTTATAAGTGAATAAAATAGTGAAATTGAATTAAACTAAAAAAAAAATGTTATGTTTTGAGATTTTCCAGCAATAATTTTATTTAAAAAAAAAAAGGGTTTTACTGTGTCAGTTAATTAAAAACTGTTTCAGCCTCATTTTCATTGTCATTAATTAGCTTGACTCCCGTAGGCATAATGCTGCATTCATGACCTATCGGTAGAATGGGGAAAACGACAATTTTAATATCATCCTGTGCCCAAGCTCTCTTTTTATTCCGTAGTAATGTAAAGTGGTTAGCTTGTTCCCCAACCTCACTATAAACTCTATAAACTGCCCAGATTTGCACATTTTTGAGTTATGCATGTTAACTACTTGGTTATCAAGTGAAACTAAATGCCCGCAAACTTTAAAATGAGTGACTTATGTTTATTGCATAGATATTGATGATTTTTTTAACTTTTAAAGTCTGTCAGCCGTTCTGTACAATTTAATGTCTGTAGAAATAACTAGCCTGACCCTAAAATTTCGGACGACCCTAAACAACGGGACCCGAACGCGGCATATATGCGCAGCCATGGCGCTCTGTGCGTCTCCTTGGCGACTAAGCGGAACCGGAATTACGGAGGAGCGATGGCGAAGCGTACAATGAATTAGTGTAGCTGTTCCAGCTCCTAATTCTGACATTTTGGTGCACATTTGGTTCTCCTGTCCTCTGGAGGATCACCGTGGCCCGTTAAGGTAAGACAGTTTGTCCCTACGTGTGCGGGGCAAGCGCTAAACTCTACATGCTAGCTGGAACATTAGCCAAAACTGCTGGTTCCAAGCACAACAGAGAACAGGGAGGTGGGTGCGTTTGGTTTATGTATAACGGCAGCCCGAATCCACGTTGTTGCGCATACATTGTTGTAGTTCCGGTGGATACAGTTGATATCCCCGCCCAGTTGGGACGACCCATAAATTAGATTAAAACCCTCTAGACAACGACTGAAAATGTTAGTGCGTTAGCTGCTCTGACAGGTAAAGCTTTATAACCTATATGAAAACTAAATGTCTTATTTTGAAACAATGAATATTTTTACCCAGAAAATATAAAATACATGTTTTTAAATGTGAGATTATATTTGTGTTTTTATCACAAGATGAAATGTAGCATTACATGATTACTGTACTTAATTTAAAGCAGTGGAAAGTAGTTCAATCAAAGGCAATTTTTTTAAGGTTCAGCTTTACAAATACAGTCATCCCTAATCCCCTGATTCAGCAGAAGCTCCTTCAGCAGCATCAGTTTGAAATAATGGATTTCTGTAAGAAGTTTTCAGTTTCTCACATTGTTGTGGAGGATTATTGACTCTCTCTTCTTTCATTGCTTCAATTTATTGAGGTTGTGGGCGTTTGTTTATACACAGCCAAGGTCCCACTACAGCAGTTCAGTCAGGTTGAGGTCTGGATTTTGACTGATCCACTGCAGCACCTCAATTCTTTTCTTTTTCAGGTGTTCTGTTGTAGATTTCCTGACGTGCATGGGATCCTTTTCCTGTCGTACGGCTCAATTTAGGCAGGCTTTATCTGTCAGACAGAAGGCCTCACATTTGACTCTAGAATGCTTTGAGTTCATGGTTGACTCAGTGGCTGCAAAGTATCCAGGTCCCGAATCATCACCCCTCCACCACCGTGCTTGACAGTTGGAATGAGGTGTTTGTAGGTGCATTAATATTTGATTTTAATCATTTGGTTTAAAGCTAATATTTTTTTTCAGACCTGACTGAACTCCCCTAGAGTTACTGTTAACCTTAAGGTCACCAGTTTATACGGCATCAGTCCTCAACTGATCTAGTGTCTTAAAATGATGCAAATACATCTGAGATTCAGGGTTTCATTCCATGACATTTATACTGACAAAGAACCTCAATCAAGAAATCTAATTTCCTTCTTTACCTTGAGATCAATTCAAAATAAAGCTAATGTCCATACCTGCATCACAGCCCACTAGACGAGGATGAGCGCAGAAGCAGCAGACCGGGTGGCTGCTGTGACCAGCAGTCGGCCCAGCACGCCTCTCCAGACTTCCTGGTTTGAGTTTCTCCTTGATGGCAGCCTGCTGGAGAAGCACCTGCAGAAATCATACCCAGGTTTGGTCATGACTTCAACTTTGATTACGCAGATTTGTAATGGTTTATTGATAACGATTGTTTTTGCAGACCCGGCACCAGTGCAGCTGATCATCCAGTTCCTGGAGCAGGCGTCCAAGCCGTCGGTGAACGAGCAGAATCAGGTGCAGCCTCCGGCCGACAACCGCAGGAACCGCACGTTGAAGCTGCTGGCACTGAAAGTAGCTGCTCACATGAAGTGGGATCTGGATGTAATTGAGAAAGGGTGAGTCAGTGTGTTAAAGAAGGACATCTGCCATTTTCAGAGGAGAATCAACTCTGGATAACTCGGTTTCTTCATGAAAAAGCCAAGCTGAATATATCTCAGTATATGTTTTAACAAATTCATATTACGTTATTACCTACTGTTCTTCCTGCTCGGCAGATTGACCATTCCTGTGTTAAATATGCTGCTGAATGAACTCCTGTGTGTGAGCAAAGTGCCGCCAGGGGTGAAACACGTGGACCTGGACCTCTCCACTCTCCCTCCAACCACCGCCATGGCTGTAATCATCTACAACCGCTGGTGAGTGAGACGACGCTCTGAGGCCACCTGAAAGCAGTAAACCTGTAAAACAGATGTTTCTTTTTCTTTGTGTCAAAGTCACAAACTGTGACTATAGATTGAATCTCTTATTAATTTGGAAGTTTTGATCTTATTGTTATTCAATCTTCTGGCTTGCAAACAAAAAAAAAATCTAAACATCCATCTAAATATCTAAAATTTTAACGTATACACACTGATATGGAATCATGCTTATTTTCTTGCTTTATTGTACAGGTAGACATTGTAACCATTCCTTTGTCTCATTTGTCTTTTGCCTTTTGAAGGGCCATCAGAACAATCGTGCTGAGCAGCTTCCCAGAGAAACAAACCAAACCTGGACCCCACCAGATGAACATGTAACTGCTTCCTCTTCCTCCCTGTTACCACTTAGGGTTCAGCAACACTCATGTTTTTGTTTTAAAATGTGTGTTATGTTACGATCTCGCCTGCCCTCCACTCTGCTGCTGTGATGGAGCTTCAGGACCTCTAAAACATAGAAGCACTGCTGGCCCTGCTTTAGTTTTAAAACTCTGGGGTGCCCACATTCAGATCGGACCTAATCAGTCACAAAATATGAACCCAAAACCTCAAAGCTAAGCTCACAGACCTTTGTGATTTCATCTGTTTTTGTGTGGGTACTCCTCGGCTTCCTCTGATGTGGATACCTGATCGACGATGCTCCCTGCACAGCTACAATATGTTGCTGTATTTGTATTTCCTCCACCATCATGGCTTGTGTTACTTTCAGTAGCAGTTCCAGTTGTTGGTCCAGCTGTCATGTAATGTGTGTGCCAGCATAGGCAGAGATTATTGGTGAACCTGTGCTAAAGTGCTCACTGTGCCTTCGTTTAGGTTAAATATTGTGCAGCAGGAGAAAGAAATGACTGAAAACATCCTTACTGTGGTGAGAACATATTTTGTGATCCATACACTAATTGTCATTATTATATTAATGATAATAATTAAGTAAATAACAGATAAACTTCATTTTAACATCCCCGCTTCAGCTGAAGGAGCAGTCGGCCGATTCCATCAGTGTCCTGGAGGGAGCTGTGCGACTGAAGAAGGACTTCTACGTTCACACCATAAGGACTCTGGACCTGCTGGCTGCCGACACCGCCGCCAACGGAGAGACGGAGTCCTCGACAGCGGGACTTTGCATCAGCGCAGATGAGTTGCACTGCCAGGTTGGTGGCGTGTACAGCTTTGTCTCTCTAGGACTCATTTTTGGAGCTTCGTTCTGAATAAAGAAGATTTTTCCCGAGAACAATGGAAGTACTTTTTTTGTGTTTCAGGTGCATTATGATTTGGGAGGCATTTTCTTCCATCAAGGCTGCACAGATCAGCCGGTCTATGAGAAGGCCCGGGACCACTTCAGGCAAACAAAGGAACTTCTAAAGAAGGTAACCATACTTGAGCACAATGTTGTGATTTAACTGCATCAGGATGGCAAAACCTGCTGACCTGCTGTTTCAGTAACGGCAGTTTACCTTTCAGTTACTTCTTTCTGTCTTTTAGCTGGACTCCACTGTTCATGTTCACCTGGATGAGAAGCGCCTGGCTGGATACTGGAACGCCTGCAGAGCTTTGACTGGAGACTGTGACCCCTCTGACCCCCAGACGACACCCTACGACCAGATTAACAGCCTGATCCGGGCGCACAACTACCTGGTCAGAACAAACACATGAGAGACATTTAACTTCTATATTCTTACGAGTGTTGTGGCTCAGACAGAAGGAGGTTTAGGTCGTGAATATTGGGTAAAAATGGTTAATAAATTCCACTACGATTCTCTGCAGGCCGTCATCGAAGCCTTCATCAAAGACAACGTGTCCCGCAGCTTGCCAAGCCACTTCAGACGGTCTGTTCTCAGGGAGTTCTTGTACCAAGTCCAACAAGGGTGAGGAACAACAAAATCAAAACACTCAGCTCGCTGGTGAAGCTCTGCAGGTGTAATTTGCGCTGACTAAACCAGCGAGTGCAGTTCTGGTCTGTTCGTGAGTCTTTCTCTCAGTCTGCTTGTGAAAATACAGTTTCTGGAATGTTTGTGGACCATTTTACAACCCACAAACATTCACCTGTAAACCAAAAGGAGAACAAAGTACAGCCAACAGCTGGAATCTGTTAACATATGAATGTACGAGTCAGTAGTTTTGTTATAAAGTCACGTAAAAGCATGTTGTGTTGAGTAACGTGCTGTCTCTCTGCAGGGAATCGGGCCTGGATGAGGTGTGTCACAAACTGTGCGTCTGCAACGCCGTCCGAGACGCTCTGGAAGGAGAGGTCCTCAGCATGCGCTTTCAGCAGCTGCTCCTTAAACCCAGCAAACAAGTGGTGGACTTTATTTTAGAGGTAATAGAGTTACAGTTAAATTTCATGCAGTAAAAGTTGTTTTCGGGTTTGGGGTTCAAAGCCATCGCAGATTAGAGTCAGACTTTCTTTTTCCTGCAGGTGTGCACACGTTCGCTGGAAAAAGACCGTCCGTCTGAGGCGTCCAGGAGAAACATGGCTAATTTCCTGAGGTGAGCGACACGCAGCAGAGTCAGAGTCACTGGGGCTGGCGCAGAGAATGATAATCATGAGCCGTTTGTCTTCCTTCTAAACTTCTTATGGTGCAGGACTCTGTGTGAAAGCTTGGAGGACCTGTCTCTGGTGTTTGTAGTGTCATCCCATAAGCTCTTCATGGAGCTGCTGAAGGAGGAGGAGAGGAAGCTCCTGGTGGAGCAGATGAGGAAGAGGTCGGCCACGATCAACCTCAGCGCCAAACCTCTGCCGTCCTTCTACGACATTCCAGGTACGCAGCCGAGACTTCCCCTGCATACGCTGCTGCTTCTCCACACGAAAGGTTCCCAGCAATGAGACACTCACGCATCACTTTTTGGTCCGTTCCTTCACAGCTTCAGCTAGTGTGAACATCGGTCAGCTGGAGCAGCAGCTCATCCTTTCCCTGGAGCCGCGCAGGATCAGACAGATCCTCATCGAACTGCACGGCATGGCCGAACGGCCGTTCTGGAGGGTCAACAGCAAGGTCAGCGACATGAGCTCAACATTAATGTGTTCAAGATATCTGTGATTAAATATATCGGTTATTACATTTCCCTTGATGGCCACAATGAGGGGTCTGTCACAAGAATCACTCGTCCTACATTATGGGTCAGATTTTATTGAAAGTCGCACACAGTGATCACCTGATGGGACCTGAATGAGACAGTTTCCCGCCTGTGTCCATCTCCATCCATCCTCCAAGTAACTTATACTATAAACTTGTCTGGTCTTCATCACTACATTTATGTGTTCAGTGTAAGATGTGCGATATAGTAAAAACGATCACGTGAATTAACATACCACTTCCTGTTTGTGTGCGCAGTGGGAGGTTCCTCCAGACTACATCAATGTGATCCTCGGCATTAAAGACAACCTGACCAAGGATCTGGTCTATATCCTCATGGCCAAAGGACTCCACTGCATATCCATAAAGGTCTGAGCCATTATCCGTGCTCGGGGGGCCCGAGATAATAATTACACTTAATAACTATACTTTGAAATCATTATTGAGTATAATTTTAACTGTTTAACACCTGGAACGTTTTTTTCTCAGGACTTCGCCCACGCACGGCAGCTTTTCTCAGCCTGCCTGGAGCTCGTCACCGAGTTTTCCCCGAAGCTGAGGCAGGTTATGCTGAACGAGATCCTGCTGCTGGAGGTCCGCGCGCACGAGACGATGGCGGCCGAGGGCAGCAAGGAGCGGCCGCCCCCTGACCTGGTCAGCAGGGTCAGAGGTTACCTGGAGATGAGGATTCACGGTGAGTTGATGGAAACACGGTGGAGTCGTGTAGTGCCAGTAAGGATACGTCTGTGACAGGAGACAGGACAGATTTTTATATAATGGAATAAAAATCTCTCAAGAGTAGACTTTGACTATAGCTCATATCCAATCAGTGGTCAGACTGAGCTCCATTAACTGCAGACTACAGTAGTAAACTGACAGCCTGAAGGATTTAATAGTTACGTGTCTACAAGAGTGCCTCACTGTGAGTTTTTCTTGCAGTGGAAAAATGATTTAAAGCGATTTCAGTCACCGACATGAAGCAGCATAAACAGCTTATGGTCCATGTGATATGCCATCAGTTCTGGAGGTGCAGTAAAGGGTTTCCTGGTCTTTGTCTTCAGATCTGCCTCTGCGTCAGGTGGTGGGAGAGGAGTGCGTCGCCTTCATGCTGAACTGGAGGGAGAACGACTACCTGACTCTGCAGGTGCCACCGTCTCTGGTCATGAACAACCCGTACATCAAGGTAACGAGTCTGTGCTTTATTTTAACTACCAAACATGCAGTTTCCTCTTGGCAGAAGCTCCAATGATGCGAATCTTCTCTCCAGTATTTCTGACAGCTTGTTTTGAGCAGCTTTCAAGAGAGAAATGTCAGAAACACCGACCAGCCACACAACACAGTTCTGACATTTGTGCATCATTTTATTTGTATTCTTTCATGATTAATTTTCCCATATTTAGATACACGGCGTTCTGCGGGTTCACACAAACTGTGGGGGCGGTCTGGGATTTATTGACCAGATATTTAGTCGTTTTCTTTCATTAAATTTGTCCCGTTTTCTCCCGATAGCTCGGTCAGCTCCTCGCATCCACCTGCAAAGAGCTTCCAGGTCCTAAAGAAAGCCGACGCACCGCCAAGGAGCTTTGGGATGTGGTGGTTCAGATCTGCAGCATCTCCATCCAACACAAGAGGAACAGTGATGGCCGAGTGGGCCTCATTAAACAGAGGGAGTCCTCCATGGGCATCCTGCACCGGTATGCCACAGACCGCACTGAAGATGTGACTGTTTAAGATTCCTGTAAACTCACACTGTTCTCTTTGTGACCCGTGTAGGAGCAAATTCATCACGTTCATCAAGAAAATTAGAGTAAGTATAGACAAATACCAACTTAAAGACACTGTGGAAGTATTAAAAATGTTTTAACTGTTTTTTTAATTTGTGATATATATATATATATTTTTTTTTTTTAATCTAATTTCTTTCAGGAGCCACTGGTGCTGACGACTTTGATCTCACTGTTTGTGAGACTCCACAGCATCGTGCGGGTACGTCTGAATCTGAGCCTGAAAACTGGAGGATTTCAGCTCTGCTTTAGTTTCTGTCTGCACCTTCAACCTCGTTTTTTGTTTTTTTTTTTCCCCCCTTCAGGACGACATCGTAAATGAAGTTACTGCAGAGCACCTCTCCATCTGGCCGTCTTCGCTTCCAAAGTAAGAACTACTTTTCCAGTTGCTGTTTTTTCACTCGGGCCAGTTTGGCCTGCTTTCGCTGTGCCGACAGTTTCTGCTGCGTGGGTCTCCTTTCCTGTCCTCAACACCTAAACTGCTCAAAGCTGAGAGAAATGTTTTGTCAAGTCTGACTCAGAATAATCCTTATTTGACTTAGACTCAGGCTCCTCGGTTCATCCTCTTCTTTTAAGTCAGCTTTCATCTGCTTGGCTAGCCTTTGCAAACAGAAGGTTTGACATTAGGGGTGTTTCCTCACTGACATCACACACCGTGAAGAGTAGCTGAAATGAAAGCCTGAGTTTTTGACTCACTTATGCATACATCGACCTCATTATTTGAATCATTGGTCGTGTTTAATGAGCATCAATCACTGCCAGTGTTTATGCGACCGACCGTAAGGAAGTCATAATTAGGTCCACTTTAAGAACACACACACACTGCAGGAAAAGCCCTAAATGTTGCGATCTGTGTGTCGAGCAGCATACAGGCGGTGGATGTAGAAGCCGTGGCTGTGACGGTCAAAGAGTTGGTGTCCTACGCCCTCACTCTAAACCCCAATAATCAATCGTGGCTCATCACGCAGGCCGACATCTACTTTGGTAAGGAGCGCCAGCACATCGACCCTTTTTCATTATTCAGTGAAACTTAAAATGCTTGGAAGCGACTGAATATACTTTAAGGTGTTTTCAGACAACCACCCACAGCCTGAACAGCACTTCTCTCTCTCTCTCTCGCCGTAGTGACCAATCAGTACTCTGCAGCGCTGAACCTTTACCTGCAGGCTGGAGCTGTGTGCTCAGACTTCTTCACCAAAGCCGTCCCCCCCGACTTTTACACTGACCAGGTAAAACACAGGCTAACACCAGAGCGCTCCACAGAGACAAAACTCCCCTAACAGCCACACTTCTGTTATATTTCAGGTTCTGAAGAGGATGATTAAATGCTGTTCAATGCTCAACTGCCACACACAGGTCAGAGGTCAAACTGCTTGTTTGGGAAGTTGAATTAAAATTACCTGCTGGGAAATAGCTTATTTATAGGGAAGCACTTAAATAAATTTTGCCCCAGGGAAAATGGACGTAAATAAAAGCAAGCTCCACCTCACACTGAACATTTAGCAGAACAGGATCGATGAGTGACAGGCCCTGATACAGAATAATTCATTTATTGATATGATGCAATGCTTTGCTTCATGTATCCGTGCGTCCCTGCTGGTAAAGCTGACTGTAGATGTCTCAACATTGATTCTCCTCAGGTTGCCATTCTGTGCCAGTTTCTGAGAGAAGTCGACTACATGACGGCGTTCAAAGCTCTTCAAGAGCAGAACAGGTACGGGCCTGCAGGACACGCCACACACAACCCAGACACATTCTTAATACACGATATCGTCTCACATTACAGTCATGACGCCATGGACTCGTTCTACGACTACATCTGGGACGTCACCATCCTGGAATATCTCACACGTATCCTTCATGTAAAAGATGAGCTGAAATAAAGGCAATCAGAGTCACTGGTCATAAAGCAGATCATCCTCCATGTAGATTTTTCATAATTTGTCACATTTCTTTTCAAGGCATGTGATCAGTGTTTGGTTTCCTGATCAGGTGTTCAGATATTCACCACAAACGGGGCGAGACTGAGAAGAGACAAATAGCGGTAAGTCTTTAAACCCCCCCACAGCTGATACCGTCAGACCACAATCTCAAACTGATTTTATGACTTCTCTGTGGTACAATATAAAAGAGTGACAGCAGGAAGAGACCAAACAGCTGATCGACGACTAGAGAACATGATATGAGAAATTTGGCGACTCGTAGCAAAGACCGGTCAACAAATTTAAAAATCTTACAGGGGGTGTTTAGGTTGTGTAAAGCCTGTTAATGCAAAGAAAGCTTAGCTATATTTAACTTTATAGTACAGCTTCAGATTTTAGGTAAAAATGTGTTTGGAAGTAACTAACAGAACCTGTATGATAATGTCCTTTTTCCCCTTCAATAATAAAACTAATGTCATCTCAACTTCTCAGATAAAAGCGATCGGACAGACAGAGCTGAACACCAGTAATCCAGAGGAAGTGCTGCAGCTGGCTGCACAGAAGAGGAAGAAGAGATTCCTGCAGGCCATGGCCAAACTGTACTTCTAGTAAACACATGAAGCAGTGTTAGACTTCAGAGTGGGAATAGACATTTTATTTTGTGGTATACAGTTCATTTGTATTCTTTTCATAATTTGCAATAAACTTATAAAAACAAAAACACCCTGAGTTAAATCACATCTGGATGAAGGTCAGCAGAGATGACCTGAAGAGGAACGACCTGAGTCAGTTTTTATATTTAAAAAAAAAAAAAAAAAAAAAAAGCTCACTCTGGTACATTTATTTTAAAATGTTTTTGTTTAAAAAGCTGAGCTGTAGCATATTTTACATTTAAACTACTTCAGGGTCAGAATAAAAAGGGGAGAAGTTTTAAAAAAAAAAAAAAAAAATCCACCTTATAATTTCGTAGTTCTCCTTCAGGTTACAAACTTACACTTTTCTAAAAGAAAACTTAAAAGCTTAAAAAAAAAAAAAAAAAAAAAAAAAAAAAAAAAAAAAAAAAAAAGCCACAGTTACAGTGGCCTTCAAAGATTACAAAAGCTTACAAATGTAACATTAGCAGTTTAGTGCTTGCAGGAGGGATATGCTCCTGACTTGAATAAGCGGAAGAGTTAGGATGGACGGAGTTTGGAGCTCCCACCTTGTGCTCTCATACGTGGCACACATCAGGAAGTTTTGATATGGGGGAGCTGCTGGGGACACACGATGCCCACTCACTGTAAACTAACAGTTATTAGCTCCAGTCTCATGGTGGCATGCTGGATCACACGGACTTTAAGCAGATTAATACCCAGCTTGGTCAGATCAGACTGAGGTGGACACTTGCAGTCACAGGCAGCTCTGCTGGATAACGTCGAGGGAACTTCCAGATGGTTCTGCAAGCCGATAACAGCTTCAGACTTACTGTTAAAAGGATTCTCTCTATTGCATCAGGAGGAATATTCTGGAGGTGTGAGTCCTTGTCCAGGCACATAAATCCTCTGTCTGTACGAGGCCACATCGAGCGGATTCACATCTCTTTTGGGAGACACACCGTGTACTGCTTTGTAAGCACTGTCCTGAAAGAAAACAGCTCAAAGTCAGAAATGATGTGATGACACATGCAGGTAACAGTTTAGAGTTGGATTTACTGTGATAGTTGACATTAACCTGACTGAGCCTAATAGACATCTTACTGAAATAAGACAGACAGACAGTCTGTTGATGTTCTTAATATCAAACTAATTCAGAGACTCAGTTCCTGATTGGTGGAGAGAGAATTAGCACTGGCTGAGGTAATTAGTCTAATTATTGCTCTTAGCTGTGACTTTACATTCTTGTTTCTGGTAGTTTGTCTCTGGGACAGGTTGTGAAAAACAGTGCCAGACAAAAGGCACCCAAAGCAGTACTGGCCACTTCATTAGGTACCCCTGGGTTGGACTCCTGTCAGCCTTCAGAGCTGCTTTAATTCTTCATGGCACAGATTTTGGTCCATGTTGACATGATAGCGTCACATTTGCTGCAGCAGATCCGTTATGTGATCTCACAGGTGTTCAACTGGGTTGAGATCCGGTGACTGGAGTGCAGTGAACTCAGTCATGTTCAAGAAACTAGATTGAGATGATTTGAGCTTTGTGACATGGCAGAGTATCCTGGTGGAAACAGCCATCAGAAGATGGGTATACTAAGGTCAAAAGGGATGGACAGTTACCTGCAGCACTCTGGGAGGCTGAGGTGCATAGTGTGCCAAGTAAACGTCACACCCAGCATTAAACCACTGCAGCAGAAATCGAGTCAGACCAGGTGACATCTTCCAATCTACTGTTGAATTCTTAGAGACTGTTCTGTGATCAGTCGATCAACAGTTTCTGAAACACTCAGGTCAGCCGATCTGGCACCAGCAACCATGATCTCCTATTCTGATGCTCAGTTCCAACTTCAGAAGGACCTTGCAACCATGTCTGGAAGGCTGAGTGCATGGAGTTGCTGCCATGTAATTGATTAGATATCAGACTACCTGATGAAGTAGTGATTGGGTGCAGTGGGAAGGGCAGTTATCAGATTGGTCAGTCGTTAAAGTAGTTAAAGGGCAGATATGGGTTAAAGTATTCTGAAAGGTATTTTCCTCCCTCAGTATGTCAGATGCTTCCATCACATCGCTTTGGACCAACTTTCATCTGTAAGCTTTTTGTATAATCTTGAGACCTGAAATTTTGCATCATCTACATCTTTAAGGTCGGGTCATTTTCCTGACTGAGTTTGAACATGGCAGAGTGTCACCTTAATAAGGACGATATTCTTAAATTTACAATCACAGTATTAGAAAAAAAATTAGACTAACCAAAACGGTCATGTAGTCCAGTTTTGTCTGGATGTTGTGTTGGTCTTCTTTTTTTATGGTGGGAAAGTGCTTCTGTGGCTCAGAGCCAAACTCCTCCAATGCTTCCATGAAGGGCAACATCCAGTCGACGCATGGCTGGAGAAGATCTTTGGGCACACCTTGACAGACGGGGATAACCGCAGATGTTCAGTTCAGGTGTGTCAGGCCCAGTTTATAAACCAGGTTTTTTTCTCCCCACATTCATTTTTAACCCCGACTCTTACCTGTAATTTGTTGCACCAGTTCCTGATCCACAAAATGACACAGGACTGAGGCAGCCAGCCCGTGATAGGGCGTGTCCAGCGAGTTCACGTCAAGGATGCACAGATCTAAAAGCTAACACACACACACACACACACACACACCATGAGCTACTACAGACTCAGTGAAACGGTCCTGCCCTCAAACGAGGGCAACAAAGCCAGATTTCACATCTCTAATATGACTAAAAAGTTTGTGCCTCAAATGTAAACACCTACATTTGTAATTTTTATGTAAATATCTTTTGGGAACTGCTGCTCCATCGGGTCAGAGTTGTCCTCTGCCGTCAACACCTGCAAGAAGGACTTCAGCCAGGTCAGAGCCGTATCTGGACGAATGTACCACCGCAGTGCCTAAAAAGCACACGATACACAAAAAGAGTTGCAGAGGTTCATATGACAGTCAAAATGTTTTGATTTTAAAAATCAGCATTACCTTCAAAATTACCAACTCCATATCCCGGAATTCTTCTACAAGGTAGATTCCGTTAGCTACATATGACAGATGTCGGATCTTTAAAGGCCGAGTTTCCTATAAAGAAATAAAATACTCAACATAATCACAAACACCAAGGAACACTTTTCTAGTAACCAAGTAAATGAATCTAATTCTTCCAGCTGAGGTGGTGGAGATACTCAAAGTATCTCACCACCACCGAGCAGGGGCCAGTGGTGGTGGTGGTGGTGGAGGGGTTCAAAGTGTTGTTACACTAAAGGCAGTAAACGAGTGTGTAAAGTTTGATGGTGTAGTGTGAACTGTATGCATCTATGGTGTGAATTTAACATCCTAGGAGAGGTCAGTCAAGTTATTGTGTTCACAAGACTTCCAAAAAACATGACCTCTGACCTTTACCTTCTGGTCAAGGTCACAGAGATTTGAAGTTTAGTAGGTGAATCCGTGGTGTGAATTTGAATGTTCGAGTTACGGCCGACAAAGTTTGTGTGGCACAGATGTAACAGTTTGACTTTATCATCGAAACAGCCGAGCTTAAAAACAAAAACCAGCTCAAAAAACATGTAAAACACAAAATTACAAGGAAGCCCAAAAACACAGGATAAACTGTTGTATACAGTAATTTAGAAAAATATCAGTCTGTCCTCTTCCCATCTTTAGCCCCCCCTCAAAGGTTTTCACTTGTTTGAGATCCTCCAGACCCTGCATGGCACCGTTTTATTATCTGAACCCCTTCCTTTCTCACCTCCATCTTTGATGCTATAAGAAGGCACGTGAGCACGATGAGCTGCATCGCACCCAGCTTCAGATTTTTCTCGAGCAACAGAAACCGGTCAAAGTAGTCCTGCGCCAGGTAGAACGTCTGCCTGTGAATAGCGTAGGTCTCACACACCTACAGGAAGAGTCATGAATGTTACTGTTAATGCAGCATTTCTAAGCAGATGAATCATTTGTATTCACCAGCCTAAAAACCACAAGATTCAACAGCTTTGATTTTATACAAAGTTACAATCTTATCTTTAGAGACAGAAGAGAACAAACCTCCATCAACCAGCAGAGGATGACTGATCTCATTCTGGGCGTCATTTTGGGCTGCTGCTCCAGTAAGCTCACGCTGCTGCGTCTCATGTTCCTCGGCCTGCCGATCATCCTCCAGTCGTCATCGTCTGAGGATTCGCACCTGTAACACGCGGCGAGCTGAAGCTGCATCAGTGCTCTAACCCCACAACACTAACATGAGTTTCATGTAAAATGACTATTCCATCTATTCTGATAATTAAAAAAAAACAGCCCTCAGTTTATTGGACATCACCTTGTACTGTAGCATTTAGCAGTCAAGCAGCAAACTCTGGAGCTGAAAAACTGAAGTGCACTGACTCTGCAGTGTTGAAAAAAAAAGCCATTTTACAGCCTGGTTTTAGAACCAGTCCACCTTAAACACTGGAGTCAGGGGCACGGAGGCCCTGAAGGAGTCGACACAGGCAGGCAGAGCTGCCTGAACCTCTCCACTGTGTTCGTGCTCTTGGGAGATTTTAATGGAATTATGAGTAATAACAAAAGTTTCACTTCAGTTTCAGTGAGTGAAATTCTTATATTGTTAGTTTGTTGCACCAAATAGAATTATAGAATAGAATTGTGTCTCCATACTGTCCAGCTTTTATACAAGCCTATAAAATGATGGTTTTATTTATTTTTATTTAAATTTGGAGTAGTGTTCTGATTAAATTTGAAAATAACCAGTTACAGCCCGACAGAAAAGAATTAACAGAGGAAGATGTCAGCAAATAAATACATAATCACCCGAGGTAAGGCTGGAAGGAGGGCAGCCGGCCCGAGCCACCTGTGGAAACACCTGCCTGACTGGACTCGCCCATCTGGGTCAGAATGTCAAGAGGAGACTTCGGGGGAAATTTAAGAAGCCTCTTGAGCTGAAATAAAAATAAAATCCACTCCGATTCATCTGTACAGCAGAGATCTACCATTTGTTGACTCCTACGTCACGATTATGACGTACCCTGTCATGAAGAATCTTCTCTCGGTTTCTGTTCTGCAGGTCAGAAATATATATTTTTTTAAATTAGTTATATTTGTACAGAAGAGGATGTAGTGAATTGTTCTACAAGTTCTCAAATTGTTCTTACTCTTCTTTCCAGCCATAAAGCTTCCCTCACTTTTTTCTTTAGACGGCGACTGCAAAGACATCAAAATAAGCTCAGTCCAAAGGTCCAATAACACAATGACCTCATGATACAGTTACTCAAATCCAGAGAGGTCATACCGGCGTTTTATCACGGCTGTGTCTCGTGTCTTCTAGGAGAGGAAATAATGTCACAACCATCAGTGACTAACAGGCAGCTGGCTTTCAGATGCACCTGCCTCACACTTATACTTTTCTCATAGAAGTGGAATATGTACATCATTAACACTTAAACCAACCACACTCTGCAGCCTCGAGGCTTGCAGCTAAAAAGTTGTGTCTAAAAAGGATTTTACGGCTAACAAAATGACCAAAGGCAGCGCAAAGAGGCAAAGAGTGAGTCAGAGGGTTTGGCATCGCGCAGCAGCAGAAAGATTTCAACGAGACAGTTGGGACGTTGGGGAAAAAGTAACAATTCAGTGATCTCAGAATTGTAACAGAACACAACAAACATCACATGCTTGAACTGAGAAAATGTACCATTTTAATAAAAATAGTAGCCCTTCTTGAATGTGATAGCAGCAAGAGACAGGGCCGTGTTTACCACTGTGGCCCCCCCCCTTAACAGTCTGAACTGAGCAGAGCAGCAGGACCTGTGAAGGGATCTTTGTCCTGTTCATCTTTGTTGTGTCGCTTGTGTCATGATGCACCAAATGTTTTCAGCAAAGGTCTGGACCAAGATTCTTCTAGGAAGCTACTTTCAGCTGCTCCCTTGTTCACAAGGGGTCACCACATCTTTCCCTCTGAGAAACTGCCACTGCCACATTACTAGTCACACAATCGTCCTCCAGCTGTTTTTCAGTGCTACTTTCCAGGCATTTTGTTGCCTTTTCAGAGGGGGGAAAAAAACTTAAATTTTCCTCAGTTTAAACGTTAATGTTTTCCATGTTCTGCTGCAAATAAAATGTAGGTTTGTGAGATGTTAAATCTTTGTTTTTATTTACATTATTTTACATAATTTATATTTTTAGGCACTTACTCGCAGCCTGTTGCAATAATAGAAAAAAACAAAACAAAAACAAAACACGATTTGCCTCCAATTTCTTTTTTTTTCTCAGTCTACAAAAAAACTCCGATGACGACAGACAGAAAACCATATTCTTGGAACAATGAGCGGTTTTAGCTGTGAAGAATAAAGGTGGTCACACCAAATACTGACTTTCAAGCTCATTAGAATTGTACAAGCTGTTTTTGCCTTATATGCTGCATTTCCATGTATGTTGGCACATTTAAATAGATCGCTGCACCCATTTCCACACGAAGAAATGAGGAGTGGCTCAGGACTTTTGCACAGCGCTGTATAATTGATCAGGTGTTTTGAATTTAATCAGTCACGCTTCACCGGTTCAGCTATCAATCAGTTCATCTGCTGTGCTTTATTGGAATAAATTCAGTTTGCACGGCATCCGAAGCTGTAAATTAAAGGTTTTAAACTTTGCTCACTTGGCTGACAGGTTTAACAGGCAATAAATAAAATATTATTAACAAGCTACCTTAACTACATCCTTTGGCTCTACTGCAACTATATCACAGGTGTAAACTTACCTCCGCTCTACCTGCCACTGACGCCATCATTAACATTTACGACACGTGCCTATTGCGCATGCCTATAAATACTCCCAAAACACCGGTGTTTGGCGGTGGGCGGAGCCACATGAAAGGACAATAAACATTCACAATGAAAAAAGCTACAGTCAGAAAAAAACTAAATAAATACACTCATTAATACAAAAACAAACGACCAAAACATTGTGATTTATAAGTTACAAACAAATAAAAATCATTTGGATACATCATGAAGTGTTATTATGTTTTATCTTTAGTTAGAGATGGGCCTGTGCTCCCCTTTAACCATGACAGAGCATCATCAGGTACACATGAACTATGAGTAGTATCACAAACACTCACAGGACACTTTATTAGGAAGGGTTCATTAGTTTGCCTTCAGAGCTGCTTTCAGTCGTCTCAGCACAGATTCAACAAGGTGCTGGAAACATTCCTCAGACAGGAGTGATTGATTAGATATTTACATTAGTGAGCAGTTGGATAGTTGTGCCTAAGATTATGTGTCTTATGCATGATTTGTTTTTATTTGATATTTTATTTTTATGATATAAGGTAAAGTCACCCTCTCCAAACTGGTTAAAGACAGAATCAGGTCAGTGGAAAGAAGAGCTACAAAACACTCCTTAGATTTTAGATTTAATGTGATTAACATGAAAAATGTGTGCATGAATGATGAGCTAAAGTAAAGCACTCTGCAGAAACATGCAAATGTGAATATATTTATTTTCTGCAGATTCACTTATTTTCATGCAACAGGAATTCCACTCATACAAAAATGCACATCATAAACTTCTCACTAATAAGCTGTTTGCACGTACATACAGGTTTAACACAGGAAGGTCCAGCCCTCTTCAACTTTCATCTTCACCTTTTTGGTTTAAAGTTATTTACATGTAAAAGTCACGGAGCTTCAATCTGTGCATAAACCTGTCAACAACACTGGGCCTGTGAATTTCCTCAGCACCTCAGGTGATAATTAAAAATAAAATATTCCAAAACAAACATTATAATCTGACAGCATTTGCGCAGCTGCTTGTACATATTAAATTTTTTATCATTATAAAACTGAAGTACCACATTGGTGTCAAAGCCTTCACTTCCTACTGCGAAGCACCAACTGGGAAGTTTTGTAGTGCAGCATTGTGGGATCGTCAGAGGAAACCACACCGGCAGGCTCGTTATATCTGAGACAGGCGTGTGCGCGGGGCTCAGTTTCAGCTTGGGGCACGCTCAGTGTCGACAGAACCTTCTCTCAACACAATGAAGCTGCTGAACTTCGTGTTAACCGTCCAGCTGAGCTTTCTTTGCCGAGGTAACGTTTACAGATTTGTTCTCACTGAACTTTAATGTTAATCAGCATAAAACTGAGGTGAGCATGTAGCTACACGATGAGATGCCACCATCTATGTTTTTGCTATTTAAAAAAATGTATTAATCTCACTGATGTACAGACCGACTCTCACTTAAAATGTTACATAAAAAGATGTGAAGTTCTTGCTGCTGGGAAAGTGAAATAACACAGATCCTCTTCTCTATTCTGCTTCTATTGTTAGAAAATTATCATTAAGTTGCGTATTGATAAATACTTCTGCTCAAGCTGAAATATCACGCAGTCCCATCATTTCTCTTTACATTTTATTTGTAAAAACAGATGAAATAACATAAAAAGATTCAATAAATCAAGATGAAGAGATTTTAATTCTCATTATTTAGCCTCATGTTAAACTTTTCACAGCAGAACAGTGAGCACGCAGCGTTACTTTAATCCTTCACTTTGGGATGGAAATGTGAACAGAAAGAAATTTCTTAGAAAAGGACTAGTTCTTATATAGTGCTTTTCTACTCTAGCTGAGCACTCAAAGCACTTTACAGAAATAAAAGTAAGAGAAAGGTGTGGAAGAGACCCTGAGTGTAATTTCTCGTTGTCACCCAGCAGAAGAAGCTGACACTTGGTGAGGCTGTTACTCCTCGAGGGCAGTGTGGTTTTATTCCAGCGAGATCCTCGTTCTGTTTCTGACTCTCAAAGAGTTTTTTTCTTCTCTTCATTCCAGCTTTGCAAAATGTGACCACTCAGAGAGACCCGTCTGATGTCCCCGCGAGTGGGGACGGAAATGTCACCGAAATCCGCAGTAAGTGGGATCTTTCCTTTCTGCCTTCTGCAGAACCTAAAAACTCTGCAGGATAATCTCTAAACTCACCTTTAAACAAAAACACAGAATTTCTGTCCAGAATCAGGATAAGCACTCTGTGCAGAGGCGGTGTGCATTTCACTGTCGCAGGAAGTGGGGGTGACCTGCTTGGAAACCCATCTTGGTGAATTTTGCAGGTGCAAATCAAACAGTAGGAGCGCACACTCCCACGCTGACTCTCTGCTTTGCCCTGCAAACACGGTTTCTTGCTGTTTTGTGTCTGTGTGGCTTTTAGTTCAGCTGCATCCTCAATAACACGGTTTCACCCCACAAATACTTCAGTGCAGACTGAAGCAGTAAAACCAGAAGTAAAAGTGGCAATGGTACGAATGAAGTACTGGAATGTGTGCCAAAAAAAATGGTGAAAATACCAAAAAATAAAGAAGTATTTAAAGTAAAAAGGCAAAACATAAAAACATGATTATTTTTTTAGGTCATTTTCATATTCGATGCAGGTTGAAAGCAGAGATACAAACAGGAAATGTGTGGCAAAGGACCCTTCGTGCAAGATGCAGCGAGGTGCATCTTGCACGAAGGGTCCCGGTGGTTACAAATTCATTAACCAGCTGTAATTCTCACAGTAAAGTCTAATAATTGACTATAATCTGTAAAACCTGCAGTCTGTGGATACATTCAGAGCAGGTTCAGCCACACATTACAGTTTTATATGAAATACTTTCCTGGAAAAAGAAACCAAAGCACATACCCAAAGCTATAATTTACATTTACAATTTTATTACACCTTAATAAAAACATTTTAGACTTCTTGAAAAAGACATAAATATATATAAGTATATATATTTAAGTGAACCTTTATTTGGCAGGAAAATATGACTCTAGAGATAAAAAAATCTGTCCTGGCCAAGATACTAAATATAAAATAAGCATGTACATGAGATAAAGTGTGAAATACATTAAAAAAAAATTAATTTGTGGACATTATGTACAGATGCAGAGACGTTCAGGTCTGCAGCCTGGAGTAACATTTCCTCCAGGTGACTGAAAATCGGATTAAACTGACTCCACTGCTGACTCCTCAAGAAGGAGCCGCACATTTGATCCAAATTCAAGCTTAAAAATTCACATTTGTGTTCCAGTAATTAACAGAGAGCATTAACAGAGCGTCAAACCGAGCCATGCAGCCTGTGATGGCGGGTGGGCTGTAAGGTTAGAGGTTAATCTCAGTGCTGTGATAGAGCGCGTGCAGCTACAGCTCGTGTAAAGAGGCATGTACATAACCACAAGTTGTATTTTATCTCGAAGGAAGGCGCCTGATTCTAAAATAAAATTCATATTCAAATCTCCATTAAAGTTAAAGGTTAAAGACGCACTGCTGCTGGAAGCCTTGTTAGTCTCTACTTAAGTTATAATGTAAAACGAGCAAAGTGGAACTAATAACGTAAAGGTCGTAAAGGTCGTCAAGAACGTGTTTCAGAACATGTTTAGATTAATGCCAGTTTTTCAAAAAGAGAAAAGCTCAAAGTGACGTGTTACTTTTTTACTGTTGGGGTTTTTAAAGTTGTTACTGATCACGTTTATGTGTCAGCCACACCGGTCCCAAGATGAAGCCACTGCTTGGTCATCTAACCGCTGGATCACAGTATGTGGTTAGATGGGTGTGTGTGTGTGTGTGTATGTGTGTGTGTGTGTGTGTGTATGTGTGTGCGCTGAGTAGTTCATTCTATCATGGTCAAGATTTACTTTGACTACATGAACTCATCACATCTAAAAATGAAAATGGAAAGCTAAACATAGTTTCATTGTTCCTGTTTTTTAAAGATTCTGAGACAGGGAAGCCCAAAGAATGTGGAGAAAATAATAATTATATATTTTTTGTTGTTGTTTTATAGTTGACATTAACATAATCTTTAAAAGGTCTTTTCATTTGTCCCCATTCTTTGACATAAACTATAAATATGGGATTTTTTTTAAGCACAGACACTGCAGCAGGTTAAATACACTCCAGACGTTGGATTTCTGCCAAATCAGAAATCTTTACTGTGAGCCTGTTTTCCCTCTTCTTATTTTCTGTCATATTTATGTTGTTACAATGGTGCAGGCTCATATTAAACAAACCTTTGACTAATGAGGTCAGCATGTGTACATGTGATCCAAAAGCTCCAGCTCTAAAAGCTCAAGTCTATATGATGTCAGTGAGAGGCAATAATCCTAATATGATCATCTGGGTAAAACAGCCTCTCCCATCTGCTGCTCAAACCTTTTCCTTATGAGGGGCAGCCAATCAGAGGAAACTTTGGCTTAAAGCTAAAACAGCTTATTTCAGATGTTAGATGAACACTTGGGGACATGGAGGTCCAGCGTAACATAAAAACGGATTATTTTGAGCTGTGAAACATGCAAAGCTGCTGTAGCAAAGTACAAGAATAAAAAAAAGAGCTAGAAATGAGCATTTAAGTCCTCTTTAATATCCAGCTGAGAATTCAAGACACATAATTGATGTTCCTCATCAGGAACCTCCTTAACTCAAATTAAAAACATGAGATATACAACAAACATTCACTGAGTCTTCAGGCTGTCAGACTCAGAGAACCAGAAGTGAAACTGTGTTTTGTAACATTGTGGTCGTTTTGCTAAAACCATCAAATAATTTCTCATTTCTGTGTTTCCTCAGATGACCCGTATGTCCACCATCTTGGTGGTAAATGTAAGTGGACACTCAGGGTGCTTGGAAACGGGAGCAGCAACGTGGCGGCGCTCACGGCAGACTCTGCAGATCAGCTGTCGGAGCAGATCTGCCAGGACCTTAAATGCGGCAGTGTCCATCATGTGAATAAAAGCGTCTCATCCGCCAACACCACCTGCTTCCAGAACTGCTCGTACCAACACGGACGTTTGGAGAACTGTTCCCTGAGCGTGGGAAGTCCCTGCAGTCTGATCCATGGAGTGGTTTGTGGTGAGGCTTTTATTTAATGCCAGCGATCACAAAAATCTAACCAGTTAGATATCTGTCATATCTATAAACTCTGTATAGTTTACATCAAATTTCAGGTTCAGTGTTCACCGACTCATTAAATCATTCTGCACTCAAGATGCAAACAAGTGCACCGCTAATCAGGAAGCGAGCACGTTCACACTGGCTTCACAAAGCAGTTGAAATAAAACAAATATAATATTCACACTGAACCCGATTAATTAAATATCAGGTAAACTAGATCCATCCGCTCATCATGGGCATGAACTGCACGCACAAGTATGAATTTATCTTGGATTTTCTCCAATCCACACAGGATCAAATACACACACACACGCACACACATACCACTAACATTTGGGTAAGCAACCCTGAGGAAGCTGCAGGTTGTTAGCTTGACTGTGGGCAGATTGGAGAAAATCCAAAATAAATCCAGCTGTACAATCATTCCACTCTGGAAAATGAACAGTTAAAAAAATAAAATAAAATCATTAAAATCCCCAAATTTCCACAATATTCATGTTCGTGATGAGTGTATGCAAACTTCTGACCACAACTGTATGACACACCTGTCAGACCAAAGATGATCAGCACAGTCACTATGAGAAGAAAGCTGGATTTGTTGGCTAGCTAATCCAAATGCTGAGAGACAATTATTATTATTATTATTATCAGCAACAAAGATGGCCTAAAGAAAACTGCTTGCTGGAATTGCACAGAAGTGTGCTGTGTTACAGTGGGAGGGTTAACAAAATCGTGCCTTTGTGGGGGGAGTCGCTCCGGCTCCTGTGAGACGTGCGGGTTTGGTCCTTTTTTGGAAAAACATCCAGAGTTTGGAGCAGAAACTCGAGACAGAGCCGAGCTTCTGGAAAGAACTGAACTTCTCTGTCGTACTTGTGACTTTGAAGTTGACATGAACTCTACAGAAGAAAAAACTGTATCACTATTATTCTCAGAACAAAGGTGCCTCGGGGGCACACTGACGTGTCCCTGGGGGCGGCACCCTCTGAGGTGCTGTGATTGTACCCTGAGACATTTGTGGGAGGAAACAGGAGCAATCAGTCAAAGGTCATGGCAGGTTTGAAACCAGAAGTTCCTGCTGCGATACGACAGCAATGACCTTTAATTTCCAACAGAGACGCAGAATGAAACTTCTCAGAATGTTTTAAATGCTTTTCAATTCACCCAAATACATAAACAGGACAATCTCAAAATCTAAAAATGAAATTAATATTGTGTCTAATTTCCTTTTGCATGTGGATGGACTCAAACACAACCTTTAAATCCAGAATAAGCAGCACAGATTTGACTGTTTATGGCCCTTGAAGAAGCCAAAACACACAGTCAGCTCTGACGGGTACATCTATATATCACAGGTCAATATATCACAGGTTGATGTCAAGGGTACCATTAAAGCAAATCTGATGTGTTTTAATATAAAGATATACGAGTAGGTTAAAAAAAAACATCACACTTCATGAATCATTCATTTACAAAACGGATGATGAACAGTCTGAGTTATCTTAGGAAATAATCGGAGTTTATCTGAACTGCATGAGTCAGTACATTTCCTCCTGCCCTCCCCCTTCTGCCCCTTTGAGGCCTTCCCCAAAACACAGCTTCAGGCCGAGATCTGTGGGCGCTCCATCCACCGTTTCAGTAAACGCCGGTTAACCGTGTGTGAGGTTCGGGCCCTGCTGGGCAGCAGTACAGTTTACAGATCACAGCGGCTCTACCAAAGTACTAAATCTGTAAGTGCAGAGTTTTTGGACCCAAACAACTTTAATGTTTCACTCTTTATGATTTATTAATACATTTTAACTTTCACTCTGATGTTGCAGTGTTGCCATCACCTCACCAGGAACAGCAGAGCATTTTATTTGAATGAAAAATAAAAAATATGAACGTAGCATTCATGACGTCTGATCCTTAGTGAAGCCTCGAGCTGAGAGAGATGATCTCACTGTGAAATCACCATGCCCCAGATAATCCTCCTTTCTGATCATAACTTTTAAAAAAAAGGACTTAATATTATATTTAATATGACCCTAAACAAGCCATCATGGAAGGGTTAACTGAGGTCACAGAGCACAGAGGGTTAGAAGTCTCTCTGAAACCAGAAGGTCAGCACCTGCTGGCAGTGATGAAGACTGCAAGTTTAACACACTTCCTCTTTGGGCACTACGTCCGTCTTCAATGCTGTCTGTGACTGTGTCAGAGGGGACAGAAATGGACCTTTATTGTTCCCCTATTTGTGTGCAGTGACTCTGTGACACATGTGGGTCCATGCTGAGAAATAAGGGACTCTGTCTAAGGCTCTAACCAGTCAAAGAACAGTGGGTCCTCCTGAAAGGTACGACAGAGTGGTTAAATAACTGCTGGTACCAAAAATGTAAACACATAAGCTCAGGGGTTACTCCAACAGGGACTTTGGAGCAGCAAACCTTTAGCCTGATTCAGGCTGTGATTAAGTAGCTTCTCAGATAAAGGTGCATCTGTGCAGGTAGCTATGACACGCAGGTGTTTAAAATGATTATTTTCATAACTGGTAACAATGACAGCATAATAATAATAATAACAGTGTGTCATCCTCAGGACACCAACTTGTGCGGCTGGCAGGAGGGACAGACCGGTGTGCTGGACGAGTGGAAGTATGGAGTAACGGACAGTGGGGCACAGTGTGCGACGACCACTGGGACCTGAACGATGCTCACGTGGTGTGCGCCCAGCTCGGCTGCGGCTACGCCCTCAACGTGACGGGTCAGGCCGGCTTGTTTCCCCCGGGGAGAGGACACGTCTACCTGGACGATCTGAACTGTACGGGCAAAGAGGAGAACCTGTGGAGCTGCCCGGCTACGCGGGAGGACCACGACTGTGGACACAAAGAGGACGCTGGTGTCGTGTGCTCAGGTGACAGTCCAATTCAAAAACTTTATTCATACATGCAGAAAGCAGGAAGTTAACTGTGAAATAATAATAAAACCACCAGTCACAGACATAATCAGCATATTATGGTCTTTACCTCACTATTTGGAGCATTTGTGATGGACAGAGGTTCCACAGTGATGGAGCTGATGGAGAAACCTTTCTGTTTGAGACTAGAAGAGACTTTTTAGGCATCAGAAGTTCCTGGTCAGATTAAATAAGTTACTACTGATATGATGGACTGGTGAGGGTCAGCTGGCAGAGCCTCCAGCCTCAGTTGGATAAGTGGTTAAGATTGATGTATCATGGTTTGGTTTAAATTGCATTCTTTCTGATTTATTTTTGATTTTCTTGGTTCTTGGGGTAAAGAGTCATACCCCATCTAATGATTTGTTGAGTGACAAACAGCCTGTATATAAAAGTTGGGCGTAGCCACCCTGGCATCATCCACTGGTTACTGAAGTCCTGCCAAGAAGTCTCAAACTGAGCGTTGTCGCCATCGACACCTCTGCGTTTTCAAACCAGATGTGATGAGCAAGCGTTACTATGAAACCAAGCGACTCAGCCTGCTCATTGGCTAGCAAAGCAGTCAATCACAGGCTGAGGTGTAGACTGCTTTATCCTCTTTTTTGATTCTGAAGGAGACCATAATTTATAAAATTAACTTCATGTTGAACTCAGCAAGACTTGAAACTAGTCGAGGGGGGACAGAAAGCTATGTACATCTTTTATATACAGTCTATGTTAAAACCCAGCTAAATCCAACATAATGTCATAGCTATTATTATATATGACTTTAGTGACACATGGCTACAGTGGTTTCAGTGATCAGGTAAGGAAAGTCCCCAGTGGAAATTAGAGTGGAGGGAACAGACTGAAGGTGGGGCGTGTGCAGAGTCGAGTATTATGTCTGGTCTGCGGCGACAGGAAAGCAAGAAAAAAATCAGCAAAGATATCGGAAAAGGTTGAATGATTGATATGAGGCCAACGTTCATCATCCATTTATCTTTATGGGAGCTTTAATTTTTAGGAGACAGTATTTAATAATCTGCAGCTGAAGGATGTTTGTCCTGAGTGTGCGTTTTACAGACTGCTTTTACACTAACAGGAAATTATCCCTGTGCCAGTCAAACCATATCTTTTGAAAGTTATTGCTAAATAAAAGGTTATTTTATTATACACTTTCCCAATGTACTGTAAGTGCAGCATGGAGCTGTTCATCCTTTGGGCACCGCAGATATCTGTGTAAAATTCTAGTCTGGGGGGCAGACATGAAAAACTGTCAGATTGTAGTTAATTGTTGTGTGATATGCAAACTCACCTGAAGGGTCCTCGGTGCTGGTGTATTACAGTTTAGAGCAAAATGTTTCAGGAGTTCGTGAGGGAATGATTTACTTCCATTTAATCTATTTCAGGATTCTTTGTGTTATTTTCCTCCAGTAGTTTCACTCGTTGTGATCTCTGTGTCTCTGCAGAGATGCGAGCCATCAGACTGACCGGAGGTCTGGACCGCTGCTCTGGTGTAGTGGAGATCCATCGTAACGGCAGCTGGGGGACCGTGTGTAACAACTGCTGGAATGAAAATCTGGCCTCCACTGTGTGCTCCATGGTGGGATGTGGTGCTGGGGCAGAAAAGTTCACCCAGTTTGAGCCTCCTCTCTACAACATTAACGGCACCCAGTTTTTCTATTTCTGTCCAACTGACCACCAGAGTCTGTGGGAATGCAAGGAATATATAAATCATCCCTTCCTGTGTAAAGAGTCACAAACGTCTCGTGTCATCTGTAACGGTGAGGGTCACAGTTTCGCGTTTGTAGTTGTTAATATTTTGTCATTAATGCAGGTAGAAGGCAAAGCCAAGCCAAGTTTATTTATAAAGCACTTTAAAAACAGTAACCACCGACCAAAGTGCTGTACATATATATATATATATATATATATATATATATATATATATATAGAATAAAAATAAATAAATAAAAACAATAAAATACACAGTTTATCCTAAAAAAAATAAAATAAATAAAAAACAAAACAAAACAGCAGCTCATACTAGTCAAAGGCCAAATGAAAAAAATATGTCTTAAGAGCAGATTTAAAATTGGCCAATGACGAGGCCTGTTTGATGCCCAGTGGCAGTGAATTCCAGAGTCTAGGAGCTGCCACACCAAAGGCTCTGTCTTCTCTGAGCCTCCGCTGTGTCCTCGGCACATCAAGGTGCAGTTGGTCAGCTGGTCTGAGTGACTGGGAAGGAGCATGTAAGTGCAGCAACTCGGAGAGATAAGGTGGGACAAGGCCATGTAATGACTTAAAAACACATAAAAGAATTTTAAAATGATGAGATGAGATGATGAGATGAAGGCAAAACAGAAAAAAGCCTAAAAACCAGAAAGCGGAAAAAAATAATAACCATGAATTTTATTAATTTATTTATTCATCATTAGCCCTTTAAAAATTATACCTTCTTTGCCAAACTTAATGTTATCAGATATTCAGGAAATGCATACAAACATCTGGATTTTTGTTGATTTATACATTTTTAAGGTGGAATTTTGCAAAGGCACTCACACCAAAAAAGCTGAATAGATTTCATTGTAATGTTTTATTTTTAAAATTGTTTCTATTTGTGCCCTGAATCATATGAAATGTAGCTGTAGTGTAAATAAAATTCCCACTGAAGTGAAACCAGGTGATCAGATAATATTTTTTCCTGCAGGTTCTCTGGGGTTTCCTAATGCTACCAAGGTTAATCCAACTATAACACCTGACTGGACACCAGGTAACGATTTAAGGTTTTATTTTATGAAATTATTAAAAGAAATTCTTAAAATATTCCCGGGTCTCAGCCTCAGTATAACAAACTTCACTGTCAAACTTTTTTTTTCCTGCCCATCCAGCGGGTGGAACCACGGCTGCCGCCCCTGAAAACCTGCGTTTCACGTCTCTGCCGCTTCTCTGCACGATCGCCCTGTCCATCCTGCTGCTGGTGATCGTCATCACAAACACGGTGCTCTGCTGCCATTACAGGAAAAAACACGGTTGGTTCACATCAGACTTCTGATTTTATCTGGAAAGCGCCGCAGCGGTGCCTGGATTCAAACATTTTGGAAGATGTAGAGGAGGAGGATTTGTTTTAATACAAACAGGAAGCAGGTGGAGATGGAAAGATAAAGGATGATATATTCGCAACAACAAAACCTTACTTTAGATTCAAATCTTTATATAAAGACGCAGTCACAGAGGCCTGCTTAAAAACAACTACTGCAGCATTTTCAGGACTTCCAGCATGTCCACAACATTTAAGGCCTAATGTGAGAGTTAAACTGCTGATGCCTTCAGAGGCACAGATTATTTTAACACATGAAAAAGCTGCAGTTTTACCTCGAGTTTTATGCAATGTTTCTAGATATTGTTCAAATGTAATAAATTCATCTGCAGTATTTTAGATTCTAAATATCATCATCAAAAAGTTTGCAGCTCAATTGGAACTTAATACCTGCTGCCCAGATGCTACAATATATAAGTGCAGAATACAGTACACACACACACACACACACACACACACACACACACACACACACACACACACACACGCACACACACACACACACACACATGCACTTCAGGTCATAACTGTTACAATGACTTTAGTGACACGTGGCTACATTAATTTTTAGTGATCAATTAAAGAAAATCAAAACCAGTCCCCGGCAACATGAGGTTTACTTAATCTGCAAAATGCTTCATCCACCCAAAAAGGGAGAACACATGAAAGAAACTCAAAATATTTCAGTGAGTTTTCGCAAACAGATCATGATCTGAATGCATTACTGTATCAAACATGTTTGCTTTTACAAGAAGAGCTCTGTAAGTTCTCCCTCACCGCAGGGGTTGTAAATGCCCCACCCTAATCCTCCACCTCTTGTTTGTGCAGCTTTCTTGCTGCAGCAGACACGCAGCAGCCCACGAGCTCCATCTGGTCACAGCAACAACTATCAGGAGGCCGTCAATCTCGTCAAAGTCACGGCCAACCCGCCGCAGACCGACGGTCAGTGGTCGAACGTTTCAGCGGCTTGAACACTAATGCTTTTTCTTCCTTTAACCCCGCACACACGTCTGTCTGTTTACACACACCGTAGTGAGAAAGTTGCAGATTTGTGCGAAGTCATGTCATCGAATCGTTTAATTTTTGTTTTGTTTGTCTCAAAAAGTCCCCTCCAACCCCAGGCACCTTTGGACCCAGCTTAGTAGTGCTGACAGCACGTCAGTAGATACAGACTATGAGCAGTATGACCCAAGCACTGACCCGTCTCTCAGTTTATCCACCTTTCGGAGTGAGCCACGTTCTTTTATTTTTCCTCTGCATTTATGTGTCGTTTCTTAGCTGCTGCTGCTTCTTTGTCTCAGAGTGTTTCTGCATTTTGCGGTCAAAGCTGCTCTGAGTGTGTGTGTGTGTGTGTGTGTGTGTGCGTGTGTGCAGATCAATGCTGTTTTGCACCAAATGTTTGCAGGGTGCTCTGTGATTAAACTATTGCATCGTGTCACTTTTTTTTTGAATCCAGATTCTCAGCGATACAGAACAGACGTTAACCCTTTGATGAGGCCTTCAGGTCTCGAGAGCCTTTGTGAAGAAGGTGAGTCACAGTTGGTTTGCAAAGATGTCACACTTTGCACGTCTCAAGCAAAAAAAAGCATCCTTCCCGTTAGACACTGCAGGCTGTAAGTGGAAGAGGAACACTGAGTTTCACTGGCTGAACAAAAACAAGGCGCAACAAACATCAAGAACAAAGAGTAACAACACAAAATCATCATCATCATCAATCTTTAAATACACTCAGACCACCCCCCCACAAACGGTACCACTGTCTCCACACAGACCGAAAACGCTGTTAAGTTCACAATCATCTGATTCTCAGCAGAAATTTACACATGCTTTAAAAAAGCTTCAAATACTTTGATTCAGCAGCTGCAAACACGTCTCACACAGCCTTCAGCAATAACCTCGTAGCATCATTAAAAACTACATGGAGTTTCTGTAGATCGTGCTTGTACAAAGGGGTGTGCGCTCTGAATAAAGAGAGCTTCATGCATTATATTTGTGTGACAGGATGTTTGCTTGTGCACAGATCATCCTGCATTGCCTACAAACATCATTATCATCATCATCATCATCATCTGTCATTTGATGTGTAATAAGTTGTGTGAGACTTTTGACCTGATTACAGATGGTTATTATCTGACAGTTTAAATCTGGAAAGTCTCAGAAGCTCAGCTGTACAAACAGCACTCTTCATGTTTCACACCATAAGCAGAACATGTAAGAAGGAGCTGCAGCACAATCAGGACTTAAAACACATGCATAATATTCACTAGAATATTACCAACCATGCCCACAGTCCTACAGGCTCTACAGGATACAGGCTTCTTGGGTAAATTCAACAAGTTACAAAGAATCGGAGACAAAATTGATCCAGTGCTGTTGCCTCTCAGAGTGTTGGCACGCCTCTTTGACTCAGCTTACTGATAAATTTCTGTGATTGTAGATCATCAAAAGCTTTAAAAGTGTCAGAAATAACAGAACTGACAACATCAAGTGTGGCAACAAGACATGGATCATAAACCAGAAAAACAAACCAACACATGAGTCACATGACAGGATCAAACCACACAAAGTTACTATTATTTCTATTACACCAACTTTATTATACAATTATTCTTTTTTTCACAAATGTTTTTATTTTTCTTTAACCAAAACAAAAAACAACAAATTGCTTCCTAAATCAGAATATAATAATCCACATGCTTTCTACTTTTTAAGATTTATAAGGTTTCTGTCTCCTCATAAACACTACAAACATCACCCCCACACATTCATGGATTTTAACTGGAACTGTACTCAATTTTAAACTCATTTCAAACAAGATCTAAATGTCACCAATATTTATAGGACTTGCTGGTTAATGAATAACTAAATAAATTCAAATGTTTTATTCCTAAACAGATGTAATTGTAGCACAACCTCTTTTTTTAAATGCACACCGAGTTCCTGTTGGTGTCCCATCGATGATATTCTGATGTCGTATTTTAATGTTTTATTTTTTCAGGCCCTCCGCCCACAAACGTCCCCGCGGCAGACTTTCCCAACTGTAACGGTGCCCCCACATATCCTCAGTATGCCAGAGTGTCAAAGATCTCGGTGGACTCATTCGAGTCCTCCAGCACCTCGTCTGGCGAGTGCTACGAAAACCTGCCCAAAGACTACATCAACGTGACTCTGGGTTAGTGCGCTTCACCCCCTCCGCCCCTGTCAGTGTGAGGCTGCAGCTTTGCTCCCAGTTGTTGAGATACTGAGGGAAGGTGTTGTAGTTTAAATAATCAGAGTCCTGGGATGGTCATAGCTTTTAAAAAAAAATGAAATAAAAAGTTCACACCTCCTCCTGATCACTTCAGTTTTTGTGCATCGCCTAAACTGCATCTGTGTGAAGAAGCCAGGCTGAAAGTCATGTTTCACTTCTTGAGGTTTAAAAAAGAAAGATGAAAGTCCATCTCAGACTGTATCAGGCTAAAAAGACATAAAGACTGAAAACCTTTGTTGTTTCAGATCCTCAGCCAGGCCAGGCGTTTGTTGAAGCGTCCGAACCTCCAAACTTCTCCTTTGGTCCATTTCATACAGCACAGGCCTCAAACCTGCACAGTTCAGGTAAAGGTCAATAAACACCTGCAGCTGCACATGAATGAGGAGTAACGCATTTACTGATCTGTCTGATTGTTTGATCATCAGAGGATGACGACCTCTACTCACCCGTGAGCCCCGACTGAAACTCGGTGACTGCGACGCCTCGTGGCAGACGGAGAGCGTGGGAGGAAGAAGAAGCTGTTATTTTTCAGAAAGGAAACACGTTCCGTAAGATCAAGAAACTGTGAGAGTCTTTCAGTGATTAAAAACTGGAATATTCACAGTTATTGATTTAGCTTCTTAAAGTGAGTTTCAGGTTTGTATGCAAATGAAAGCCAAAGGCTTCCTGGAAGAACAAGTGGAGGTGTTCTGTGAGCGCAGCAGAAGGAACTGTGAGATAGAAACAGGCGACAAATTAAAAGGGAAAACCCAAACTGCCCTCGTGCTGTTGGGGGATTTCGGTGCCAGCATTTAAATCCTCTTACAGTGAAATGTCCTGTAATGAAACATATCCATACCAGCGATGATGGTTTATTCTGGGAGACCATGCCCTGCTTATGTTGCATGAGCACATCCCCATAGAGCTCCTGTGGTAGACTGTGGGCTGACAAGTTAGACAGAGGCCAGTAAAATCATTGAGACGCCAAAAGGTGTTCAACAGAGCTCCTGCAGACTTGGGGAATTATTAATGCCACAGAGCAATGAAGCAGCTCAACATCTCACTGAGACACTTTATGCTGGGTTTTCCTTTTTTTCCTCAGCTGTCTGTTTTTGTTTGTTTTTTGTATTTTTAGAGATTTGTTATATTGCAGTGCTTTAATATTGTATTTACTTAATGTGCTAATGTTTGCTGCTGGTATGATAATCCTGAGCACCAGCATAACCTCAACAACTGTGATGTGAATAATGTGCAAAAAATACATGGACACCCAACCATTAATGTGGACCCGTTATGTCTTTATTTTATTGCACAATGTCAGTGATAAACCTGCTGTTCAACCCTTCTGTTCGTTCGAGGCAGCCAATCAAAGGGAGAGGAACTACAACAGCTCGTTTCAGACAAAGGATGAACTGGAGGGGCTGCACCACAGCTCAGTATAAGATAAATAGAGACTGTTTTAAACTCTGAAGCATGCAAAGCTTCTCTAGAAGTGTCCAAGGATTCATAAAAGGAGCTGGAAATGAGAAAAGCAGGTGCACTCTAACGAGGTTCTTTAAGTCAGCCGCTAAAGTCGGGCCATGAGGCAAGAAACTCAGATTTATGTAGCACATTGGACCACAAATAATCTCAGTGTCCTTTGTATTGGAATCACCCACATTACACTTGCAGATTCATGTGCAGGATGTGAGATGAGGTTACGGCTCTGTGAAGTTGTTCCACACCCAGCTGAAAAGATAAATCCCTGTGAAACAGGAAGACGCTGTCATCGAACTCCCACGAAGCCGAAACACAACAAACCAAAAACAGGTCAAAGGGTCACAAACGTTTCTGTCCACATACTTTTGGGTACTCTCATTGTTTGCCACTCATTTTCCATTTGTACAGTGCAAATGCAATCAAACTATTCAACCACAAGGTGGCACTACAGAACTGTAAGTAAATTGTCATGTGAATCAGAGAAAAAAAAAAAAAAGTACTAAACTATAAAATGTTTATCGAAGCAAAGATGGTCCAGGCTGCTTTTCTCTGTGACAAAAACCTGACAAACAGCCATCAGTGCTCTTTGATGCCAAATGAATGCATCCTGAAGGTGTGTGAGAGGGAAACTCTGGATCCTGATGGGGTCGCAGCAAACTGTCAGCGTGGTTTGAAAGCAGACCTGGCAGGGCTGGCTTTTGTTTTTTCATTACAGCTGCTGCAGCTGCAGAGCATCAACACTTCCTGTGATGCCCTGAATCAAAGTTATGTCTTGTTTTGAAGAACATTAATATGACAAACTGCTTCACAGCACAGTAAAGTTTTAGTGGTGGTGGTGGTGCAACGGCGCTGAATGCAGGGATAAACATGGATCAGCTAATGTGAGAGGTGGGGGATGTGATGCATTCGACTGATAACAGCAGAACTGGGGTGTTTTTCAACTGGAAGGTATTTGGCAAATAGGAGGAGGACAAGTGTGTGTGTGTGTGTGCCTGTGTGCGCGTGTGTGTGTGTGTGCTGGGGAGGAGGTAGGGTGAGGAGAAAAGGAGGAGGTGAAGTCGGCAAAGATAAAAAGTGCCTGGAAGAATCATATATTGCGCTCAAATTTAGTCCAGAGCCTTGCGTGGAGATAAACAGGCGAATTAACGACCAGATCTCCTTATGAAACTCAATCTGTTTCACATGCCAGAGAACGGAGCGCACACACCAACCCACACACCACTCAACGCGGATTCCATGTAAAACTATGCAGTCTGATACATCGCAGATCCTCCTTAAGCCGTTTGCTTTTGTTTTATTCAGCTCTGAAAGATTGATAAGTCAGAATCTGAAAATCTGAAGATTTACAGTCCTGATTAACATCAAGGGAAAGAAAAGCAGTTCACTGGTGTTTCAAGTAGCTTGTAGCGTTTGCAGGGATCGACCCTCTGTTTTTACTTTGTTCATTAAATCAGTTACACACAAAGGATTACAGCTCCATAAGTCTCCAACTTGCTCCAAGTGTCCCGACTGCAGATCCTGCTCAAGTTTAAACTTTTGAACTCCGGTTGGTGCTGCAGGCCCGCAGAAGACCCGAGACTGAGAACATGAGCTAGGTTTGAATGTGGAGATTAGATTTTAGGGGCTTTTAGCACAGGTAAGCTACAATTAAATCTGTCAACAATCCTATTCATATTTAAACTAGCTTCCCCCTCAGTTCTGGCTTTCAGTGATAAAGGAGTGAATCCTAATACCCAGAAATGAGTTTGCATTTATAAGGCTCCCCTGTCTCAGAGTAGGTGTTAGACATTCGTTCTGTAACATAAAAACACCTCACACGTGAATTTTGCAGCTTCATGTGTCACAAACAAAACCTTTGCTATAAAGTAGCTAAATGTGACATTCAGTGTCATAGCAGTGAACACAGGAGTCCGTTAGTGGAGTAAAGTCTTGTAACCATGTAGTAGTTTATTTATGGTATAGCCAGGGTTTTCAAAGTGGGGCCTGTGGCTCAGTGGTGGCCATTGGTGACATTTTATGTGGCCCTTCATCAAGGAAAGCGCAGCGCAGGACGAGACTTCTTCTTCACTACAACTTTAAAAACTATAAACTACAAAAATGATGGTGATGGTGACACACTATATATATGTGTATATATATATATATATATATATAAAACAGAGTACAGTTTTTCTTTTGTTCCAGCTGTTATAACTTTCTCACACTGACAAAAAAAGTTGTCATGAAATATCACCTCATCCCTGGTTAAAAATACCACGTAAACCGGCACAGAGGCGATCATTTCCAGCCACAGACACAATCCAAACACCGAGTATGTGCAGCTTGTATTTTTGTCCCTCCTTAGAATCGAACAGCGTTGCATTAATGAATAACTGAAGGGCCACGACATTTTCGATCTCACATGGAACATTCTTCGGCAGGGTTTCATGTTCTGCTGGAACAATAATAAAAACAGGAAGTCTAACACGTCAGTCAGTGTCTTACTTCTCTGTGATCTTGTGGATTTTGTTCTTGACTTGGCCTTCATGTTGGCACTGCTCTTTGTTTGCCAGCGATATGCTGCAGGATGGACTGCAGCCAGTGAAATGCAGTGAGGTCATCCGTTTAGACAGAGCCCCAGATGGTTAGAGACCTGGGCTAAAAATCCACTTCAGCTCATTAATCAAAGCCTTTTTTCCTTTGGCTGAGCAATGGGAGAGATTTATACTAAAGCCATTAAATTCACCAATATTCCCGTCTCTTGATTAGTCTCCCTCGCAGCGAATGAAGCCTGTAAACGACGTTACAGCCTGCTGGGCCGAGGCTCGGGTACTTTGGTGAGGCCCGGCAATAGTGTTGATTACTCGTCACTCATTAGGTTGCTTTCACTGCTGCTGCTAAGCCCTCATCAGGAGGGTTTTTGGCTGAGAAGCTGGGCAGGAGTCCTGATCCAATTCACCTTTAAAGTTCAGTGGAGCTGTCTGGGTTGCCACGGGTCAGTGCACTGCTCTCCATGGTGTGCGCTCCCAGAGAGGCCCTCATTACCTCATTTCCTGTTACCGCTGTACCAGACAAACATCTGAGTGTCGTGGTTTGGTTGTGTAAAGTTTGTTTGTCACAGAGGGTATATTAAAACTTTAAATTAAAAAAACGTGTTGAATTTATGACTTTGTTGAAGGACAAATGTGAGAATCAGACGGTCTACAAACAAAACACAGCAACACCGCCGAGACTTATTAAAAATATCTTTATGTATATTTGTTAATTATATTTTACACAAACAAATATGTAGAATATCGTAGTATCATACTGTGCTCGCTGCTCTTAGACTGCAGGCTTGCTTGTGGTTCCTAAATTTTTCTAAAAGTAGAACGGGAGGTTCTTCTGTGGACACCCTCTCTGCTTTTGAGACTCAAAACTTTCCTTTTTGATATAGTTGCTGCAATAGGCTCAGGCTGCTGGGGGGACTTTCCATGATGCACTGAGCATTTCTTCTGCACTCACCTCTTTTCATAATAATAACAAATCCATCATCTTCTTCGAGCTATCCAGTTCAGGGTCATGGGGGAGCTGGAGCCTATCCCAGCTGTCATACAGCAAGGAGCAGGGTGAACCCTGGACTGAGAGACAGACAACCACTCACACAGTCAATCTGGATCTCCATGCATGTCTTTGGACTGTGGGAGGAACCCCAAGAGAACCCACACAGACACAGAGAGAACATGTACAGTCCACACAGAAAGACCCCAGGCTGGATTCAAACTCAGGACCTTCTTGCTGTAAAGCAACAGTGCTAACCACATGATGCTAACTACATGATAATAATAATATTCTCTGATATTTACCTTAATATCTTAATATAAAGTGCCTTGTTGTAAATTGCCACTATATAAAGATGACTGAATTGAACTGAACTGCCAATACAAAACTAACCAAAAAGCATACCCCCTCAGGGCCTGTGTGGGCTACTGTGGGCAGACCCACTGTGGGCCCTGGCAGCAGTGTGAAATGTGGGACTTAAGTGGGCCTATTTACTGTCACCAATTGGTATGAAGTCTGGACCATGTGGGGTCCCCAAAAGGTATCACTGCTGTGGCCCTTTGTGGGAGTGCCCTGCCCATACAGCCCCACAGTTCACCTACACCTACCCACTGTGGGCCCACACAGGTTTGCTGGGAAAGTTGTGATGAAGCTGCCTTTTACATGCAAGCAGACCGATACAACATCTGCTGTGAAACTGATGCTGTTAATAGTCGTGCAAATCTCTGTACAGCCTTGATTAGACTCTGTTGCAGGCATGAGCACAGACAGCTAGAGACGTGACAGCTGATTAGTCATTCCTGTTAGACTTCTTTGAAGATCGCCGCCTGGCGCAAGCGGAGTGGACGAGTCTGCGCGGCCACAAAAAAAAACAGGCAGGCCCACGGACTTTAACGTGGACCCTCACGCTCATGATGTAATTCAGGCTTCTCAGATCCAAGAAGACCCGAGTGGACTTGCAGATGTGGAAAGTTTAATCAAAGAGTTGCTTTGTTGATGTGTTTTCAGTAATTATGATCATTCTTGTCCCTTGACTGATGGTGCATTCACACCAATACATGCAAAGTTTATGCAATGAGGCAAATTCAAATGAATTTGCACCGGATGTTATGAATAGAGTTCAAATATTTCAAATTCAGTGAGAAAGGATCACTTCACACTGCACTGAAATCCCATTGGGACCACTGGAATTCCACCAACAATAAGATATGGAAAATCGTACTTTTGAGGATCAGCTGGCACTAAATGGTTCAGCTGTAGATGTTTTCTAGCAGCTGCTTTACTCACCAGACAGTTCTCTTTATTTCCTGTAAACTTTCTTACATCGCGGTGACCCAAAATAACAAAAATTATTCTAATTAGCATCTATGACCAAACCTTGAAGTCACTTTTATTCTTTTCTGCTTTCTCAGTGTGTTTCAGATGACGGACGTTGCACCTCAGCCTCCACACATTTCTCGTGAGGCGTGTTTATGGGTCTGCGTACAGAAATGAATCCCAACTTGAAAGCCGGGCCGGGCGGTGCAGCGTTTCACTCATTAACCCTTTTTTTCTTCCCAGCACCTCACAGCAGCCTCTTCCCCACAAAACACATTAGTGTAGCTGCCAGTCAAGCCAGTGCTGCAATTAAGCTGCTTTAAACTTGCTCAGTGGAGCTTGGAGGCTGTAAAAACGCTTCCGCTTGAGTATCAGTGGGAGCCTGTGATGGTTAACACTGCGTTCACTGGAGAATACATTGTGTCTAGTTAATGTAAGTGGTCTGGTCAGTGGGTCAAAAGGGCAACGTGACTAAAGAAAACGAGGAGGCGCGGTAGTTTACAGCTGGCTGGGAGGAACTCTGCCAGCTTCATCTGATTTTTCTCCTCTGTATTTGTCAAACATCAAATTTCTCAAGCAACAGAGAATTTATGGACACATTTCCTTGTTTGCCTCCATCCAGATGGACCGAGTTTTATGAGCGTGCGGTGCATGTCAGACAGTGAAACGCTCGCTCTGATTACCAGTCAGTCAGGACAGGCGTCATCAATCTTTGGTCTTCAGTGAATGGCAGACCGGCTGCCATAAACAGGGCCTGATTGCAGTGTGCTGTTCCCAGCGGAAGAGTTTTCAGTCCAAGAGAGGAATGGAAACAAAACCGCACAGATACAAACAACGTGTGTGGGACCTGTGCACCGTCGTAGGATGGCATATCGTGCACGTTTGCACCAGAAATGATTCATCTATTTATTATTCCTGTCCATCAAAACGTCACTGTAATAATTTGCAATGCATTAAAAAAACAAAATGTTCTCAGAAAGTTCACAGATGGATAAAATTGAGAGAATAATGAGAGAAAACAGGAACATTAAGCACACTTGATGTACTCTCAGAGGACACTGAGGTCATGTCCTTTGTAGCTTTTTTGGGGATTACAAAAACCAAATTCAAAACAAACACCTGCTGATATTTTACAGGCTGATTGAATTGCTTTTGATGCTCTGTGCATTTAAATTCAACTGCTCTTAGTAAACATAAAATGCATTAACAAAGGCACTCACCGTATTTCAGAGAAAAAAATAAACGGCTCAGAAATGGTAACAAAAAGAGTTTAAACAGATTCCCCGTGTGCCTCACAGAAAGGTCACAAACACACAAAACAAGGATCACAACACGTTTAGACTGAGCTCTCATTGAGGGTTTGCAGGTTGCACTTCACATCACCTCTCTCTAATTAACAAGGTGCACAAAAAGTTTTCAAAAGGGCAGTTTGAGCCACTGCTCAGAAACAATGAGCTGATGTCATTTGAAAGTCAAAATCCCTCCAGCGTCCGGGCCGAATCAGGAAAATGTCAGTTCAAGTGGATCTAAAGCAGCTGTTTAAACTTCACATCGGTGCTCAGCTGAGAGGTAATACTTGTTTTTTCTAACTGCAGAGACTGCTGCTGTAAATGTACCAACCTCATGATGCACTTCTACCTCCGAAATGTAACACCAGCGCTGAGCGGAGAGTCCCGGATTAAACTGAATGTCCATATTTGTTCTGATATCAGAGACTACTTGCACTTTCTTTATTTCTCAGGAAGCTGCTGAATTGAACCAGTCGAGGTTGCCTGTAAGTTTCAGGAGACTCGGGTGCTTTCTAGCCTGCACTGGTTGCCAGATTTGATTATATTAATTTGGGTTATTTGGGCTGAGAACTGACACGTTTATCCACATTTGGACCAGCTGCATCGAGTAATAAGAATTAAATCGAGGTACACACCTGGTTTGGTTTCAGGTTATTTTCTAAGGCCTGCCAAACTTGGGGCACCGGGGAGGTGGGAACATCATTTCACTTTAGTGCAGAATGAATAATTTTCTCAAACGTTGAATCTCCAGGAAATTAACCTTGATAAGGTTTGAGGGTCGGGCTCCATGAAGAGGTCACATCTGATACGACACTTTGTGACTAATGGTGGATTTTATGACGGAGTATCGGGGCCACAGAGGACCTCTTTTTATCATTATCATTCATTTTTCAACATAGCAGAACATTGAAATACTATTTCGAGATTAAACTCAAAATATAATTTTTAAAGCCAGTCAAGATGTATGATGTACAATGGAAATCATTAAAAGCCCAAAATGACCATGACAGCCACGCCCATGATGAGTGTATGAAAACTTGTATGTTACAAAGCAGAGTGAACAAAACCAAACAAAAACTCTGTTAACCCACAAATTTGTGTCACTGTGGGGTTCCTGGCACTGTTTCCTAAACCAGCACATCGGACCAGGTGAGGCCTCGCTGTGGGTATGAGTCATCTCTGTTGTCACGGTTACACAGCATCATTTGTTTGCGTACCCCCGGCCAGGTCATTAATTACAGAGCCAGTCTGGGACGGCCTTTAAATAATCATGTGGTTAAATGTGAATTGCAGACATTTGTGCCAACACAGCTTTCATTCACAGGACTTTAATGCAGAGGATGAATGTTTGACCTCAGCTGCTATGATGGAGGAACAAGAGCAGAATGAGAGGTGTGTGTGTGTGTGTGTGTGTGTGTGTGTGTGTGTGTGTGTGTGTGTGTGTGTGTGTGGATGGAAGCAAAGGGGACTTAACTCTTGTTTAACCTTTCCTGAAATGTTGTAAGTTGAACTCTCTCTCCTCATTCCTGTTTCACTTTCAAGGTGTGCACTCAGAAAGTTTAATGTTCATCCTCTCAGCTTCATAAATTATGATTAAAGTGTCCGACATCCAAACAAAACTACAGCCACACTCACATGCAGTGGCCAGATAAACTCACTGGCCATTGTTCAGTTTGTTATTAATGCAAATATCTAAATCAGCCACATGGCAATGACTAAATAGATAAATAAGTGTATTTAGACGTGCAGACATGGTCAAGATGACCTGCTGAAGTTCAAGCTGAGCATCAGGGTGGGGAAGAAAGGTGATGGCATTTGTTGGCACCAGAGGTCAGAGGAGGATGACCAGACTGCTTCCTGTTAAAAGGAAGGAAACAGTAACTGATAACCACTCGTTACGAGCGACGTATGCAGAAGAGCAACTTTGAAGCAGACGGGTGACAGCAGCAGAAGACCACACCGGTGTGCCCCTCCTGTCAGCAAAGAACAGGAAACTGAAGCTACAACTCACCAAAATTCCACAACAGAAGATCGGAAAAAGTTGTCCCGTCTGAGTCTCAATTTCTGCTGTAAGATTCAAAAGGTAGGATTGAAATTTGACGTAAACAACAAAGCGTGGATCCATCGATCCATTCAGATAATGGATAATGTACCATATCACACTATCCATTAGCCATGTCACAGTCACCAGATCTCCGTCCAGTAGAGAGTGAAGTGGAGGGATGTGGTGGAGTGGGAGCTTGCAGCTGAAAAGTCTGCAGTGACTGTGTGACGCTATCATGGACCAAAATCTCTGAGGAATGTTTCCAACACACAACTAATTTGTCTTAATATTGTTCAGCTTTGTTGATTTTTTTCTGGTCATAGATAAAAACATAAACATAAAAAACATGGATTTTAGAGAGGTGAACTTGTCCTCAACATTTGTGTGTGGAGGTAAATTAAGGGCAGGAGACGCGACGTACATGGAAGGAATTAATTATAAAGTATCATTGTTTGCTTGTGACACTGTTACAAATCTGTCTATTGAAACTTTCAGCAAAATATAAAAATATTATAGATCATTCAGCAAATTCGTTTCCCCTTGGAAATCATATTTGATAAAAACCAGCAGAGGTCATGTGCAGATGTAAATTCTTTCTCTGCTCATTCTTAATTTTGCTTCATTTGGGATCTTCACAGGTTTTTCACACTGAATGATCCTTCTAAGATTGATAGCACGGCATGATAGGTGATGGTGAGTGAGCTCAGCCAGCTTCAAGCCAAAGGCCTCTGTGTGTGTGTGTGTGTGTGTGTGTGTGTGTGTGTGTGTGTGTGTGTGTACCGCAGGCTTAACCTCTGGATTCTCCACATTCCAGCCCAAAGTCAGGCACAAGCCTTGCCGCTGGTCCATTTAAGGTGATTGACGTTATTTTCTGCCATTAGGCACTACTTTGTAATTGACCTTTGACCCCTCACAAGCGACCTGTTGAAACAGCTTTAAACCAGATCGTCTAATCTCCATGGGAAAAGCCCTCGATCTAGACGGAGGGCCCTAAAAGCAATCAACACCTAAAGGTGAAAGAGGGGAGCCGGGGTCACTGCCACCGGAGCGCTCTGATCCTGCCGGCGAGGGCGATAACCATTATTTTAGTCGGACTCGCTGCGCCGCACAAACGCACTTTATCACAAAATTAACCCTTGGTTTCATTTCCAGAATGTTACATGTGCATTTTATGGGTTAAAATACTGCAGTCATCACCTGATTTGATGGACAGCAATAAAAGTTGAAGGCCATCTGTTTAAAGAAACCGTCATTTATACATGTTCAAGAATTCTGCACCAAGTTTTCATTTCTAGGTCTGAGCTTTACTTTATCTTCCACGCAGAACACGATAAGCTTGTTTGGCCTTTGTACACAGCTGTGAAAAAGTATCTGATGTTTTTGTTTTTGCATATTTGACATACTTAAATTGTTCAGGTCATCAAACAAATTTTAATATTATACAAAGATAACAGGAATAAATACAAAATGCAGTTTTTAAATGATGATTTAATTTATTAAGGACTCAAACCAGATCCTATGTGACAAAGTAATCTCCCCCCCTTGTTGAATCGTGAATCAACTTTGATTAATCACATTTTTTTAAATTAAACTGATTATTACCAGATCTGTTGAATCAAGAAATCACTTAAACTGAACCCGTTTGACAAAGTGAAGCAGATCTCAAAAAGTAACACATGATGCTACGATCTGAAGAAACTCAAGAACAGAGGAGAAACAAAGTCACTGGTATCTGTCAGTCTGGAAAAGGTTACAAAGCCATTTCTGAGGCTTTGGGATTCCAGTGAACCACCGTGAGAACCATTATCCACAAACAGGGAAAACTTGGAACAGTTGTAACATTCCCAGGAGTGTCCGGGCTACAGAATTACTCCAAGAGCGCATCAACGACTCATCCAGGAGGTCACAAAAGAACCCAGAACAACATCTAAAGAACTGCAGGTCTCACTTGGCTTCATGATCCAACAATCAGAAAGAGACTGGCAAAGATGTCCTCCATCTTCACTGCCGACCAAAAAGAACGCAAAGACTTGTCTCACATCTGCGAACAAACATCTGGATGATCCCAGAAACTGTTGGGAAAATACTCTGTGGACTGATGAGACAAAATCTGAAGTTTTTGAAAGGTTTGTATCCATCTGTTACATCTACATAAACTAACAACATTTCATAAAAAGAACATCAGACCAACAGTCAGACTTTGGCGGTGGTAGTGTGATGGTCTGAGGCTGCTTTGCTGCTTCAGGATTTGGACAACTTGCTGTAATTGTTGGAACCATGAATTCTGCTCTCTACCAGAAAATCCTGAAGGAGAACGTCCGAACATCAGTTTGTGCCATGAAGCTTAAGCAAGCTTAGACGATGCAGCAGAACAATGATCATTAGCACAAGCAAATCCACCTCTGAGCAGTCAAAGTCTGGAATTAAACAGGTCATTCATGCTGGAAAACCCTCCAGTGTGGCTGAATTAAAGCGAGTGTTTGTTGTAATTTGTTGCTATATAAATAAAAGTGTATTGAATAAGTGTGACAGATATGCAAAACATCAGGAAGGGAGCAAATAGATTTTCACAGCACTGTATGCTGGAACAATGTCACAAAACCAATTAAACCCAACCAAATTCTGAGTAAATTTAACTAAATATGTGAATTAAACATTACATTTTATATGTTTTAAAGTGAAAACTGGAAAAAAAAATAAAAAATAAAAATACCTCTAATTATGTCAGATGTGTTTTAATATGGAGACAAAAACTGTTCACAATGTTTAGAGCCAATTAGCTCCAGTTTGTTCTCAGATATTATATAACAAGTTATTGCCTGATACAATGACATAAGAAGTACTAAAGCTCTCCTACATTTTACAAAACAGCATATTTATATTTTCTCTTTAAGCTTTCTAATGTTGTGAGTACATTTTCTTTTCTATGCAGCCACAAATGACACATTTCTCTCATTAGCTATGAGTGACATGGGAAGCGTACAAATCTAAAACAACACAAAACCTGTTTAAACATTTTAATTTCCAACATCAACCTGAGCCAGGAACCACAGCGGGAACGCTGCCTGCTTTGTTTAAATTACAAAAATGAAGAGTTGGGAAAAATGGTGCCGTGGAGCGAATCCTGTCAGTTCTTATCCAGAAGGTTTAAAGAGGATTCAGGAAATAAATGCAGAACAGCTGGTTTTGTTTTTTTGTTTTTAAACAGATACAGTTATTAAATATTAATACTTTTTAACGATAATAAGTGGTTGATTTAAATTCCAATTATCATCTTAAGAATGTAACTCATTACACTTTATGATTTATATTTCAAATACAAATTTCCACCAATTTATTTGTAAATTTGTATTTTTTTAAATGTTTTTAAATGCTGTAATAATTCTGTTCCAACCAGTTTAATCCTTATCCAGCATTAAATTTAATTACAAATTTCTATTATATAAGTATGTTTTTGCTTTTTGCCAGTTTCCCTTTGAGGCTCCTGTAAATCAGCGTCTCTCTGCGCGCTGTGATGAAAGCCTGTTTTCTTCTGTGAGTGCTCATATCTGGGTTTGGGAGGAACGCGGCATGAGAGAGGTCAGCCTTTATGGGCATTAACACCACGTCAGACAGACCTCCCACCAAGTGTGCGTTCATCTAATAAAGCAGGTTTACTCGAGGTCGCTCACTCATCAGGCCTCGATGAACTCGTCAGTCAGCTGCAGGTTTGTGGAGGTCGGCCTGCGACAGCGGCAGAGGAGAATTAATAAAAATAAAGAGCTAACGGAGCGTTACAAGCTTTGCTCCATTTTATTATTTTCTTTGATTAGCAGCATTAAAGTAAACGCTGATCAGTTTATGTGATTTGAAATCCGGTCTTGCTTTCATCTCTCATGTTTCATTTTACATCTGCAGAGGACAAACTGGACCAAAGCTGAGGCTAAAATCAATGTGCTGAAGTGTTTTTAAAAATGAACAACAGCTCATCACTCTTTCACAAAAACTAAATCAAACACCCGGTCTGCCCTCCCTCCATGTTTCTGTTCTTTATATTATTATTTCAAAATCACAGACTTTGTGTGTTCAGTGATCTCTTTTCTCTCTCCTCACACTCCTTTTCCCGTCCTGCTTATCACAAATGTCTTATCTCAGCCTTCATCTGCTTACTCTGCATATTTATGGTGTCTCATTGTATATAATTGAGTACTTGGTGAGTTACCCATATTTAGATTGGCTCATATTCAGTGGAAGAAAAGGTAAGGTATGATTTTTCCAATATTTACATATTTTGCATCTTTAATTAAAAAACTACCACAAAAATTTAAATACAAGACAGTCTGTAATTCTGAAATCGAAAAAATAATAATGTCCATATATATATATATATATATATATGGACATTATTATTTTATTATATTGTAACAGGTTAGATATGTATAACCTTCAAACTTGCTATGAGCATGTTCCTATGATTTATTTAGATGTGTGTCTAAATGACCGTCCACTTCACCTGCTCTCAGGTGTTCCTCAGGTGTTCTGCTGACTTTGTATTTATGCGCTTTTAAATCGAAATGTGAAAGCAACATTTGTGTTTAAACAGCACTTACAGCTGTTTGCAGTCTTTAATTAATGAGCCTGCAACAACAATGAATTCGAGTTACTGATCAAAAATTTCTTATAGTTTATCTTCATCAGTTCTTTTTGAGAGTATGACGGATTTCTCAAAAATATTCTCCAGCTTTCTGAGTTTTTATAACCTGAGTGGGCATTCGTGAATATTTCCAGTCAGAAAAAAAAAGGATTCTATTTTATTGTCATTCTTCTGTATTTTCCGAGCAAGACAAAATAGCCGAACGTCCAGGATTACATTTGAGTTACATTTTAAGACTTCAAGATGACAGAGAAAATAAATCATGCAAGAAAAGAAACACATGATCAGGTGAGGCATTTGTGAATGTTATAATATTAAAGGCTGTTTGTATGCGTGATTGTGAATTAAACCAGCATCCTCTCACAGGTAACCCTGAGCTTGTCATATTTGGGTATGAAGATATTGCTGCTCTGAGTCTGTTACAAAACGAGCCGTTTTACTTCCTACTGATGAGGTTGGCACCTGAACGAGAGGGAAATCATTGCTATTGTTTCATTTCTGTTCTTATTGCAGCTTTTATGTCTTTTCTTATTGAAAAGACATGAAAGGGAAATGCTGCTAATATTATCCCTAATTATTATAAATATTATATCGGGTCTGCTGGAGATCATTCAAAGTATAACTGAAGATAAACTAAATTATTTGTCACAATTTCACACTTTTCTTTCTACACTGATCCATCTCTGCTGACTCTCTTTCTTGTGCCGCTGGATTATTAAATTACTTTATTCTCAGCAGTATAAGAAAACACTACAGTGTGTTATTCTAAGAGCTCGATGAGCAGAAACATAATTTTTCCCACGCAGAAGGGCGAAACAAGCTTCCTTTAAAGCGTCAGAAAGGCTGTAAAAATGTTACTCAGTGACTGTGCAATCTTTACCATCATTATGTGGCATTAACCTGTGAAAAGGAAACAGCATTAGATTGTTTTTCAAAAACCACAGCGCCTATACTTGTGAAATCAGATGTGTGACATGCTTTGGAGAAAGACTCTGGTTCAAGGCTGGATTTTTAGTCGTGTTATTATAAATGTCAACAGGATTTTGAACAAGCTTTTCTTACTTTTGGAACATAACACAGAAGTTCTGGTTTCACTTTGTGCTCTCTGTACCAAGGACTAAAACTCAGGATACTGTTTCATTTTAACAGCTTGATGAATAAAAACACACTTTTTATTCGACTGCAGCCCTCAAACCTACAAACTGTTTTTTTTTTCTTTGCCGACACATGAAATGTCGTGGAAAAGAAAACGTGAAAAAAAGAGACAATTTTAACAATACGTCTGTATTTCTAACCCCCTGCAAACCAGTTTTCACATCCAATTCAACCCTCCATCAGTTTGGATCTCAGTCAGCATCATTATGTCCTACAGTGAAAAATGTATCCATCAATTCTACTTTTATTCTTTCAGCTTTTTATAGTGATATTAGAAACGTCTCTACCTGGTCCAATATTTCAGTACACTCTGTCCATAGACTGTACATAAAAGATGGACACCTGCACTCTGCTAGCTCCTGTTGGTTTTTGGACTACGTATTTTGAAGCCTCCACTTTACCACTGTGGATGTTTTTGAGTTTCTGAAGCCAAACGTGATCTTGGAGTGGAGCGCTAAGTTAGCAGCTAATGCAAGCAAGCTCGGACAGCATGTTGAAGCTGTATGGGTGCAACACACAGGCATGTATGCCTGCTAATAAATACTACAATTTCACTCACTAAAACTGGAGTACAGACTTCTTGGATGGTCTAATAGTACAAAAAACAATGAGAAACATCAGCAGGACGATGCTCGCCCCCACACTGCCTTCCTGGATCACGACTGTATCCAGACACTTTCTTGGGCAGCGTTTAGTCCCAGTATGTCTCCTACTGTCGGGAATATGGCTGGATTCATCCAGGAATGGAGAGCAATTCCTCAACAACACAGTCCATGCACAGACAGGTGCTGCTTCCATCACATCCAGAGGAGGTCATAACTTATAAATGCCTCGTATATACATATATTATGGTGTATTTTTTTTTTGACTAGTATATTCACCCTCTGTAGCTGTTATGAAGGGGAGCATTTGCTGGACAGACAAACTTGTTTATGTACCAGGCAGTGAACATGTAAGTTTGGGTGTTTTAACATTGAAACCTATGAGGACTGGCTCCTTTTTGAGACCGCTCTCTGGTGGTCTTTAGGGGAACTGCAGTATTTGGGTCTTCAGTGCTAGAAGCTTGATTTAAAAAAACATATTTCTTACTCCTTTGTAAACTTTATTATTCATCGACATTGCTTTCGATCCAGTCTTTTCAAGTATAAACAATCTGTTTTTTAGTTACCCTGACCCTCTTTGCGGCCACATAAATGTGTGCCATATTTCTGACAAAGGAAGTAAATTTGTGAAATAGCTGCAAACATGTACAACACTAATTTAAAACAATGTTTAAGGACACAAATAATAAACAAAAAAAAGGCTTATTTGTCATAGTTCCATAATTCTGGATTCAGAATTGGCACATCAGCTTGATACTTGCTAACTAGGACCAAGTGTGGAACTTGAGATCTTGGTCTGACTGCAGAAACAACTGTGGGAGACAAGAGGCAAAATTAACTGTGGCCAAGGTAAGTACAAATGAATCTTTGAACTGTGCTGGTCAGATTTTGCTGTCTTACTTCCAAGGATTCAAAGACAGAGGCTTTGGAGAGGTTACGGCAGGTTTCCAAGATTGTGAGAGGAGCAGCAGTGGAGAGTGAGCAGGCAGGTGAATTATTGAGGAGTCCTTCCCTTCACAGATACGGGTTTCCAGAGGACAGGTAAGCGGCCGGCGGTGAGCACCCAGCTCCTCAGAGGAACAAGCACAGGGAAGAACGGGTCCTTTAGGCATTTTGAAAGAAGACCAAGATTAGGAGTCAGGAGTTGAAAAACACAAACACTAGAAGCGAACCAAGAGGGCTTAATTACCACGATAGCGGCAAAATAATCTTAACAAGCCAGCCCTTGAATATCATTTCATTTGATGAGACTATTTGGAGCAGGTGGTGTGAGGAGGACAACCTGAGGAGGAAGACTCCACCTGTAGATGGATCCAGGAGCAGGAGGAGCACCTGCCCACAATTCCCAATGAGACTCAGAGATGCTCTCTTATAGATGGATAGGGAAAAAGAGCACAAACCCCCTGTCTCTCTCCCCTCAGCCCCCTCTCAGCAGATGACTGCCCCTCCCTGAGCCTGGTTCTGCTGGAGGTTTCTTCCTGTTAAAAGGGAGTTTTTCCTTCCCACTGTCACCAAGTGCTGCTCATAGGGGGTCGTTTTGACTGCTTTCTCTGTATTATTGGAGAGTCTTTACCTACAATACAAAGTGCCTTGAGGCAACTGTTTGTTGTCATTTGGTGCTGTATAAATAAAACTGAATTGAATGTATGGCTAACAGGTGTGGACATGATGATTGGTAGCTTCAGCCTGCACCTTCTCCGCGTCACTCCTCTAAGTTGTAAATTGAGTATTTGTTGTTTTACTCTCTTACTTTTTCCCATGCCCTGGTATGCATGTTTGTGGTGTGAGTAAAATGGCAATATTACGATGAATCATCTCTTTGTTAAGCCAAACCGGAGACCTATAATGTTTTTTGCAGTCCCACAGATTTACACACCCTTTAACTCATTTTATGTAGCTGTTGCATGGTGTCATCATTTATTCTAAGTATTTGAAGTTGCTCTAGTTTAAACCTAAACCTATAAAACTGATCTCTTTGTTTTCAAAGTGGCCTTGAGCCTGAAACTTGCAGGCTTTCCCACTCTGCTATTTTGTGAATGCATTACTAATCACACAGTCATACTGCATTGTTAGTAAATGACTAGCTTTTAAATATCGTATCATTTATCCTCGCTGTTTGGTGCTTTTTTTTTAACTGCAGGCTCTGCTTGTTTTCCCGTCAACACTCCCTCCCCATTTACTTCTTCTTTGTTTTCACTACTGCATTTTTTCTGTGGAGATAAAACCCAGATCCAGCAGTTTATACAAAGTACAATGCTCCTCTATTACATCCGTGACATGTAAAATATTTCCTCTTGAAGTTACCACACGTTTCCTCAAACTGCTTAAAAGCCATAATTGGAAACAGGCAGATTGTGCACCTCTGAGTCACAGTAGCCTGAAACATGTTTGAATCTTTGTTGGTTTTCTCTCGATCTGAGCGAGCAGTGGGCATTTTTAGACTTTAATCAAATGTCTCAAACCTCTCTGGGAAACTTTGAATTTGCTGATTGGACGGATCTTTCACTTTTCTGTGCAGGCTAAATGTTTGGGTGTGTGTATTTCACAAAGTATGCATGGGAAAGTGCCCCCGCTGGCAGCTCACAGTGGACGTTCCCTGTGAATAAATGCATGAATTTATGGTTGTGTGTGTGTGTGTGTGGCATAGCAGCGGGGCTTTTCCGTCTTGTCAATGGAAAACATTAGTGTCATGCCCCCCACAAAAACCTACCCACCACCCCCTCAGCCCCCTTTCCCCTGCTTGTTTAATTCAGTCCATCAACACTTCCTCCTTGAGCCTGTTAGTGTCACACTGCATTTCCTCCACGGCCTCAACCACACTGGCTCACCACAATCGGCCCGGTTTTGGGTTTCCCTCAAACGGCAAAGGGCTTCAAAGTCAATAACTGCTTTTCTGATTTTTATTAACCTAAAGACACCCCCCCTCCCCACCTCCCTGCACCACCAGGCTGTTTCTGCCCCAACACCACTCACCCCCACATTTCTTTAAGGGGAATAAATTACAGTAAGGAGGGAGATTGTGGGTTTGAAAGTGGCATTTCAAACTCCTGCTGATTGCACCTGTAACTCATTTAACAAGGTGTTCACACAGGGCGACTCCTGAATGTCTAATTCTCACACAAAATAACAGATACAGTTCAGTTAAGTCAAAATTCATTCATAGATTTTCTGGGAGATGATTCCTTTTTTTTAAAAATCAGTTTATTATGGGATGTTGCTCTTTTTACCTGATTACACTGATTCACTGGTTTCAGTTAGTTTTACATGCAGTTTGACATAAGGTCATGATATTCTGATTTTACAGGGTTTAAAATGATTGTATATATATATATATATATATATATATATACATATTTTATATTTGTGAGTTTTTACCAGTGGTGTTGCACAGTGTTGCCTTTCTGTACCTCGAGCTACAGCTATCTATCTATCTATCTATCTAATGAGGGAAGAGGAAACAGGTGGGAGCACAGGAGAGCCAAATCACTGAGGACGAGGCAAACAACTAGAACTTAATACCAGATTCCAACAATACAGCGTATCAAACCTTAATAATGGATAGCACTGGAAAGAACCTAGAACCCCCCCAGATACTCAACACCATAACAAGGGGCTTCTAATCAAATGCACTTGATTAACTGATCATCCACAAGTGTGACCATCTCTATAAAAGTGGAAGTCTCAATGCTATGGAGCAATCAGACAATGCTCAGAGAAACTACAAAAAACCCAAGAGCTACATGTCAGGCCTCACAGGCCTCAGTTAGGGAAATGTTAAAGGTCATGACAGTACAGTTAGAAAAAGGACTGCTGGTACCACTGTCCTAAAATGAACAGCACAACAACACCTCATACCCACAGTCAGCACGGGGGTGGAGGGGTGATGATTTGGGCTTGTTTTGCAGCCACAGGACCTGAGCACCTTTCAGTCACTGAGATAAGCATGAACTCCACTGTATACCGAAGTATTTTAGAGTCAAATATGAGGCCATCTCTCTGACAGCTAAAGCTTGGGTGAAACCGCATCATGCAGCAGGACACCGAATCCCAAGCACAGCAGCAAATCTCCAACAGAACGGCTGAAAAAGGAAAGAATCGAGTGCTGCAATGATCCAGTCAAAGTCCAGACCAAGAAATATTAACTCTTTTTCTAACTGTGCCCTTAATACTAATATTAAATATTAAACTCTAACTCAAGACCTGAAAGTAAGGTCATTTTATATTTGCTCAGATAATTCAGTTAAAAATTATTCAAAAGGCAACAAAACCACAAATTTAAGGCCCTCACTTTAGGCTTTACCAGTGTCTGAATCACCCACTGGAACATTGTTATGAAGGGGGACACTGAAGAGGCTAGAACTGTCCTAGTACCAAGCTGTAAACATGTTAATCTTTAACATTGGAGTCTGTGATTGGCTCGCTCGGAGTTGAGTGGCTGCTTGAGGAACTGCAGCTCAGGGCCTGTGTGGCTTCGTTGCAGCGTATGCAGGGGAAGGGGAACCAAACACGAGCCATCATAAAGTTTAACATGCTTAAACTAAAGATGATGTACATGCATTTTCATATTCGAAGAACTTAGTGCAAGCAAATCTAATTTAACTGAAATACAGGCAAAACTGATGATGCATCAGTCACATCGTGGAGGCATTAAACAGCTGACCCCTGTGATGTTTTACAGCGGACGGCCTATTTTTAAAAGATATGTGCGTTTGAGTGGAAAGGAGGAGAAAGAACAGACAATCTGTAGGTAATCAACCACCCAATGACTGCCTGTGATCTTCTGGGGGAAATCGACTCACTAATGGCTCGCCTTGTGTCCTGTGTCATTTCCTTTTGATGTGATCGTGCAGTGATGATCAGTGATCTGGCTGTGTGTAGTAAAGAGCTCTCAGCAGGCACTTTTAATTACCGGGGGGACTGATTTTGGCCACGGAGCCCGCCTCGTCTGGTTTTTATTTCCAACTGCAGACTGACTGTAAAACAACACTGCCAGCGCTGTCACCCTAAACCAAAGCTGCTCATGTACAAAAGCAGCCGGGCCGTGATTATCATCCTGTGTCGGGCATGTGAGCGACAGCTCCTCTGTTTTTACTTACAGCAGCCTCCCTCCCTCCACCTCTTTTTTCTTTTCTTTAAGTATCTTTCTGCACACATAAAAACTGATGTCAAGTGCACACACTACATGCTCTATCTCAGACAAATCAGAGCCAGGTGCATCCGTATGAGAGAGTTCATATTGGAGAGATATTGCAAACATCTGCGTGTTCTGCGTGTCCTCATCATTTAGATCCCTGTGTGACAGTAAAAGGCCGTGGAGAGGAGGAGAGGGGAACACCCGCTAAAAAGTAACTCTGCCCGGTTTGTTCTGCTGCCAAAAGGCCTGATGGGGCTCTGCAACACACACACACACACACACACACACACACACACACACACACACACACACACACACACACACACACACACACACACACACACACACACACACACACACACACACACACAGAGTTGTGTTTACATCTTTTCAGAGAACAATACATGCACTCATGTTCACCCTAACCATAAAGTAAGTCTTCACCCAGAGAGTTAGTGATTTAGATTACAAGGTCTTGCTTTTTGCCCCCATTTTAACCCACATTAAAGGGGCTGATTTACCTCCCGAAGGTCAGCCCATTTGTTGCAGTTCATACAACATCCACATTATCTCTGCTGCTAACGTACAACAGAAATCCTGCATTAGGAAATGTGGGCACAGCGGGTGAACGGGTCTGACTGACAACACAAGACACAACTGGCTGGAAGAACGAGTTAACTGCATTTTTTAACCATGCCTGATTTTATTTTCACTCCTGGCTGCCATTTTTGGCTCTACCAAATCCAAGCAAATACATTATTGGTGAAACAAGTGATGTCACTTCTACAGTAGGTGAGCCTCTGTAATGAGCTCTAATACTGTATGTCTTTCATTGGTCTTCTAAAGCAAATTAAGCATGTTCTTTTGAACTGCTGTCCATACTGAGACACTCAGAAATCATTGCCCTCCTCCTGTGCTGAGGGCCTGTGTTATAATATTCAAAACATGACATGGATTTGCACCAAACTTTCAAGTTTTATGAAATTCAGTCTGGTAGTTGTGGCATATTATTACTGACAGAAGGGGACTTGGACAGACCAGTCATCCAGTAATGCCAAAACATCATTTTTCAATTTTAAAGAAAGTGATCTGAATGTGCACCAAATGTAAAGGGTTCTAGTTAGTCCTCTTTCTCCCCAGAGGGATGTGAGGCTTCGATACACTGAGCCTCTCCCCATATCAGATCCGTCTCTTTTACCTCAACCATCAACTTGGCTGCAGGATTGTTTGGTTTGATGATGTTTTTGTTTTGAATTTCACAGATGACCTGCAATGTTCTGTTGTTTCGAACATAGTGTGGACATTCCATGTTCCAAGTCGGACTATCTTTCATACCTCTGACCATCTCCTGGAGGCTTTCATCAGAAGTAGTCATGCTACCAACTAGCTGGTTCAAGTCTACTACAGGGTCTGTGGTTGCCCCGTGCCCAGACACCAACCCTGAGGACCTGATATTTGTGTGGTCCCTACCTGTGACCTGCCTGGCTTAGTGAAACATGCCAAAGGCTAAATCGTCTAACATCAAAGTGCACAAGCCTGCACACCCTGACAAGGTGCCAGCACAAGAGTCAGGCCCCCCTCATAAAATTAGGACAGATAATTGCAATGAATTTCACTCTGACAGCACCGTTTTCTGCCAATGCCGGTGCAAGACATGTTTGTGACTAACTCATGTGTGCACATTTCTCTCAATGCAGGCAAGAGATATAAAAAAAAAAAACATTAAGTGTCTTTGTGAGGAGTTTAATCCCTCCTTTGCTCATTTTGCCTACCCAAGTGGTCCAAAATCTCCCACAGGTGTTTGTTCAGGCTGAAACCTAGTGAATAATGATGATTGATGATTCACATCATCTTCATGCTCATCAGACCCTTCAGTGACCCCTCGTGCCCCGTGGTCGGGGGTATTTGCATCCTGGAGGAGGTTTCTCCCATCAGGTTTGGATGCAGCGCTGAGGTCTGTTCCCAGGCTTTAGTAACATCAATGGGATTTTGAAGGTTTTCTTATATTTGGAACAGAAGATGGAAGTTCTGGTTTCACTTCAGCGCTCTGTACTAGGGATTACATTCTGGATATCTTGGCCCTCACGGCTTCAGCTATTGCGTAGATCTCAACACCAGTCTACCAGTCGGTTTGCGCATTTGGCCCCAAATGAAGTATCCCAACAATTATTGGATGGATTGCCGTGAAATTCCGTGCAGGCATTCATGTTCCCCTCGGCATTTAGCTCAAAGCAGCACTGTGGCCTCAGAGCTGCTACAGTAACATCAGAAAGGCCGCCTCACACTCTAAATTGCTTGCTTTCTTTATGGCTTCTCTGACACCGAGCTGTCTCTTTTCCCTTCAAATCTCACATCCTCCCTTTTTTTTCTTTTAGTTTCTCCTTTCCTGACTTGTCTTTCGCATGATCTCTGTTCACTTTCCCTCATTCTTCATTCCCTTCCTGCTCTCTGACATGCATCTTCCCATTGATTTTCCTTTTCTCATTTATTTTCTGTTTCTATTATTCCTGCTATGTGCCCCCCCCCTGCTGGCTGACGTTCTCTTCCCCTCAGGTGCATCACAGAGATGAAGGGGTGGTATCGGGACTCTTCCAATGTCTATAAAACTTAACCAGAATGAGGTGTTGTGGATAATGCAAGCCTTTAAAATGCTGAAAAAAATGTGGATCCATGCCCGCTGCCCTCTCATGAAACCTTCACCTGAGGCCACAAACTTCTGCGAGACCAGAAAGATCGAGTATGGGAATGCAACTGGAGGATACTGTTCAAAGTGTAGAAATATAACATATGTATCCAAAGTGCATGTGGTGAGAGAGACGAAATCAAAGAGGAGAGGGGTTACAGCGAGGAGAAATCAGAGACAGAAGACTGAGCTTTCAGATGGGGAAGAATGGACATCAGTAAACCTGGAAGTGTTTCAGTTTGAACTTACAGAGCATTAACTGCAGGTGTTAATGGATGAATACAAACACACTTACATGCTGGAAATACTGTGGAAGCACCAAATTATTACAATTCGGGGTCCCAAAATATCAAGTCCTGAGGTTCTTTGTCTTATTCGGCTTATAAGGTTTTTAATTGATGCAAATTAGCCCTGATTTAAAAAAAAAAAAAAAGCTCCCGACAGACGAGCTGTTGGTTGGGATGCAACAGGTCTATGACCCCATTTAAGGACGCAGGCTCTAACAGAGGCTGTGGCAGGTTGAGTCAGCGATCAGTGCCCACAGAGAGCAGTTAGATAAAAATGACACTTTAGGCATTTGAATTTAATCTAATTATGTTCACGCATATTGTATCTATGCATTCAAAAGTTCACAGTTTATAATTAAAAAAAAAAAACTGTTGGTGATGTGCATGTAATTAATGTTTTAGGAATCAGCATATGTTGCTCGGGTATAAAAGGTGCAAAGTGGGACTGTTTCCCCCGGTGTTTGATGCATCGCTTTAAATTTAAAGGGAAGCACAATCAGGAGCAGAGCCACTTATTAAACTAAAGATCAATTTGATGACATGGCAATATTAACTCATCAGTCTTATCATTACTTTGTGATGTGCAAAAGAAATAATCTACAGATCTTAAATAAAGCATCAGGAAAACAATAAGAAGCGTCCTGACTGATTCCAGCGGCTCGTTCCTGTGAGGGAGGTGAAGGGAAGGAGCAGGTTCATCTCTCAAATCTGTCTGCATGCTGTAAATGAAACATTTCCTCACGCTGAAATAAATGCTTTCATAATGTCAACGAGCGAGCTGAGATGACTTCATCTTTCAACCTGGTGTTGACGGATGCCTTCGTCTCACAAATCATGCAGAATGCACAAACAGAGAAAGTGGAAACACCTCCCAGCTGATGCAGATTACAGCTGATTGCTTTCTGCTTGAAAATTTTTCAAATGTGGAAAAAAGGGGGATTTTCCAGCATGAGTGAAACTCATCAGCATTAGAAACACATTTTTTATTTCCTGTTGGAACAAGTGAAACAGTAATTTATTCAGTGTTTACTGTCTGAATGAGTTTCTAGTGTATATTTAGCATCCTGCATGTTTATCATTTATCAGTGGAAACCCTGAGCAGTTTCTAAGAAGACACATTTAGGACACACAGGTGTGCATGAATGAGCTGCTCTCACCTGTGGGATCTCTCTCCTCTGGGTCTGCAGCATGCCGAAGGATCACACTGCTTGGGCTGCAGTCAAGTTTCAGTCCACTGGCTCACTAAAGTCCCAGCAGGTTGTATTAAGCCCACTGCTGCCAAATTAATTGTTAAAATCTTTATTGTGCAAACAAATAAACAAATATTCATTGGATCACAGAAATTAGTGTTGAATTTCAAGCAAAGCTTTCACTCGAGTATTTCCTGGAAAGATTAAAATGTCACTGCACAGTTTTATTGTTGACACCTTTCATGCGTACATGCAGCCCCCAGGTGTTTGCACAAAAACATAAATAAAATAATACAATAAGAAGAATTTGAACTTTAAGAAAACTAAGACTCTATAATGTTAAAAGCATTTGCAAAGCATGAAAACAACAAGACACTGAAAGCAAACACAAAATCAGTTTAAGAGTTGAGGATGTTACGTGCCTTCCTCTTGCATCACTCTCTCCTTCCTCACTCGTCTCCTCCAACTTTCTCAGGTGTGCTAGGTAGAGTAACTTTGCCCTCACTCTCTCTCTCCTGGACTCAAGCACCTTCAGATCCCCGCTGAGATTGAGGTCCTGTTTTCTTACCTCGTTAGTTTAGGGAAAGAGAAGCTGTTGCATCAACTTATCTGACTTGCAGTCACTGAGATAAACTGAGACTTTGTTCTTCTTGATTGTGGCCATGACGAGGAGAAAGGATGATTTTTTTTATTGTTGTTTTCTGCCCTATTTAACCAGGATTTCAATAAAAACATTTCAACATCCTGGAGCTGAGATGAAGTTTAAATACAATGTTTGAAATGCTATTGATTAGATATTGTAGGTCATCCAGACTTGAAATCATGCCCTCTGAGATCCAAAGAAGAGAAAATCCTGCAGCAAAGACTTCAAATAAACTGTCAGCAGAGTTTTCTCCACCAACAGAAGTGACTTCCCTCTTGTGTCGCAGCTTTGCTGCCATCTGACTCCACAGAGAGGATTTTCCCCCAAAGCCTCTGACAGGCTGCGTTTACCAGCGTAAACACAGAGGTCAAGGTGAGCGGATGCTTCACTTCTAACAGCAAACACGGGAAGCATGTGCTGGGTGAAGTTTGAGGGGAAACTATTTTATCTGTTTTTGCTGAGCTTGTCTGACATTTCTTAGGTTTTTTTTTTTGTACTTCAGTAAATATCTCTCTCCAGATCTCTGTCCTTGCCCCTTCTTAGCTCTCTGTTCCTCTTGACTGCACTCTGGGCATGTGTGAAACATTTAACATCACAGAAAAGGCAGAAGAAAACATGAGTTCCCACTTATTTCTCCCTCCTCTGATAACAACAGCTGAATCCTGCACTCGATTTACACCCGTCTTTGTGTCTCCAGCAAATATTTTGCTCCATCTCACAGCAAATCTGCCACAGCGAGACACAGAGCAGGAACGCCTCCTCTTTAGAGACGCTGCATTCCACTCTTTTGTCCTTCGTGGCTGCTCCGAGCAGCCGCTTCAAACCCGCCGCCCCCGTTTTTATATCTCACCTTGTTGTTTGGGGAGTGACAGCGAGGCCCTCGAAGAGCATCGCACACATTCCTCCCCCCCCTCTTTTTCCCCTTAATTGCCGCTCTTTTCTAAGGCGACGTGTACATTGTTTAATATCCACAGTCCCTGGAGACAATGGGCCACTTGACCTTTGAACCCAATGAGGCAAAGGCAGGCTTAACCTGATGTTGAGATCCTCCACTGCCATTGTCTGTGAGGCAAGGGACCCAATATGGCTCTAGACTGAAGGGGGGGCAGTTACTGCATCTGCACACCAATTTGTTTGTCACATATTAATCCCATCCACCCCCACCCCACCCCACCCCATCCCACCCCCACCTCCGACCTCCAGCACAGAGAAACACAGCCCACCCATGGACGATGGCACTATTTCCACAAGTCTGCTGACCCTGCTTTCACCCTGAGAACTGTCCCTGTCCAGCAGCAGGTACATCTCAGCTCTCTGTGCTGGAACTGCAGCTGGATGTGCAACAAGGCAAAGCTCCATGTTTGTCTATCTATCTATCTATCTATCTATCTATCTATCTATCTATCTATCTATCTATCTATCTATCTATCTATCTATCTATCTATCTATCTATCTATCTATCTATCTATCTATCTATCTATCTATCTGCACTAAAAGAGAGGAAGTGTCTGTTTTCTATCAAGTAAAATGGAGAACCGGCAAATATCTACATTTCGTTCAATGATACCAAAGAGTTTTTGCTTAAAACAATAAGTTATCAGCTGACTAAGCAAAGGAGCCTTTTTTAACCCAGAGAACTGTTCTGAAACTTTATCAAATCAAATTTATACCAAAACAATCAAACAAAACTTGCATATCAAAGAGAGAGCTGATGTGCACTTTATGAAAAATTATTGTACTAAATCTCCCTGATCCAGCTATCAAAAAGGATTATTGATGAGCAACACTTTTAGATGTTATTTTCACCCCTGTCTGAATGTTGGATAAAAACACAGCCTACTGATTTAGTTTACTGATTTAGTTTTATTAGCACTACAAACCAGTGACTGTAGCAGAGCCCCTCAAAATATTATTTAGGAAATTATATAATTGTTTGTTTAATGAAAACAAAACAGATTGTTATGTAGCATAACTTGTTGGTTTGTCCTCAGTCTGAATTAATCAGAGGATTCAGCTTGTTAATTGATGGCTTTTAGGGGCTGAGGTACTTTAAGATGGACCCAAGCCCCACTGCCGTCATGCTAAGCTAACCTGCTGCTAGCTGTAGCCTCAGATTTTACAGACAGACGTGACAGTGAGTTTGATTCAGTCTGAGTTTTTTCCTTTAAGAAAAGCAGCATCAGATCTGACATTTTTTTTTTGCAGCCGTTGTACAGTTAGAGGTTATTTAGCATTGAGATAAACCCTGTTTTAATTTAGCCAATTAGCGGTTAGCCCAATTTGCTACAGACAATTTGAGCTTTTCAGTTTTTTAAAAATAATTTAATAATGAAAGCATTTATGTATTTTCTTTTTTCTTCTTTTAAAGAAAATTGATACATTAGTTTGATTAGATTATTAGCAATATTTAATTTATTTGAGTAGTTAACACTTTTATTTTGAAAGTATTTCAGGGTCAGCAGGAGAATCAACAGTAGATCTGCAGGTGTAGACCAGCTGGTTTTTATTTCTTTTCATTGACTGTTTTTATTCATTTTTTTTGTGAGCAGGCCAATAAAGTGAACTGACCACGTCAACCTTTAAAGTTTATCGATAAATAACTGGTTTGCAATCACGGGCAAGATGGGAGAAAAAAAAGACATTATAATACAAAGGAACGTCTCATTAAGACCAATGAGAAAGCAAATTCCACACATCACCAAGAAAATAAGTTTTAATGTGCATGTTCATGCAGTTTATAAGAATAGATTCATTTGGCTACACACAAAAAAATTATTAATTCATTACCAGCTTCATAGTTTGACACGCTTTTATAGAAATGAGAGGTTCATATAAAACACAACACTGTCTGTACCAGCTGTTGTAATATATTATTTTATAAAGCCAGTAAATATCTCAGAATCAAAAGTATAAGTGGCTAAAATATACTGCTGAGATAAATTCACTTCACCATTATTTTGGTGGATAATTATTTCCTGTTTATATATACATTAAAAACACTGATAGACATCTGATATTTCACAATCGGTCACAATTCTATACAAAAACATTGCCCACATGTGTTTATTTGAACCTGAACATCCAGATGTGTGACTCACGCCGTCTGGAAGCTGTAACAGCGCAAAGCGCACAATATAAACGCAATAACTTATTCACATGACATAAATTACTATTTCCACATCACATATTTACACACGGCACCTTTGACCATTAGTGCATTACAGACAGCATTACTGTGTGGATATCATCTCCTCATGCACGAGTGAAGCGGTGAGAAACCCTGCGGCGGTTTTGATGAGAGGATGCGGACGTTGGTTGAGGCTTTTCACGTTTCCCAGCACTGGAAGACGTTCCCTGAGTCATTGGATATTTCAGGTGCTGAAAATGTGCTATTTTAATCCTGACAGAGATGAAACTCAAAGCTTCCATTACATTGAACATGTTTATCTGAAGCTAATCATTCAGTTTACAGAAGAAACAGCCGGAAACGGTGTAATCAGTCAGTTTGTGCAGTCAACAAATGTTCTATGTTAAAATAACTGGACAAATTTTTATTGTTGTAGGGGAACCAGACGCAGAGTTATTACATACTATACACACTAATGAACTAACAGATTGTTTTGAATGTCTGACCTGCATAGTTCATTTTACTCCAAGATGTTCTTTTGAAAATGGTCACAATGACCAAAGAAAAAATGAGCCAGAACAATAAAACCACTGACCGCTGATGTGAATAACAGCAGTCCTCTACAAATGGAAATGGTCTGCTGGGAAACCTTAGGTCCTGGCATTCAAGTTAGACAAGTACCAAGACTCCTTGGACTCAGCGTGCACCCCCCCGCAAGACACTGTGCCCAACCCGCACTGTAGCATCTGCTCAGTGATGGCTGAACGACCACGACAAAGAGCGCAAATCAAAGTTTATGTGGCCTCCAGACTTCCATTCCGCATTCTAATCCAAGCATCCGCGGGATGCACTGTAACCAGCCAGATCCAGTCATTCTTAAAAAGAACTACTGCACTGATGACATACACCTCTATTTAAGTAAAACTCAAAGCAGATCTTTATTTCATTGTCAATAATCATTAACAATCAGCATGCATTGTAGAACCCTTGTCCTGGTAGCAGACATCCAGACGCCCTCAGAGGTGCTGTCTCTGTCTCTGATTGGTTAGAGTTGTGACACAAAGGCGACCGACGCAATATTTATGAGCTGGTTTTATTGTTGTGGCTCATCAATGTATATTCATTGTTAATCCTTTAACGTTTTATAGCATAAAGCTTAAAAATGGCACAAATTGCACATTTGCACATGATGTTTGTCTGATGTGTTGAATAGTTCAACATATAAAATGCTCCACTACTCTCAAACTGAGTCACCAGAAGTGACTTAGCCTGGTATAAACTTGAAACTTGCATGTTAAAGCTTTGGGGAACATCGTCGCCTGTATCAGGTTTGTGGCAGGTATCAATCTATCAGAAAATAAACCAGTATTTACAGATGGTGGTGGCCTGTGTTTCTCTGCTGTGTCACATCTGTTTAGATGCAGATTTGAGAAAATTTGATGACTTATTTGTTTAATAAATGGCCGTTAACGCCCGCTCTGCAGACATGTGGCATAGTTTTTGTTACTTTAGGGAAGGACCAGGCTGCAGGCTTTAGCATGCAGATATGAAAGCACTTTCATTTTTATCAAAATCTTTGTAAGAAAATACTCAACCTTTGTTTTGAGTATTTTATTAATTTAGCAAAGAGATTTATACTTATGTGTCCACAAATTTGTGGGAATTGCAGAGTTTCAGGTGACTAGACGGAGTTTCTCAAAAAAGGCAAGATACATAAAAACAGATGTTTGAGGTATCAGGATGACTGTTGGATCCACAGTTGAAAAATGCATTTGAGTTTTTGTTTAAGGCTTCATCTTGCTAAATAAAGTTCTCTTTATTTCAGGTACAGGCTTGTCTCCCATCAGACTACAATGCAGTTCAGTTCCCAGGAGGTCAAGGTTAGCCATGACCCCTGCCAGGTCTACTACCTGCAGCCACAGGACTCCACCACCATGTCCTCGTACTGCTTGTAGACCACATTGTTTCCTGAGTCGATGTAGAGGATGCTGATGGGGCTGAGTTTGGACGGGGCGCAGCAGCTTGGAGGCATGTTGCTCGGGTTCATTGAATTCATCAGAGTCTGGATGATGGCGTGGTTGGTGGGCTCCAGGTGGGAACGCAGGGGGAAGTCACATACACCCTCACAGTGGTATGCCTCATAGTCCAGTGGGGCGATGATCCAGTCGTCCCAGCCCAAATCTCTGAAGTTCACATGGAGGGGCTTCTTGCTGCACCTGGATTTGGACTTCCTGCCATGTCGCTTCCTATGGCGGGTTTTGGGTGCAGCAGTCCTGCGTCTCCTGCTGGCTTTAGTGCCAGGGCCCCTCTCTTTGGGCTTTCTCTCGAGGCCCAGTAATGCTCTCCCCTCCCTCCTCTCACTGAAGAGGGTCTGCTTCTTCTTTGACCGGGTGAAGACCACTAAGATGGCTTTCTTCTGCTGAGGCCTCCCATGTCTGTGCAGTCCCAGAAGATGCAGGTCCAGGTCCCTCTCAGGATTGTCCAGCATGGCCCTGAGCTCCAGGCAGAAGTGTTTCCCCTGGCTTTGCACTTGTCGCTCTTTGAATATCTCCCACACGTCCAATACTTCCCACTTTGGCCTGTGGGAACCCTCCAGGTCGAGTGTTTTGGAGCTGAGCAGCTGCTGGTCATGGCAGGAGAGGAGCTGGATGTCGACAGGCTCTGTTTCCGATATTCTGAAATTCCCAGACGCTTTGGTGTAAATCCTGAGCTCGGCTCCCAGCACCTCCGCTTTTTCTGAGAGGGTTGAGACATCGAACAGATACTGTTGTCTCCTCAGAGGGGAGAGTGGGAGGTCATCTGTGGAAAGCATTAAAACAGCAGGGTCAGATGCCTTCTCATGGAGATGATCTACATACCACAAAGATGTGGAATCTGACAGATAAATATTCCAAATGCTGCCTGCACTGAATTAAAGTGGGAGACAAAGTATGAGTCACACGTGAACCAGCAATACCTGCTGCACGCACACACACACACACACACACACACACACACACACACACACACACACACACACACACACACACACACACACACACACACAGCAGAGCGCCACATACCTTGCCCACTATCCACAAAACTTGCAATAGTGTTTGCAGCTTTTGAAGAACGGAATAAACTGGCGTTGAGACCCAGTTTCTCCGCTGTGGAGAAAGTCCTGTAAATAGACAGCATGTAGTCATGCGGCTCAATTAAGTCTTTCGGCGTTGCTTTGTTGTTTCTGTCCTGTGACAGTGGCGCGTAAAACTCCTTAAAATATTTAGACGCTTCTTGTGAATTAAAAATCGTCGCCAACTTGCTGCTCTTCGGGGCCGCTGGGGGGGAAATAACGAGAGTCTGGAAACAGGGCATCTCCCAAACAAACGCAAGAAACCCGCAAAGAAAAGAGAAGTGATAGAAATCCATCCTCTGCGCTGTGGCCGGAGGACCAGAGCTGGACTCTGCATCCGCTCCTGTGCAGCAAGTGGCTGCTCCGCAAAGTGCGCACAGCTCATGGGGACAGGCGGCGCACTGTTTTGAAAAGGACAGAACACGCCCACATTGTTCTGGAGGCTAGGAGGAAAGCGCAGATTAGGCTGTAAAACTAATTGTTCTTCTGACACCTCCCTCGCGGAAAAACAGATGTGCGTTCAAAAGATGTGCGTCAACTTATGGCACAATTAACGGAGCTCCTTTTCTATCACGAACCTGCTTGAACGTAATCAAAATGGATTTGATTTTTAGTTTGAAGCCTGCGTTTTAGAATGTTCTCTGCAGAGCTGTTCCTATATCCAGGCCTTGGTGCATCATGTCTTTAGGGTTTACTGTGGAGTCTAATGCCCTCTAGTGAAGCGCAGAGTAGAAGAGAGTGCTCTGATGCAACAAAGGAAAGGCGCAGGGACGCAGCGTCCTTCAGCACCTTGGACAGAGTCTGTACTCAGCAGACGGAAATATTTAAAATAATAACCCTTGCCTAAAGAAAAAAATATATGTGAGAAAAAGAAGAGTACAGAAGTACAGCTACTCCAGGAAGAGTAGCTGTATTTGTTACAGCTAATGGAGATCAAAATAAATAAATAAAAGAAACTCAAGAGACACTGATGCAACAAAGAGCTGCTTGATGATTAAAAAATAGAATTTATTTAAAAGAGAGCTTCAAACAATCATTGACATGCACAGAATTATTGCAAAATTTCATGTTTTCCTTCAGCTTGTTACAGTATTATTGCACTTTTTAAAAGTGGAGAGAGTCACACCTGTATTAAACCCCACACATGATACAATGAAAGAACCCAAAACCCACAGAAAATAAAATCAAGTACACAAAAACATTCAAGAAAAGCTTCAGTTTTACTTGACAAAATAGTTAAAGTGACTATTAGTTATGGTGCCCTCCAGGAAAAATCCACCATGTACATAAATCATTCAGCAAATAGGTTTGTTTTACTCCTTCGTGTTAAAGTGACTTTGAGCTGTCCTTCACAAAACGGGCTGAGCTCTTCTAACCTACGGAGCAGCATCTGCACAGCAGGCCACAGTGTAGATGATGCTGGCCAGGCACAGAGCGCCAGCGGAAGCAGCGGCGCCGGAGCTGAAGATGCTCTCATCGGTTGTGGGAGGTGTCGGCTCTGTAATGTTGACAGTTGGGATCTGGGTGGTGGGAGTGTTCTTAATGGAGAAGGATCTTGAGGTGGTGCCCCACTCCTTCAAAGTGAAGACCATCATCAGGTTCTCACCTGCAGGAAGAAAAGGAGTTAATTACAAAGGTGTTGATACTTCAGGTACATCTGATCAAATCCCAAACTGAGTGACATTTCGGTCAGTTCCTCTTTTCATAAATAATGCTGGATATTTATTTTATGCACATATTTGTTTCTTCATTTTTTTTTATCGTGCTCCTATGATGAATGTAGCACTTTGGTGAGCGCTAGCTATTATCAAATACTGTTTCGGTTCAGGCGAGGATGTGGAGACGCACCGCTGTTAAGAATGGACAGATCGGTGAAGTTGGCCCAGCAGGTTCTGAACAGGATTGTGGTGTTTCCTTCAAGTCCATCAACGCTGTTTCCGCTGGAGTCCTTCAGACTGGCTGTAACCATGAGTGTCGTCACTCCCACGGAGACGCAGTTACCCTGCAGATTGTAACACACGACTATGTGAACGGACAGCAAAAACTCTGAGCTACTTAATAAGAATTAGAAGAACAAATCAGGTTTATAGAGAAATGCATTCAGAAAAGTGCAAGCTAATAAAGGTGTGACAGAGCACACACAAGGGCCAAATATAGAAAACAGATTTAAGCCTCGATTACACTCCGTATCTGTATTTTCATTGGAATTAATTTGAGTGTTTAAAAATGAGATAACTCTTAATTTCCAAAATGCCAGAAAAAAATATATGTTTCACTAACTGAAGCAGCCTAATTGGCTGTTACTCTAAAACAGGCGTCACCGTGAATAAATACAACCCCAGTGCATGTAAGAAGTGACTATGCACCGTAGATACTGGATCAACAAAAAATAAAGAATGAATTAAATAATGGTAATAGGAGATGGACTGATTGAGGGGAAGGGCATCTAATAATTCACAAATTACCCTAAAAAAGTTTTTTTTAATATGTTGTGTAAAAGAATAATATCACAGCTTAAGCTGCCCTTATGTCCTGTATAAAACATCAGCTTTAACAGCAGCTGTGCAGTAAAACATCTGCAGCTGTATCCCTGCCTCACCTCCTCATCCACAGCCATCAGACTGGGCTGCTGGTAAAGAGGGCCCACAAACTCCCCGGCTATCGGCTCCTCAATCAGAAGCAGGCGGGCCACGCCGGACACGTAATTCACTGCAGGTTCCTCTCTCGTCACTTCCTCTGTCGCCACCTGAAGTTTAAAGCAGTTACACACTTAATTTATTTTTATCGTCTTAATATTCAAACAGCTGCTATAGAGTCCACAGAAAAGATGTTATTCTGCTTCACCTGATTCCAGCTCGGGTCTGAGGATGGAGGAGGAGGCGGGACCATGCCGATGGAGGAGACATTAAAACCGATGGACTGACTGAGGTTTCCAGTAACTGCTGCCTGACCCAGTTTATCAGCGATGCTCTTCAGCAGTGTGAAGTCCTCATCACCTACACAGGGAGCAAAGATGCTCATAAGCTGGACCGATTGGACCCTAATCAAGAATAAAAGAAAAATCACACTTTTTCTCCTTCCTAACCGTTGGTGCTGTTCGTGGTTTCCTGGACAGGAGATTTCTTGATCTCCACCTCCACCGTCAGCCCCACGGATCTCTTCCTGCGACGCGCGCTTCCATTCTCCCTGACGATCTTGGAGATGCGGATCATGTTTGGAGGAACTTTGAGGAACACAGCGAGGTTCTGGACCAGGCTGTCACTATAGAACTGGTCCTCGGTCAGGGCGGGGAAACCAAAGGCGATGATGAGAACCGGGGAAGTGCGGATCTCCACTGGTTGAGAGCCTCTAAGCACGACCCTCAGCATCTTGTAGTCCTGGTCAAAGTAATTGGTGCCCACGGTGGCGTTCAGCTGAGGGACGTACTGATCTGGAGTGATGGAAGAAAAAAGAAAATTTGACATCTTATTTCCTCAGTTCTTCAGCTATGACTCATACATGACAAAGACAGGTTCTTCTAATGTCTCCTGCTGCTTTCGCTAATATTTCTCTTCATTATTGGCCACTTTTAAGTCTTATTAGATCAACTCTAACGGTCAAAGATGTAAAACTGTAGCATTAGGTAGTCAACTTTTATAAAAACAGCTGAGCTGTTCTATTGAAATGTAGATGCAGATTCTGAGTTCTGCATTTGGCTCCTTCTTGAGCACCTGTGACACTAATGGGCACAATACACCTGTGTGTAAACATTCAGTACCTGCAGGCATGGGTTTCATCAGGGTGTAGTCGGTGTTATCAGCGTTCCACCTGGCGTTAGTGGGAACGACCAGCTGGCTGTTGACATACACATCCAGGCGCTGAGGGTTGGAGTAAAACACCGACACCAGGATGCTCTGCACAAAGTTAACAACAAAAATAATTAAAAATGTAAAAAGTGACTGAACTTAACTGTAGATTTAGACATCTGCTTTGTGGTCATTTTTTAAACCTTTAAACCTCTCAGGAGTGCCCTTTAAAAATGTTACTCCTTAAAAATATTACCATACATTTAATACATTCAGAGCAGTATTTTCTGACATGTGGGCAGACCTCAGACTGATCGGAGTTGAGCATCATGAGACGAAGTTTCTGCGGGCTGACGCTCGTGAAGTAAATGTCAAAGGAGTGACCGGTGGCCACGATGCCGTGGAAGAGAGAGAGTCTCTTCTGGCAGGTGTAGCCAGAACACCAACCGTGATCCTGAGGACCTACAAACAGACAAAACTGAGTTTTAAACTCAATCTTTTTTAACTGATTCAACCCCCCCCCCCCAAAAAAAAAAATTTTTCCTCATTCTACCATTGATCAGATCCACGTAGCCATCACCGAGCACAGCAACGGGGGACAGACGTCTGGTCTCCGTGTCGGTATCGAGACTTTCAATCGCCAGCATCCTGTAGTTCAGCCCGAAGCACTTGTAGCTTTGCCAGGAGCTCATGTAGGTGCACGTTCTCCTGATCACACCTACACACAAAAATCTAACTGTAACTAAACCCTGTAAACGGTAAACCCATGCAAAACTATAAATTTAGCCATTAAGCAATGAATCAATGTAAGAAATGAAACATAGAATATAAAAAGTAGCCGGCTGGATAAATGCAATAATTTGCTTGTAAGATACCATTTGAAACTGAATGCAGTGGCAGGAGTGTAGAGAAATGGATGTCTGATTATTGTGACTCAATCGACTGTCTTTTGTCTTTTCCAATAAACTTCCCTCCACTACTCTAGTTACCTTTGTGAGGGGCGATCTGGTTCACAGGGATTCGGCTACCATTGAGGGCGGTTAGCATGACTTTGGGGATGCGGTAGTCGCCCAGCCCCCTCCTGGGATCTCCTCCCCACTCATACTCAGACTGCGGCACCACAGCTCCCACTCCACCCAGGAACGATCCATCCAAGTCATTCAACAAGCTCTTTTTCTTTGCATCACAATCCATGTCCACGCAGTCAGCCGGGTTCACTTTACTGAGGCATAAAACATTAAATGTTGTTATAAATACCTTCAATAAAAATAACAAAACATTTAAAATGTTATACAGCTTTTCTGTCAGCTTAGATTCTAAACTGCAACCTGTAACGTGCCCCAGGAAGGAGTCCTAAATTAGTATTTTACCACTCTCTACATTAACTTTGTTTTGGGAAATAGTGAAATACAAAATTTCAACATTTTGTTCTACTCCATGGAATACACTGCTCAAAAAATGAAATCAACATTTTTAATCAGAGTTCAGCATCATGTCAGTTAAACCTCTGTGATATTGATGTGGTCAGTAAGTATCAGAGGGGGTTATTAATCAGTTTCAGCTGCTTTGGTGTTCATGAAATTACCAACAGGTGCACTAGAGGGGCAACAATGAGACACCCCCCAAACAGGAATGGTTTACAGGTGGAGGACACTCACAGTTTTCCCTCCTCATCTTTTCTGACTGGTTTTCACTAGTTCTGCCTTTGGCTAGGGTCAGAGTCACTGCTGGTAGCATGAGGCCATACCTGGACCCTACAGAGGCTGCACAGGTAGTCCAACTCCTCCAGGATGGCACATCAATACGTGCCATTGCCAGGAGGTTTGCTGTGTCTCCCAGCACAGTCTCAGAGCATGGAGGAGATTCCAGGAGACAGGCAGTTACTCTAGGAGAACTGGACAGGAGAAGGTCCTTAACCCATCAACAGGACCGGGATCTGCTCCTTTGAGCAGGAGGAACAGGATGAGCCCTGCAGAGCTACAAAATGTCCTCCAGCAGCCACTGGTGTGAATGTCTCTGACCAAATGATCAGAGCTCATGAGGGTGGCCTAAGGGCCTGCCGCCCTCTAGAGGGCGCTGTGCTCACTGCCCAGCACCGTGGAGCCTGATTGGCATTTGCCACAGAATACCAGACCTGGCAGCTCCACCACTGGTGCCCTTTGCTGTATACAGATGAGAGCAGGTTCACCCTGAGCACAAGTGATAGACAGACAGCAGGGTCTGGAGGAGCCGTGGAGAACGGCACTCTGACTGCCATCAGGTATCGGGATGAAATCCTTGAACCCACTGTCAGACCTATGGTGGTGCAGAGAGTCCTGGTTCCTCCTGGTGCACAACGATGCGTGGCCTCAAGTGGTGAGAGTTTGCTTTTTGTCAAAGAAACCAGGGTGATGCTAACCTTCAAGCTGGCTTACAAAAGATCTCATGTCCTACAGCATGTGAAAACCACGTTTTATAGGAGACATCTTTCTGTCGCAGCTTTAGCACATCTGACATCTATTAGCATGGAGTGACTTACCCCAAATCAGGCCTGTGAATGAACACTTTGGCCTCTTCTGTGCTGTCAATCACCCGTATGCCTGAAACCTGCACAGGGTGCTGCAGGTCTTCACTCTGTGGGTTGGTGATGAACATGATGTTTGCCTCAGAGGAGCAGACGTTTCTGAAATTGATGAATGTCGTGTCTGGAAAGAAAAACAATCAGGAGTTAGCAACATATTTAATGGGAATAAGTTCACTAACATTTCAAAAAGTCCCAAATCTCAGAGGCTCACCCACCTCTGACTGTCATCAGCCCTTTAATGGAGTTGTAGCCGTTGTTGAGATGATGAGCCATAGTTGGAGCATTGTTGTGGCCAGACTGGAACGTTGGCCAGCAGATTCCTGATCTGCCACCTGTACACATTAAAAAACAAATACATCAGTTAAAGAGAAGTTTATTAGCTTTTATATCTGCATTTACAGGGTTAATACAGGAATCTTAGAGTTCAATTTACTACCTATTTTACTACCTTTACAATATTTTTACCACCAGCACAAAATCGAGCAGCAGCCTTTTTTGGGGTGGTGGTGGATTCACAGCACTAAGCCATGTACAATGATAGCCCATCTCTCACCAAAGGCAAAACTTTATGCCACTTACTTTATGGTGTAACTGTGACATTGTCTTGACTAAGACCTCATAAACATTAATATTCCAAATGCATGAAGACTTAGGAAATTTGTTTTTTTTAAGAATATAAACAAAATGCAATGAAAATCAAGTTTCACAAGCTGATGATTTATTTTCCAATAAAATACTGGAATACTGGTTTGCTGCTGAGGTGTGACGGCAATACTTGTGCTCATAGCTGACCTTGAGGTTGCAGTGCTCTGTGTTGCACCAAAAAACGAAATAGGGATCTGCTCCCCCCACGCGCAAATCCGCTGCTGGTGAACAGTGGATGCTCGGTGTGATCAAATTTATATTTTTTCTGCACACTTTACAAAACGCCTGTCGATCATTCCCAATGACCGGCTTAAGCCAGTCTTTGAATGCTGGGTGATCGAGCCAAAGTTGTGAAAACTTACATTTTCCCATGACAAGGCCCAAAATGACTCGCTAGTCTTAACATACAAGCAGTGTTGCCAGATCTCGCGATAGAAACAAGCAACCAGCTCTACGAAAACAAAACCCCCAAAAAAAGCCCAACTGGCAACCCACAACACTGTGTAAAACAGAGGCCGCTTTTAAACAGTATAAACCTTTTTTATGACATTATACATAAACAACACCAAAATTATACTAAACACTTTTACTATAAAAATGTTGAATAGCTTAAAATCTTTGAATAGCTTAAAATCTTTGTATAACTTAAAATCTTTGAATAACACACTTTTAAGCTCTGATCAACAGAAAAGTGCATATGTAACAGCAATTTCACAGTAAACAGTCAACAAAAAAACTTTCTTTAAACTCTGTTTAAAAGAAAAGACACACATGTTGCAGCCAATTTGGTATGTAGTGGTGTCATTTGGGCACTAGGGGGTACAGTGTTTAGATTTCATGTTTGCTCTATATAAGGAAGTCTTTAGGGGCACAGGTGAAGGGAATTAGCGTCAGGAGGAAGCCACACAGTTTTTCAACCGTGTGTGGTTGGGTCTGAGGGTTATGCCTCGTTTTAATCCCTTTTTGCACTGTTTTTGCAGCTTACCTTTTATATTGTCATTATGCACTCCAGTTTGTAGCTGTTTTTTAAAGCTTTAAATGATAAATAAAGTATGGAAAGTAGCAGACATCGCAGACCTCTTTTCACCTCACCATGTTGGAAATGGCTTCTAGTTCCCTCAAGTGGCCTTTTGGTGGTTGGATTGCCACTACAACACATGTGCCAACTCGAACAGGCCAAGTGTAAAACCATTCTTTAAGTGCGCTCTCTTTCTCCCACTCTTTATTATATTTTTTCCATATTTTCCCCACTTACTGGAGCTCATCCTTATGCTGCCCTGTCACTCTGGGCTGTGCTTGGCTGGTATGAGTGTTTGGGTGTAGTTATGTTTTTATACAGATTTTATATTTAAACGAACTTAAAACAAAAAGTCTGCATCAATGGAAAAGTCAACTATATTGAAGGGGTGATGAAAAATTTACTAACAAGTCAAATTCTGTTTGTTACCTTTTATTTAATTTACTACCTTTTACTACCCTGTGGAAACCCTGATTTATTTAAAAAGAAAAAACATCCTTTTAAAATAATGGATGGTTGAAATCATCAACACTGTTAAATAAGAACTTTATGTTCAAAAGTTTTTAGTCAACTTGTCCAAGTTTTACTTTTTTATTCTAAAAGTTTCTGTGTCGACAAAAATCTCGATCTCAGAGTTTTATTTTAACCTCTCCTATTAAGGCATACCCCAAAATATCCAGTCTTTCTGTATTCCTCATTTAAATCACCTCAGAAAACTTACTTTAAAGCAGTGAGTGGCACGTAAGTGTTTTGTCAGGTTCGTGGAGGCTGTACTTTACCTTGGACGGGTCTGGGAGCCCGATGGTGTGAGGTGGTTGCCAAATTAAAGTCGATCTTGGACAAAGTGTCTGAACAGTTGAAGCTCGGGCTGCTGCCGACAATCAAGGAATTCTGGGGAAGAGGGATGCGAGATAAATCCTTTGCCAAAGAAAAAGATCCCAATGAACAGCTGCAATCGGTGAGCCAAAATAAACCGTCTCACCTGAATTAGCACCGTTTTGCTGGCAAACATGTGGGAGAGAGAAGGAGGACCGTAGACCAGAGGCATGATGCCCATGCCGTTGTCCACCAGCGTCACGTTGGAAACCACAACATCCATGATGGTCTGTGACGGGCAGAGGAAGAGCAGCTGGTGTCATTTCTCGTGTCTTATCCGCATTAAACAGTAACCTTTATTTTCTCACAAACACAGATCAGAACCCGAGTTCAAAAATATTGCTTGAACAAACAAAAAAGCAACAAAAACATTAAGTATGAGTCATCTTTAAAAGATAGTGGGGACAGAGTAGATTCAGGGGCCCATTTAAAGCACAGGGTTTGTTTTGATTAATAAAATGTCAAAATTATCAAAAAGAAAGATGATCTCATGCTGTAAAAAGCCTCAAAGCCTTCCCACAGTAGTCTCTCTCACTGTGGGCTCTACTTCATACTCATTTCACAGTGACACTCGGGATGTGTTACCCTTCATTTTTCAACATGTACGGTAGCCAAAGTCACTCTGCTGGTGCTCTCTGTGCCTTGTAATAAGAACATGGCTCTGAAGCTCATTCAGATGGGAGAAGGATGGATGCTCTCTGTGGATATCCAGGGGACGTGGGGATGTAAAGAAACAGGATCCAAATGCAGGACTCACAGCCGACTAAGTAAACGTAAAGCTAACCTTTTTATTACAGCAGGAACCCAAAGACCACACGGTACACAATGACACAAAAGAACGCAACATGAAGCCAAGAAATTCAAAAACTTGAACTGAGAGAAATCAAACAAACGAACCCACACAAGAGCGAAGGAAGACAAAGGCCATTTATCAGGGAAACACCAGGGGAACAAGACACAGCTGAAAGTAGGCAAGGTAAAGACACAAGGAAGCAGAAATAAATACTGGACATGAGAAACAAATGACTTACATGATAAAACAGGAAACATGAATACAGACACAGCAGGGAGAACAAAGAGGACAGAAGCTCAGAGAAAACAAACTGGAACCAAGACTTCAAAGCTGACGGGCGCCGAGAGCACAGAATACAAGTAACAATAGTAACCACAAGGTAACAACAAAGGAGACGAGGAGGCAGACTTTGGTTTTTATTATTAATGCAACAAAGGAGACGGGGCAATCGCTCTCACAGCCAAAGAAAGCACCCATGACCTTTTCCCAAACCTAACTCAGTATCTCTGTAGCTGAAACCTGAGCAGGGAGCAACAAAGAGCAAAAAGCCAAAAGCAAAAGGATTGTATGTAACGTGCAGAAAAAAAAAAAGCTAAAAATTTTAACACCAGACAGAGAACTGAGTTATTTTATCTGCAGAGATCACATGTTTCAGTTCTTCCTCGTGTCCTCTCATTAAACGCCCAGACCTCAGGTTGTTGCACTGTTTCGGTTTTTCATACCTGGAAGTAGATCCCGTAATCAAAGCTCCTCCAGACGAAGAAACCCTGGATTTGGGTGCAACCAGGCAACCCGTCGTTGTTCAGATAGACTCCAAACAGACCGCCATGAGCCTCATTATGGAGCCACGCCTCATAATTATTCATATAACCTGCATAAGGAGAAGTTCTGTCATTTACTGATCTGAAGGAGACAAAAATCCAGAGCAAAGACGGTCATTTCTTATTAAGGTTGACCACATTACCGGGGCACGGTTCACCATCAATGCGATACGCCACTCGCTCATAACCCGCCACAATGTTGTGCTGCAGTACAACATTTGTCCCTTCATTGACCTAGGTTTAAAAGAAACAGTCCAGATCATTATTATAGACATAAATTATTTACATTTAAGTGGTGGATTGTATATTTTTATAAAACAAACCTCAATGGCGGCGTTCCAGTCAAAGTTGAACGGCTCGTTTCTGCCCTGGTACGATCCGGGCCACAGCGACATCATCACCAGGTTCCTCCTCAGTGTTACGTTATCGCCCCAAATCCTGATGCCTGCACAGAGAGACGCATTTAGTCTAAAAATCCTAGAAGAACAGGGATTTATACATCTTGGTGATGGTGCGCACGGCGTTCACCTTCTCCCACAGTGTGGTGGACGATGTTATCGTCGACGCTCAGCCCGTCTGTTCCAAAAACGCCGATGGCCGGAGAGAAACCATCATGGAAAGCGCAGCCCTGAATGTACGACTCATCTGCTGAAACCTTTCACCCCAGAAAAAACAAAACAAGATTTAACAAAAACTTATTGAACAACAAAAATAGCAGCGCTGGTTTACATAAACTTATTCTACAAGATATAAAAAAGACAGTTGCAGTTGGTTTTCCTACTTGTTCCTGCGAGTTTGGAATTTCTGCACAAACTTTAATGCTCTGATGGATGAATGTGAATGTTTTCTTTATTAAACAGTATTAAATGCACTTAAAATGAACAGTGGATTTATTCTTGCAGGATGCTCCCACTGCCACCATCAGCCAATTTGTCTGTCATTACACTTATGAATTATTTAACTTTTAGCTGAATTTATATATGCTGTGTGTGTGTGTGTGTGTGTGTGTGTGTGTGTGTGTGTGTGTGTGTGTGTGTGTGTGTGTGTGTGTTGCTGCACCTCTCCCAGGTTGAGGAAGGCCACAGAGTAGCGGGGGTCAGTGTAGTCGGTCCAGCCTCCCTGACCCGAGTGGTAGAACTCCACATTCCTGATCTGAGCTTTGCCTTAAAAACAAAACCGAAAATTATGACCGACGAAGGTCTGAGAGTCTTCCTCACACCTGCTCATCTACTAGGACCATTTGTGGGACGCTACCATCTTATATGCTGTGCATGCAGCGTTTGACACTTGGACCCCAAAACAGTTCCCTTCATGGCTGTGACTGTTTCCACTGCTGTGTCTGCTTTAAGCCAAATTTGGCTTAAAGTCTATCTAAACTGAAAATCCCCCCCCAAGGCTACAGGGCACTGCTAACTCATCACTCCCCAATTTGATCATAACGCAGGCAGGGATCAGAACCTAAAATCACACTCTGACTATATTCTGTTGGTATAATAAATCATTTCAAATGTGAGTTGTGCGACTGAAAAAAGAGCAGGGTAATCAGATACTCTGGCTGGCCTCTAACGAATGCAAACAAATAATAATCTAAACAAATAAAATACAGTTTTTACCTTTGTAGGTTATTCCCTCCCAGGAGTAAGTGCCGACGAGCAGTCTCGCTCCGAACGAGTCTTCCATCATAGATGGATATTCCTGACCGATGATCTTGATGTTTCTGGTCACGAGACCGACATCGGCCGCCAGAGTGTAGGAGAAAGGCGTACCTGACACAGAGTGATTCCCACCTGAGAACGGAGAACACACAGACTCAGTGTTTGCTGCTCTCGAAACATCTGTTCCAGAAACTGAGGCGGTTCCAGGGTAATTTAACTCCATCACGAGTCAACTCTAACTGTCCTACAGAGGCAGTGAGAAGATACTTAACGTGTAGCTTCAGAGGAGGCAATAAACAGCCCAGTGATATGTCTTATAGGTTTGCTTTTAATGTTTTTTTCCCCACTTTGATGCCCTCTAAGTTCAAATTCTTATGGGTGCAGCACATACTGTAAACACAATGCTTTGCTGGGAGTTATATTATGAGACCGATCAAATCCATTTAAGCTGGTGTAAAACAAACACTTGGACAGTTTAAAAATGAGACCCATGAAAGTATTTTAATAGAACTTCAAAGCCTTGAAGTGCTGGGACGGGCCTCCAGAACCAGAACTGACCGTTGTGAGTGTGGGCCAAAAGCTGGTTCAGGGTCAGGATGCGGCCGTCTGCTGACACGGCGGTGATTCGACATTTCTCTGTCTCCTGTGCGCTGTAGCTGCTGGTGGAGATCACAACCTCGTCGCCGACCTAAACACATAACAAACACAAGAGGCAGCAGGTAACACACTTCATATAAAAAGTAATTACAGCAACGGCACTGGACAATCTGCTGGAAGGAGAACTGATCGATTATGTGGCTGAAGGTATAAAAAAATCAGGATGTTTATTGAGTTTTATACAAAATCCTACATGTGAGAGCAATCCACAGAATAATACAAACTTAAATGAAAGCGCACAGACCTGCCAGTCGACAGACTGCGACAGGGTCAGAGTGTTGGATCCGGCGTTAGCGGTAGCGGCGAGTTTGGTGTGGTAAACATTGTGAGGCAGCCCGTAGAGCTCCAACGTGCCAAACACACCTGTTACACAGGCAGAAATGTCATTTCAGACACGGTGGATCATACATTTCTGAACTTAGCAATAATGTAGCACCTTTATGAGAATGGATGAAAGAAATAACTTCACAAACTTCAGCTTTTGCTCATAAAAAAATAAAAACATTTTAAACTGGTGGGAACGCTGGCCTGGAATTTCAAGTCATGCAGTAAAAGCAAATGGCTTCATTAACTGCTTCAGTTGTGTTTAGGTGTTGTGGCATTTGTTACATAACTGCAGCATTTATCTTATTGCACTTTAGGTTTTTAGAAATGTCATCAATCTCTCCATGTGGAGCTATATTTGCAGCACATGCACTGAAATGCTGCATGGGAACGTTAAATATAGTGCAGCAGTTTTCTTACCCAGGACTTTGGATCCCTGGTTGGGTCCGTTTGGCAGAGGCCATTCCGCAGTGCTGTGGTTCCCTCTCAGCTGGATGTGCAGCTGACCTCTGAATGGCTCGTCCTTCCATCCCGCAATCAGCCGGCCGCCCTGAAAGAGTGGCACATGTTAACATCACCTCACTCAACATGCTGTGCCACACATCAATTCAAATTATCTTTCATATTACGTAGAATATAATGTAAAATACACTTGAGATTAATTCTGTATACATTTATGGCATATAGAGTGAGGTTTCTCTCAAATGCAATCAGGTGATATGAAGTCCATTTATTCTGGATTATGATGTTGGAGAGATTATGATGATACTGACCTGGATGGAGATGTAGACAGCATCTATGACGACAGTGTTGTACTCGGGCACAGATCGAGCCTGTCTGCTAGACGAGCTGTTCATGGTGTCGGGTATCTCGAGGACTCCGATGACTGTGAGCTTATTGAGACGGGGGGTGTCGGTATCCAAAACCACCCACTGCCCTGTGGTTTAGCATGGATAGAGAGGCATCTCAGTCACTTATTTTATTTTCAGAAATTTCCTTTTTGTGCTACTATTTTTTTAAACTGGCTCCTAAAGCAACAAAAATCCATTTTTTTATCATTTAATTTCAATTAAATGTCCTGGTTTTAAGCTTCATTACCTGATGGGATGACTACATCAGCGCCCTCTGCTGGTTCAGTGAAGTGGTTTTCTGCTGAACCTTTCCAGAATGAAGCGTTGGACCATCGGCTACAGAAAAACAGATATTTTGATATTAGGAAGGCCACAGCAGAGCCAGTTACATGCACAAATCTCCTGACAGTAAGTCTGTAAAGAGACAACAGTGGGAGTAATTTACATGAAGTTGGCAGGTCGGCGGCTGGGTAATGGGGTGAGAGTGGCTGGAGCTGGTGGTGGTGGTGGGATGCAGTTGGGGTAGAAGCAGCGGTAGACTGCAAAGTTTGTCTCCACGTCAATCATGGAGCGGTCAACAGTGTTCCTCCTCCTGCGCTGGCTCGTCTTCCCAGACACTGCAGACACAGAACGATGTTACTGAACGCACGGATACGCTTTATTTTAGGCACCTTCCTAAAAACTCAAGGTCACCTTACACAGAGCAATAAGAAGTCCATAAATATAATGGATGATATGTAAAATCTAGAGGATTGATGTGATGCACATGCACAGTCATGCACGCTGCAGTTCACAGTCACTCTATAGCGATACGTATCTCCTATGAAGAAATCAGACACACCGACAATTTATGTTGCAAAAAAAAAAGTAGGTATATGATAAAAGCCAATAATTTTAACCAACCCTGACACGGCATGTGATATTACAGCAGCTTGTAACACAACTGAATTTTTAATATTATAAGCTCATTTCCAGTACTTTTATTCCACTAGAGTAACTTTGCATGATTCACAGTTCAAAATAATCCTTTTTTTTTTAATCAAATACCTTCAAACCAAATTTCTTCTGATATGACTTTGAACATCCGGAGGGTGGAGCCCAGTCAAAGCTGTGCACCTGAGATGACTGTATCAATGATATCTTTGACATCACTAAGAGCCAAACCAGGTGTTTACAGTATCTAGTAGCTTGAGTCTTTGTTTCTCAGGGATTCATTTTACATACTGACCTCATTATTTAATGTGAGCAGGCATTATTGTAGTATTATACATATATGTAAGAAAATGAGGAAATACATAATAGGTTCAAAATTTGAAATTCAATGTATCCATATTAAATTGCGTCTAACCGATGTAGTAGAGGTCGTTGGAGGTTTTATTGAAGTACCAGTCTCCGTTCTTGTTGTTGCTGAAGCTCAGCGGCATCGATGAGCCGTTTCTCTGGTCGACGATCTGGAAACTGTCCAGGCTCTGGGTGAAGTTGTGGTTGATGATGACGTACTGATCTGGCTGCACGCAGAGAAACGTACGACTAAACATCAGCATCTGAGAAGCGGTATTTAACATATTTCACTCACAGTTCCCGCGGTGGGATCTCTGATTACCTTGAAGCCGTAGAATTTCCCACTGTACGTGATGTTGGTGATATAATCCACATTTTCAAAGTACCAGTTGTACGTCTGTCCAGAGGGCAGCAGGCCCATCCAGCCAAACGGATGAGTCAGTCTCTTCTTTAAATATGGGACCCGAGAGCTCCCTGAGTTTAAAGTATCAGATAGGACAGGTCTATGTTATAGCAAAATCAGATGTTTCTAGTTTGTTGTAAAAGATTTACTACAATTCCTACTGAACACCAGTAGATGTCAACACCAGTAAGAAAACAGCTCCTTCTACAACAAGATGAGATCTGGGGTTTTTTATACCATGTGAGTTGGTTAAGATCACATTCTTGGCCTGCAGCGAGCTCGGCGAGGGATTGTTAAATGCCAGACGGTGGAAGTTGACGGTGTGGTCACACACGGCGCCGGGGAAGCCCACGCTCCATTCGGCACTCTGGAAGCAGTGAGCAGGGTCCAGCAAGTCACTCATAGGCACGACTTTATGGCTTATGTTTCCTGGAAATGAGCAGAAAACAGACCTTTAAAACTGTGACCTTCATTAAGAAAACTATTTTCTGAAAGCCTCGTGCATTCAGTAGTTAATAGTAGCAGTGGTAATTTGAGAGGTTTGTATGCAGGAGCAGAGACTACCTGTGAGGGAGCCATCAGTGTCCACCAGCTGCACTTCGTGCTCCCACCTGAAGCCGGCCTTGTTGGGTGAGTTCATGTACTGGATGCCGCTGAACCTGGCAGCCCAGCCACCACAACGGTCCAAGCACACCCCATCGATTGAGGTTACCCCGATGGCCGCGCAGGAGCTGCGGTTAAAGTTGATGAACTTGCTGTTAAGGACACTCAGGCCGTCGTCGAAGGGCAGGATGATGCCGCGACGCGTGCAGAAGTCGCTTCCCAGTCCGAGCTCGTCCACGTGGCCCACGAAGGTGCTATTGGACACTGTTGCCCCGCCGTCTTCTCCGAAGCCGCTCACGGCCCATTGAAAAATACGCTTGGTTTCAATGCCTGCTTTCTCATTGTTGACCATGATGAAGCTGTTGAACTGCACGGCGCCTACATTGACCCACTCAGCACCCTTCTCACAGTTCCAGGTGGTGAGGGAACGGAAGACAGCGGGTTCAGGGATCGAGGACCTGCAGCCTCCGTTCTTCATGGGGAAAAATTCTTGAAAAATCCAAAGGCCGAACCAGCCCTGAGAGTGCACGGTGTTGTTGTAGAACTCACCGAGGGGAACTCTCTTCTGACAGATATTTGGGTTGTAGGACGGGCCATCGGGGTTATTGTGCATGCGGTACCAGAAGCCGAAGTGGGTTCCCCCCGCGGCTGCGTTGTGGCGGATGATGTTATTGGGATTGGTGACCCAGTACGCGGCAGGAGTGACGTCATCATTCAGCAGGCTGGTGCTCTGTTTGACAAACACAGCCAGGTTGTACTGCAGGATGTTGTTTGTCTCAATGCCGTCCTCAATGAAGAAGGCCCCCCCCATGATGTCGTAGATGACATTGTGTTCCACCAGAAGCCGGTGGGTGTTGTGGATGGTTACGGCCCTGTTGAAGGTCTGATGGATCGCGCAGCCTCTCACGTACGACTTGTAGTTGATGTCTCCCATCAGATGCCAGTGGATGGGATACCGTCCCAGCCTGAAGGCCTGTCCGGCGTGGAAAACCTTCAGGACAACAGCAGAAAGACTTTAACCTTTTCACACATTAAAAATAAACAAAAAATAATAGCACTGCAGATATAGAAAAGGTTACAAAATGAAAACCAATTTCACCTCAACATATTCCAGACGGCCGATCGCAAGATTCTCATTTGGTCTGGGTGCGTGGAACATGATGCAGCCTCCAAACTGATCGCTGCCAGCCTCCTCTCCAAACCGACCCTGGAAACACGTCTGGGTGGTGAATTCACCTGAAAAACACAGAAGAGCAAAAATGATCTTTAGTAACCAAAGTGGAGGCTTCAAGCCATAAATATGCAACATATTTTAACTTCCACTATCACACAGTACCTGTGTTGAAGCCATCCGGGCATGCTGCGATCTTGTCATCCCATTCTAGATGTTGGGAGCCTCGAACAACAATGTTCCTGGTGAGGAGACCCACCTCAGCCCTGCCCTCAAACACCGTGCCATCAGGCAGCGTCACGGATACCCCGAGGTGAGTGTAGTTCAGCGGTTTGGTCAGAGTTAGAGTCATTCCATCTGCCGAAACGGCGCCGATCCTCCTCACCTCATTCTCTGCTTGACTGTGCCTGGAAAATTAATAATTATGTTTTTAGCCCCTCCTGTAGATTTACTGAAACTTCACAGGAATTACTGGATAACAGGTGCAATCCCGACATGTTCTCTTTGTCATGACCGTATAATACATCGAAAGAGGTAATCTACATGCTATGGCTGCACCGTGATCAGAAACACATAAGTGACTTTTCTATCTGAATGCATAGATTTAAATGTTGTTTTGTAATCTTCAGCTCATCTTTAACCCTGTAATGCTGAAGCTCTTTCACTAAAATTCATGATATATATATATATATATATATATTTTTTTTTTTTTTTTTTTTTTTTTTTTTTAAACTTCTATTCTTTTCACTGTCAGTATCTTCCGGCCATCCAGCTGAGCAAATCCATTAAATTATGCAAAGCCAGGAACGGGAGCAATGGCAGGTACTGCTACTCAGCTAATGTAGGCTACTTAGCTTTCAACTATATATTTCTTATTTAAAATATTCTTTTTTACAGTGTTAAAGTGAACAAAATGGAACTGGAAACACTGATTATATCAGCTAACTGAATGTACCTGTGTCCAGTGGAGGCAATGACGATCTCATCTCCGACTTTCCACGTCACCGCCTTCATCAGCGTCAGCGTGTCTGAGCCACTGTTTGCTGTCCGGGCCAAGTGGGTCCAGGGGATGGGCACAGGAAGACCTGAGTTTTTTTAAAAAAAGGGAATTTCAAACTTGAGCAACTTTTACAAAACTGGTCCCCTCGAGAGTTCTTAAAGTTGTCGGTTCCTGAGAAACAGAAATGACTTTTTGAACCTGAAGAGAGCAGATGAGGTCACACCAACTGCCCTGAAGATCAAGACCTCAAACTACTGTCAGATTACTATTACATGATAGTATTGCTATGACATGTAATGCATGTTTTAGAAATAACTGGGTCAAAGCTATTTCAGCTTTCTATGATTTCTGGATTAATAAGTTATACCTCAGGGGTGAGAGAAGTATTCTCATTATTTACTAAAGTAAATGTAGGAAACAACAACATTAAAATTCAGTGCATCACGCTACTTATTTAACAAGCTTACTCGATACACGTGTGTGTATGAATATGATTTTGTGTGTTTGTACCATGGAGGTCCAACACGCCCTCTCTGATAGCCAGGGTCTTGGCTCCATAAACAGGAAGTTCAGGTGAGCGCAGGTGTCCGTGGAGCGTGATGATGGCCTTGTGCTGGAATGGCGCCCCCTCCTGTCCGATCTGGAGCAGACCGCCGTCGGTGATCAGGATATTTTCTGCCTGCAGCTCGATGTCCGCTTCATCGAACACCAGCGTCCCTCCTGAATGTTACAAGAGCTTGAATTTCTCTGGCAGCTCAATTTTCACATTTTTTATTTTAATATTTTATCATATTTACAATAAATGTTCAACATAAGAACTATTTATTAACCAGGAAACGAGAAAAACAACCCTGAAAACCTTAAAGAAGCTCTGCTGTATCATTACAAATACACAATGTGGGCATGTAAAAACGCATTAGCAGTAATTTTGGCACCTTGAATAAGCAGCATTTTGAGCACAGGTGTGCTGGTGTCCAGCAGGACGGTTTGGCCCTTAGTGATGACGGCAAAAGTGCCCTCCTCAGGTGGGGACAGACCTCCCCACGTGAACCTGGACGACCACACGTCAATGTAGAAGAAATCTGCGTTGTCCTAAAGAAAAACAACAACAACAAAAAAAACACCTGATCAAAAACGTGTATCAGGAAAATTAAAAGCAGACATTCAGAACTGCTTTGAAACTGATCAATCTCACCATTTTGGCGATGCCTCGATTCCCGATGCTCACTCTGACTTTGGTTTTCTGAGACTGCCTCTGAGCGTTGGTCACGCAGATGATGTGTGTGCTGTTAGTGGACTGCACGTCACACACCGACCCCGCGATCGTCACGTTGACTTCATTCACATCAGAGCTGCAGTGCAGGAGGGGGGAGCGAACATGAGGACGATTAATGAGGAATCAGGGGACACAGAGGATGTGGGCTCATTTTTAACTCTCTTTTTATTCTGGGACCTCCTCTGATCCTCTCTCTTTAAGGCTCCCTGCATGACTCCCCAACTTTTAGGGCTGGAGAACATCTGGAAGCCTACCGAGGGGCAGCACCTAGTGTTTTTGATTTGCTGAAGTGGGCTCAGCACAAAAGTATGGAGCTTATTGATAATGAACACTAACATAGTTCATTATGTGTCAAATACGCTTAATAAAAATGCAGCACTTGTAATCACCACGTGCCTAAAGTGAGTAAATGAAAACTTATTGTTATATGTACCTGAAACCAGAACCGGTGACTGTGAGCCGGGTGCCTCCTGCAGTGCTGCCTCTGCGCGGGGAAACCCCGCTGATCACTGGAGTCAGCTGAGATTTATAGGTGAAGCCGTTCGATATGTTGACCGCATCACGTGGGTTAATGACAGCAACAACGCAGCTGACATCTGACTGGGTGCCTACTCACACACACACACACACACACACACACACACACACACACACACACCCACACACACACACACACACACACACAGAAACAGACAAATCACACAACAACACAAAGACAGATGCTTTATCCTCCATCTCATCATCATCCATGTCAAATTATCTTCTTATCAGATGTGACCGTTTTCTGCCTGGTAACAAGGCGGACAGCATTCCTCAAAAGCGCAGCCTGTCTCCATGAGAGTCGTGAATTCAGCTGATATCATGAATCAGCCCAACAGTAGTGTGACAATGTAGCAGCCATGCTCTTTTTCACAAGCCACAACCTCAAATTTGTAACAATTTTAACAATCAAAAAGTATCCGAGTTACATTTTTGTGAAATTAGTTTTAGATCAGCGAACTCTTGTAAAAAAAAATCATATTAATTTAGTGTAATGTGTGGATGCTTGTAGTAAGAAAGCACATTGAGTGCTCATTCTGAGTAGAAAAGCTCTATTAAGCACCAGTCCCTTTACCATGTAGTCCATTTACACAGTCCTACAGACAGTGGCAACATCAAGGCACCCACAGGTCACCAGGGAAAAACGCGCACTCTCCGATCGTTTGCTGAGTGGATGCTGGAGATTCCTGTCTGTGACTGGGTGAAATCAGTTTCCAAGACCACACCAAAAACTTCCTGGTTATTACTCTTGTAATGGCCTGTTGTTTGTATGAACGACGCTGACTTGTATGCAAACACTTCCCAAATCCTTAAAAGTTGCGCCTGTAGAAACATGTCTGTCGCAGCGGCTCCATGGTGTAGTGGTTTACTCGCCTAACAAGTAGAAAAGCCCCGTTTTGATTCCAGGATGAGACAAACATGCAGAGCTGCCTGCTTTAGAGACCCCTCGTGAATAAGGGCGCAGCTGAAAACAGCTTTTACTATGAAAGCGAATAATCTCTGCTTCCAGTTTGCGTCCCATTTTTCAGGTTCTATTACTTCTTGCATGCAAACACGGGCAACAGGAGCAATCCGTTTTCTTTTTTTTTTTTTTGGTGCAGCCCCTTCTTTGAGACTAACTTCACCCAGAGGCATCCAGGAACCTTCAAGCAAAATCATTTTTCTCCAGCAGGCAGCCAGTCGCCTAATGTGTCCTCTTTCCAATGGAAATAAATATAATAGCAGTTTTTAACCCCTGTACATGCATGTAAGCCTTGTGGCATCTGAGGAAAAACACCACAAATCACTTGCTTTGCGAGACGTAACTACACGTTACACCATGAACAATGTTTGTGTTTCTAAACTCGGATCCTTCCACCTCTGGATGTTGGTGATTGACACAGTTTTGACAGATTTTTACAGGCATGGCTGAACTGAAAAAGACGGATTATAGAAAGCACCTAACCCCTGTAGAAATTATATCTAAGAGTATATTTGCAGTATGGCGCTCAGCAAATGCTAAAACAACAACTGATGATATTCTTGAGACGGAGATGATAATATCTGAGCACCCACTAACCGCCTGCAGTGCGGAGCGGCTTCCAAACAGAAAGCAGCATTCGTGACATCTGCTTTATTCTGAGCTGAACTCACCGTTGTTGAGTGGAGCCTGGCAGTACAGACTGGTGGATGTGGACGTTTCTCTGTGGACGTGGCACTCCCCCCCACAGATCAGCACAGTGGAGTTGAGTGGATCGAACCCAGAACCCCGCACGGACAGCAGAGCCCCCCCACCGAAACTACCTGCATGACAGATTAAAGGAAAACAACTCATTCATAAAAAACTGAGTTACAGGTTCAACCAAGTGAAGGAATTCAAGAAAAAGATGAAAGCTGCACAGTTTACTTCACTGTGAAGTATTTTAAGAGAACATGTTTGCAAGGTGAGGTTCTTTCATTGGATTCCCTTTTTATCAACAGCGTTGTCAAAATTATCAGCAAAAAATATTATTTTCTTTCCTTTTCATTTAATTAGCGCTGTACCCTGACCTGGATGGGACTTTATTCAGTTTATTTCATTGCTTTGTATTAGTATATAATATATATTATATACTTTAAAAGGAAACTTAGATCTTCTTCAAATTATGCAGCCTCAGTAAATATGGATTTATGCATCTACAGAGAGAAGATTTAAAAAAAAAATCAGGTTATTTATTGATTAGGCCCGTCTGGTTTTGTCTTCTCTCAATAAGCACGATTAAATCCATGAAGTGTAGCTGAATAGTGTTAATCTCTCACCCTCACTGGGCTGCACGCTGCTGAGCGTCAGTTCGTACGTGAACATGACTCCTGTCTCAGCGTAACCTTTGACCTGGTGCTGCAGCACGACTGGGTAGGTCCCCCCCGGGTTGTCTCCCGTGGTGCACTGCACCTGTGCGTCAGAGACCGTGGACACATTGCAGGGGACGCTGTTTATGGTGACAGTGACGAGCTGAGAGTCGTTTCCGAAGCCCGAACCAGTGAGGAAGACGACGGACCCGCTCGGCCCTGTGGGAAATACACGGAAGAGGTGAAGAGACAATTTACAAAGAATCAGAGACACGATATAAATGTGTTGCTTTACAGATGAATAATATGTAAATGAGACTGAACTAATCTCCAATTATCAGCATTTTTTTCCTTCATTCTTTATTTTACTTTTCATTTTAACTCATATTGAATCAACATATTGACAATGTCTCTTAAACAGACTGCAGAAATCATGTGTTTTTGTGCTTTAACAAAATAGTTTCTATATTGTGTTTATAGTTATTAACATGAAAACCATTGTGCCCTCCCGCCTGTCATAATAATTACCTGTGGTGGGGCTGATGGAGCTGATGGTAGGCGTGTGGGCTTTAGAGTAGGTGAAGTTGAGGGGAGGATACTGCACAGAGAACACCTGGATGTTGACGGTCACCAGGCCTTCACTGTTAGGAGGCGTCAGGCAGCTGAGACCACCTGGCGTCACCTCCTGAATCTTGCAGGGTTTCCTGCCGACGGTCACGCTTGTGTTCCCTGGAGCGAAGCCATTTCCTGTGAAGACGAGCAGCGTTCCTCCCGCCAGACTGCCCACGTTAGGGTTCATGGTGGCTTGTGCGGTGCTGCTCAGGGTGACCTGACCAGAAGCAAGGCCTTTGCTTCTCACAATCACTTTGACTGAGTGAACGCCAGCAGGCAAAGCGCTAACTCTTGCACTGATGCTGCCATCGGTCACCGCGGTTACTTCCAGCTGGGTCATGCTGGCAAAAACTGCCACATCGTTCGCGCTGCTGCCGAACCCTGAGCCAGAGATGGTCACAGTAGTGGCACTGTGAATGTTGTCGGGGGAAATGCTGGTGACTGTGGGAGTGACAGACGTGGAGTAGCTGAAGGAGCAGTTTGAGTGGCAGGTGCTTTGGATTCGGCCCACATAAAAGATGACATCGCCAGCGTGCGGCTGAGAGGGCGCAGTGTCACAGATGATCGAAGAGTAATTAACAGACTGGACGTCGCAGGGCGCGCTGGCTACAGTCACAAGTCCCTCGGAGAAACCAGAACCGCGGATGAGGAGTCTGGTGTGGCCGGTGGGGCTTCCAACAGGAGGCCAGACTGAGTCAACTACAGGTAAAACCACAAAGCGGCGGTCAAGCTCGTTGAGCACGGCGATGACGGCGCTGCCCAGGTTGTTGACTCTGACGGCCACAGGGAGAGCAAGAGCGACGGGAAGTTCACTGCCGGGGCTGAGCTGGCAGTTAATCTCAGACTGGGAGCTGTTGATCACCTGACAGGGCTGATCTCCCACCGTCACCTGCAGGACACAGTGTGGGTTACACCTCTAAACATGAACTGCACTGTACCAAGGCTAACAGAGCCCAGCTGTGGTTACAGATAAGACCAGAAGACTAAAAATTATTCTTCTTAACAGTGAAATCTAAAGATGTGTTTAGAACTACAAACATGGGTGCTTGGATGATTTTGAATTGTACCTTAATTTAAGGCCATGCATCCCCAAAGTCCCTGTGTGTGGACTTACGGGTATCCCTCCATAAACAGCATCTCTCATGTTCAGATCCACTTGAACTTATTTTAAGCTGCGTCTGGACTTCAAGTCCATTTCTACTATTTATCCATTATTTAAGGCTGAGTCTTAACTTTTCTGCTCAAACTGATTCAGATCAACAAATTCTTTAGTTAAATTGTATTTTTTTAAATAATACTTCTGTCTCTGGCTACCACAATGTCCCATGGGAGTCACAGCTTTAAGGTAACAGAATCAAACAGCCTCTCTAATGTTCCTGAAATGTTATTAAATAAAGGCTGAATGAGGCAAACAGGCCATTCAAACAGACAGCACCAATGCCTTTTACTGATCTATATTATATTTGCTGAATATACTCTCCAGCATCCTATCACAGTGCTGTGCAGCAGTGTTATAGTTTAACTTATAACATGGTCCTTTAAGAGGAAATATGCAGGAAAATTTGCTGACCAAAGAATGCATTTAAATTTAACAATGCAGTCCTAAAAGGCTCTGCTAACCTCATTAGCGCAGGCCACGTCGCTGAAGCCTTTGCCCTGGATCTGGATCACTTGGTGGTATGAGCCCTGGTTGGGAGAAATGGAGTAGATGATGGGAGTGGCGCAGGTGGAGGCACTGAAGGAGAGCGGACCAGTCTGAGTGGGCTGCTGGCACTGCGGGGAGGCGACGCACTGTGATGCCGCTCTGGAGATGCGACGTGAACCTGCAGGAAGACAGTTAAATCATTTCATCATCACCTTTTATTCTGACTCAGAGCTCAGCTGCATAAAGTTTCTGAGTCAGAGCATCTTAGCTGCTATTAACTGACCCCCAGCCGCATGTCTGGCCTCGATGCCCTTCACTGTGACAGAAACCACGCTGTTCTTTTCCTCTCGACTATTGACTTTCACGACTCCCTGCAGCAGCCTGAGGTTGGCGTTGTCTACGTATCCACTGCTGTAGTAATACACACCAGGCGTCGTGAAACGGTAGCTGAAAAACCCTGAGGGGCCGAGACAGATTGTAAAGACATCACATCAAGTCATGACACATTCTTGGACACGGTGTCCATGTTGAAAGGTGTAACAGAGCACATTCACTCATGCACAACACATGTAGCTTATCATGAAATCTCAATATACTCTAAGTAAACAGCAACGTTTGGTTTGGTGGTTAAATTCTTGTCATTCTCACAGACAGACGGTGAAATGTAGACATGACGAGGTTCAGTCAGCGTGGGGTTAAATATGTAAACTATTAAAATGAGAGTACAGAGGATTATGTCTGAATACTTAAAGGAAAACAAGAAGAAGGAACATGCAAACACAAAATCACACACTGAAATCTAAAACTGGTGGCACAGCAGAAGAATTTGAGGGGAAAACCTTTTCATAAATCTGTGCATATCTCACCAGAGACTTCTTTTTAAAACAGTTAAAGAAGTGTGGTGTGTCCAGGAGAGGCTTGTTGCAGTTTGCAGTTGGAGAGTATTCTTGCTTTTGCTATAACTGTCTGGTTTGGGAGCGTGACTGCTGAGGAGGAGAGGCAACTGAATATGGTGGTGAAGGACGCATCTAAAATGACTGGGTGTGAAATCCCAGCCATTGCTGACATTTATGCAAACAGGTTAGGGAAAAAGAGCCTGTCGATTGTTGAGGATCCTTCCCACCCAGCTAATTGTCTCGTTAATTTTTTCCCCTCATCAGCACTAAAACCACCAGATTTCGTAACAGTACCTATCCACAGGCTGTCCGACTTCTCAACAGCTTGGAAGTATTTTTATATAAGTCCTAATAACATGCTGTATATTGTTGATTTGTTGTGTGTGTTGTTTTATGACTTTTTATATGATCTTTTATTGTTTTACTTAGTATTTATTGTCTTATTTTATTGTACTGTATTGTGTTGTATGTTTTTAACAATGCGTGGGTCTTAAGTGAAACAAATTCCAATCAACTAGTTGAGATGTCAATAAATTATTGAACTGAACTGAACTGACTCCGTACTCTACCTTGAGCAGTCTTGGTTTCGCCGCTGCTGAAAGGTCCCCCTTCATAAGTGGTTCCACTCGGGCTGGAAACACTGAAGACCCGGTACCCGACTTTTTGGAAGGCCGGTGCCTCCCAACCCCACGTCACCTTATCGCCGACGAACACGGTGAGCGAGGCGGGACTCCACGCGTATCCTGGGCCGTAAGCTGGAAAACACAGACTTCAGTTAAAATTTGCACAAAGAAAGCCCACAGAGATGTAAGTGCCTGATACCTAACACAATGACAGTGTTCAAACTGGATTTGAGGCATTTCTTTGAGAAACGCTCGCGTTTAAGTTGCAGACAGACTGCAGGCGACAGCTTCCTCGCAGGTGGACGTTTTCTGTTACGTTAATGTTTCTGTTGTGCTCAGTTTCAGCCTCTCAGAGCTAGTTTGACAGCTGCACAAAGAACAGAGACATAAACCTACTGATATCAGAGCCCTGGTTGGTAACAATGTGAGTCTTCTCCTCTGACTGCACCACACAGCGCAGCTCCTTCTCTGAGGCAGCCGTCACTTCACAAGCAGTGTTTCCTGTCACAGCACAAACAAAAATCATGAATGAAGATTGATTCAGCCATGATATAACAGCTCTTTTAAATATTAGCAAGCAATTGCACCATCATGAACTTCCATTAGATCCTCCTGACATGTAAAATTGCTGAATAAAAAAAAGAAAAGGAAAATCAACTTGCTTGATTGGCAATGAGTGACAGATAAGACCGGGTCCATGTTGCTTACCAACAGACACAGTGTTGTCAGATATGTTGCTGCTGAAACCAGAGCCAGAAACGGTCAGCTCGGTTCCTCCCAGCAAAGAGCCGAACAACGGGGAGATGCCGGAGACTTCCAGGATATACTCAATGGTCATATTTACACCATTGCTAGAAGACAGAAAACAGACCCGCGCTGAAGCAAAGGGAATAATAACCGACTTATGCCAATTCATCTTAAACTATGTGACATCTGTTGTGATGAGAATTTAATTAATCTCAGACAGCTTTTATAAGAAGGAGAAACTGCACACAAAATGTGGGGAAAAAAAGCTTTAAAAAAACTTTATTCTGGGAAAATCCTGTGGTTTATGGTGAACACTGAAATTAAAGATGGTTTAGATTATGGTTCAGAATAAGTGCCTGAACACATTTCAAGATGGAAACATTTTCTTCAAGGACTTTTGAATTATTCTGCTGAATGAAAGTGCGTTCACTTCCTAAAACATCCGTATCTGGAAAACCTAAACTATCCTGGATCAAGAAATGCGTCATATCCTCTAGTATAAAAATACAGTTGGCTTATGTAACACCCTGCTATCTACAGAATAAATTGTGTATTAAAACTGGAAGAAATGACACTTTCCATGAATGAATGATCATGGTGGGAAATCAAAAACATAACACTACAAGAGATATTTGTTAGATAAAATCTTTCTCCACAATCTCACTAAAAGGCAGAGTTCTTGTTTTTGTGAATTAAGCCAAAGTACCACTCAAAGCTTCTTACTGGGAGAACTTGGAGTTGAGAGTTCAGAACGCAATAGCCGAGTTTTACATAAATTGTGAGCAATATGATCAGAAATTCCTCTTAAAAATTCCCATATCGATGTAATTACATTTTCAAATTAACCGCAAATCCCTTCTTGCTCTCTAATGAACCCAATCTCAGTTCCTATGATTTATTCTGGGGTCCCAGGGAGGGGCCTAACTGTAGCGTTGAGGACCGAGGACCCCACGTATTAAAACAAACTCCACCTCCAACAACAAAATGTGGTCTGCACATTGACACATCATCAACACTCTAATAATGCAATATACAAATTTAGAATCAGGTTTTTTTTCCCTGTAAAATCTTTTGTACTTTAGCACAACTTGGTATCTGTTCACTTGTAGTTTTTTTACGTTGTAGTTTTAGTACATTTACATTAGTGAAACATCATCGAGAAAAAATAAATTATATTGCCTTGTGTAAGTATCTATATTATATGACTCATTTAGATGTGTTAACTGTAATTCATTATTATCAGGCTGTCCTAAAAGCTCCCTGAAAAGCCTTCAGCTGATCTCTCTTCCACAGTGTGTCTTTTGTCCTGTGTGTCTCTCCCCCCCCTCAGCAGATGACCCCCCCCTCCCTGAGCCTGGTTCTGCTGGAGGTTTCTTCTTGTTAAAGGGAGTTTTTCCTTCCCACTGTCACCAAGTGCTGCTCATAGGGGGTCATTTTGACTGTTGGGTTTTCTCTGTATTATTGTAGGGTCTTTACCCACAATACAAAGCGCCTTGAAGCGACTGTTTGTTGGGATTTGGCGTTTTATATAAATAAAATTTTATTGAACTGAATCAACAGATGTTTAAATCTAACCCTCACAGAACACATGACATGTGAGAAAACAATTCAGAACACTATCAGCAGTCTTTCATTTTTGTACATGAAAGATGAACTTGTGATAGTATTTCCAAATCACTCAGCGCATCTTTGACAGGAGCTGTACCTCGTCTCAGGATAGCCATTGTTCCCAACCTGCACGTCCACCTCGTGCGTGCCGGGCGGCAGCACGGGGAGAAGACAGGTGATGTTTGTTGCCGTCCAAAGCACAATGACGCATTCATTCCTTCCTACGAGCACGATGCTGTCATTGTCTTGCTGCCCGAGCTTTGAACCCTGGATGGTGAGAACTCGGTGTCCTACACAAACGAGGAAAAACAATTATGCCAGTTCATCTTTTTAGAACAGCAGCCTCTATCATTAAAGTGCCAAGATGATTGGCTCTTGTGACCTTGTTAATTCTCATTTTTCTTTTTTAAAACAAGGATACCACGGGTTATTCTGCAGATTAACAGAAATTCTCTCACTGTCAATTCTTCCTATCATTTACTGTAATTACACAAAAAGCTTTCCTAGCCCCCGAGCCTAGATTCTCGAAGTTTATCAAGCTTAAAAGGTTTAAACTGGGTGAACCTGCAAATCAGCAATTCAAGAATGTAATAAATGGGGTTTCTATACACTTTCAGCCACAGTAAAGCCCAGACAGAGCAAACAGCACACACAGAAATGATGCTACATTGCACATTGTGTTCAAGGAAGCATTTCATGTGATCTAACCTGTTCTGTGGGACACTTACTGACAAAAACACAAAAGCCTTCAACATTTTCTGGCTGCACTCACAAAACTAACTGAATCATGACAAATGTACCGTGCCTACATGCGGTTTACTTTGTGAGAGAAATATGACACAGACAATGTTGACAGGCTTGAAACATAATGAAGAAACACTGGATACTTTTCTGTTTCACGCACAAACAGGAAGCAGACAACAGACTGTGCTGCACGTAGCAGACAGGTAGGATCGAAAGTAACCTTTAAAGGACAAAACCCACCTTCATCCACATGAAACTCATTAATATTCATATAATTCAAACAAGATTATTAGATGCATAAACACCATCCATCCATATCTTGCACAGGTTGCCAGCCTGTTGCAGGGCTTACACAGAGAGACATACAACCATTCACACTCACATTCACACCCATGGCCAATTTATAATCACCAATTAACCTAACCCCACTAACTGTGGGAGGAAATCGGCGTACCCGGAGAAAACTCCACACAGAAAGGCCCGGGCCAAGGTGGATTCAAACGCAGACCATCTAGCTGCGAGGCAGCAGCGCTAACAACCACAATTAAAAAAAAAAAAACATTTAGTGTTAATGGCATAAAAACATGAGCCTGGATTTACCGATCACAGTGGTAGTCAGGGGACTGAGGCCTGAGATCTGTGGGGTGAGGTTGTTATCGTAGGTGAAAGAGCCGCTGGCCGTCTGACTCATGTTTCCCAGCATCACTGTGACGGTCTGAGATCCTGCAGCTCCCTGAAATAAGTATTTTCATTAAAAGTAGGTGAATTTTTCAGAGCTAAGGAGAAATAAAAAGCATGTTATGTGTATTTTACTATCAAAAGACTGTACAACTGTAACTCTGTAACTTCTGAAATAAACTACAGTTTACATTAAAATGTTTGCGGCCAGACTTTATCTGATATGACCAGCAGCCTGGTGGGGAGTAAACTTAATCTAATTTCACATTTCACTGTGTTTTTCAGTATGTACCATGCTGCCAGCATTAAAGTTACTACTACTCTGCAAAAATTAGCATAGATCAGCCATGCAAAATGTAATTTTAAATTGTTTTAATATGAAAATTTAAGAATAAGTTAATGTTAAAGTACAATAAATACTCCAGTGTAGTTAGAAATGCATCATGGGAATCCCCCAGCAGCCTAGGCCTAAAGCAGCATATCTAAGGAGTGTTACTCCAATTATTATTGGACATGTCCTAGTCCTGTTTTTTCGCTTTACTGCTGGTGTGTAATAAACAAGAATTCTAAATGTATAGTTAGTACAGAGCGCACGGTGCTACAGCTTTTATTTGCATGCTAATGCAGGTAAACAGCATCTATAAAAATGACTTGGCAGCTTGAGGACTTACTGCTGGCGTCCTGCATTTCAGCTCAGTGTCCGTTGAATCAATCACTGCGCACTCTGCACTGCCAACAGCAACTGTGGTGTTCCAGCTGAAGCCGAAGCCTTTCACTGTCAGCAGGGTGCCTCCTGAAGAAGAAATAAAATGATAACTGTTAAAACTCTCTATTAAAATGACAGCTCACTTTAAAAACTCCATGGGTTTCATGGTTCCCAAAGACCAGAGAACGTACCTGCAACGCTTCCAGACAGCGGGGAGAAAGAAGACACGATGAGCTGGTAGGTGAAGAGGAAGTTGCCGCCTAAATAGCGCGAATCACCCAGAGAGGGGAAGTTGACTGACACTGGATAGGTGCCGGCACTGGCGCTGCCAAGCGTGCACACCAGAGTGGAGGCTGAAATATAATGAACATGGTATGGTTAGTCTCCTGGAGACCAACAGCATCTGGGTTATCTTAACAACCACCTATAGAAAACTGTTCACTTGTGAAAAATCATTTTATTCACCTGTGGCTGCTTTAATGTGGCACCTGGCAGGTCCCACCATGATGGAAGCATTTTCACTGCTGAAGCCAGTCCCAGTGATGGTCAAGAGAGTCCCCACACCATCAGAACCTGAAACGTTACATACTGAATTATGCTGCGTTTAACATACAGTATTTTTTGAACGGTTGTACTTGCTGTGCAGCACACAATATCTGCTGTGTCTAAATGTGTTGTATAAATAAACTGTCCATACAGGGAAACCTGCTGAAACTAAATTCTAATGAAAAAATCTCATAACAAAGTAACAAACAGTAACTTGGTAATCATCAATAAACTGAACACCTTGAGACGGGCTGATTCCTGTCACAACCGGAGTTTTCTCCTCTGACCATTTAAAGCCACAGTCGCCAGAACACTTTGAGGGAATGCCATTGATGTGAACCTCCACCTGCGAGCAGTTACGACAGTACAGATATTATTATACGGGTCAAAGGGCTCCGGCTCAGGGTCAGAGTTCGCTGCATTTAACCTTTGTGGTCTATCGTTGCCTTGTCACACTGTGAGGTAAACAGGTGCCATGACAGTAAAATCATTAAAGACTGCAGTCAATCACTGCAGTACAGACGGTACAGTACACTGCAGACAAAATAAAACCTGCTCTACAGGATGCATGTTAAGCAAACACATTAAGGGATTAGCTGTGACTATAGCAGGCATTCACACACAGACCATGTTGCGGCTTTCTGATTCACAGTTGTACCTGCGGTTTGTTTTCCCACACTCGGAAAAAGTCTCCGGTCAGGCTTCGAATCAGCAGCCCACCCTTTTGTTTCTCCTTGGCCCCAACGGTCACGTTTTCCCCGACAACTAACGAGTAATTGACCTGTAACGAGCAAAAATCACAATCAGGACTCAAAACAACAAGAAGCAGCCAAAAAGGAAAAAGAAAAGAAAAAGCCACCGTTGCTGTTTGTCGCACTGTGACGCTGTGTTGCCATTTCTTACTTTTCTTACTTTTTTAAGGCTATTTTGCTAAACTCATTTAAATATGTTTCTACATATATAAAATGCTGTATCACATAATTAGATTTAATTATTTAGGAGACACTGTGGAGGCCTGAAAGTGTCAAAATCAAAAAGTCATATCAGTGAGCGCACCAAAAATATACTAATTAAATAAACTAATTATTTATTTATAAACTGTGACATAAATTAATATATTAATATAATTAATATTTCTGTTTGTTTCTGAACAAATTCCGTTGTATGTATAATGACAATAAAGTTCTATTCTATTCTATTCTATCTGTATTTGCTCAACATTTTAACATTCATTAATTGTTCTCATATTACCTCCACACTTAGCTAATTTATTTTATTTTTATTTATTTTCCTGTTGCATTTTCCACCCATTAATTTTTCAAATCTTATTTATTTATATATTTTATTTTTATTTTTTTATGTAAATGAGCAGACAGTAATTCAGTGTTATGGGGGCAACACGGTGGGGCAGTGGTTAGCACTGCTGCCTCACAGTTAGAATACAATCCGGAAGGCCTGGGTTCGATTCCACCTTGGCCCAGGTCTCTCCCTCTCTCTGTGTGGAGTTTACATGTTCTCCCTGTGCTTGCGTGGGTTTCCTCCCACATGCACTTACTGGGGTTAGGTTAATTGGCTACTCTAAATTGTGAATGTGAGTGTGAAAGGTTTGTGTTAGCCCTGTGACAGGCTTGCGACCTGTTCAGGGTGTACCCTGCCTCTCGCCCTATGACAGCTGGGATAGGCTCTGGATGGATGTTATTAATGTACTCATTTATTCATCCGTGATTTTGGCATTTCTGGTGCTTCACAGAGCGCTGCTTTTTTTTTCCCATCAAATGTGCATATAGCCGCTGACTGAAATTTACAGTTTTATTAGCAAAAGGATAAAAGACCAAACAAAAAATAAAAGAACATGAATACATTAATAACAGGTGGAGTCAGACCTGGATCAGAGGCTGGTCTCCTGATTTGGTGAGCCACTTGACCCTCCACACGGGTTGCCTGCAGGTTCCAACCTTTCCCACGCTGACCTGGCCCATCCCTGCGATTCCCTCCAGGGCATACTTCAGGTCCTCCTCACTGATGTCCACAGACAAACCTGAAAACAAGCACTTGTAATGTAAATCATCTGAGAACTTCAGAGACTCGGAGATCACATTATAGAGCTAACTCTGAGTCACTTTTACACCATCTTTCTTTGTCTTGTAAACTTTTAAATGAGCTTTTGTGCACCGTGTACTTAATGTCAACCTGTCGTATCTACAACAAGGGTATACGAGTAGCTGAGAAGTCAGTAATTAGTCATAGGTCACAGGGAATTTAACCTCTCTGTAGAACACGGTGCATGTTTGTTGTCACTACCTTCAGCTCGACCGCCGTAAATCTCTGCATCGAAAGTGCCGTTCAGAGGAGGCGAGGCTCTGTGAGGGCGAGTGATGGTAACTGTGGCTGCTCCCTCTGTAAACTCAGCCATGTCCTCGCTGCTGTTGGACATCTTAGAAAGACAGAGGAGAAAAAAATTTGAAACATACATTTATGAGTTTTCTTGGTTGGAAAACGTGTGATCTGCATCCAAGGCCTTTTTCATTTGTCGCATTAACACAAAATGGATCAACGTGCAATGATCAGAGAACCTGCAAAAGAACCTCGGTCGGCATTTTAAATGTTTATGAAGGTACAATAAGAAAAAGGACTGGTACAAATACCTCATACCAAATCTTAACCACGGTGTGCCTGCGGGCTACTGAACATTCCTACTGTGTTTATGAGTCGTATCGCTGAGGAACACCGATCTCTGGTTCCAAAACAACTGTTACTAACACAAATTCTGAAACTTATACGCACTCAACTCTTCTTACACTTATTTTTGGCTGTTTTATTGAGACAATCCATTTCATGGTAACACAACAGCGTGAGAACACAGTCTTAACTTGTAGCCCCAGGCCTTTATTTATCTGTACTGAGCTGACTGGGAAAGCCCCTTCTTCTCTCATTTAATTTGAGTAACTCAACACTCTTTATTTTCAACAAGAAGTTAGGATTTTAACAACCTTTGTACAACCTTTCAGGCAAAGGACAAAACTGTGGCAACAGATTGTTGGTGACCAATCGCATCTTAGCTTGCCTTGTTTGGATGCAGGTAAACAGCCTGAGTGGGATAGCATGTGCACCAGGATGCATGACAATAATTTAGCTTAGCTCTATTTAATTCATGTCCTTTTCTGAACAATAACAGTCAGAAATGGTCGTTCATGCCTTGATACCTGTACAGGTAGTTACCACTTGCTTACTTAAGCTGCCATGCTAATTTGCCAAAATTGAACAGACATTAGACTGATGGTTTCCAACAGTCTAATGTAGTCTACACATATAAATGAATGACTTACCTGCAGAAAGCCAACGGTTAACAGTGGGAAATCAAATGCACAGCCTACAGGTGTGGCTTTGATGTCATAGCTGATCTGTGAAGCAGATGGCTCACGTCTGCTGACGGAGATCAACTCGAAGGACCGACCAGAGCCCTCAAAAGGAGGGGGCCTCCTCTTGTTAGGAACAGCTGTGAGAAACAATACAGTCCACATAGAATACAGTTCGCACAACCAAACAACAGCAGGCTTTAATATAACAAAAACAGAAGTACTCTCAGCTCTGTACCATTTTCATCGATTGCGGTGCTCGTCCTTCCAATGCGAACAGCATCAACATAGAAGTCTTCACCTGAAGCATCCCTGTAGAGGTAAAACTCCAGGAGAGTGTACCTACTCCCAATGTACTGTGTCTGCAGGGAGGTCTGCAGGTTCATGCATTTGTAACTCCACCTGTGAAGAAGACATCTTACTCACACACACTGCAGTCTTGCTGGGAAACATCGATGTGTACTCAGTGTGTCTGCACAAATCGGAGAAATCAGAAACACTTTTTGGGTTTTACTGACGTGGAGCCCTTGTTGAAGACAGTGTTGATCTTTGCTGTCACTGTTTGGGTTTGACCTTTGCTGTCCTGGTAGGTGAACTTCATTCCAGCTTCATCTTTCAGCATTCCCTTATATGCAAAGCAAAGCTGGAAGAAAAATAAAAAGAATATTTTTTTTTATTTTATATTTTTGTGTGTGTGTGTATTGTAACTTTAATCATTAATATAATATTTATTAATAATATAAACGCTTTGCCAGCTGTCCAATACCATCAGCGCTAAATAACTAAATGGGAAGACTTACTGTTGGGTGTTTGTCCAATGACACTGGTCCATAGGTGTATCCGGACTCGGTGGTGTAGCTGTCTTTGAAAAGGATCTCAGCGTTCTTCAGCGACCAGCGGCCACAGAACCCAGAGCGATCCACAGGCGTTCCCTCATTTGCAACATTGAACTGATGAATGGAAAAAAAGCAAGAAACTGAGAATCCACAATCAAATTCTCTAAAGATACCGAGAGGAAAATACTTCTGAAAAGCAGCACATTTTTTTATAGTGTATAACACATTTGAACATGCAAATCCCTCTCACAGTATTTCCTTCATTTTCACAGATTTTTCTCCTGTTTCAGCAGTATTCCTCGGTCCACACTGACCTGTGAATTGTCGTTTTCAAAGTCTTTGAAGTACTTCACATCTGCGCCCTCAGAGGTCAGGATCTCCTTCGGACACTCTGCTCTCATCATGTCCTCCAGAGCCGACTGAACCTGCTCACAGTCACACAAGCTGAATGTCAGACATCGCGTCTGTTTGCAAAACTGTAAAAATTAGTGATTATTTTCCATAACAATTTTAATCCCAATCAAACTGAGAAAACTGAGCTCAATATGAGACGGTCGCTGGACTCTTTCACAGCACAGACCTCAGATTCAGTTGCGTTGAAGGCGATGGGCTTTGTGGGGATTCCTTCCCAGAGCAGAGTGAAGGTTTTCATGTTGCTTCTCCCCTTGTTAATCTCAGTAACAGTGATGTTGGTGTCTGAGCCAAAAACCTCAAAGTGAAGCAGGTTGAAGTCACCTTAAAGGACGAAACACAAACTTAACATCTGACACAAAAGTCTGCTGCAAACACAAAGTTCCTGTTTTTGCTTGTAATTATTATGCAGCTGCCTCATCTGTCACCTCTGTCAGAGTTGAACGTGACCGTGTACTGAGACCCATCGCCGGTTTGTTGTTTGGTGACCGTCACCGTGTCGGGTCTGATGGACCACAGGCTGTTCAAGGCTGCCTCTACCTCCACTGCTGAAGCGCTGACTGGGATCGGTCCTAAAAGAGGCCAAGACAAAGCAACAACATTGTGTAATCTGGTTCCAGCAAATTAAACCAGCATATGCAAAGTTTTTCTTTTGTGGCATCCAAATTCACTTTGGGCTGCGATATTTGAACATTACCAGTCTGAGCGTGTCCATAGCCCAGGCTGAAGAAGGTGCTCCTACAAAGCAGATCAGAACAGCTGCTGCTGACAGTTATGTTCTGGACCTCCTTGACTCCAGCCACACTGGCAGGCCACAGGCCAAAGGTAACCACCTGGTAATCAGTGAAAATGTGCAGAAATTAGGTGTAAAAGCACGAAAAACGTACATATTAACACCCACCATCCATCCATTTGTTTTCTTGCACTTATCCAATGCAGGGTCACAGGTGTTCCCATGCACATTGAAATGTTTGGTATACCACTTTTATTTTTTGCAGGGCAAATATGAACCATTGGTTAGCATAAAAAAGTCGTGGTGCTCTATTTAATGCACAAATGTGTAGTCAGTGACTGTTTCCCTTCTTTCTAGGTTTTATTTCTAAGCTGACTAAACAAACACGGTACTGAGGTCATCTAACCTGGTCAGGAAAAATGTCCAACTGTCATTTTTAGAGGATTTTCAGATATTTTTTGAATGTGCCATAAATTCACATAAATTCATTTCTGCCACTAGAGGTCTTTCAATCAAAACAATACCAAAGCATATAGTTTGATAATGTTTTGAAGTCGTGTGGGGACATCTGTGCAGCTGTATTCACCACTCCATGAGTATGTATTAGTCCGAGGAAGAAATCAATTTTGTTTATCATGTTTAACTGCATATTCATCATTTAAATAAAACAGGCAGCCTACAGAGGGGCTTCCATTAGATAATTATTGATATATCAAGAACACAGCATACAAACATTGGCACTCATAACTTTACAGCATGACAAACACTGTTGTAACGTAATATCTTTAGCTCTGTGGCTGTCATGACTAAAAGGTGTGTGACACCTGTGACAGGTGGAGAGGAAAAACACAACAAAAGCATCAGGAAGGCCACGGCGTTCTCTACCTGCTCCTCATCAAACACGTTGTATCTGGCAACAATGTCCTGAACTTCATTGACAGCATCGTCGGCCTGGTTTTCTGTGAAGGGACTCTCCCCGAGGAACAACGCAAAGTTGAAGCCAGCTTCAACGCCATATTCTTGCTGCAGAATTTCCAGGTAGTATCTAAAACAAAGAAATTATTAATAGTACATCTGTAAAAGCTGTGGTGTACTTTGGGTGAATGAGCTGCATGCTGCCGGGCTTACGGTTTTCCTTTCTCCAAGGCGAGTACTTTTGACTTTTGTGACTCCAGTCGTGTGTAGTCATAGACAAAATATGGCTGGTATGCAACTTTAACCTGAAGTAAATTAAAAAGGAAATTATTTCTCAGGAGCTAAAAGAGCGCCTTACTGTATTTTGGGGGAAAATAAGAGCCCTCAGCACACCTTGTGTTCTGGGCGGCTGGAGTTGCTGAGGTAGAGATCACACCGGTCATCACAGTTGAAGTAGATTGTGTAGTTTCCGGTGGCTGGAGGCACAAAGAAGCCCGTTACTCGTGTGGTGAAGGTGTCAAATTCTCTGGGAAAGGTGTAGGGCATGGAGTCGATCCACTGTGACCAGTAGCCGGTCGTGTTCTTGTTGTAGCTCCAAATGTTACTGAGAGAACTGGGCCTCGAGTTGTTCCACACCTCCATTTTTAAACCTCTTCCCCCTGCACGTAAAAAGAATAAATAAGATCAGAAATGACAGGAAATGAAGAAATTATGAGATGAATAAATTAAATGTTTTTGTAACATTCAGCAGTTACAGCTGCACAAGTAGAAGAGGATGGATGGATGGACATTAATTAACAAAAGAATCTACATTAAAAAAACAATCAATAACAATTATCAGCACAATGACAAATGACTCGAGACACAATTTTAAATGTTTTAATGTTATTCAGGCTGTCCCTAACCTATTATATTATTACTGGGCATGTCATGCTAGGCTAATATCAGGGCGGTTACACTCTTTTTCACACCAATCTGAACCGCAAACAGACAGTTGGTGTTGTGAGCCTCCAGTGGGGGTTAGAAACAACAAGTTGCTGCTCATAACACTAAAAGTTTGGTGTAATATTATGAGTCACACTGGGAGAGGGAAATATTCAAGTGCAATGCAGCGCTTATTAAAAATAGAGCCTTAATTTGATAACTGCTCTCACAAAAAAATAAAACTTTTTTTTGGTTTGTTTGAAGAAGGTGGTTTTATGTCTTTCAGACCAAAACAAGTTAAGTACAATATTTTACAGAAGGATTTCTTTGGGGTTTTTTTGTACAATCATCACTTATTTTCCCAGATGACCAGCCAATCTTAAACCCCCGCAGAAAGTTTCCTTCTTAAATTTAACGAGGGTCCCGACCAAAAAAATAAATCTATTTGATTTTTATGAGCAACTAATGATGGTAAATCTTCTCACAACTGAAAGGTCCAAAACTGATTGGGAAAAAGATTTGGGGGTCTACTCACTAACAAAAAAAGATTTGCAACAGACTCACAGGGAGAACCGATACAGAATCCTTCACAGGCTACAACGTACCCCGCAGTTCATTCATAATTAGATGCCTTTTATAAGATATGGCAACCCCTTTTGGACTATCTGCCTCAGGACTTAAACGATATACTTTACAAAAGAGGGTCACATTTTATTTTTAAATATAACCAATGTTAAGTCTACTGTATTTCTGTATGTTCTGTGCTGGACTGTTCTGTTCTTTTTTTTTTTTTTTTTTTTTAATTGGGTTATAATTATGTAATTAGTAAATGTTCAATAAAATACATTTGAAAAAAACAAACAAGATTTTTGTCTTTAGATTGTGACACTTGTGTACGTTTACACTGAGGTAAAACTAATCTGGCTGCAGTTTTTAATGTGTTTTTCAGAAATTTCATGTGGCTCTTGTTCTTAAGATGTTAAGAAGAGAAAGTGGAGAAAATTAAAACTCACATAATTTAAACCCAGCTATATATACTTCGAAGACCTGTAACCATTAAATATACAACAAATATTATTAAAAAAGTATGAGATTCTAAACGGTGGCTGATCTGTTTTTCCTTAAAATAAAGAAAAAAGCTCACTTAAATAATTTGTGCAGAGGGCAAAGGTTTCATTACAGCGCAATGTTCCACACACAAATAAATATGCTTGATAAACATGCTGCCATGAAATACTATTTTTTTACTGATAAAGTGACACGAATACAAAGAATGAACCTGCGTTAGTTCTTGGTCCTCTTTGGCTTCAAGAAGCAGAGATTTAAGTGATTGTGTTTCGATAGAAACAGCAGTAGAAATTAAAAAGTATTAAAAGCTTCGCGGATGTTTTTCCCATTCATGCACTGTACGAACGTTCGTGACTGAGAACCTTCGCGTGATGCATGATTAAAAATGCGTGTTTTGGTCACATCAGTTAAGATGATCTCGTTCCAGCAGCAGCACTTCAAAGTCCGAGTCTTGATGGATGATGACAACCGCGGAGATAAAATCTCCAAGGCAGCAGATTTGTTGTCAGATAATTTAAATTCTTCCACTGTTCAAGTTGTCATTAGATTCGCGTGTGTTACTCAGATAATTACACAGTACTGTATGACAGCAGCACAATGGATTAAAACAAGTGACAGAGACAATGGAGGCGCCGACATGTTCTCACCTGGGTAGACTGCCGTGGTCTCGTTCATCTGGTATTCTGCAGTCTTGCATGTGATTTGGTTAGCTGCGACACTCTGGATTTCACAAGGGAGGCCTGTGGAGAAATGCCAAAAGCCAGTGGCTGAAAGTACATCTCAGCCCACACGTACAAAATGGCTGCATATTCATAATTTAGACATATTTTCAACCACTCGAAAGTGGAAGAAAGCACAAGTACTGCATGTGAGTACATTAATGAGGCATTATCACAGAGGTAAATATCAACCTTTTCCTCCCCTGCATTCACGTGACAGCTGCAGTTCCTCTGATGAGTTTCTAAGCTCATATTCAACATATGAAATTCTTCTTAAAAACCTCCAAACTGCAGCTGAAACTGTAAAAGTCTACTTTAATGTGTGTGTGTTGTTACTTTCAGTTGTTTCAATATATTTTTTTTACTTCGTTCTGTGAAGCATTTTGTAACTTTATTAAGAAAAGTGCAATATATATCATGTTTATTATCACTGTCGGAGTCAATTATTCTACATAAAAGCTGGTTGAAGTTTTGATAAGCCAAGTTTGTATTTCTATTAATATTAGTTTTCCCGTTACCTCGTAGACAACATCCATTTTAGAGGCATTTTTTTGCAGCTTCAGAAATATTCATTTGTAATATTTTCAAACTGGTAATGTTTTGCAGCTACCATTTTAATTCCTAACTTTGTATTCAGCATCCTTCATTTCCATCTACCTTTGTTTCCACTGCAGCTGTAACGTGTCGCTTTCCTTTGCATGGAATCACTAACGTTCCTCTTGTGTTTCTGAGGGTCCCAAATCTAAAAGCATTCCTGAATCCTGATCTGTAATGTGTCCTAAACCAGAATGTGTCTTTTTTTTCCCTTTATGGTACGTACTGCGATGGCTTTAAGGGCATCTAGAACTTCAAATATTCCAAGTAAATGCTTACAAAATAAGTGTGATGTTTTCTAACAGTAAAGGAAAACTGGAAAACTAATTATTGTCTGCATTAAACTTTCCAGTCTGTAACTGGTAATTTTTGTGTACCATCACTTGTAAAAGCCAACCACCTGAAATCGGTTCATTATTGTCTCAGTACCTTTATGGAGACAAATGCGTTTAAACAGTAATTCCATGTCTGTTGTTTTCAGTTTTTACAGTTACAGTTAAAATGCCACTTCTTTTATTGTCACATATGTATCATAACTGAGAGTCAGCAGCATGCTACAGGACTCATGAAATCCTTAGAAAAAGCAGAAAAGCAGCATATTTGTCATGGCGTGCTGCCTCTCTGTGCTGTGACAGGTTATTTCCTCCGCTGCGTGACAAGTCTTATTGTTTTTGAGGTATGCACGCACGCTGCTGCATTAGCGAGGATTATCACCTTTGCATGACGTGCAGTTTGAACAATGCGTAGAGTTTTGTTTAGTGGAAACGCATTCGTCATTCACATGTTCACGCTCAACACTTTGTGCCGAAAACAACTTTGCAGAAGTCGTCACGGCCGCTGCCGGTTAGTGTTTTTATGGCTCTCTGATTACCTCCAACGAGAACGCGCGCTGGTTGGTCAGTTTCATCAAAAAAACGTCCCTGAACCGTCAGCAGAGTTCCACCCATGACGCTGCCCTCTGATGGAAAGACCCCTGTCACCTCTAAGAAAAAGACAAAAACATTTCACCACACTGGGAACTAATACTGATTATAAAAACTATAAAAATATCTGGTGACTAACGTACCTGCAAAGGTCTGAAACATGGAGAGCTTGCCCGAAGCTGAAACCCTGAAGAGCTTCTTCGCTGCCTGACTCCTAAAGATTGTAAAGAAAAAAAGGAATGGTGAAATAAAATTGGGTTTTTTTTTTAGGTAATTTATCATAAAGAAGTCAAACAGTAAAATCCATCCAGAAGTTACACTGTTCCCAAACCACAAATCCTACGTTAAGTATGAAAAAAATTAGAGTTGAAGTGTTTTACCTTCCAAAATCTGCATCGAGGATGTAACTCAGGTTCTGATGACCTGTTGGATGCATAACATATTAATAAAAGGCCATTTGATAAGATAAGATAAGATAGTGTTTATTTGTCACGTGCACAGTTATACACAGTACAATGCACAGTGAAATGTATTTAGGAGCTGTAATATCAGTGTGGACAAAACCAGCCTACCAACATACGTCCCCGTCATTTTGCAGCTCATGTGTCCCCACTGAGAAGTTTCAGAATCCAGCTGCAGGTTATACCTCAAGATATATTTGACAGACTTAATATTGTGGCAAAATGAAATAACTTAGTCTTTTCTTTACGTGACTGCAGCGCTCTGCATCTACAAAACATGTTTCTGTCTATGCAGAAAGCATGTATGCAAAAAACTTACAGTTCATCTGAGTTGGGTTTAAGCAGCTCACACGGCATTCCTCCCATGTAGGCTCTACAAAATGGGTATAAGGTATAAACTACTTCCATTTTATGAAATTGCTTGTTACCGCTTTTGTATGGCTTATTTACAGTAATAAATATCACGTTATTTAAAAATAATGTTACCTCAGGAATCTGGCATTAATGCCATTTGAGCTCACGTCTGTGTTGCTTCCATACACGTCAGAGAAGATCCGTCCATACACGCTCACCAGTGTGCCTGCAGTGTTAGTGAAGCGGGTTTAACATCGAGTTCCAAATGGACGCAGTAAAAATCACTGCATGCTGTACTGACTGTACCTGGAGGACCGCTGACTGGACTCAGAGAGTCTATAGTAGGCGTGCGATACCAAACAGTCTGAGAAGAGTTACAGCAAAGATGAAAAAACAAACACCAAAACAAATCTGAAAAGTCTTAAATCAGAGAAACTGTGTTGCATTTGCCTCAGACTTACTATAAAGCTGCAGTACCAACTAACGCTGTTGCACAATCTGCTGTCAGGAATGGGGACACTATCCACACTGACGTGGACCACATAAGTATCATACGGCATGGATCTGTGGCAGACAAAATAATCATCTCAGATGGCAAAAACATGCAGGAAGCAGCTTTTAAAAGGTGATGTTGTCATCGTGAAAAATATACTAATTGCTTATCTCCTAAAATCAAAACATTTCTGTACAATAATAAGTAACCATACAGTACTCATTAGTAAATATAATTCAATGATATTTTATATACTAAAGCACCAATTCACAACAACAGTGGCCTCGTGGCGCCATAGCACGTTAATAACCAGACTCCTAACTAATCAAACTGTCAGTATTATTATGACTCGTACTACAGAGTACTGCAGTTCTGCAGCGGGTTTGTCAGTACCTGGTGTAACACATGATCTGGCTGCTGTGCGTGGAGTCTTTCTCCACATCACAGGGGACTGACAGGGTGTTTGACACCAGGGTCACACTGTTCCCAAACGCGTCTCCAGGATTCAGCTGGAACTGCTGCTCCTGGGCAAAACCTGGGAGCGGACAAAAGAGGGTAAAATAATCATAATTCTTTTTGAGGATTTGCGTCACATCGTTTAGCAGCATCCTACCAGGCAAACAGGTCAACAGATCAACAGGCGCTGGATTCGGATTTTCGAGACAAGCGAAGCACTAAGATGCAATCACAGGTGCATCAATATGACTTCTTCAGCTGCATCTTTTAGCTAAAGAATAACTTGTAATTTACTTTTATGCCACAATCCGCCATAAACTGAATAACAAATTAAGATATTACCACAGTTGCTCTTAAAGTTACTTCTAAACCTCCAAGTTCATCTCTGTCACTTAAGAGAACTATTGCATTCTTTTAATAATATGGTAAAAGATGCAAGGGCAGCATATTTTGCAAATCTAATCCATAACAGCCGAGGGAATCCTAAGGTTTTATTTGACACAATCAGCAATATTGTCACATCTGTTTCTCTTGTTTTAACTGTTCATTCAAATGAAGAGTGTGAAAATTTTCTTCGTTAATAAGATCCACCATATTAGATCTAACATCAGCCCCCTCCCTTTAGCCCCAACCCCCCACCCCCACCCCACCCCTAAACCAGCCATCAGTTTTAAGCTGATAAGCCGATATCTCTTAACGCTCTCACTAGTTTAGTTGATAAAATGAAGTTAGCCTCCTGTCCACTTGACATTTTACCAGCTTCAATGTTCAAAGAGGTGTTTGGCACTATTGGACCATGTGTTCTTAGGATAATTAACAATTCTTTAACTTCTGGCTGCGTCCCATCGTATTTTAAACAGTCTGTTATTCACCCTCTTTTAAAAAAGCCCAACGCTGACCCGTCTCTCCCTCAGAAATTTAGGCCAATATCAAAACTGCCTTTTATCTCAAAAATTTTAGAAAATGTAACAGCCAAAAATTTAGGAGAAGTTTTAGCTGTTCATAATATTTTAGATAAATTTCAGTCTGGTTTTCGCCAAATGCACTCTACTTAAACTGCTCTCCTTAAAGTCTCAAATGATATATTAATGCGTAGAGATGCAGGTGAATATTCAGTCCTTGTTCTCTGCTGCTTTTGATACCATTGACCATGGTATCTTAATTCAGAGACTTAGAACTTGTGCAGGCATCTCTGGGTTGGCTCTTGACTGGTTCTCACCTTATCTTTCTCAGAGGAGCATTTTAATTGCATTCTCTAATTTTATGTCCTCCTCTGCTTCCTTGTCCTGTGGTGTGCCCCAAGGCTCTGTTCTGGGACCAACTCCGTTTGCACTGTATATGCTCCCTCTTGGACACATTACGAACAATTTCGAAAACATTTCTTATCATTGCTACACAGATGATATTCAGCTGTACATGTCTTTCAAACCCCACGATGTTGCTAAATTATCTGTTCTTCAAGACTGCATTCACGCTATAAAGAACTGGATGGCAGCAAAATATCTGTTTCTGAATATACAAAAAACTGAAGTTCTGATCTGTGCCCCCAACAACTTTGTACCCATCATAACCCAAAATCTTGGACCTCTCTCATCTTTTGTTTGCCACATGGCAAGAAATCTGGGTATTACTTTTGATCAGGCGTTCACCTTGGAGAAGCATGTTAGTTGTCTTGTGCCAGCTTCTTTTTATGAGCAGCATTGCTCATCTTAAATATATTGTATCTCAAAGCGAAATGGAAATGGTTATACATGCATTTATTTCATCTCGCCTTGACTACTGTAATTCACTACTCCTCTGTCTGAACAAGTCATCTCAGGATCGCCTTCAAATGGTCCAAAATGCTGCTGCGAGGCTTCTCACCAGCTCTCCTAAAAGGTCCCATGTAACACCGATTTTGGCTTCCTTACACTGGCTCCCAATAAGGTTCAGGATTCATTTTAAGGTTCTGGTGATCACTTTCAGAGCTCTTCACGGTCAGATGTCCTCATATATCAGCGAGCTACTACAACCTTACCAACCGTCCCCATCCCTGAGATCTGCTAATCAGTGCTTGTTGGCTGTGCCTAAATCAAGGTCAAGGACAAAGGGTGACTGTGCTTTTGAGGTTGTGGCCCCTAAGTTGTGGAATTCACTCCCACTGGATTTAAGATCTGTGGACTCTGTTGACATTTTTAAAAGGAACTTAAAGACCCACATGTGCAGGTTGGCTTTTATTTAATTCCACTATTCCATTTTAAATGTGTAATTTTATTATGTTTTGTAAAGCACTTTGTGATCTTTGTTCTTGTAAAGCGCTCTAGAAACAAACTTTACTTACTTACTTACTAAACATCATTTAAGCTTCAGCATCACTGATCTCCTACCTGCTCCTTGAATAGTGAGTCGTGTGGCTCCGTTGGCGCTTCCGATGCGCGGAGACACGTTGGTGACGCGCTGAGCGTCTGTAAAATGTATTTAAAGCAACATGAGAGATTTTTTTTCTGTCTCCCTTAACGGAGAATTTAAAAATGGGTTTAGAACAAAACTTACTGCAGCAACCAAGGAGGAGAAGGAGAACCGCCACCTTCCACTTGACCTCCATCCTGGAGAGCTCCCGGATTACCAGGCCAATTATGAATCACGTGACACAAAGGTACTATTAAAAAAAGTTTCTGATTTTATGGAAAAAATATGGACAAAAATAAAATGTCTTATGGAAAAGTTATAGTAAGGTAAGACACAAACAACCAGTTGATCATTGCTGAATCACAGCCATAAACATACTAAAATATGCAATTATTATAATAAATATTAGGAAAATGTGAACAGAACCCACCTGTTGTCTGTTTGAAAACGCCGTTTACCTGTTGACTGAAGACTGTCTGCACTCAGAGACCCGAACCACCGTTTTATAACGTGCTCAGTCCCACCGCTCACCTAAAAGTGGGCGGAGACTGGGAGAAGGTTTTTCAGGTGTGTAAATGTAAAAATAGAAGCAAAACTGAGCCAAAAAACCAAAACAAAACAAAAAACAAAACTGCGACAACAAACAGCTCCGTGAACACGCAATCATGCACAGATGAAAATGAGGAGGAAGAAGTGGAGTTATAAAAAGCTCAGATTTGCATTTTTTTTTATATGTTTTGCATCTCAGAGTCTCTCAGTGAATATTACCGTTGTCTATTTTTTTCTTGGCTGTTGCATTTTATTAAAGTGTGTTTATTATCTACACGCAGTGTGCTCTTTTAGGGGTTGACATTAAAGTAGTCTTTGTGTTATTGTGTCCATACCTCATTTATAAAACACATCTTACAGTATATCAGCACTATCACTGTTAGTGTGTTTGAAAACTGTCTATAATCATCACTATGATAAATCAAATCTGATGCTTGCAGTCTTCTGCTAATTAAAGAAAACAAAAACAGTTAAAACCGTCAGATTGTTATAAAGTGTAAAAGTGGCAAACAGGTGGGTGCTTCATTTTTCTATTTCCTACAGATAAAAACTCCAAAAATTCATTCAAAGATTGCTTGATTAAAAACACCAAACATGGACATTTCCTTGTGCGATATGACTCAAATGATCCAAATGCCCTCAGTGACATTCACAGCTGACACCAAACCGCTGTCAACCTTCACAAGTGCGACATCAGAGAAATATTTCAGCGTGATAGTGATCCAAAACACATTTTTTAAAAAATCACGGGAGTGTTTCAAGTAGAAAAAAAAAAAGACAGCTATGATCTCTTCAAGTACTTCGCCTGACTTGAATCAAATAAAACACCTTTTATGTATTTAAAGGAGAAATGTAAAACAATAAGCAGCTAAAAATGTGTTTGAAGGCCGACATGACGTCAGCCGCTTTTCACGCCTGGAAGGACTCTGGCTTTGTTTGGAGGACTAAAAGATTTAAATCTCAGCAGTAAAATGCAGCCTGACTTTGGCTGCACCGCGATCTGATTTATTTCTAATGCAGGAAATCTGAACTGAACTTGTAGCTGAAACATATAAATGATATAAGATAAACTGTTACCATTTTTCATAACACTTTCACTTACAAGACATATACATAAAATGTATTAATACCTACAGTGCCCCACAGCGCGGTCCGAGGGTGAGACATTTGGCATAATGACTTATTTTTAGCACATCTCTGTCTGCGACTACACAAATCACAACAATGACCAAAATAGGCATGACTTTATTTTTCTTCTCCAAAACTGCAGCATAACAAACTCAAATCAATATGAAAACACACAATAAAAAATAAAATTAACACTAAAATGAACACAATAAACATCAGTTTGGATTTCAATCGTAGATCAACAGCGAGTTTAAAAAAAAAAGAAAAAGAGGGAATCGTGTCGTTCACAAGGTTGCATGTTGAGCTAGAAAAGCTCGGATTCTCTGGAGGAGCTCCTTCTTCACGCTGTCGGGTACGAGCCCTGCAGCAGAGACAAAAAAAGATGAAGTGTCAGGAACCTGCAGACTGATGCGACACCGCAGTTCGATTATCTGTAGTTATGATGTCACGTGTTTCTAACATTTTTTTCTCTGCATCTTATACGTCGACATTTAATGAGTAAAATCTCTTCTGTTCTCCATTTCCTCACATAATAACATGATGCAGGCAAAGCTAAAAGTTAGTGAGAGGAGACGATGTTTCAAAGCTGTGAACTCTGCAGGATTCTGATGGATGAAACTATAAAAGTCTTCATGTTTTTGATGGCAGCACCTTTTAAATTCTAAGGTTGTGCTGAGCCTGTTTCACTGCTCTTTGTGTTATTTTTACAGACAGTCTACATTCAGTTAGAGCTGTACAACAGTTACACACCACCACTGTATGCCTCCCTGCTGGTTTAGAATGACACAAATGATCTTCCTCTGCACTGAGGACAGTCATGTTGTACTTTATTTTTATTTTTTTGCTGGACGGGTGGTGTTACTCTGTTTTTCTCTAAAATACCCCAAATAATAATTTTAATTTTGGTAGGTGATTTTAATTTAGTGCAACATGTTACTGGCCCCACCCTGGATCTGGTTTTTACTCAGTTTATCTATAAACTCACTGCACACGTCTGACCTTCAGTCTGATCGCAGATGTATCATTTCCGAGGCAGCCGGTGTTTCCTCCCCAGAAGAAAACTTCAGTCTGGCGTCTTTAATGAGCGCTCGGCAGCTCGATTTTCAGCTCTAATTTCCAACGCGAATGCATCAACAACTAATTTTTCAGGTATCAGTGACTCCGTGTATTGCTTTAAAAGTATTTGCTCATCAGTTCTTCCCCTTGGATCAGTGCTCACGTGTGTCACCACAGCAGAGCGCGCAGACAAGCTGAACGCAGGTGGAATCAACTGTTGAATGAGCCAATCACACTGGAAAAGACAAGACTGCTTCTAATTCCTCCTTAAAAGCTCAGCAGAGCAGGACCCGAAATTCTTCTGGCCATTACATTACAGTATTGTGCAAAAGTCTTGAGCCACCCCTCATTTCTTTACATTTTGTTGTGGAAATAGGACATGGGTGCAGTGATTTATTGAAACATGCAAACATACATGGAAATACAGGAAAAAAAACAGAGTTTCTACAATCCTAACGAGCTTGGAAATATTTGGTAAGACCACCTTTATTCTTCTGCACAGCCTGAACTCTCTGAGGCAGCTCTCTGTCATTTCTTTAATCAGTCTGCAGGAACAGTTCTCCAGGCTTCCTGAAGGACATTCAAAGCTCTTCATTGGCTGTTGGCTAGAGTACTGACAGGGACTAGAAAGAGAGAGCAGATTTCTCCCATATTGGCTTCTCTTCATTGGCTCCCTGTTAAATCTAGAATAGAATTTAAAATCCTTCTCCTCACCTACAAGGTCTTGAATAATCAGGCCCCATCTTATCTCAAAGACCTCATAGTACCATAACACCCCAACAGAGCACTTCGCTCTCAGTCTGCTGGCTTACTTGTGGTTCCTAGGATACTTAGGAGTAGAATGGGAGGCAGAGCCTTCAGCTTTCAGGCCCCTCTTCTGTGGAACCAGCTCCAGCTTGGAGGAGACAGACACCCTCTCTATTTTTAAGATTACGCTTAAAACTTTCCTTTATGATCAAGCTTATAGTTAGGGCTGGATCAGGTGACCCTGAACCCTCCCTTAGTTATGCTATGATTTAAACCAAAAATTTAAAATTAGATTCATCACTCCACTGCTACTGACTTTCAGTCCAGTTGTTGTGTAATGTGGCATACCAAGTTACCTCAGCCTTTTCTCCCCATTCCCCTTAAGAATGGCTTCTTCACCACTGAGACCATTTTTGATGAGGACTCAGTGAACAGCAGATGGATCAACTGAAGGGGCAGATGCATCTCTCGGGTCCTGAGTCAGCTCTTTGCTGGATTTTTTTCCCCCCATTTCTTAAGGACATGATTTTCAGATATTGTTCATCTGCTGTAGATAGTTTTTAGGCAGGTCACTTCTTCTTTTGTCCTCCAGTTGTCCAGTTTAAATAATGTTCTGCACACCATGTTGAGATAAATTTTGGCTAATAGCTCTTTGGTAATCTGCTGTGTTGGTGAAAAAATACTACTTCATGCCTGTGAAACTTTGATTTTTCTTGGCATTTCATAGATTCAGCAAAAGAAATGGGAACAAAGTATGCAGTTTTATCAAAAGCTGCTAGTAACAAAGTGTCTAAAGACACAATTTAAAATTGGTTTTTTGCTAAGTTGTCCGTTACGTGTAGACACAACACTGGATCATCCCTTGACTCCTTGGACACAAAATTGAAAGAAATGAGGGGTGATTGAAGACTTTATATCATGAAAAGTTGAAATTGTAACAGATTTAGTCAATACGTAGTGCTGACCAACAAAATTAGCAGTTTGTTAGTTTGCATGTACATGTTTGCATGTCAAATTCCCGGCCTGAATTATTGCGTTGGTGCCTGGAGACGGGATAAAGATGCTGTGCAGTGTTTGTTTTCTCTGTGCTAAATAAATAAACTGACTGGACTCTTACATCTGAGCCAACCAAGCACATGAGTATGGTTATCCCTTCTAAGCTTCATCCTCCCCCTGCTGTTGTGTTTGAACATCTGTATCCTACCTCTGCCTTTTGGTGTGACCTCTGTAACCAGGTCCTCCACTGTAACATGCTCCAGGCCCTTTTCTCTGATCACATCTGGATCACACGGGAAGAAATAATTTTAGTGACTTCAGCTTGCATAGCACCACAACACACACACACACACACACACACACACACACACACACACACACACACACACTAAATACCTTTGCAGTGTGCTTTCAGCTGATCCTTCCACCCACACTCCACCAGCTTCGCCCTGAGCAACTCTTTCAACCTGCGGCCAAATATTTAATTCGCATCATGTGAATTCACCTGGACAGCTGAAAAGCCACAATCACCAAATCACTGCAGGGAATGACTTACCGCTCCCGTTCCCCCATCTCTATCAGCTTCTGGTTTATTGCAGCCCTCATTTGGGAGTCTTTGCTCATGATCCGCCTGAAACCAAACACACACACAGCGACAATGTCAGTTTGGACGCAAGAGTATAAAAAAAACATATATTAATATGTTTAATTTAGCTCCCTATCAGGTAGCCGCTACCTTTACCGAGAAGGATCAGCTGGGGAACACACGGTCCCCTTATACAAAGGCACCGTCTAAAAACGTTTAACGCTTAAAGGGTTCCGCTTCCGGAGCGGCTAATCTTTCAACAACAACCCGAATAACCAATAAAAGTCAAATTAGTGTTCAAAATTCTGGTCTTCAACTAGTTTTGGCACTAAATTAAAAACACTTACTTATAAGCATTTAAAGAGAAATGAACCAATGACTCAATTTCCCATGAGCACCTTGGGAGGCTTTGTCCGCTGTAAAATGTGTCCGTGTGAGAAAACCAATGACGAAAACACAGGAAGCGTGTATCACGCTGGCTTCACCTCCTCCTCCTCCTCTTGCTGCACAGGCTGGCATCAAGTTGTGAAGAAGCCAAAGACATGACCGCGTCTAATTACTCCCTGAAGGTCAACAGAGACCTGTTGGACCCAAACTTTGAGAGTTACAGGTTATCCTTGGACGCCATACCGACGTACAACGTTGAGCTGGATGCTGGTGAGAGAAACTTAATGCAGTGCAGTTAGCAAGTGTGCTAGCCTAGCCCTGATGAAGCTCCAGTATAACTTCTGTCTCTCCTAACAGCAAACAGGAGTAGCGAGCTAAGTTATTTGAAATGATCAGAAACATTTTACTGGCTGACAGTACGTGAAGACACCAGGTGTTGATGCTAAACAGCATTTAAGCTGCTCTAACTGCAACCCTGTGGTTCAGAATGAGGTATGAGGTCCCCCACTGCAACCTGACGAGCTTTCACACGGTCAGCAAGAAAATGACCTGAACACCTGTGTAATTTAAATCACTGCAGATTATAACACTGAACTTACTAATTATTACAGTTTACATAACTAATATATACTGTCAGGACGAGGATAGCAATTATAAAATAATTTAAAAACAAGGGAGGTCGCAAGACTTACTTTATTTAAAAGATTATCCAGTCAGTATTGTAATCTCACGTTTTTAGTGGTTCTTAACTTCAGCCTGAGCAATACTAAATTTCTGGGGCCAATACAGATATGTATTTTAGTGATTTAAAAAAATCTGATAAGGGATGGAGATGGAGCACCAGCTCCAAATTGTGCATAATTATATGCATCAAAGCTTGCCAGTTCCTTTTTTTTTATCCAGGCTGCAAAACTCAGGCTAGCGGCGCTCACCTGAGTTGCATCTTTCATCATCTTTTCTGCTCTGTTAGTATAAAGTATTTATTTAGAAGCAGAATCAATTATAACATTGGCTTTAATAAAATCTTGCCATTATCCACCCTAGCATCTGCTGCATGTACTGCTGAGAGGATTGTAAACCATGGCCCCTCAGCCACCCTGATGAATCGCACTATTTTCTCCTGAAGATAAGTTTACTGATTTATCTGTGAGAGTTTGAGCTGATGGCTGAGCTCTACACTTATCTTGTCCAAGTGCCAAAGCCAGTGTCAAAAAAGGTGCAAAGAGCTAAATGTAATGAGATACTTAAACATAAACTGTGCACAGACGTCCGCCAAGTTTCCATCCTTTTTAGTCACAATGCAGATGCAGGCGTGCATGTAACAAGGTGATTACTGGGCTTTAAAAAGACACCATGATACTTTAATTAGGGGGAATATTCTGGGAAATGTCTGTCAAAAATAGTAGATGTAAAAATGGTTTGGTGCAGTTTTGTGTCACCAAATCATGCCGTAGTTCATCTTAGGGCAAAATCATCCAGTATTATGAGGAGAAATGCAACAGTTCCCACAAAGCAGGGCTTAGGAAAGCAGGGGAATGAATATGGAGTGTTGGCTGTCTGCTTTCACTGGTTGATGTGAGAGAGTAACAGAGAGATTCCTGCAGGAAAAACACAAACTACAAACAAATGAGATTCCCAAAATAATATCAGACATATCGCAGTATTCACGTAGATGAAATATAGACCATCTCCTCAAAAAAAAAAATAAAAAAAAAAAATAACAGGAGTTACTTGGTATGACTCTCAAGTACTTAGAAAATGTAATTATTGTCTTGTGCCTTCTGATTGTTCTGCAATAATTAATCCTTTTCTTTTTCATATCTGCTGCAGCTGTGGAGGAGGTGAAGCTGAAGGATACGCAGTACACCCTGGAACATATGCGTGCTTTTGGCATGTACAATTACCTGCACTTAGACCCCTGGTATGAGGACAGTGTTTATTTTGTAGACTGCAAAGGACGGGTTCTTAATCTCACCGTCACTCTGGTGAGTTTTTAAATCCTCTAGTTGTTTTTGGAAGTTCATTTATATTCCTTTGCATATTTATTATTATTGTCCCTCAGTCATGTGGGTGTACATTAGTGTCATTAATATGTTCTCTAATTCTGAATAACATCCATCCATCCGTCCGTCATTTTCTTCCACTTATCTGGGGCTGGGTCGTGGGGGCAGCAGCCTAAGGAGAGAAGTCCAGACTTTTCTCTCCGCAGCCACCTCCACCAGCTCATCCAGAGGGACCCCAAGGCGTTCCCAGGCCAGCCGAGAGATATAATCTCTCCATCATGTCCTGGGTCTGCCCTGGGGCCTCCTCTCAGTAGGACATGGCTGGAACACCTCACCCAAGAGGCGCCCAGGAGGCATGCCCGACCCACCTCAACTGGCTCCTTTCAATGTGGAGGAGCAGCGGCTCTACTCTGAGCCCCTCCCGAACGGCTGCACTCCTCACCCTATCCCTAAGGGAGGGGCCAGCCACCCTTTGGAGGAAGCTCATTTCTGCTGCTTGTATTCGTGATCTCATTCTTTCAGTCACTACCCAAAACTCATGACCATAGATGAGGGTAGCTTGACCTCTTCGCTTTCACGCCCAGCTCCCTCTTCAACACAACAGACCGGTGCAGCGTCCGCATCACTGCAGATGCAGCCCTGATCCGTCTGTCGATCTCCCGCTCCCTTCTCCCCTCACTCGTGAGCAAGACCCAGAGATACTTGAACTCCTCCACCTGGGGCAGCAGCTCATCCCTGAGCTGGAGTGGGCACTCCACCCTGATTAACAGTGAGCTAATAAAAGCTGCAGGTTAGATTTTTCAGGGGTAGTGATTGAGGTCATTCTTCTTTTACATCTCCCAACCAATCCAGTGCTGCCAAAATCATAATCACTGCACTAAAGTGTTTTGCAGCGGGAAAAATGCACGTTGGGACTGTTCAGCCTTCATCAGCGGAGCAATCACGCCGATCGCTTTCACAGCCTCATACTGTGAAGCACTTCCTTTATTTTCCCATCTTATAGCTTTCTGGGACATAATGATCCTCCCCGTTACAGCTGTAATTGATACACGCTTAATAAGTTTTCTTGTTATGATTTAGATCAAGTACTGAATGTACCATTATGGTAAATAGATGCAACCTGAAATCTAACTCTCACCATGTGATTGTACCTAATGCACAGGTCAGTCTGTGGCTTCCACATTACCCAGCAGATAAATTTGAAGCCACGATCCAGAGTATGATTTACTCAATCGTTTCTTTTTTTCTATCAAGCAGTCACATATTTTGGGAGAACTCGTACCTTCCACACCTCCTCACTGAGAATGTTCTTAAATTACTTTTAAACTGGGAGCCTTTGCTGATGTTTTTAGGCAAAGTTGGGACCTCTGAGATTATATTTGTGATTGGGGGGCTGATGTTGTGGCACTTAATTCATTGGAGGCTTTCAATGCACCTGATGTGCCAGTAGGTGGCGACCAATCACTTGAGCATCAGCAGGTTGTGGTAAGAGAAAGGTTTTCCGTAAAACACAGGAGTTTTTAAAGTTCAGTTTAATAATATAATGTTAATATGGCTTATTATAATTTCTAACCTTTGCGTTTGCTTGGTCAGGATGCTAAATCTGTGACTATCAGAGAGAGCAGGAGTCTCAGTATTTAGGGTAAAACACAACTTTCTGTGCAGTCTTTTGTCTGCTGTGTGAGTCACCAGAGCAGATGAAGTTTGGATGAGCCCTTGTATGTTTCTAGTTAATCACAGGAGTGATTATATAATTGACTCGAGGTTCTGATTGGTATTGTTACCCCATACCAAGATGTTGAGATGAGGAGCAGAATGGTTCTCATGACCTTTTCAATCGAGCCTTCTTTTATGTCTTAGTCATCGTTGACCATAATTAGAAATAATTGGCGCCTCATTGGCGTTTTTTTTTCTTTGATGATCATCACACTATAATCCTGCGAGACAGTGTTTCTGGCTTTCAGTGGCACCATTAAATGAAATTTATGGAAAAGTTGCTCAAATTCTAATTACAATGATCACATGATAATTATCATCCTCCAGCCTTTTGTGCTCGGGCGCTCGGCACATTGTACATGTTCGCTTCATCCTCCGTTTCAGGGCGTTAATAGCACGGATGCTGGAAAGCGAAATCAAAGGTGCATCGTACATTAGGCAGCGATATAATGTGTCGTGTCACGCTCCATGGCAACAACGGGGCAGCTTCTCCACAGTCCTTTAGAAAAACCGTTTCTTCACGCAATCGGTGATGCTCACTGTGGCATATCTGTCTATTACTAATGAGGCTCTCAGATTGTTGAATCACACGGGTGGCCACATGACAGCTGCTAACTGTATCTGTCTCCGATGGTCACATGTTGTTTTCCCTTATTGACTGTATCATTCTTTAGCTTTTTAACAATCATGGAAAGTCACTTGGACCGTCTGTTTTCACATCAAATGCTAATTTCAAAACTCTTGAATGGAAGCAGCGACTTCTCTGTTCTTCTGCAGTTCAGCTGCTTATTAAACGTCTCTGTTTGAGTCTTTGTGATTCATGACTGCACTGCGTATGGATTGTTTGATTGGTCGTTAGCAGTAGGAATGCGTTCATCACATATTTCACAGTATTCTGCAATTTTTTTCTCGTGCTATTGTTAAACTGAAGTGGTGACAAAATCCATTTTGCCACACTGTTCTCCATCTCTAGCATTGAAACAAGCCATCCATCCATCCATCAATCCATCCATCCATCCATCCATCCATCCATCCATCCATCCAAACAAATTACCTATTTCAGTGGGAGGGCTAGAGTCTGTCCCAGCTGTTATAGGCCAAGGGTGGACTGTGGACAGGTCAACAGCCCATCACAGGGCTACATTTATATCATTGTGGTTAATTTTCAAGCAAGAAATAAAAGATTTGCTCTTTTTTGCTACTTGTGACAGTAAATGTATATGTATTTTTTTTGTGTTAATTGTATAAAGCATGCATTTTTTTGATCATGAAATGAGCACATTGAGATTTTCTCTGCAGATATAAATGAACCCAAATGGCTTAATGCGCTCTGTTTTCATTATGCAGTACTGACTTGTGGGTCTTTTGTGTTCTGAATTCAGGACACCGCCCTGGGGAAGCCGAGAGAGGTCTACCGTATAATCGCCGAGTCCAGCCAGTGTGAGGATCGCCTTTGTGCCTCCCTCAGCCTCACCTCGGCGACCTGGGCAGCTCTGTCCGATGGCATCGGTCGACTGTACCTCCTCCGCACCGGCAAGAGAGGAGACGGCTCCCATATGAAGTGGGAAGTAAGTATAGATGTCGTGTTTACTGCTGTAAGCGATGAAGGTAAAAAGACACAAATTTGCTTTATGGACTTGAATTCAAACCACGCAGCATTGTAATACTGGTGCTGCTTTGTCATCTGCCTTTTTGGCTTAACACCACTATTTATTAGCATTTATGACTGACAGTTGTTATGTTAGTCACTAGCTCTTTTACGTGTTCACAGCTGTCATAAATTAGGTCAAGACTGGGCGAGATTGGAGGTGTTTTGAATGTCCAGATATCTCCGGTGATGTAATTTTGAGTCACTAAATAAATCTGTCGGTGCCACACAAGAGAAACTGCATTAATAGTTAGTCTGAAGATTATTAGGCCTCAAATATGGGGCGTAATTTTAGATGTTCCTAGGCTCTAAGCTAGCTGAGATCCTAGTTGGATAAGTGGTTAAGGAAATTAGCAGGTAGGTGGCACTTCATTCGTTCCTTGAGACACTGCTGGTGACAGTAATAAACTGTATAAAAGAAATGGACATAGCTTCTGGGTCTGAGAAGTGAAGCCAACTCAAAGGGCCTTAAAACTGCATTCTTTCTACTGGCCACAAGGTGGCGACTGCATTTCTTTAAAAGAGGAATACAGTTGTATAGAAGTCTGTGGGAAATATTACACTATGAGTTGCTTCATGTATGACCTCAGTAAACACTTTACTGATGAGTTTATGGTCTCAGTCACTAGTTTTAAGCCATGTTTAATAAACATGATGTTTATTTCAAAGATGATCATCCCCATTAGAGTCCAAAAAGATAAGTCAGAGTATGCTTTAGGACAACCTTACCGGTTAATTGACAAGTCGATGTTGGGGATGTGTGTTATTGGTCGACTGGATGTTCAAATGTTGCTGCCTTTGCTCGTGGGTGCCACAAATACTGGTCGGTTAAACGTGTTATTTTTAGCTTTCTCAGAGGGTTTTCTGTCTTTTAGACTAATCGACCAGTCTAACTTTTTCTCTCATTTAAACGACGTATAAATTAGTCCCCAGGAACATCTTTAGTCAGTGCAGTGATCTTCAGTTTGTCGGTTGTTTGCTTTAGCGATGAAATAAACATATTTGCAGCCTGATACAATGAAAGGTTTTTGTCTCTGTAGCTGATTTCACCTTTAATGACGGCTGAACAAGAGTGAATTTTTATATAATGCACCCATTTAAATTGTATTAAGGTTCACATTAATGATGGTGTGGGCTCTTTTGAGTGCCTTGTGGTTGGAGATACCGGTCCTATTCACTTTGTTTCTGGTCAGTCTTTCTCGCATAGTCCAATGAACCCATCAGTCACAGACAGCGACGGGGAAGTCAGAAAGTATTCAGATCAGGTCACACGCTGTAAGTGTTGGTCTTTTCATTCAGTTTCATGGTGAAATGTCACTTTTTGTGACCGTGGCTGATGACTAAAAGTTTCACATTCAGTAACTAAATAACTCAACAGGTAAAAAGAGCAGCCTCGGGCTCCACGACATTGGGAAAAATTTGAAATGAAAATTAATCTTGTTTGGCCAGAGTGAGATCAAACTGTAATTTAGAGAGTAAATACCAGCTTTATAAAAATGACTCAGCGATACTAATATTATTAAACCTGTTGGAAATATGCTGCGTCTATTGTGAACGTACTCTGTGGCCTCTTAATGGGCTCCACATGCTGCATCTACTGAAAAATAGAGGAAGATTGCATTTTAAAGTGTTAATACACTTTATTTTAAAGTTAAAAGATTTAAATGGGTCAGACTTGATCAAACCGAACAACCAGGTTTCCTTTTTGGAAGCTCCTACCCTATAACTGTGTTCTCGCATTATGAAATGTCTTATTACTCCCCACAGGATATTGTCACGAGAAGCATTTTTAAACCAATATGCAAATTCAATCTTTCAAACCAATTTCTGTGTTTAAAAGCTCGGCCCGGCTTTGGAAATTGGATTGTGGTAGTAAGGAAAGAAGTCTTTGATGAGTCTTTGTGCGCTTTATCCTGTTAACAAGCCTGCAGTTGGGAATGGTTACAAATGAGAGTTCACTCTCTGAGCAGGCACACTTGATGCATTTGTGAAGGCAAAGTTCAAGACTGGAATTTATAATGAAGATTTAAACCCTCAGGACACCAACATCTAATGTTCTGTTTTTAAGTTTCAATACTCACAGATAGCAGCTACACCTCTCGCTCTGCTGTGTGTTTCATAGATGCCAATAATAAACTGCCTCATAAGGCAGATATTTATGCAGTCACATTCAATCTGGGCTTCTCGATCACGTCATCTTCTTCAAGCAGACAGCTGTAGACCCAGATCGAGAAATACTAGTTTGAATTAGCATTTTATTGGAAAACTAAAGAGAAATGTATCCCTCTTCGAGTGTATAATAGACCATTTAAAGCCATTCAGCAACATTTGATGCTTCATTAGAACATCTCTCACAGCTTTATTCATGTGCTTATAGCCATTAATCTGTATAACTATTAGCATTTTATCATTTCCTCCAATTTAAAAGATAACACAATCCAAATCTCTGCTTTGTCTCTCCATTCAGAAGCTATCCCAGTCTTATTTTTGCCTCCTGTAGACCTTTAAACTGTTACATTTTATCTACTGCATTTTAATCTGTCACAAATAATTAACAATTGGCAAGAAGATTTAAATATACATGGCAAATATTCAGACTGTCTGGGATAGTTATTGGTGATGTAAAGCAGAGGAGACAGAGACTTGAGCTGAATAAGAGAATAAATACAGCAGTTGGATTTTTGGGTGAGTTGGTGCAGCTGCATAAATTATTTAAGGTCCCAGTAATGCAGACTGGGTGGCAACCACCAGTTGCTGTAGATTGCCAGCTGTCGCTGGGTGAACTTGGCTGCAAAGAGCGCTGCAGCAGAAACCTTATTGTGATTGTTTTTTTTATTGTGGGTGTTCTTTGGCCCTCCAGATTCTTTTGTAATTCAAACTTACAGAAGACCTCTCTGTCACTGTTAGGGATAACACTTAGAGGTCTGTCTGAGCCCATTTAGCTGGAAAGGCAGTTTGCAGCATGCAGCTGTTTTGGCCTTATGTTGATTTTTCTGAGTATAGAATACAAACAAAAAACAAATCCAGTGTTAGTGGGCTCCAATATAAATGTTAATGTGCTGCATGAAGCAGCGGTTCTGCCCCTTTTCCCATTATTCATGGCGGCGGACAAGTTGGCTCCCGCCATGGCCGAGGCGACCATCGTCCATCCATCCACAGCTGATAAGAATCACTGCTCCTTCCAGAGCAGGTTTTAGATATGTCTCTGCCCTTGAGACCTGGACTTGAGGATCCCTGTTCTAGAGCATTGGTCAAAAACCTGCACACAGGGGTCTCAAAAAGACTTTGCTCCTTACTTCACACGTTACAATAACTGGATCTGTACATGAGGACGTTTCCATTAAATTTCAGTGCACAGATTATTTTTCCTCACACAGGCAGCGTTATCCTGTTACTCTGCTAAAAATGATCCCGTTCCTGTACCTGCAGCCGCTGTTCAGTGAAGACCTGGGGGAGCCTTTTACCGTCCTCCACAGCGTCTCACATGTCCAGGCTGGTGTTCACAGCATGGAGGTTCTGCTGCTCCGCGTCCAGAAAGACCCACTGGAAACCAAAGGAAGCGGATACTCGGTGTCTCTCGAGTGGATCACAGTCGCCAACGCTGCAGGACAAGGTGGGCGGTGCACCGGCTGATCGAGTTTGGTCATCGAGCACGATAAAACAGGAGTGTCATAAATAATTAGGATTTCAGTTTCCAGCCTGTGATTTAATTAAAATGTACTCATATCCTTTTTTAAAACAGTATTTCAGTAGAAAACTGAAGTCGTTGTTAATTAAACTGTAATAGGATATTAGTCATAGTCTTCCTTTAATGGACTTTAAATGATTCTGTTCCAGATGAGATTAGTGTACTCTGAACGGCAAACATTGGCAAGAAAGATTTTCATTAAAGTTCTTGGCACTGAGAAAGAAGCCGCCGTGACTAATGACTCAAATATTGCAGAGACAAATAAGAGACGCAGCCTTTAGAGGCTTTAAAGATGCATCCCTGTGATAGCCGCTTATTATTTTACTGTTTAACTAAACCTTAGTTTTGGTAATGCTAGTCAGCTGTGCCTGTTCTGGATTAGGGACATGGCCAAAGGCCCCCCCACCCTAAAAAAAAAGCACAGTACAAAGTCATACCCTGAAAATCACCCCAAGCTCCTTCTAAGCTGAATCTTTGGTGCTGTCTTTATTTCTCATTACGTTTTTTGATTTCCCACGGCTGCCCCTCTGACTCCGACTTGGTCCCATCTTTGTCAGTGCAGTCAAAAAATCCTCGAAGTGCACTTCAGCGCAGTTTTCCATTTTTATCAGCCATCAGGGTTCGACTGTAGAGGGGTTTCTAACGTCAGAGTGTCTCAAAGTGAGCAGGGTATCAGTAATACTGCAGATGTTCCAGTGTCCTGGTAGTCATTTGTCTTCTTCCAGTGTGATTCGAGCTGCTTCTGTGTGTGAAATCGACCTCAGCAACAACATTAAAAGTGCCTGCTGTCTTTTATTTAGTGGAGCTCCTTATGGAAAACATGAATCTTGCTTTGAGACGTCATCAAACATATATGTAAAAGAGATGGCTCATTTATGCCTCACTTTGGATGTTTTAGCTTTTCCTCCTCAATTTGAGCTAAAATATAACAGTTCAATAAAAATTCATATAGACAGTATAAAAACTAATTCAGAATAAATTGCTTATGTTACAGAAATATAAAATCAAGAGTCACGTGTTTAAACTGCTACAAACTTCCCACTGTGGCAGATACAGAAATAAGTAAATCTGTAAAAATATACTGATAAAAATACCTCCAGAAGTAAATCCTAAAACACTGAAGTGAGTATATTTTTAATTGTTACTTATTGAGGATCCTGTGTGAGTGTGACCTGAACATGCAGCTCACATTCACAGACACAAGCCTGGAAGCTGCTTTTGTAAATGTGAGCTGCTTCCAGAATCACCGGAGCAGTGAAAAGGTCTCACTGAAGGGCAGCATGCCCAATGATGTTAATGTGGCATCGCCAGGAGCTGCTTTTTCACTTTGCACACACTCATTTCTTTTCCCGTTGGCTCAGAGAGTCGACTGCCTGCTCCTCACAAGGTCTCTCTTTCTGTTCTGCAGATAAACATTTGCAGGTTCCAGCTTTTTGAATCAGTGAAAGATTCGGTCATTAAAACTGGAGATTTGGAGATATTCTAGAATAAAAGATTAAGTTACTGAGTACAAAAACAATGCAGGAAACTGAGAAAAACAGAGAAATGTACATTATGCATAGGATGACATCATCACTGATAAAACAAACCAAAAATAAGGAAAGGAACCATGATGCAGTTGCTTTACATTCCTGTCAGGTTGCAGGCAGATCCGTTATTTTTCCAAAAAGCTAATAACCGGCACACAATACCTACAGAGCGGTAAAACCTCTGCTCTGATAGACGTGTTTCGGGTAAGGACTGCTGGGAGTTCTGTACATGCGGTTCCTCTTGACATGAGACGTGTTTTTTTTCCACTCCTCCTGATCTCTGAGTTTAGAAAAGTTAGTTTGCACAGATGTCACCGTGTCCTTTGGTTTCCACGTGCAGGCCAGGAGAAGAAGTACGAGATGAAGAAGAGGAGGGTCCTCAGGGGGAAGTCGGTGCCTCACTATGCAGCGGTGGAGCCCAAAGGGAAGGGGTTGATGCTGGCGTCGGAGAAGCCGTTCGTTTTTACTCACGTGGACGGCCGTCCTGTGGAACAGCCCGAACCAGAGCCCATGGAGGTGGAGAAGACAGGTGGGTAAGAGGTGAGGCTGGGAGGTCTGCCAGCGAGCAGCATGAAAAATATTTCAGCTTTGGCATTGTTTCAGGATTCCTCTATCTGACAGGGCAGATCTTTGGACCACTGATTCAGATTCAGATTTGACATGTGACATTTTGACTTCACGACTTAACTTGACTTTAACTTTGTGACTGTTGCCATGTTGGTTTTGTGGAGTGTGGCTGCATAAGCAGGTAAAAAAAAGTTATCAGCTAATGCCTGCAAGCTTAATTAGGAATCTGCATTCCTGGACTTTATTGGCACCATGCACAGACACACACACGTTTGCACAGTACTGCGTAACATAACAAATATTATATTAGAGATTTGCTCACTAGAACTGGAGCACAGACAGGTTGTACCTCACAGTAAGCTCTGTCATTTTTCAGATAATTGTATTAAACGTGCAGGTAGCAGCCCAGTTAGCACATACTGATCTATCAAAGCAATCGCCACCCTAATAATGCGTAACTTTGTGTGTTAAAAATTAGGGCTGCAACGATTCCTCGAGTAACTCGAATGATTCAATTATAAAAAAAATCCTCGACACAAGTTTGTTGCTTCAACGCTTCATTTAAACTCTGCAGCGCTCAGGTGTGTCCGTGTAAGGGTGAGTGCTTCACCTGCAGCACCGAGTGTATCGTCGCCGACACGTTTTCTGCACCTGTGTGTGTGTGTGTGTGTGTGTGTGTGTGTGTATATATACAGTTTTGTTTCCAGTCCATTTCCTGAGTATTGAGCTGTCTGATGATTTGAGGGAAGAAACTGTTGCGCAGTCTGACAGTGAGGGCCTGAATAGTTTGGTACCTGTTGCCACATGCAGGACGATGAAGAGTTTGTGTGAGGGGTGTGTGGGGTTGTCCACAATGCTGTTGGTTTTGTGGATGCAGCATGTGTGGAAAATAATTGTGTGTGTGAGGGAGGGAGGAGAGACTCCGATGATCCTCTCAGCTGTAACAGCCGTTACTGTGCACTTTCCATTTTAGTGGTGCAGCTGACAGGCCGTCTGTAAAACGTGGTGAAGCTGGGTGATGGGAGATGGACTTGACCCACCATGGCCTAAGAGTTCATCTGGATGGACTTGCATTTAGAGCCAGCCTCAAGTGGCCATTTAAGGAAGTGCAGGATCTGGTGCATCACTGCAGTGTTGGCTTCAACACAAGCTTTGTTTGTTTAGACTGCAGTAACTTTAGCTAGGTGTACCAAAAACAAACAAACAAACAAACAAAAAACAGCTGAGTGTAATCCCTGTGATCCCTTTTTCCATTTTGTATTTTCATGTGAGCTGTTGCAATAAAAAAAAAAAAAAACAACTTTATCCCATGAAGCTAATCTTTAACTGTACACAATAAGCCCTAATTAATAAAAATAAGCTGTATTCATCTTTTTTGGGGAGTGTTGAGATACAACAAACCCAAATCAGTACTCTAATAATACACACCTGTATTTATATATGTGCATGTAATTATAAGTCTGTTCTTTGCAAAGCTGCAGTAACATTGTTCATTTTAGACCCTGGTGATCTCTGTCAAAAGAATGAGTGCAGACTGCAGACACAGTGTCGCTCCTGCTCCAGACTTTGAGGAAAACACTAAAGGAGAATGTGATGTCTTATTTATAGTGATGCATTTTTATTTTTTTTTACTTTTTGTCTTGTTAAGAACGTTGTCTGAAACTGACCTTAAAGTCTGTGAAGCTGTTAAAACAGTCGCAGAAAGTGAAATAAAAGCTCAGAGCCGCAGTACTGCCTCCCACCGTGAGACACGCGACTCCCACCTTCTCTGTGATTGGACCGCTTCTGGTTAAGATTCGTTACGCGGTTGCTTTTGCTCGTCACGTCAACTTCTGTCGCTCATTACCTTTCAGAGCTGCTGCTGAATGCGCAGACTGGCTTGTTCAGCTGTCGCCATAGAAACAATGAGAGCGGGGTCTCTGTCGGGTCAGCTGATCCGTATCTGTGTACACAGATGTGTTTCCAGGCCATTTGTTCCTGTTGATACTGAGACGCCTTCAGCATATTTTTGCTCTCTTACTCTTTTGGCTAAAATGTCTCTTCAGTTAATTCTGCAGTGTGAGTGATTTTTGGATGTCTTGGCTTCGGCCTGCAGTATATGATACTAGTCATTAATATTTTCATTAGGTAGTTAATGATTTAATTCATAATGCCAAGCTGTCTTCAAACTGCTCAACAGGCTGCATGTTCTCGCTCAAATCATCTCAAACTGGTTTCTTGAATATGACAGTGGCATCCACAGCCAGCAGGTCTGAATCTGAGAGCACCGTTGGGATGTGGTGGAACAGGAGAATCAGTGTTGTGCTATCGTGTCAATATGGACTCTTTGAGGAACGCTTGCAGCACCTTGTTAGATCCGTGCCATGATGAATTAAAGCAGTTCTGAAGGCAAAAGGAGGTCCAACCCAAGGTATACCTAATAAATTGTCCCGTGAGTGTAGAACTTATGCATTTTGAATAATGTGGTTTAAATTCAGTAATCACTGAAGTCTTCTCTTTTACTAAAGCATATTTCATGCAAGACAGCCAATAAAGACACGCTGAATGGTCAGAAGTGTCAAATTAATATTTAGAGTTTTTTGATTGAGCTCAGATACACGCAAGATAAAATTCCACCTTAAAATAGGAAGGTAGGAAGGTTTCCTGTATGTGTTTGAAAGCTTTCTAAAAAGCTCTCTAACATTTTTTGGAATGTGGTGGAAAAGTCAGTCTGGTTTCAGTGAATACAGCAGGATACTTAAGCTTAGCTATGGATGTAGAAAGGCAGGCAGAGGGTACCTGCACTACAGGTGAAAAATGGGGAGAGAGAGGAGGACACTCCCAAAGAGACCAGTGAGATTATGGAACATGTAACATCTGATGAAGAGCTGCAGATGAGAGTGGATGGAAGACTTTATGATAAAGTGTAATGTCAGCCTAACATTTGATCCCTTCCCTTTGACATCACACAGAGCCAAGAGTAGAGAAAACTGTCTGAAACTGTGTGTTTACAGCAGCCTGAAATCTGAGCTTTTGGCTCTCAGGGATTATTTGTACACATGCCGGCCTCATTATGTCAAATTTTGGCCATGTTTAGTATGAGGATCCATCAGTGGAACAGTATATACAACAGAAAATAAGGGATCATATAATAGGCCCACTTTACAGTAAAAAACACTGAACTGAACTGAACATTCATATCCATCTTTTCTTGTTTTTAAACTCAGTTATACTCACAACCTCTAAACAAGGAGACAAACAGCTTCCTTCTCTTTGAAAACATAAAAAAATAACATGACCCGGAGAGGGCGAGGTGTGTGTTGATGGTGCAGAAGCAGAGTAATGGCAGCTTTTCAGGCAATCCTTTTATCAGCACTCTTCCTTTCTATGTTCGAAGAGAGGGGAATGGATTAGATGTCAAGAGAGGAGACATCTTCAAAGAAGCCTGTAAGTGATGAGAAAAGGAGCAGAAAAGATGGAGGTGACTTGGTGCTGCGCTATGGAGACGAGATGTGGATAGTATATAGACTGTTGAGACGGAGAATATGTTCACATGAGTGTGTGGAAACAAAGATTATTCTGATACCAGGATACCAAAACCGTACACTTGAATCATTTATGGCAGCGCATAGCTGCACAAAACTGTATTATTTTAAACTTCTGGCTCAGTTCCAACAGAAATAAACAAAAAACTGAGCTGAGAAGATTCGGAGAATGAAACGGGAGATTTGGCAGGTCTCCTCCCGCCTATTTAGTTTCTTTGTTGATGCAGTTGACAACAAAAGGTGATAACGAACATTTCTTAGTGTCTCATATCGGTGCCAAACACGGAGCAGGTCTGTTGGTTTGATGCCGCATAGCTGGACCAATTTAAGTGGTCCGGCTTTGGCAATAATCAGCGTGTGTTATTTACAGCAATTGTTGTAGATGAGGAGGTTGGTGCAGAGATGTCTGTGCATGCATTACATGATTTAGCTCAGGCTAATCTCTCCCTTCTGTTCTGTTTAAACATCTTTCTAAGAGTTGCTTACATCCAAGCATCTTTAATTTAACTGCTGTGGTAATAAAACACTTGTGTGTACTTGTGTTTCTGAATATTTAGCTAGATAAAAGAATTATGCAGTTCTAATTATCATTTAATTAAGTGTGATCAAAAAGTTCTGGAGAGCCGGTGAAACTCAGGAACCAGATTTAATTTAGTCTGTTCTCACCTCCAAGATCAGAACAGATGTGGTGGACGAGAAGATGATCTTAATTGGGATTACAACAATGCAAAATTACATACATATGCTATACAAGTTAAAGTCTGACAAAAAAAATAGTGAAACTGTTGATACTGACTCTCTGAAGCATTTTATTGTTGTAACTAGATGTCAGGTGCCTCCAAAGACTCAACTGGAAATAAAAGATGAAAAAATGATGTTCCAATTTGCATATTTTCATTTATTTGTTTGTATTTTAATCTACATTTTGTGTAAATATTGGTTAATTTTCTTTCCACTCAAGGATTAATCACATGGTTGAATAAAGTCAGTAATGAATGAAACTCCCAACAATTCATTTGAAACGTGACAAGAGACACCAAGTGCGTGATGCTTGTTTGTTAGCCCAAATTCAAATTATTACGATTGTTTTTTTTTTTAAAGGTAAAATATTTATTATTCCAGGTCACGTTTGTACACAAGAACTGGGGTCTCAAACATTTTACCTGGTAAAATAAAGGTTTAAATGATTAAATATAACTAAAAACTGCAGCATTTCTCTCTGACATGGAGATAAAGTAGATGCACAGAAGAAGGTGGGTAAATGTAACACACAGGTGCATTAGCAGAGGAAAGTAGCTGAATATTATCTGCTTCTAATGACATACCTGTGTAGGTATGGAGATGTCTAGGAGAGGGAAGTGGACCTTTAAACCAGATTGTTTAACACAATCTTGGAGAGTGAGAGGATGCCTGAGGAATGGAGAAGAAGTGATGATGGACAGGTTTACAGGTGAGGTCAGTCAAGAGTCCCCGTGGGCTCTGATGTTTGCAGACGACACTGCGATCTGTAGTGAGAGTAGGGAGCAGGTGGAAGAGAGTCTGGAGAGGTGGTGGTACTCTCTGGAGAGAAGAGGAATGAAAGTCAGTAGAAGCAAGAGAGACTGCATGTGTGTGATTGAGAGGGAGGCAGGCGTAACAGTGAAGATAGAAGAGTAGTAAAGGTGGATGAGTTTAAATACCTGAGGACAACTATCCAACGCTACTGACAGTGCACAAGAGAGGTGAAGAAGAGAGTGCAGGCAGGGTGGAGTGGGTGGAGACGAGTGTCTGGTTGATTTGTGATAGAAGAATAACAGCGAGAGTGAAAGGGAACGTTTCCAAGATGGTGGTGAGAACTGCTGTATGGTTTGGAGATGGTGGAGCTGGAGGTGGCAGAGTTGAAGATTTTAATATTTCTATTGGGAGCGATCAGAATGGACAAGATTAGAAATGAGTACATCAGAGGAACAGCTCAGATTGAGAGGTTTGGAGACAACGTTAGAGAGGCAAGGCTGAGATGGTTTGGACACGTGCAGAGGAGAGACGGTGGATGTACTAGACAAAGGATGCTGAAGATGGAGCTGCTGGGCAGGAGGACCACAGAGAAGATTCATGGATGTAGTGAAGGAGGACCTGCAGAGGGTTGGTGTGACAGAAGTGTGTGCTTTCTATAGGGTGAGATGGAGGAAGATGGTGTGCTGTGGCGACCCTTAATGGAGAAGAAGTTGGGAAAAAAAATGTCAAAAAACAAAGTTTGTGGAAACCAAATCAGCCTTTTGAGGGTTGGAGTCAAGTTCAGAGTGTTGCCTTCATTTCTTCATTTCTTTGAGCAGCATATATAGTAATAATACACATGACATAGCTTTAACTATGCACTAGTAGTAACTCACTGTTTGACACTTCAGTATAGTAGGTGGTTGTATTATTCTAACACTGGTTGCTGCCGGTCATAAAATGCATGAAAGAAGTAGGAGGAGAGAGAGCGGGACTCTACCCGGAAACAGATTACTTTGCCGAGATAGGAAGTTAACCTTAACCTCGTTTGTCGGATCAGAGACAAAATGTACATCAGAATGAAGAAGTCAGACTTTTGACGTATACAATATTTAACATTTTCCCCCAATTTCTAACTGACCTGCAGTGGCTGCCTGTACAATCCAGAAATTAAAGACTTCTCCGGAGGACACTGAAAGCATTTTATCTCTGAACCGGGACCACTCAGCTGCTCTTAAACGTCCCACCGTGTATGCTCAGTACTAGCGGGCTTTTACTGTTTGAGCTCCCATGCTGAGGAGCTGCCCTGTCCATTACTGTCAGCTCAGCTTTGTCTGCACCGCATTCTAAAAAAAACCTTTATAAGAACCCACCTTTATACGCTGCTATTTCTTCCTTCGTCTTTTGCAGCATATTTGCTTTCTGTAAAGCACTTTTGAGCTGGTGTTTTAAAAAGTGCTCTCTGAGTAACAGTGAACAATTTGACAAGGAGTGTGATTTGCTTTTGTTTTGTTCTCATTTTTTATTGATATTTTGCCAAAATACTCATGTGGTGAGAGCCCGATATTATTCCAGGGCCCTAATTTCTCAGTTTTCACAGTAAGTGAAATGAGGTGGACTATGTGAGTGATCAGGCTGCTCTATTTTGCTGCTGTTTAAATACCCGGCCGCTGCATTACAGAAAAGTGGAAACCTTTGACCTGAGGTAACACAGAAAACAGGATAAAAGCTGCAGCCTGAAAGAAAATATTGTGTAAATCTGCTGTCGGCTCAGCAGCAGATGAAAAGGACTTTTTGTTGATGCAAGAAGGACTCAAAGGGACTTTATTTTAGAAATATTTATCAGTGAGCAACCTCCAGCTCAATCTTGAAAACACCATTCAAGCACAAGGCTGCAAACAGATTTATGATGGGATTGTTTGTCCCATTTATGATTATGCTCTTGGATGCCAAAGTCATTTTTATCAAGCATCTGTGCACTTTTAGAGAGAATTTAAAGAATGACACGAGGCCTGCTGTTCATCTGTTCTCCAACAAGGCTTTTAACAAGCATCGCCTCTTTTATGACTTCCGCTTTGTTTGGGGTACATCTGCTCCGATGATTTTTGGTAACGTGTAGAGGCCGACTTTCCCTGTCGGCCTCTACACGTTATAGCTCACCACACAGTGCAGGCGGCGTCATTAGCTGAAAGGAAAATACAAAGATTTAATGTGTGCTGTTTATGTGCTGAGTCAGAGGCAGCAGAAACCTGGCTGAGAACAGACTGGAGCGGGAACGAGGTCGTCATATTTGTGAAATAAAAAATATATATATAACCTTAGTTTATACTGCACTCTATATGCATAAATATTTTAATTAATAAAAATTTGGTTTATGGTTGATTTATAGTTTTTTTTTTTTTTTCCATTCAGCCGCCATTGTATCTGTGTGGGTTCTCTCTGGGTACTCTGGGATCAGGTTAATTGGTGATGTTAAATTGCCCATAGGTGTGACTGTGAGTGTGAATGGTTGTCTGTCTCTCTGGTGACCTGGTGACCTGTCCAGGGTGTACCCTGCCTCTCGCCCTAGCTGAGATTAGGCTCCAGCCCCCCACCCCCACCCCCACCCTGTGTTTGGTAAGCAGAAGAAAATGGATGGATGAATTTTTTTTTTTTCCCCTCATTCAAGTAAGAGCAGCACTTCATTAATAAAAAGCGTAGCAGTATCAACGCTTCAGAGAAATCATGATTGAGCTCCTGGCTTGAGTCCAAAACTGCTAGCTTGGCAGGTGAACGCTGCACTAAACTTAAGTGAGCTAATTTATTAGGTTTCATTCTCACGGGCTAACGAGAAGCAAACCTGTGCCAAAGCAGCTCACTCTCTGACTGTGTTTACTTTTAAGGGAAGGATTTATGTATTTGAATATATTCATTTTGTTTTTTCTTTGTTCTTTTTAAACATACTTTATGAAATTTGTAGTGCAGTAAAAAATCAGATCAGGGCAGTATGACAGATGTTTACTCTGATTTCACAAACATGTGGCAGCAGGTGATGATTATAGGTATTGATTTGTAAATAACTGGACATGACTAACTTGAGCTTATTATATAATATTATACTACAGGATATTTTTAACTAACCGAGCGGCTCATTCTCTTTTTCTTAACAACGCTTTAAAGAACACATTTTGGGGTTAACTTGAGGGAAAGGCACATGTGAACTGTGAGGTCAGAGCTCCAAAGTAATCTGATATCCTCATGTATCACTCCATATATGCACATATGCTGTTGGTACAAACGATGGCAGTAAGAAACATAGTTGTAAATGGCTCTATATAACATTATTATCACTTTGACCTTCAGATCAATCTATTGACACTGCAGGAGAGGTCAGAGGTCACATGTGACATGTGGTTTAAATGTTTATATGGTACTTTCTATATGTGGACAATAAACACCACACTTGTTTTACCACACTTTGACCAATAAATCATTAAGTTGACCTTCCAGACTTTGGTAAGTCAGTTTTTAATGCATTGTGAGTTGGTTATGAATTTTTTTTTTCTCTAATGGTTAAAATTTTATTTGTAAAGAAATCCATGAAGTCATTACAAGTTAAAGTGAAAGGAAAACTCGGCTCTGCAGAGCTCTGACTCTTTGTCAGCCTGGCTGCAGTGCGGAAAACAAACCTGGGGTTGTTCTTATTTTCTTCAGTCAGCGATGAGTAGTACGATGTCCGAGCTTTACTGAGGACGTTTTTATAGAGCAACAAACTCTTTTCAGGCTAAATGAAGATCATCTAAATTAGTGAGACACCGTTTCCTCTCCAGCTCACAGGTTATCTGCTTGGTATCACTGTCCTGTTGCATGACCCAGTTTAGGCTGAGCTTTAGGCGACGGACCACATTTGACTCTATAATCTGTAATCAGGAAAATAAATTTTGCATTTTGATTTGTTTATAAATAAACTTTCTGTTACTCCACCAGCTGATAAATTAACTGAATCCATTCAGCTCTGAATCAGTAATTTCGTTGATATTTTCTCCAGCTTAGCAGAACCTAAAATGAAAAACAGATTTGTTTCATTAGAACCATTTTGCTTCCCTTTAATTAAAAAAAGTTGAGTTTTCTTATAAAACAAATGCTGAAATAATGAAAATGAATAGATGCTTGTTTGGTTTACTGGTCTCATTCGACATTTGTAGGTTTTAATAATTCTATACATTAAAATTCAACCTTTAGCATCGCCTTAATAGTCTTGACATGAGCTCGTTCGTGGTTATCCCCACTTGCGGTATGATAATCCATTTATTTTAATGGTCTCCTATCTGCAGTTGACTGAATATTCAAAAGTAATTTCCTTCACTGTCTGCACTCGGTCAGATGTTTTATGTATGACTCAGAGACAGCTGGCTCAGGACGGTCATTAACTTCAGTGCCACACATTTCTCTCCTCTTTGAATTCAGATCCCATTTACTTCTGGCAGCAGACGACCGAGGACATCACGCTGTTTGTGCGCATGCCCGAGGGCATCACCAAAGAGGAGGTGCAGTTCAGGCTCACTGCGGACAACGCGGCCATCGGAGTTCGGGGTTTCCCTCCTTTGCTGGAAGGCCAGCTGTTTGCATCTGTGGACCCTGAGGCCAGCGCCTGGATCATCAGAAATGACAAAAGGTTTGCAGTCTGAAATGTTGAAGCTGAATTATTTTACTTTTATCAGTTGAAACTGTAGTGATAGAAGAAAACTTGCAGGACATTGGAGTGAGTCATCAAACGATGAGATAAAAACAGCAGTTCTGCAATACCAACAGACTCCTGTTCACTTTCATTCATTTGATTAAAAACCGCCGCTGCCACTTTTTCCACCCCTGCAGCACATTACAGAAGCACCTCATTATCTCACATACTGTATATAACCTGCACCCCATAATTCCCAGCACAGTCTTCATCTTCATGAATGAAATATTGACTGTTTACAAGATGAATGCACCACTCTGGGGATGTGAGAAGCCTAAAACATGTTATGAGCTTGGATGTTGAATCAGAAACACTAACATGAAGGCATTTATTAAAAAGATGAATTTTTGCTCTGGAAAAGAACAGTAAGAGTAGTGATGTGGTGGGCATGATTCCAAACAACTCAATTTCTAAAATTGTTCCCACCACTAATTTAATATTAAATGAATGTTTTTAAATTAAATGTATTTTCTTAACAAAGGATTAGCTCCCTCGTGTTCCCAATGGGTAAGAAAAAGAGTTAGAGTAGTGGTTTCCTATAAAGGCATCACAGGTAGAGAGGCAGGCAGAGAGACTGGTGAGTGCTTTATCAGGTATACCTGTTCAACTGCCCGTTAATTCAAATATTTAATCAGCCGATCACATGACAGTATCTCAGTGCATTTAGATATAGAGACAACAAGCGGCTAAAGTTCAAACTGAATGAGGAAGAACGGGGATTTAAGTGACTTTGATCGTGGCGTGGTTGTTGGGGCCAGACAGGCTGGTCTGAGTATTTCAGAAGCTGCTGCTGATCTCCTGGGATTTCCCCACACGCCCATCTCTGGGGTTTACAGGGGATGAGGTGAAACTGATGAAACTGAGGCCGAAGTTCACACAGGCTCAGCGAAATTGGATAAAAGGAAATTGGAAAAACATTGCCTGGTCTGAGTCTCAGTTTTTGCTGCAGCATTTGGATGTTAGGATGATGAAAGCATGGTTCAGTCCTACCTTGTATCAGTAGTTCAGGTTGGTGGTGCCCCGTTGGGCCCCTTAGTACCAAATGACCATCGTCCTGCTCCAAGCAGGGTTAACATGTCATGTCCCAAAATTCAAATAATCTCTAACTGGTTTCTTGAACATGACAATGAGTTCACTGCGCTCAGCTGGCCTCCACAGTCATCAGCTCTCAGTCCAGTGGAGCACCTTTGGGATGTGGTGAAACAGAAGATTTATGATGTAGTAACTGTGTGATGCTATCATGTCAACATGAACCAGAAACTCTGAAGAATGTTTCCAGCATCTGGTTAAATCTGTGCCATGAAGAATTAAGGCAGCTCTGGAGCTCCAACCCAGTACCAGCAACATAGATCTAATGAAGTGGTCAGTGAGTGTATGCACTGAAAACTTCCTGTTTTCTCTAAGGGAGGACCTTTAGACTCTTATCACCTCTTTCCATTTTAAACTTGTACCCTTAGTCCTAATATGTATATATTTTGTAGCTGTTTATTATATGTTGTAGTGGAGAACATGATTAATTTAGTAAACAGTAAAGAAATTTAGTTTTGATGCCAGTTCAGGTAAATAGCACATGACTCAGGGCCTCACTGGAAACATCAGACATTTTGGTTACTGTGTATAAAGTGTCTGTTCAGAGGATGATGTTTTTGTGCTATTTTATAGTTTTGTTTTAATAGAGAGAGAGATTACTCTTACATGTTATGAAACCAGCTGAATCCTTCAGTGTTACGTAAGTTTAGTCTGCTCTGTAGGTTAGAATTGAACAGATGAAACTGAAGAGAAAGGCTCCCTTTGTCATCATATGCCATCAGCTGCACATAGATGAGTGAAACTTACAGTTGTCGCGCTCATGCTGCTGCAAGCCCCACTCTGAGAACCCTTTAGCATAAAATTATATGTTGAAAATGACCCAGGATTATTTTTTTTCTTTTCCCTGCATTGCCTGGAAATGAATCCAGCTGCCTTTTGGGGTTTTTGTGTGTGTGTGTGTGTGTGTGTGTGTGTGTGTGTGTGTGTGTGTGTGTGTGTGTGTGTGCGTGCGTGCGTGCGTGCGTGCGTGCGTGCGTGCGTGCGTGTGTGGTCCAGTGATCCTGCTAGCAGTGCTTTCAGGGTCACTAGCTCCTGCTTATGTGTCTCAAGGCAAATTGCTTCCAGGTAATGATGAGCCTGGCCTTGAGTTATTCAAGAATATTTATTTATTAATAAATCAGCACTGCTGGGAAGGAGGCACCTTGGATTGGACAGACTCCTGCAGGCAGACCTGTGAGCAGAAAGCAGGACTGAACTCGAGGAGGAGAAACGCCGACCTTGGTGTGGGATATTGTTGGTTAGTGATGACCTGACATGATCTCTTCTGCAGCAAAATGCTCCTCCAACTGTTTGAGTCGTGATTGACATTAAAAATAAACAAGGATCATTTCAATGCAGGAGAACATGAGGTCCACAGCTCAGTCTTCTGGATCACATTTGTTATTTTGAAGCCACAAAAGGCTTTATAGAAGTTTTCTCAGAAATCAGACTTCCCGTTTAAATTAAACTAATTTAAACTTGACTAAAGGTATTGTAACGTCTTCTGTCCATCATTTGACAAACCGCATCCACAGTGATTCAGTTGGACCTGAATACTTTTCATAAGCATTGCTGATCTAGTAGTCAATATGAGCTGACTCATATCCTCTGTTATAAAACCTTTTATTTGAGTCTCCATCTCAGCTTCCTGTTCCTTCAGTACGAGTCCTCCAGTGCTCCATTCAGTGTGAAACCACGTTACACAGTCTATTTCCGATAATCCTTGATAACTTTAAAGGCTCTTGTATGTGAGAAGCAGAGAGTATGAATGTGTTTGTCTCTCCCTGCCTTTGTTATGTCCAGAGAGAAACTCAAACTCATGCAGTTTGGATGGAGGTGAATGTGAGAATCTTTCTTTTATTTTGTGTTCTCTAAGCGTGACACACGTTTTACCATCAGTGACTCTTTCCTTTATTTTTTGTGTGCTTTTGGGCTGCGGTTTACATCTGGAATATCTTAAGACTGTAGAATAGACAATAAAATACACAGTTTGATTAGTTTCCTATTTAAAAAAAATCTAATTCTTTTTTCATGTATTAAAAAAATTGGCTTCCTACTCCCATGACCCTGGAAATGTTCAGTGGAAGAGGAAGGATGGATATATCGTTCTATTGAGCTATCAATGCCATAACCACGGCATGTACCACCGGCAGATAGTAAAAGTGGCTGACATAGAAAAATCCTACCAATGGCTGGACAAAGCTGGACTGACAGACAGCACAGAGGCACTAATCATGGCAGCACAGGAACAAGCTCTGAGCACAAGATCCATAGAGGCTGGGGTCTACCACACCAGGCAGGACCCCAGGTGCAGGCTGTACAGAGATGCTCCTGAGACAATCCAACACATAACAGCAGGGTGTGAGATGGTAGCAGGCAGGGCATACATGGAACGCCATAACTGAGTGGCCGGCACAGTATACAGGAACATCTGTGCCGAGTATGACCTGGAGTCCCGAGGTCAAAATGGGACACGCCCCCAAAGGTAGTTGAGAATAACAGAGCTAAGATCCTGTGGGACTTCCAGATACAGACAGACAGACTGGTGATGGCTAACCCACTGGACATCGTAGTGGTGGACAAACAAAGGAAGAAGGTCGTGGTAACAATGCCAAGTGATGGGAACATCAGGAAGAAGGAACACGAGGAGCTGGATAAATACTAAGGGCTCAGAGAGGAGCTGGAGAGGATGTGGAAGGTGGAAAGTTCACAAGATAGTGTCCTACAAACAAGATAGTACTAATTATATTACCCTTTTATTAAAACTCAAAATGTATCTCAAACTAAGCCTCTGTTACTGTTGTTTTGATTTATTATAATTTCAGTATAAATTTCAGTCATTTCATTGAGAGGACAGAGGTGATCCTCTCTCAGTAGATATTACTGCTACTTTTTAATGATGTTAGGATATAAGTTGGTAATATTTTAGCTTTTTGTGTCTTTCTTCTTGATTCCTTCTGCAGCACAGCCTCAAACTCTTCTTGCTTCAGAGAAACAGTTAATGTCAAAACTATTTCTGTGAGTCTGAATGACTCGTCAAGCCTTTCTGTGACCTTTGTCATATTAGCCCAGTGAACTGCTACTGATTGGCTGTTTACCTGTTGATTGCATCATTTTCAAGTACGATAAATGCTCTGCAGTTTATAAACTTGTGGAAAGAGAACTTTTTGCAGCTTGAACCGTCTTGTGTAATTTAGGAAATCACTAAATGAGCTTTCTGAAGGTGCCTGTCAGCACAGACTTAATCAGCAGCACTTTTGCTGACGAGGAATATGTGTTTGTTTGTAATAGTGTATCCTGTGACTGTGTCTCTAGCCTGGAGGTGACCCTGCAGAAGCGCGGTGAGGGGCCCATGTGGCCGGAGCTGGTGATGGGCGACAGGAGAGGGGAGTACGTGATGAGTGACGAGCAGGCCGCCCTCATCCATGAAAGACTGACTCACCTTACCTCTGAAGACCTGGTGAGGCTCGCTCTACATCATGCCGATTAACTAAAGCACTACATGTAATGAGAAATATCTTTAAGCTGTAGAACCAATATCCTAAAAGAGCAGCCCCATCCTGTCCAAGTGTTAAAATATGTAAAAAACGTATTGGAAATGAACAAATGTAACTTTGTTTAATTATTTTTTTTATAAGTGTGTAATTTTCAGCCCTGCAACAGGCTGGCGACCTGTTCAGGGTGTACCCTGCCTCTCGCCCTATGACAGCTGGGATAGGCTCCAGCCCCCCCGCGACCCTTAACAGGATGTGCGGAAGCGAATGGATGGATGGATGGATGGATGGATGGATGGATGGATGGATGGATGGTGTAATTTTCTAATAGTTCCTAAAAAAGAGCTACACTCAGCAGCCATTTCATTAGGTACATCTTGCTAGCACTGGGATGGGCCCCTGTTTTTGTTCAGAACATGGCATAGATTCAACAAGGAGCTGGAAACATTCCCCAGAGATTCCCATAGCATCACACCTGAGCTGGAGATTTGTCAGCTACACATCCATGAGATTTCCCCCGCTCCATCACATCCCAAAGATGCTCTGTTGGATTGAGGGAGTGGTGTCAGAATTACCATCCAGTTACCTGCCTCCCCACAACATGGAAGGTCCTCTCAGGAATCACAGCAACCAAGATGAGTACTTGGGACTATACAAGGCTGATTGTGCACTAATAATGTTCATCAGGAACTCAGTGGAACTGTAGAAGACAACACTGGAACTCCAAGGGAATCAAACAAGTCACAGTCAAGTGTGGAATATACTGAAGTGATGCACAGTCCCTGCTGCTGTTCTGCAGCTCATCACAAAGAGTGGATACTGATATAGATTCAGAAGGGGAGTGACCGTTAGTCACGTGGATGACATCAAGTTGTAGGTCAAAAATAAGCAAGACATCAAATCACTGATCCACCTCACCAGGGTCTACAGCAAGGATACTGGTCATTTGGACTGGATAAATGTGGCCAAATGGTTGCAGGTGATAGAGGTTGAAGGGGTGGAGTTGCTATAAGGCAGGATAGTGGACATAAAGGACAGCTACAAGTCCTCAGGTATCCCACAGGTCAACAGGAACCATGATGAAGATGCAAAAAAGGTCAACCCCAGCCAAATACCTCCAGAAGGTAAGGCAGGTGCAGAAAAGCCACCTCCATGGTAGGAGTAAGATCTGAGCTATAAATACATGCAGCCTACCTGTCATAGATATCCAGCTGGAATAATAAACTGGGTACAGGAGGACATGGATGCCACTGATGTCGAGACACAAAAACCTGCAGTATCCTAAGGCTCCACGTGCAACGGAAAGAGGGAGGGTGAGGATTACTGAATATCAGAGCCAGGATGGAACACGGACTAAGGAGTAAGATGGTCCCGCGAGATGAGCTGCTCCAAGAATGCCTCGGGCATCTGAAGACAGACGGTAATGAGGAACAGGAGGAGGAGCACGGAAGACCAAGCCCCTGTGTGGGACGTACCATCAGTAGATCGAGGAAGTGGCTGAGATCAAGGAATCCTGTTGTGAAATAGTTCATTTATCCAAAAACTAAATTGAGAAGTTGTTGATAAATACAATAACAAGGCATGTTTTTATTCTCCTGATAATTAAGTTATTCCTCACTTTATAACCACAGTCCTACAAACCCATCAATACTGAATGCTGATATTTTCTCTCATTTGCCAAAATCGCCTTTTAATGCTTTAATACAGCATATGCTATATATATAAAATGCATAATAAATAGATGGGGCATTTTGGTGTAAACAGTGTGGGAAATTCTTTAACAGTTGATATTCTCAGTGTATACCATTCATATCATCCAAGCCTCTGTGTGGCTGAATCACTCAGCAGTATGTGTTTGAAATATTACTCAGCTTTCATCAAGCAGAACATTGGCTTTGCTTTCTTTGGAGGTTTTTCTCATGACCTTCCTTTCATTTCTTATTACTTTTAACATCCCCACCTCCTCTGTGGCCTCCCCTCTCTGCTCCTTTCCCCTTCAGCTGCTCTGAGCCTGCTTCCTCCAGACAACTCGTACACATTGTGGCTCTCCAGTTTTCGAGTCGCTCACAGTTGCCTGTTCAGTAGAATTTTTTTAGCCACCCCCCCCTCCCTAATCCTTGCACTTCATTAGTATCATCTGAGTCCACTCGAGGCTCTTCGTGCCAGCGCAGCCTTTTACATGTTAATTGATGCAAAGCAAGCATAACTGCAGTCTCTGCATGTTCTCCTTTTGGTCCAGAACGGAAACCCTGACAGGGACAAGCCCCCGTGTAACTCTCAGGAGCTGGAGGACTGCGATAGGTTTCCAGAAGACAGCTCCAGCCTCACACACTTTGATGAGCAGTCACTCAAGCCCACTCAGGTGGTGAGTATTCCTCTTCTTCTTCAGCAGTAAACACTTTGAGTCTCCAACCTTTCAGTTCTGAGCCCTCAGATTTAACATTTCCAGCCAATCTGTCACCTCTGTCCATCCGTTATTTCCCTCAAGCACACTGTTAGCTACCTGATGCTTTGTGAGAGCGTGTTTATATTCAGCCTCTGCCCCAGTGAGCAGGCTGTTGTTGGCATTGCCCTTTAGCAAACCACTTGATCAGAGAGCGCCACACAGGCCCGGCGAAGAAGATCAGGCACACCTACTTCATCACTCGTCCTCGTGACATGAATAGTAAGAAGGTGAAACGTTGCGCCTGATGGTTATTTTTATAAACCTTCGTGTGGAGAATAAATTCATCAAGGACCAACATGGCTCCACGCTGGAGGGTCAGGGGGTTAGAGGTGCTGAAAAATGGATCTGATCTCATGTGCTGCATCGAAGTGCAGATCTGCTTTCTGATGTCTGAGGTCTTTGCTTTTATTTCCTGTTATTTTTCTGGTTGTTTCAGGGGATTTTTTATTGTTGTTCAGATCACAGCTGAGCCACATATTGACTTTTTCCCTTTTGTATGGGCAAAAGTGTGGACAGAGATTGATAGCATCTATCCACTGAATATAAAACACTTTACATCGGTCGGGCGCCTTTTGTCAGAAACCCAGACGGTCTGTGGGGAGGATCAATTTTAGCATTTTAAGCAAAAAGCCACACTGGATTTATAGTAGTAGTTGCAATAATTATCCTTTCAAATAGCCAACAAGCTGCACGGTGTACAGTCTCACTATTGGCTGTACTTAAGCGCACTGAGTTAAAGGCTAAACTCATTATACTTAGCAGGTGCAATGTTTACCATGCTCACTGTGGTATGTTGATGTGTTGGCTAATTAGCACTTAGTACCAATTTAGGGAGCAAGCATGTGGGATCCACACAGGAAAAATGCACATATTAGTAGGTTGATTTTTAGTGAGTAGTTTTGTGTTTATTATTATCGTGTATGTGGGAAAAGTCTCTGCTGTTGCTGCTTCGTGTCTTAATATCAGTTAGAAAGAAATGTTGCCATGGGCTGGTGGGCCATGTAGGCACTGCTGGTGGGTTTTACAATTTATAAAGTCTACAGTACTGGCTATCTTTTTATTAACATAAAAATTACCATAAATTTTTGGGATCTGGATGGCAGTTGGTTGCTGAAGGTTGCCAGGTGAAATCAGTCGTAAAGAGGGTGCTGCACCAAAAGCGTTTCTGTGATTGTTTTTGTCACCAGCAGATTGGAAAATGGAAAATTCAGACTGGTCTGCAAACACTCGAGCAGCAGGAAAACTTGAAGAAGTGTGATGCAAGCAGAATCAGCAGAATGTTCATTTTTAGAGTAAAAGTTGTGCCTCACCAATGTACAGCTTTTACTTTGAAGGCAAACTGTCTCGTTTCCTGTTTTCAGTTTCACCAGCACTCAGAGAGCAGTTGGCAAGTGTTTGCAGACACGTCAGCATCTTCCATGCAATCTTTGGACATCCGCGACATGTGCTAGCAACCAAAACAATCACAAGGAAATTTTCGGTGCAGTAACAAATACCTCTTTGTGACTTATTTCATTGGCCAACTAGTCAGAGAATATATCCTTTTCATTTACTTGCAGTGGTTGCCAACCCCGTCCTTTTATGGCTGCATTTATTAGTGTTTATGTTGCTTGTCACAGATTTTTTTCTAAAATAAATCTGGTCTTGGTTGGAGATTACTAACGTTTTTGGAACATTTTCAAAAAGACAAATTCCCAATTAAGGGACTTTTATTATTTCCTGTGTTAATATTGTTTCTACTGCAGTCTTCAGCAGAAGAAGGTTCACAAAAGCTGTGCAGAGGATTATCAGCCCTGTATTATTTGCAGTCTTTTAGTTTCTTTAAAGCATTCAGTTTGCATGAAGCAGAACTAACAACTGTCTTTTTCTATCGTTTGCCCCAAGGTGAAACTCGCACGTCACAGTTTGCAGTTTCTTTGGAACAAGATCTATTTTAGTTTGAAAAATACAGGTTCACAGTTGATATGAAAAGCAAAGATTTAATGGATTTTGCATTTGTATTTTAAGGACTTGCCAGGTATGCTTTCAGCTGTATCAAAAACCCCCCAAACATCCTGTTACACACTCTACTCAATGACGCGTTTGTAAAAGCAACAGTTTCAGCCTCACTCCTGAAGGAACATAACTGGATGTTTTTCTTCCACCAGCACGGATACTTCATATGCCTGATTGTAAAAGCTCTATTCATGTGTGAATATTAGACCAATGTTAGTACATCCGCCAGTGATATTCCTCATTCAGCTTTCTCTGTTTCGTTTGGGCGAAATAATTCCTGTTTATAATGAAAAATTCCCCATCTCAAAAACAGTCAAAAATGAACCCTCTCATTATTTAATTAAAGGCTAATAACAACCATTGAACATACAGTGCAGTGTTTCTGCTCAGACTGTGATGAAGGGGCTAAATGTGAATAAAAGCCCTTTCACGCGTCTCCCTTGATTTACTCTGCAGATACTACAGCCGGGCAACCTGCAGCCCTTCAATTAGTTGGATTGTAGTTGTTTCTGTTCCATCAGCCTTTTGGAGGAAGGCTAAAGCTGTTTCTTGCATGTGTATGAACATGTGAGTGTATAGCCCTGCGTGCATGTGTTTGTGTACGTGTGTGGATGTTTGAGTGTGTCCATCTGTACAGGATCTCATCCAGGAAAAGCCTTACCTTTCCATTCTTCAGCTCCACACCTCATTTTATCCACCTTAATGCTTCAGCCGCCTGCCCGCCCACTAGGATAGCTGACCTTTTTCAGAAAGCCTCAAATTTGGGCTCCTCCTACTAATTTGCCACCTTTGGCTATGTGCTTGTCTGCGGTTCTGATCCCAGCTGAAAAGATGAAGACTGGTTTTTGTGTGTGTTCCCCAGAGAGGGGGCTGTGAGTCACATCTACTCGCCATGTCTGTAATGGATTTTACAGCATCTGTGTGTCTGTGCATCATGTAGCTGTACAGCAGGATCAGAAAGTTTTCTATGATGTGATTTCTTACTTAAAAAAATAATGATTGCAGTTAAATGTTTTCATACATTTAAATTATTAGATACTGTATATTTGGATTTTCTTTGACTGGATGTTTTGCAGACAAAATCTGTGATTTTACTGTGAAAAAAGTTTGTTTATTGATGGCAGTCTGTCAGCTCTTTGTCTGTTCACAGTTCTTCTAGCTGCTGTTAAATTTACCTGTAATTTCCTGCTTGGATGAGGTAGTTATTACTGACAGATTGACCTCTGAATGTAACACAGTTATGACTTTATGTCTGGAAGGGAACTCAGGCGTGGAATTGCAAAAATGTTCAGAAACTAGCAGATTTCTGCAGATGCTGCTCTTGTGAGTAACTTTTACAAAACCTAACTTAGACCTCAAAACTATTTCTTTATTTGAAGGACATCATCGCATCTGCCTCCATCTCACTGTAGCATCCTCCTCTGCCACACCAACCCTCTGTGTGTAACCTTCACTACGTCCATGAATCTTCTCTGCAGTCTTCCTCTTTTCCTCCTGCCCGGCAGCTCCATTTTCAGCATCCTTTGCCCAGTAGATCCACCATCCCTCCTCTGCACATGTCCAAACCATCTCAGCCATGCTTCTCTAACTTTGTCTCAACCTGAAGTGTCCCTCTGATGTACCCACGTCTAATCTTGCCCACCCTGAATGCAGAGAATCACAAATAAGCAGCAACTGAAGATGGCTTCAATTAAGGCCCAGCAGAACATCTCGAGGAAGGAAACACATTTGATGTCCATAGGTTCTTGACTTCAGGCAGCCATTGACCTCAAATATTGAAAGCAGTCCTTAAACTAGTTTGTCCAGTTACATTTGAGGCTCTGAAAATGTGAGACTGTGTCTAACAAAGGCTGTAATTCCTAAATGGTCAATGCAATACTTTTGTTAAACCCCTCAAATTGAGGCTGAAAGTCTGGACTTTGTTGTTTGACTTAAAATCCACTGTAGCAGTGTGGTGAGGCAAGACTGTGGCTTTAAATCTTGTCCAAATCAAGGAGGGTTAACGACTGCCTGGATCCTGTTGGTCAACAGGGTGCTGGTGGAAACTGTGCTATTGCTGGCTGAAGACAATGGAAGAAGAGAGGGGGAAGGCTAGGAGGCAGTGAGAGATGAGGAAAAGCAGGAGTGTGGAGGTGAAAGCAGGGACTCTAAATGTAGTGACTGTGGCTGGTCAAAGTTAGAGAGGCAAGGCTGTGATGGTTGGAACATGTGCAGAGGAGGGATGGTGGGTATATTGGACAAAGGAAGCTGAAGATGGAGCTTCCAGGCAGGAGGCAAACCAGAAGATGTCAAAGGAGGTTCATGGAGGACATGCAGAGGGTTGGTGTGACAGAGCAGGATGTTAGTGAGATGGAGGCAGATGTGATGACGTTGTTCAAATAAAGAAATAGTTTGAGGTCTGGTTAAGTTTTGTAGCTCTTGTGAAAGTTCTCTTTTTATTTGAATCGGCTCGAGTGACGATGTAGCAGTACTTGATTTCAGAGTGTGAAGATACAAACGTGGTGTGAAGCTGGCCTCTTTTCAGGTGTTGCATTGTCAACCAGGACAGGTGTGATTCCACGAGCTAGTCACCTTACAGCAGAGAGCTTCACTGAACCACACTTATTATCGTTTGGTGTTTTTCATCATTTTCTCTGTTTTTATTTTATTTTATTTCAGTCGGATTCCAGAGCGGGTTTGGTGGGTTCAGGTTCTTTTTTTTTTTTTTTAACAACTGGAACGCACCGGATCACTTTAGGAGACGAGGCTCAGACTAAAACTAAAGATTATTTTTCAGTTTTTCTGATGTAGTTGATTTTATGGGGCTTTGTGATATAATTTAGTTATTTTCAGTAACATGTTATTTTCTGACCTAGTTTAGTTTTAGTTAACTGTAATAACATTTTTCTAAACTCAGTGAACAGTACGTCACTCTGGCTTTAAAATAATGTGTTTGCCATCCTTTGACTCAAAGCACTGAAATTAATAAAATATGATATCTGTAAGAAGGTAGGCTGGTGGAGTCACACACTTTGACTTTACACAGTGGCTGTAACAGAAGGTCATAATGTCTGACTGTTCTTTGGTGCTGCTGGCAACGTTACAGTCAATCAAGACACTCGGATGCTTTTTAAAAGCTAAAGCTCAGATCGAGTGTAAATACAGAACACTTTGTCCTCCCTCGGTAAAGGCGAGGGAGTGGCAGCCTTCCAGGAGCGTGACGGCAGCAGTGATGACGAGGAGCTGGCATTTCAGACATCTGGCCTCTGCGTACAGATGCATTTGTTTCTTCTTCTGTAACAGCAGACTGTCACTTCCTGTCATCATCATCTGTAAACTATTTGATTAAAACGAAAACAGCTTCTGCCGACAGGGTTTTCTGTTGAAATTGTGAGCAGGTATGAGTAATTACTGAGCATACAGGCTTCAGATGTAGTACCTTGTGTTATGCACTGATTATACAACCTCCAAATAATAGCTAGAAAAAAATGGTTTCTGAGTCTTTTGAACCACATTTTGGTCTTTCTCTTGAAATGAAACAAAGAAATTGAGCACTGGGCTGCAGCTGAAATGTTCATGAACTTAATGTTTTCACTGTCAAGAATAAAAGTTCAGGATAAAAATATTTTTATTAAAAATGGAAAAAATAGAAGCAGGTATTTTATCCAGTAAATTAAAATGTCATCAAAAGATATTTTGGCATTGAATCATTTCAGGTTTTCAAGCAATATTTGCTCCAAAATATTTCCTTTATAATGCTAAACACTTATGATTAAATACTGAATTGAATTAAAATAAAGAGCCTAGAGAATTATAGAGGAAAAACCCGAACAGTAAGTCATAGGTGGTAACCCTAACCCAACTCTGTATTTTAGACAAAGACAAAATGGACTCATTTTTTGGAAATATGTAAACACATTTTTGTTGTGCGTCAGTTGAATTTTCTTTGTTCTCTGATTGTCAAAACTCCAGAGAGCAATTAAATAAAAACAAAAATGAGATATATTTGATTACCTAGGGTTGGGGTTCGGTTCAGGGTGACTGAGACCTCAAAGGGTTAAGGAAGCAGCAGTGGGTGTTAGGAAAAGCTCTTTTAGACAGAACCAAGCTCAGGGTGGGCGGCTGTTGGTTATTTGGAGTGAAAAGATGAGCGCTGTGCAACGACAAACCCACACTGGGCAGGTTGTGGGTGCTGACTGCAGACACAGTGCCTGTGGTACCGCTCAGTTCAGGCGAAGAGAGAAGAAATGGGACGAGTTACTGGAGAGAGAAGACCAGATGTTAATGCCAAAGTTAATGGGATGGTTCCACTAAAGTGTTCTAATCTTGGGACATAATATAATGTTTTGCATGATGCCACCTACATCTCCTCACTATGCACAAGGTTTCCTTTGGCATTGGTGCCTTGATGCACCAGCAGCAGTGGTAATGGCTTGTGAGAGATAACATTATAGAGTCTTAAGTGTCACGTATATCAGCCGTGATATACATGCTGTGGTCTTCATCCATAGGGACCTCTGAGTTGTTTTGTGTTCATATTAAATGTTGGCAGTAAGTACATGGATAAGAAAAGGGTCATTGTTTGGAGCAAAACATCTCTTTGAAAGTTGGGAGTGAGTGGTAAATTTGGAGTGATGCAAAGGGAAACCTTGTGTGTAAATGAGCCACAATCGCAGTTTTGACAAATGAAACTAATTGACACCCCAGCAATGAGAACCAGCTGGTTCCACAGAGGAGGAACCTGACAGCTGGAGCTTGTGGTCTGCTCTCCTGCCATAATATGGTACTGAAATATGTAAGATATGAAGGTGATTGGTCGTTAAGGGTTTTATCTTGTATTCTGGATTTTACAGTAAGTCAATGAAGGGAAGGTTAAATGGAGAAATATGATCTCTTTGTTGTCTCTTTGCAGCATGTGTGTTGGAGCACATATTTTAAAGGCTTTTCACAGAACTGGTGACATCATGATAAAACAAAGGTTCAGTAGTTTAACCTAGAAATAACACATGATTAAACTAGACATCTGTATTGGTTGTTTAGTTGTTTGCTAAGACATTAACACACACACTTTTTAAATTCATTTGATCCTGAATGGTGCACACATGCACGGCATCAGGTGCACCCTCTTCACTCCTACTTAAATACCCTGCAGGTCCATTGTAGCAGTATGTATTGTCTGACTCCCAGTTCTTTATTGTATTCACCGGCTTTGATGCCACATTTACGACTTTTATTCTGTGACAGTGCAGAAAGAACTGAGTCGAGGGAAGAAAGAAAGGTAGAACGCAGTGAGACGTTCACCTCGCTCAGTCCTAAACTGTTGCTGCATTAGATTTAAGCTCTCCTACTGACAGACAGGGAATCCACAAAAAAGCCCCTCTGTTCCTCTAAGAGCTGAGCCTGTCCTTCTGCATTTGTTTAACTCACTCTCAGTTGTGAATAGTGCATCTCTGTGTTAAAGGTAACACAGGAATTAGGAGGAATTCTGGATTCAGGAGGATAATCCAGTGCTCCTGTCTGCTGCTGGCATTTAAATCCTCCTCATTCAATAAAGGCTTTGTAGTAGGATACAATACAAATACAATTATGATTTCTATAATCTTGTTAGTATCACTCTGTTTACTTTCTGATTGCCACAGCTTGTAAGGTGAGACCTGACCCCCCCCCCCCCCCCCCCCCCTGCAGAGAAAGGTGTTTGAGAAAATAATGAGATAAAACGCTCATGATTGTTTTTTTCTTTGAGTTTTTTTTCTAGAAACTAACAACAGAATATTAGTATTCAGGAAATGGTTTCATTTCCAAGGCCTCAGACACACGCAGGTTGTTATACGTGCAGTAAACATGCTCAGTCTCTCAGTGAGAGAAGAACAACAAAATAAGCCTAAAGTCTCCTTCAGGTGTTTTTCAGAAACTAATTTTATTTTATCAGGTAATTTAATTCTTAGTACAGGTAGCACAGATATCAAATTACTAGTTAAAGTGGTATCTTCTCTCCCCTTCGTTGAATTTTAATGGTCATAAGATTTTACAAGAATCTATAAACACCCACTATGAGCAGCTCTTCCATTCATATCTGAGCCACTGCACACGCTGCTGCTGTGTGTCCAATGTAAGATAACTAGAGAGAGTCATTTTCCTTTCTTCAGGAGGAGGACAGTGTTACCACTTTTCCAGGTGCAGACAGATACACATTATTTCTCACTTTCAGCATTAAGAGAATGTAAGCTGTAAATATATCAGCCTGAGAGCCACAAACACAGTCGACCTTGTTCACATACAGCAATGAATGATGAAGCCTACCTTTAATTAGTGGGGATAAATGTGTCAGCTGAAAGGATAAAAGGATATAAAGTCTGACGGGTCCTTGATTCCCTTTTTTAGCATCTTTGTGGTTTTTAACAGCAGGTTTAGCTGCAGCGCTTACCAAATTTATTAGACTTCTATAAAAACACAAAAACAACAGTCACCACTAAAATTAATTTTCTGTTCAGGAATAAAAAATAAATAAATCAAAAAATAATAATGAGCTTTTCTATTTTTTTGTCTGCTTTATTTATAAAACGATCCCTTGATATTGGTACAGTCACCAGAACCAGTGTCACCCGTTCCTAATACAGGGCCAGAATAGAGCTCAGTAGTTTATTTGATAGCGCTGCAGCAGTGGTAGTTTGGAGCCTGAGCAGTCTGTCGTTCCTCTGACTTCCTGTTGAAGGTTTTCATCAGAAGTAGTCATGGTGACAGCTGGTTGGCTTACACCTACGACACGATCCATGGCAGTAGCATTCAGCGGTTTACCAGATGAGGTTTCTGGCCCCATGCCCAACCAACGTCCAGCCTGCTGCATAAGGTTCTGATTGATCTGACCTCTACCTGTGACCTGCCCGGCTCGGTGGGGCTAAAGCCCCTGCTGACGTAGCTCTGTGGGATCACTGAGGCACAAAAGGCTCCCCGTCACAAAGAGGGAGATAAAAACAATCAATCATAGCATTTAAAACAAAATCTGTTTGAACAATGTCAGAAATCTGGTTTTACATTTGGAGGAAGTGGCATTTTATATATTGAAAGTTTTGCCCCGACCTTTAAGGGAAATGCCAGACTTCAGTACTCAGAACAGCTGATTTTACTGATTGATGTGCAAAGTAAAGAGGGGAACTAATCAATGAGATCACTTGCATTAACCTTTGAGCTAATGAAACCTGCATTCACTCAACCTTCTCTACAAACTTCTGATGCAAGTCGATTTAATTCGGTGCACGTATTTTTTATTTCCACTGTTTGATTTTTATTCCCAAGTCCTGACACGGGGCAGTCAGTGGCATCGCTGTCGCTCACCTCCCACACACAAACACACACAGAGGCTGTACCAAAGCCTCACACTCCAAGTCAAACACAAGTGGCAGGAAAATGAGTTTTAGCGAGGAGAGATGACGGCTTGCTAAATGGCTTGTCATTGTTTGCTGCAGTCATCCAGCAGCTTATCAGCTGGTTTATGTGGAGTTTTGAATGCCTGTCAAAAGTGTATTGAGATGGGGAGGACAACGCCGGCCGCCTGACAGACTCTGAGACACGCTGGCGGTTTTTGCCAAGTGAGGAATCGGTGTGAACAGTCAGATAGCGAGGAGCGATTATGTCACAACAGCAGTAGTTTTCTCTCCAGAACAAATGGAGTCGCACTAGAAAAGCAGCAAACCACACAGAGTTAGGACAAGCACATTTATCAGAACTGAATGTGAGGCAAATACAAACAATTCTGATAAACTGTCGTTAGAAAACAAATAAAGGGAACAGCATTTCATGCAATGTGTTTTAGTTGCTTCGTGCAGTGGAGGAAATCACTTCTGTCACATCCTCGGTCTCTGCTGCTGATCCCCAACCAGCTCAGAGGTCATCGCTCTACCTCTCCTCACTCTGTGTAACAAAAGGATACCCTTCAAAAATAATTTTTACAGGACACCACCGTAAAAACCCTCCTGTTCGTGTCTCTCCAGGTGAATCTGGGGAGTCATCAGTACCTATTCACAGTTGACGTGGACCCGTCAGAAATGCCGTGCCTCTGCCTCCGACATGATGTGGACGCTCTGGTTTGGCAGCCCCGTCCCACCCAGCCTGGTAACATGTGGGAGCACGTTGCCACATTCAATGCTTTGGGTAAGAGTTTAAAGAAATGACATATTTTAATCAATATGGACTCATTAAAATCAAAGACATAAGGAACACCTGTACAATTATCCGATGTGGCAACACTGTAATGCATATGAAGGTCAGGAGTTAATGCTCACATCAGACGTCTGAGTGAAGGTAAAATCTCTGAGGATTGTTGGTGGCAGACTCAGAATGCTTATTTGTTGTTTACCACAAGAGTCTGTAAAGTTAATGTGGGATTATATAGAACACAATAAGGGGCAGTTCAGCACAAAGAAATGCTTTGTTGGTGAAAAGATGAGAGGAAAACTCTTCATCCGTGCTGAGCCGAAGCCTGGAGACAGATGGGCTGAGCTAGCAGAAGAAGACCACATCGGGCTCCATTCTTGTTGGCCAACAATAGAAATTTGTGAGCGTGGGGGGGCACAGACACATCAGAACTGCACAAACACTGGAGAGAACGTATCCAGATCTGATGACGTTCAGTTTCTGTCCCAGGCTGCAGATGGTAGTCAGCTCCCGTCCACAGCACGAATCCTTACATCCCACCTGGCTCGTCTCAGCATCCGAGACTGCCGGTGCCAGTTCTGTGAGGGTGGGGGGAAAGTTTTCTGAGCATCAGCCACAGCCTTTTGTGAGTGCTGTCGCTAACCAGACGCATCCCTTTGTGGCCTCAGTCTTGTAACGAGCACTTCCGACATGACAATAAATGACATCATAAAGCAAATTGGCTAAAAATGTGTTCTGAGGTCTTTCGTGGACTCTCCGGGCACTGGAAAGAATACAGTGAGATGTGGAAGGATTTGAGACTTTTTTTTATTTTGAACATTGACTGGATATTCTATACTTTTCCTGTGTTTGACGCTCTGCCTGCATCATCTACTACCAGTGCGAAACAACACATTAGACTGTTACAGCCATCACCTCTCTGTTCTCAATGTCAGCATCATAAACCCAGTGAATTAGCTCAGCAGGAAAAAAAAGGGTCCAGAAGGCAGAGGTCACAAGGCTGAATTTATTTTTTTTAATTTCATTATATTCAAATCAATAAAGAGACTGCAGGAAACAATTTTTGAACACAGATTTTCTCTTGAAGGTCCAACAACAACATCCAGGCTGCACTGAAGAAGCATCTCGGACTGAGATAACGTCTGCAGTGCTGGTTCAGGTTTCACTTTTGGAACGCTTTTGTGAACATGACTCGATGTTGACAAAGAAGCAAAAGTAACAACTGATAATCATTCAAAATCAAAATGTTTGCTTGGTCCTAATAAATTCTTTAGTATTTGTTTTACACAAAGAGGAGGTAGTCTAAGTTGATCCTGATACTAAGAACGAGGAAAAAGGACAAATTCATGAAAACTGAAGATCCTGTGTGTTTAGTTTTTACATTGAATCTTGATACATTGGCAGTGAATCTTTGGCAGCTTCTGAGTTTACAGTCTGAGCCACATCTTTCACGATAACTCGCTGCAGCTCCTTTAAGCCGAACAGATATTGTTCTGTTGTCAAACAGCACTGCTTACACCCATTTTCCACTCAAGAGGAATGAATCTGGTTTCCCAGGCGCTTCTCGGGCATGTTTAAACAGCCTCCAGCTGTGCGTGAGAGGCAGAAAGTGGGATGATGGTTAGCCTGTACCCTCGGCCCACTTATAGTTTTATCTTTAATGAGGCAGCTCATGCTACAGGCAGGGTTAGAGGGAATATCACTGTTTGAAATGCAAACACACTATCTTAAAGCTGTTTTTATTTAGTAGAAATCACCTGTACTAGCATTAAATACCTCATAGAAACTATGCCACTGTGTCTCTAGTGCAAAGCTTATTGCACTGTAATTGAGATTGCACCTGTTTGCAGAGCTGCATCTCTTTCAGTCTCTTACTTTATTTAATTTATCTTCTCGTCCGTCTCTTCTCATCAGAGCTGGAGCGCTTTGACAGCCGTGACTTCTTCATTTCTCTTTTGTTCAGAAGACACAGTTTTACCAGTCTCCCCATTTCTGTTTGGAATATATCATCCAATTTTGAACTGCAGATGGATCCCCGGTGATATATTCAGAAATTACCTCAGTGAGTAACAATGAGGCCCAGAGGGAAAACCAGCCTTGTAACGTAGCAGAAATGAGTGCATCAAACCGACATTAATGTATAGATTTGGATCTTTGATGAGGGCGTGGAAGAGTCCTTAAAAAGAAAATGTACTCACCAAATGTAAGCTTTACACTTTGAGGTGATTAAATTTTCTCCAGTCTAAGGTGCATTTATTCATCACTCTTAGTAACATTCAAACATTTTTTCCCAAATTTTCTCCAGAAATGGAAATCATATAGGGAATCTGTTTTCCAATGAATAATTTTCCCTTTTTGGAATTTGATGCTGATGACTGAAATGATGGTTTACAGGTTTACATGAGTAATGAAAGCTTTTTTCCAGGATTGGGGAAACTCATCGGCACGGCTGAAATGGCTGTGTGTCTGTGCAGCTCTGCACACTGACAGATGTAATCAGCACTGCTGCAGCTACACGGACGATATGCAAACTGTGGGAGTGCAGATCAGGCTCGTGCACATCTCCCAGGCTGACAGTGATTGACATTTATAAATAGCTTCATAAATAAGATGAATAGAATGCCTGTTTTATGCATTTGGCCGAGATCTTTAGTCTTCTTGAAGTGACCCTGACAAGTACACAGTTTACAGCTCAGTGACACTCTGTTGTATTCATAGGAGTATCTGCTCAGGCTCAGTTTGGGGTTCATTCATTCATAATTAATCATTGACTATTTCTTTCTGTTACATCTCTTGAGACCTTTTCAGTGGATGTAAATATTAAGTAAACATATCTTTGCTGCCACGGTGCTTTCTCTTTCTAACTAACTTAGTTCACTGGCTCATTGATCGCACCTCTGCTTTCTGGATTGAATAACCTTCTAAAAACATGAATCTCTGAGCAATGTCTGGGGGATTGAAATGTTTGAGGTTCACCTTATACACCTGAGTCCTTTTTTCATTTAGTTTCCTGAGCTGTTCTTTTGTCACTGCTGCTCCAGGTTAGCTTTTTAAACCTCTCTTCATTCAGTACTGTGATTTGGAGCTGCGCCCAGGGAGCTTAGTGCAGCAAAATGATGCCACAGAAAGACAAAAGCCTTTTTACAGTTGGCTGTTAGAGGGGAGCAGCAGCAGGTAGGTTGATCCGGTAACAAGACAGTTTCAGTCCCTGGACCAGCAGGTGTAATTTGGTGGGGAAAGGAGCACTTGGTGCCCTGAGCCTAACTAGGCGTGAGAAAAGTCCCTCCTGAACAAGCGTAGATGTCATACGTGATCTGTAGTTTGTAGCATTTGGCACATAAGGGCAAAATTTGAGTGTTTAGAAGATGAGATGATTAACTGCACATAATATTCATAACCTTTATAATGCCCAGCTATTTTTGTTTTTTCTAAACACACACACACACAGTGCCTTTTACAGAGAATGTTGGATTACTGTTGAACGGTGTGTGTATGTCAAAACATCCTCCTGTGTTAGTTTCTGTGTACAAGCCCACGCTGGCAGCAGCCAGGCTGTGCCGCAGCACTCCACAGCACTCAGCGCCTGCACTGTTTCCAGGCTTGCTGGTCCAGGAAGACCCAAAAAATAAATCAAAAATGTATTTTCCTCTCACCGTCTCCCACAGCGTCCAGCAGAGCTCCTCCTGTAACTTCTTGAAACAGTATTACTGACTGGCATTATTGTTTTCCACTGCAGACAAAACGTGGATTTATCCACCATTTTTTTCCCTTAGTGGAACTGACTGGTTTTTGGAGCCAGACTCAGAGCCGTTCTGCAGTTTATTAAGTATACCAGCTCCACAGGTTGCTGTTACTGTACATGCCATCAGATCACTTTAAGCTAATGTCAGCACGTGTCATAACTGTGCTGTCCTGCACATAAACTGGTGGCCTTTCAGCCTTGATGTTACTGGACTGGTGAGTTAACGTGTCTCTTAGAGCCCGGCAGTCCTAAAAATGCTTTTAATGAAGTGTGAAGTAAATCCCTCCCTGCACGTCTCTCGTCTTATTTATTTATTCATTCATTTATGCATTTATTTTTCCAGGTTATGTTCAGGCATCCAAAAGAGATAAGAAGTTTGCCACCTGCGCTCCAAACTTCTCCTACGCGTCGCTGTGCGAGTGCCTCCGTCGCGCGTTCATCTACCGCCAGCCTTCGCCAGTGGAGACCGTCCTCTTCAACAGGAAGCAGGGCCGTCAGGTAGGACAGGTTGCCAAGCAACAGGTGGCCAGCCTGGACTCCGACAAACCAATCCTGGGCTTCAGAGCGACCAATGAGAGACTGTACATACTGACCTCCAGTAATCTCTTTGTTCTAAAGGTCAATAATAATTAGATTTGGGACTCTGTTAGATTTGATCTCACTTCCCTCTGGGAGCTCCATCATTTCACTCTGATTACCTGCTCGAGCTGAAAAATGATCCTTTGTGCTTTGTTGTTCGGGATGAACCCCTCCTCGTGTTTCCCTCTTTGTCTTCTGTGTGTTACAAACTGTAAACGTGATCAAGAAGTGAAAACATGTTCTTAAACTATGGAAATAAATGTTTCTGGAGTTATTTTTTTCCCCAGTAAAAATAATACTGACATGAATGTAAATGAGGCGTTACAGGCAGGAAACGGGACTTCTTTCAGACTCGTCAAAAATAGACATGTTTGGTTTTATGCATTTTATCTTTCAGGCATTTCTGCAATTTAGTTATTTATGCAAATGAAGTGTTTTATTACAATGAGACATTATGGTCGCCGACCCATTCTGCATCTTAGACTTAGTAGATTATTGTGGACGTGTACCGGCCCAGCCTTACATGATAAACTCCAGTGTGTAATTGCACTGATTCATGCTGTGTTTCAGCCCCTCTGCTCTCCACTCGTGCAGCGTCACAGCTTTAGACAGTCTGCCATCGTGTTTGTAGTTCATTAGCTGACCGACAACAATTCTTCAAAAAAAAAAAAGGGGGGGGGGGGGGGGGGGGGTAATGGTGACACACACTGGTTTATTTAGTCCTTCCTCATCACATGTTGTGCCACAGCATTACAGCCCGCTATGTCACATAATCAGCTGAGGAATTTTCATTTGTCTTGCTTAACATTTGGGCTCATAAATGCTCATTTCCATTGAAACTAATGAAACTTTTTCTCAAACTGAGATTAATTATTTTTTTAATCATTGTCTGAGACAGAGCTCTTCATTTCAGTAGCACCTACATTCAGCAGATGTTCTGATGGGCTGATGAGTTGCTGTCAGACTGACTCACATAGATTCCAACATGCAGACTCCAGTTATTTGCAAACCTTCTCCGATCTGCCTGAGCGGGATTGCAGTCAGTCCGAGTCGGACCTCGTTTGTTCGGAGACAAGTTGCCTCCCACCAGCTGACTTGTGTGATCGTCCTGCAGTCATACTAAGAGGCCGAGCACGGAACCCCCTCATAGAGCTGCTTGTAATCAGTCTCTGACAGCAAAAACCTTCAGCGAGCGACCGCTGATTTTTCCTAGTTCTACTCGAGTGTGACTTTAAGTCAACAGTGACTTCTGTTGTTCTGATTATACATGTATATCAGTGCTCTGTTACTGCCTTACATGTTTTAATCTGTCAAATCGAATTCTGTAAACAGAATGGTAAATTTTTCATAATGAGTAAGTGACTCATTGGAGGCGGCTCGGTTGTAGTATTGTGTCAGATGGCCGGTGAGGATGTGAATGCTGAGGAAATCCCTCTCTTTGGCTCGTTTTTGCAATCATCACTGGAAATATGAGAGAGGCCATTATTCATTTCCATAAATTTCCATAAGCATGTTTCACACATCACTTTGGCTTCTGTTGCATCAGCTTCAATCTTGGACAGTGGTTCTTCTTAAAGCCTAAAAATTCAAGAGGCCTAAAAATGCAATCATGTCTTCTTCCAAAGGTTTTTTTCTCATCTTTTTTTGCAGCCAAGAAACATTTAAATGGAAATGCCGCTCTTGTCACATGTTTTGTGTCTGATGCATTTTTCCTCTGATGTATTAACCTGGAGAAATCTGAGGTGGATAATGGCGCATACACACAGCTTTTGTTACGTCGTTTGTGTCAAACACAAGAACAGCAGCAGTTTGCATTAGCTGTGAATTTTTTACATCTTTATGGCAAAGCTGGAGTTTTGCTTCACTTGTTCAGCAGTAACCTTTTCCTCCCTTTTAAGAAATCCTGAAGAGGCCACTCACACAGTCGACCAAGAAACACACAGAGGTTCAAGAGAGACACTAATGCACTTTTTTTGTTAAGAGAAAGGTTTTGCTTTCAGTTTTTTGTGATTGTAACAAGAAAAAGCAGCTAGAGGGACACAGGAGCAGTAGAATAATGGTTTGTGTAGGAGAGGCTCTGAAAAAGCAAAAAGCTTAAACACAACATCACCTTTAACCCCTGTGGATCCATCAGTGTCTTTTCATGTTCAGCTGAAGGTAACTGAACAGAAATCAGCCCGTCGGTGCTCGCCGTTTGGTGAAACTATTCACAAATTACTGGAGAAAAGCTCTAACCAATTGCAGTATTTGCTTTATTGATGCCTTGAGATTGCCAATGTTGCATGAAGTGGAACAACTGATGAGCACCACGCATCTTAATAAAACTACAGAGTCAAAAGCAATTTCACGTTTTCTCACAATGGGCAATTTTTGTAAAGACTATCAACAATTTGTGTCCTTGGCTCCCCCGAGTCCCGATGCTTTCTGAGCCATTTCTTTTGACCCTATGAAGACTCACAACAGGCCGCGGCTAATCAGCTATTTTCTAGTCTCTATGTATTTTGTTTTCTTCTGGAAAATCTAGTTTTACTCTGTTTTTATTTAATTATTTGTGTGCAATTGCATTAGGACGTGCCGCTTGTTTTTATTAGCTGCACCAGCTTCCTTAGATTACTTGAAGGCAGCCTGTCAAAGCTGCTAATGTCTCTGAGGATGGCTCTGTGTGTGTGCTTAGACACAAAGGGGGGGGGAACACGTGGAGCCATCCAACCACGCAGAATTGGAGAATGAGTTTCCCAAACCTTCACATTGCTGCTTTCAGGTAAAGAGCACCTGCATTAACAAACTCAGATTTTTGGGAGTTTTTTTTTAAAGAGCCTTTTCATGACTAACAGCCATAAATGAGTTAAAAATCGAATCAGTTCCCCTGAATGAGTTTGACTGGCTGCAGGGTCAGTCTGCCTCTAAATTAAAATCAAGTTTCCTGAGACGGCGACATGCAGCCGACTCATATTTCGCCACCAGTCTGTTTTCTCAAATATGCAATATGTGTGCGCACTCACTCATATACAGAGAGCGATATAATGGAATAAGAGAGGCAATGAGGATGGTGCAGTGCTGGCAGTCAACAGCATTTCAGTTGAAATAGCAGCACTTCTGTAAGATTCAATTAAATGAATTCACTTTATGAAATTGCTCTTCTGATTAAATCATAACACAGGTGAGACTTTATACAGCCTTCAACTAAGGGCGTAATTAAAGAGGGCCGTGGTCAGGAGTGCTCTGCAGTATATTTTCCATTGCACAAAGTCCATTGGCACATTAACACTCTGCAGTGTGAGAGCTATGTTTTTTTGTAATTTTGCATGATCAGGATGTACATCCCAGCAAAAATACAGGAGCAAAGGTGCTAAAAATACACAACATCATCACACAAAAGCACCGCAATGCCGTTATCTGGCAAATCATCCGGCCTGCTGTGTGGTAGAAGCTGCAGTTTTGGTGAGTAAAATTTTAGTATTTTATCAGTTAGCACTAGTTAACAAATATGCGAGTGTGTGTGTGTGTGTGTGTTGCACCTGTACAGTTTATGAATGCTGCTTCAAACCAAGCTTTCTAGCATTAGCTGACAACTTAGCGCACCAGCGTTTGATCCATGGAAGGTAATGAAAACGGTGATTACCGAGGCTACGTCTGTCTTTGATATACAGGCTATGATTAAGGATCGGGTTCTTGGAGAATCCCGGATTCGTGTTTACACGATTTTTTTTGATCAGTGTTTCAGATCTGCGTCTTTGTTTGTACAGGTGTGTATAAAATTATTAATATGATGCACAACATGCATTACATCAGACACATTAAGTGATAATAAAGAGTGTTACTAGCTTACTTTATAAGTTGAACTTAAATATGAGGATATGATGGATATGGTAACAGACTTAATTTGTCATCTTAATTGTGAGATCTGTGAGTCTTTGGGAAAAAAAAAAACAATTGGTTTGTGATTAAAGTTTAGCTCCTCATGATGAAAATGCACTTTTCTGCAATCGGCACCTTTTTAAATGATTAAACAATTAAAACAAACAGACCCACATACTCCCCCAGCAGGAGATTTATGTGGGGAAATCAGTCTCGAGTTGATTGCACATTCTTTGTAATGAATAGAGCTCCTCCCTGACGGCATCAAGTACCTGGATGGAAATAATTAGGGAGTGACTGATGTCATACCTCGTCTGTCCGTGGGCAGCGAGTGCCACGTCACCACACAAAGTTTTTCATTTATATATCTTAAGTTTCACTGGCAGCTTTTTACTGTACAGCTTTCCTCATTTAAATGATTTAATCACAGAAAATTATAGCTTATAGACATTTTTAAAAATACATTTAAGGAATACTTCAGTGTTTTGTTCAGTGCCTCTGCGGTCAGTGTTTGGGGTGCACCTGTAGGTTTTCGTACTTGCAGCTGACTGAGAGTGGAAACGGGCTGTAAAGACAGCATTAACGCGCTGACTTATCAGCATCATGTGGTGCTTATGTACACATGCAGTATGTACAGAGCAGCATTAGCAGTCATCTGTATCTGGCTCTCTGGCCATCTATTGAAATCCAATGTTCTCTTTCATTTGCTTTCCACCAGCTCCTGATAAAAATATCTGATTGTTTCAGCTGCTGAATGACCCACTGTGATCACAGGCTGTAAATAAATGACAGCTGAGTGATTGTTTGGAGCTCCGGAGAGCTTTGATCTCCTGCGACCTGAGCTCTTGTCTGGGATGCATTTTTAGTTTCTCCTGGCTGTTTGACATTAGCTGGACCTGAGAGCTATAAAAACTGAGCTTCAGCTTTGAGCAGGAAGTTGTTACTTCATTATGTAACTGTTTTACTTTTAATTTTTTGACGTATAGCCTCATATGTGGACAATGGGTTTATTTTACAGCATAACACAACATAGCCAACACTGCTTAAGTATAAGGTGCAGAAAAGCCCAAATGTAATGTCTCCATATGAGGATTCAGGGTCTCAGGAGGTCTCAGGAGCTGCAGAGGAAAGTGATGATTTTCTGCCTCCTTCACGCTGCATAAAATAATCAATCTGGAAATCCTCCGACCACCATCCTGATAGTCTTTCAGCGAAGCCAGTTAGACTTCCTGTTTTCTGCACTAGTCGCTGTTTATGAATGTAGATAATTTAACAAATAGGAAATAAGAAGGGAAATTGTCTTCAGAAAACCGCTGAAGGCTTTGAGGTTGCATTTTAGCGAATCCTCTCTCTCTCTTTTGCTTTTCAAAGGGAGTTTTTAACCCCTTAACTGGCAAGGGCCCGCTGACGGGCCGTTTGTAGTCCCTTTTATATGGCAGGCTAGACCCTCCCATTTTTACTGACACCTCATTCGGCCAATCATCTAACTGGCTGCACCAAATCACCTGACAAAGCTACGTGACGCCCTCTGAGTATCACTGGCTCTAGCAAACCCATTTCTTAACATGATTGGCCGAATGAGGTGTCAATCAAAATGGGAGGGTCTAGCCTGCCATATAAAATGCACTTCATTCAGCCGGCGGACCAGACGCGGCCAGTTAATAGGCTATGAAATGGGTTTTTCAGAGCCAATAATGACCAGAAGGCGTTATGTAGTTTTTGTCAGGTGATTTTTTTGCTGCCAGTTAAGGGGTTAATCTGCAGGCTAAAACCTGCTCAGATGTGATTGATGAACATAAGACCGGCTACAAACAGAAACCAGAAGGCGTCTGATAGCAAAACTCTTGCCTACAGATTGCACATACTCATATGCAGACAAATGTGTATAGGGGTTACTTTAATAATTTGAGTGCTGCTGACCCTCTGCACGCTGTCATCAACAACCAGAGGAGCCCCAAGTGTGGGACTAACAGACTGCAAAAGTCCTTTATTCCTCACACCATCAGACTGTACAGCTCCTCTTTTCTTTGGTGGTGGTGGGTGAGCCTGACCACAACACAGCATAACAAAGCAATACCTTTTTTATTATTAATTTATTCACTCATATGTTTGTTTATCGTGACTTCTGCTGTGTTTGTGTGCCAGTCTTATCTGTAAAAGCTGCTACTGGAACTTTAATTTCCCTGATGGAATCTTCCTGAAGGGATCAGTAAAGTTTTATCTAATCTAATCTGATCTAACTGAAACCATTGTTAAGGGACAGCAACCAGATATTCTATATTTGAACCCAAAAACAAAGATAGAAGGAAAAGCTTTTTGTTTTCTTTACCCTGTATTCCCCAAATCCTGCTTTTGTTTGTTTGTTTGTTTGTTTGTTTGTTTGTTTTCTGAGAAAGACCTGGGAATTTGCTGATGTCCGTTTTAAGCTGCATATTTAGCTGGGGTTTTATAAAAAAAAAAAAATTAAAAATCCCCCTCAATCCCCCTTTACTCCCAGGTTAAAATGTCCAGTTTTACTGTATTAAAAAGCATGTTTACAGCCTGGTACAGAAACAGCTTGAGGCTCTATGAACAGTTTTTATATAACTGACATTTTTGGACAACTTGAGTGTGCTACAGAAGTACAGGAAGTTTAGCCGATTGCTGTCTGTGAGGCCTCAAACTGAGTCACTGAACTGGACCTCTCCACTGTGCTCGGCTCAGATGGTGTTTGTTTTTGTTTTTTTTACTCAAAGTTCACACTTATTCTAACAAAGAAATATGTCCAGTTGTGACTCACTGATGTGTTATACAGTATGTTAGTGTTCTTCTCCTTCTCATGGTTGCTCCCTGTAGGGGTTGCCACAATGGGTCATCACCACCCCTCTGCATGTCCTTCTTCACATTACTGAAAAATCCCTGACTGTCCTCTGTGGTCTTCCTCTTTTCCAGCCGCTTCATATTCAGCATCCTTTGTCCAGTATATCCATTATCCCTCCTCTGCACATGCCCAAAGCATCTCAGTCTTGCCTCTTTAACTTTGTCTCCAGTCTGAGCTGCCCCTCTGATGTGCTCATTTCTAATCTTGTTCATTCTGGTCCCTCCCAGTGAAAATCTGAGCATCTTCCACTCTGCCACCCCCAGCTCTGCCTCCTGTCTTATTGTCAGTGCCACTGTCTCCAAACCATCCATCATAGCAGGTGTCAGTACCACCTTGTCAACCCTCCCTATTACTCTTGCTGCTCTCCTTTTGTCACAAATCACCCCTGACACTCATCCCCACCCACTCCACCCTGCCTGCCTCTCTCCATCACCTCTCTTGTGCGCTCTCCACTGCTCTGAGCAGCTGATTCCAGGTATCAGTATAAAGCTGTAGCATATCAGGCTCTGAGCAGCTACAGTGGGCAACAGTTGGTGGTGAATTTCTGACAGGTTTTGTTCTTTCAGTGTCCATCTAAACTTTGGGCTGAAGGATTTACAACACATGCTTTCAACACTGAAGCTGTTTGATACAAAATATTTTTTATATATTTTTCATATGATTTTTTCCCCCCCTGTGACAGTCTTTTGAGAAAAAGTTACTTCTCTTTGAGCAGCTGTTCTGTGAAGTTCATTTTCTCTCACATGTAATTATTCATAAAAGCTCAAGGCTGCTCGCTTGCAGCAAGAGAGCTGCAACTGCACCGTCAGTGTGAGGGTGTTATGATGTACCTTACAGTTCCATTCTCACAGCACGACCTCATTTTATTGTACGGAAACACATCGATTTCAGAGTTAATAAACCATAAAGCTTCTTCTCATTACATTTACCTGCATATGTTCCCTTTGATACTCATCTTTTCTTATTTTCATTTCCTCCGGCTGTATCTTTTTTTTATCACGCGCTCTAATAACTTTGCTCTCCCTGCACCTTGTCTGTTTTGACACTTGATTAAGCTAAATCCAGTCTGTTCACCGTTATTTAGCTTCCAAGGGGGACACTAATGTGATTCATCTAATTCCCGGCCTGCATCCCGCTGGCTGCCTCGTAATTATATCCTGTCACACAAGGAGCATGATTTTAAGTGGTAATCTACAGTTTTTGATTGTGTACTTGTTGCTAATGGTTAATTGCTGTGGTGATTTGCCTCTGCGGTTCTCAGGAGTCACCTGTCAGTTGGTGGCAGTGTGATGTCTTTTTGACTGATTACACGATGAAGTTTAAAATAATTTCTTCTTCAGGTAAAGTTTAAATCTCAAAAGTGGCTGCACACAATTAATGGCTGAATGCACACAATGGTAATGACATGAAAAATGCTATTGTAAGGATACTCACACCGGAGGAAATGTTTCCTTCTATTTCTCTGTTTGAATGTAAAGCACAAAGACAGTTCACTGCACCGCCGGTCAATACCACCGTCCCACAAAACATGTCAGATCATTACAGGTGGTGTTACAGCTGCTTGGTAAGCACACTGACATTGATTGCAGATGCACAGATGCGAGCCAAAAACAGAAAGCCAGATTCATGCAGGTGAGTCCTTATAGCCGGCTTACCTGTCTCCGGTTTCTGAATCCAGTGGATGTCCCCACACACAACAACTCATTTATGTGCAGGACTGCTTCCTTAAAAGATCAGCAAGCCCTACTGCTGACAGTATCTTCACTGCAGTCTTACCACTAACCACAGTTCTTTTGGAAAAACACTAGTGTTTCCATGACTTTTTAAAAAAAGTGTTAGTAATGGAATAATGAGGCTTAATGGTTTGGTGATCCACTGGCAACCACCGCTCTCTAGTTGGCAAGTGGTTGCTGGAAGTTGCTAGATGAAACAAAGAGGTATACAGTGCTGCACCAAAAACCTCCTTGGTCTCTAGAATATTACCGCGGTTGCCTTAGTTTGTATGGACGGTGCCACCTTGTCTGCAAACTCTCATTATTTACCCGTGGACTGGTAACAAAACTGTTAAACTAGAAACAGAGACCCTTTTAAAATGAAATGTTTTGGAACGTGTTGGTTACAGCAGTGAGGAGCGACTTTTGCTTTGAAGGCCAAAGCAGAAAGTAAAAGTTGGAGGATGTTGGTGCAGCAGGCTCTTTGTGACCGGGGTCAACGGTCAGGAACCTCCAGACTGACCGGTCTGTGAGACTGAGGCCTAAAAAGCATCACACTCTCAACAGAAATGCTAACATTAGCATTTGTAATGTTAGCAAGCCTCACTAAAACATACATACTTACAACTTACAATGCTTTAACAACTGCACACACAGATTTATACACCAGTCAGCTACTTCATTAAAACCACTGACAGGTGACATGAGGGAAAACGATCACCTTGTTGCAATGAAATTTTCTTTTGTGAAACTTCCTGCCATTCATGTGGCTGTTTCTTTAACACCCACCTAAGATAACAGTCTTCGTGGCGCTCTGTCACGTCTCAATAACTGCTCAACATCGGCTCAAGAAACATGACAGAAAACCAAAGGTGTTGACCGGGCATCCAAACTCCCCAGAGCTCAATACAGGAGCCACAGGAGGCAGGTGGTTTTTAATGTTGGGGCTGATTGGTGTATCTCCACTGTGATGGGCTGATGACAGTTTCTAATGTGTAACTAGTGACATCAAAGAGAGCCGAGGCTCTCTGAATTATAGGAGACTTAGTACACAGAGCTTTAATCTACATAGACACTATTAGTGGTAAATGCTGACGTGTGTTTTTTGTCATTTTTGTGATCTAATCCTTGAAATGAGTCACCCTGTGGAAAAAAAACAGTTTTTCTTTGATGTCAGACACTTAAAGGACACTAAGTGAACATAAGCACACATGGGGCAAGCTAACAGAAACGGCCATTGTACCTTCATGGTTGGATGACAGGTCTTCATCGGGGAAAGACCAAAGGTTAATGTCTTCTTTCCGAGGTGTTTTACAGCCATTCTCACCTCTGAGTCTGGAGCTGATGGCAGATCTGGATCAGCTCAACACAGGGGGCTAGGCTCACATCAAAACATTATTTACACTCCAGAGAAATTGTATGGAGCCTTTTTGAAATTCCACTCATGCAGTTTATTCCTGGCAGTGGTGATAAATTAGCTGTAAGTGAAATGTCTCCCAGACTGCTGAGACGCTTGACGTGATGACAGAATTTAAATTTATCAGAGAGAAATGCTGTGTTTATCTTCTCGTGTTGCAATGCTGCCAAAGTGAATGTAAATTAGTGTCACTGTGATGTCTATTGTACGATAAGTTGGTTAAGAGCTGCAGTTTGATAACTTAACATATTGAATGTAGCTCATTTAATTCTGCTATTGATCGATCTGTCTGTGAAGGTCAAAATGCTGCTTGAAATAAATTGTATGGGGTGTTCACAAGCACCACTAATGCAGCAGGGATATATGTAGAGTCTTTTGATATAAACACCTGGGGAGATCACAAAAAGCTGCAATCTCGGCGTTGGTTCAGCATCATTACTAAATGGTGCCATTACAGCGCACAGGTTTTTTTTTTCACACCGGAAAACAAGTGTTTGTGTGTTTTTTCTGTGCAATAAGAACTTGATCTGAGTCGTCCAGTTTAGAAAGGCTCAGCAAATTATACTCCAGTGGGAACATCCAAGGCTGAAAAACGATGCCAATGCAAAGTGCTGAAGACTGCAGAGTCAGTCTCTATAGACTCCTGTGTTAAATAGCCCAACCTTACAGTAGAAATAAAAACATTTACAGCCTGGTATACAGTAGCTTGCAAAAGTTTTCATACCCCTTCAACTTTTCCATATTTTGTCACATTACAACCACAAACATAAATATATTTCACTGGAATTTAATGTGAAAGACCAACACAAAGTGGTATACAATTGTGAAGTGGAAAGAAAATTATACATGATTCAAAACATTTTTTACAAATAAAAAACTGAAAAGTGTGGTGTGCAAAAGTATTGAGCCCCCTTTTCTCTAAGTGCAACCAGTTGCATTCAGAAGTTGCCTGATGACTGCTAATGACTAAAAAGAGTCCACCTGTGTGTAATCTAATCGCAGTACAAATACAGCTGCTCTGTGACGGCCTCAGAGGTTGGGTAAGAGAATATTGGGGAGTAAACAGCATCATGAAGTCCAAAGAACACACCAGACAGGTCAGGAATAAGGTTGTGGAGAAGTTTAAAGCAGGCTTAGGCTATAAAAAGATTTCCCAAGCTTTGAACATCTCACGGAGCACTGGGGCGGAGGTTCACCTTCCAGCAGGACCAGTGGCGGTTTCTGATATGGGCGACATGGGCAGCCGCCCAGGGCGGCATTTCATCTAGGGCGGCATGACCGCCCCCCTCCCCCCAACGCATTGCGATCGCCGCAGCAACGCCTACCGCACTGCTCCACTTGTGGGATAATGGGCGCCCTCTGCTTGCTGTGTATTGCATGTAGCTTTCTGCCATGGTCAGACAGGTTGTAACAGAAGAAAAAGGGCAGGCGGGGGATTCTCTCTCTGTCTCGCTGTCACTGCTTCACTCGACCGTCACACACACAGCGCTGCCCCGCCCCCTTCTCCTCTCAGCCTGGGGTGCGAGTCGAGTGAAGCAGTGATGGCGTGAGAGTGAGACTGTCAGCCGGGTTCATTCATTCATGCCTGTACAGTTTGGGCCTGGTTACAGCCAACAGTAACCGCTGAATTATAAATAAAGGCGACTTTTGCTGGCAGTCTCTTGCCAAACCTTTTATCCTCACGGACACTGCCATATCAAGATTAACGCGAAGTGTATGTCCTAATATTGAAAAGTTTTGCGAGATCTCGCAAAAGTAACTCAGGATCTCGCAAAACTTTTGCGAGATATGCAAAACTGACTCTTTTTTTTTTTTTTTTCCTCCCATGTTCCACAGAATGAATCTGTGCGTCTAATAAAATTAGATGCACACAACTGATAGAACACAAAGCCAATTTCATTTATAATACTGTAAATATGGTCATTAAATCACAGTATTTGTGTGAACCCGAATCCTGATAAAAAAAATAACACAAATACGAATCTAGACAGTTTGGACAAATGTTGGTGGATGGCGCAGTGTTGCCAGATTGGGCAGCTTGTGAACACATTGGGGTGGAATATTATATAGATATTTCTATATAATTATAAAATTATATAGATATATAATTTTACAATAAAAACTTCCTAAAAACCTACCAAATATTGTGAAAAGCAGCCATAATTTTAACAAGTTACCCAAAGCTTGTATATTTAAATATATATCACACCTGGTGCTATTAACATGAGTTTCAGTGGAGGTTTTGTTGTGTTGGGCTGGCAACTGTCAGTCAGATCTGACAACCCTGGGGATGGGCAGTGGTGGTGGCGAATTGTGGCAGATGGAAAGGAAAAGGTCAAAGCCATCAGGTGCACAGTTTAGGAAAAAGAGAAAAGAAGAAGAGGAGAAACAAGCAAAGATAAAGGTAAGCAGAAGCTGTGTAATATTTCAGTTTCTTCCATGTTTTTTCAAATAAAAATTTAAAAGAAATTCTGAGTGTGCCTGTGATGGTGGGGGGACCTTCTGTTAAAGCCTGTCTGTCAGACCATGGCAGAAAGCTACATACACCACACAGCAGGCGCTCATTACCCCCCCAAGTGTAGTAGTGCGGCGATCGCTATTGTGTGTGTGTGTGTGTGGGGGGGGGCGCCGGCGGGGATGCTCGCCCAGGGCGCCAAACAGGCTAGGACCGCCACTGAGCAGGACAACGACCCTAAACATAAAGCCAGGGCTACAATGGAACGGTTTCAAACCAAATATATTCATGTGTTAGAACGGCCCAGTCAAAGTCCAGACCTAAACCCAATCGAGAATTTGTGGCATGATCTGAAAACTGCTGTTCACAAATGCTCTCCATCTAATCTGACTGAGCTTGAGCTGTTTTGCAAAGAAGAATGGACAAAAATTCCAGTCACTGATGTGCAAAGCTGGTGGAGACATACCCTGTAATTGCAGCTAAAGGTGGTTCCACAAAGTATTGACTCAGGGGGGGGCTCAATACTTTTTTATTTGTAAAAAATGTTTTGGATCATGTATAATTTTCTTTCCACTTCACAATTGTATACCACTTTGTGTTGGTCTTTCACATTAAATTCCAGTGAAATATATTTATGTTTGTGGTTGTAATGTGACAAAACATGGAAAAGTTGAAGGGGTATGAAAACTTTTGCAAGCCACTGTATATTTCAATAAGGAGAGATAATTTGGAAGAACTGAACATGATTCATTGAAATAAGAATTTCATTAATAAGCTATTTGGCAATTTGACTCCAGTGAACCATCACAGCAGGACAGAGTCCCAACAATAGGACAGGACCCCCAGAGTCTAGATGCTGGTGGTGGTGATAGAGATGAAGATGAAGGCTTGGATGGGGGCTCTGAGTGACCAGGGTGGGGCAGGGATGGAGTGGAGGTGAGTCACATGAAAGGTAGAATGCAAGAAGAGCAGTGAGATTTAACGCACACAGAACAGAAGCTCATTGGCTGACAGAAGGCATGCAAGAAAATGATCGGACTAGAGTAACGATGTCAGTGATGTCTATATCGAGTTTCACCACCTGGAAAAGTGAAGAAAGAATGGACTAGCACCCAATAGCCTGTTAGGCCTCACGATCAGTGATTTGAGTCACCGACGTGGAACTCTTGGTTGTGTTTGTGGTGTTGGTGCTTTTAGGAGCTTTACCATGCAGACAGAGTAAAACTTGAGCTGCAACTTGTCATTAGTTAGTGTGTTATGTGTGTCTGTATGCTGCACCTATACAGTTTATGAATTAATCTTTTGCACAGCATGCTAGCATTAACTGATAACATAGCGCTCCAGCCCCTGGTCCAAATATGGTAACCTTTGGCTCCAAAAAACATGGAGGTGGTCAAAAATGTTAAGGTTGAGGCTTCAACATGTGAAGTCCAGAAACCAGTGGGTGACTTTGGCTACTTTTATATGTAGGTCTAAGGTTTTACTGTTACTTTTTTGAAGCTCATTCATGTGAGCAGGGCGCCAACAGGCATGCCCTGCACAGGTCTGAACTAGGGTTTAATATTTTTCCCGAAAATGACATGAATCAAATCCCGGGAAATGACGAGCCATTTCCCGGGAATCCCGGGAAAAAGTTTATTTATTTTTTTATTTTAATTAGGCCTTCTGTAGCCTGTGTCGGCCTTAACCTATTGTGATATTGTAGAGGTAGCTTTCCAGCTATGTCCTGTTATGCCCAGTAGGGGGTAACGTCGGCTTGATTAACGCAATAAAACCTACATCTCGACATTCGAGTGCTCGAGCTATGCGGTGTTGTATCGTTCCTCAACACTCCCTTAACAAATATAATTTGAATATTCCTCCATTGTACATGGAATTATACCAAGATATTTTACAACTGCTGGTGCAAAACAATACGGTTCATCTCCACAGCATTGATAAAGGCTGAGCCACGCTGTCGTGGCGACATCTGTTGCACTATATCTCCACCAGTGGAACGCTGTAATAGTCATTGAAAAGTGAACTACCGTACTACACTATAATATGACATAACACAGGGCCTTGAGTAATGCTCCACGACTTGGTCATTGCCATTCTGGCAACAGCAAATTTATAACACCGTGTCTGAGGGTTAAAGTAGGTTCGCTGTGAATCGTCTTTTGAAAAACTGGCCAATCCTTATAGCCTAAAAAATATACATTTTACTCAACTCCATTTTAAAAGCGAAATATGTTAAAGCAATCTATTTCATGATAATTTCTTCACACATTAGGCCCGTATCCTAATTCATGATTGTTAGTAAGCGGCTGCAAACGAGGAAAAGAAACACTCGAAGTTACACAGATATTTCTTTATTGTTTAGGGCAGGCATATTTTATAGGCTATATAATGCAATATAACAATATATAATATAAAATTATATAATACAAAATACCTTAGGGTAAACACATTGCCTACGATTTCAACAAAAAGAGGAAAAAAGCACAACTGTGTAATACCTCTATTAAAACGCTTGAGATGAAGGCTGAAGCCAGCCTTAAACGGAGGCTGAACGTGCCTGAAATGAAGAGTAATGCTTTTCGCATTAAACGAACCCTTCTCTCAATATTTCCTTAAATTTAACATTCTGAAGCTTTCTTTTCTTTCTGAAAGTCAAAACGACGCGCGCGACTTTTTTCCCGGTTTCCCGTCTAACGTTTCCCGGGAAACGGGAAATGGTTCTGATCGCATTTCCCGGGAATCCCGGATCCCGGGATTAAACCCTAGTCTGAACTTCAACAATACTAACAAACATGCTGGACTGGCCCAAAATTGGGAAGCATGTGTGTACCTCTTGCAAATCGCATACGTGCCACTTTGTAGCTTCCACTGAAATTAATGTCATTTTTGGTATCAGTTTTTCCTTAATAAATTAATTGGTAACATGGGCACATATCCAGCAGATAATAGCACTCACTGAAAGATGTCTTTTTGGGCCTCTTTCTAAATGTAAGCCTAATATTGACCCTAATTTAGACTCATTAGCTGCTACATAAACCACTCTGTTCATTAGCTAGAAATGAGTCTGATGACATTAGAGACCAAAACAGTAAAACTGTGGGCAGAAAATGTTTGAAAGGCTCTGAAAAGCTGAGGGAAAATATGGAGGCCAATCATTTTCTGCCACTTTCACAGCAGACATCCACTAGCTTACTGGTAACATGGGAATTATACTGGTCTATGAGGGGGGATAATTATTTGAGCCCCTGCTGAATCTGTGTGATTGCTTACTTCCAAAGAAATGAACAGTCTCTATGTCACAGCCAGTAGCTGATACAAAAGCTGGACTCAGACGCAGACTCGGTAGATGCAGTGAACTATTTACAAAGTCTTTATTAGTTACATGATGTAAGCATAAATCACAACAAGAGCTAGGACTGGGAACAGTTGACTTCAGATTCAGTTTGCACTGGGAGCGTCCGCTGATGCAGGTCATAAAAACTGGCACTGGGAACGCTCGAGGTGAGTGATGTCTGTGACAGAGAGAGCAGAATTAGTCCAACAGTTTAGGAGGGAATACATCCACAGCAATGATGAGTGAAATGTTTGAATTAGTGGCCGAGCTTGCTGGTGCTGGTCTGTGGACCCCTTTGGAGGGGTAGCTGGGATGTGGTCTGAGGAAGGATAATCAATCACCCTCAGTCTGGAGCTCCATGCAAGATCTCACCTCATGGAGTGAGGATGATCACGAGAGAGCTGGTGGATCAGCCCAAAACTACACAGGAGGAGGTTTGATGATCTGAAGGCAGTTGGGACCACAGTCAAAAAGAACTCCATCGGTGACACACTGTGATGTAATGGACTGAAATCTTGCAAAATCTGTGTTTAAGGTCCCCCTGCTCAAGAAGGCACAGGTACAGGCTCGTCTCAAGTTCCTCCAAGAGAAGGCTTGGGAGGAAGCGCTGTGGTCAGATAAAACCAGAATCAAGCTCTTTGGCATCAATTCAACCTGTGATGTTTGGAGGAAGAGAAATGCTGAGTATGACCCAAAGAGCACCATCCTCACAGTCAAGCACAGAGGTGGAAACATCATGCTTTGGGGCTGTGCAGGACAACTTCATTGCATTGAAGGACCAACGGACGGGGCCATGTACTGTAAAATCTTGGTCGAGAACTTCTTTCCCTCAGCCAGAACACTTAAGATGGGTCATGGATGAGTCTTCCAGCATGACAATGACCCAAAACATACAACCAAGCTAACAAAGGAGTGGCTAAAGATGCACATTAAGGTCATAGAGTGGCCTAACCAGTCTTCAGATCTCAATTCTCGAAAAAAATCTGTGGAGGGAGCTGAAGCTTCAGGTTACCAAGCAGCAGATGAGAAACCTGAAGGATTTAGAAAGTTTGTGTGAAGAGGAGTGGGCCAAAATCCCTCCAGAGATGTGTGCAAACCTGACGACCAGCTACAAGAAACACCGCACCACTGTGCTTGGAGTCTCCTCCAAATACTAAGTCATGTTTTGCTTGGGGATCAAATACTTACTTCACTCAATGACAAGCAAATCAAGTTATAACTTTTATGTAATGCGCTTTTTCTGGATTTTTGGTTGATATTCTGTCTCTCTATATCAAAATAAAACTAAGATTAAAATTAGAGACTTCAGCAGGGGATGAAATAATTATTTCCTCCGCTGTGAGTTTTTTTTTTTTTTGGCATGAGTAGCCAATGGCTGTGAAAAAAGTATTTACCTAAAGTTAACTGTTAGCTACCCTAAGGTGAAGATTTGAATTGAGTAAAGGTTTAATTTATTTATGTCAATTCATTTGAAAGTAGAAGTATTTGTTTTTTCTACTTTTATAGACTTATTGGAATATACATTATGATTTATTTTTTGCTATAAATGATTCAGAAACATAGAAACATACAGCTTATTGTCTGGCCCAAAAGAATAAAATCTCTGTCTTTTCCAGAAATAACTTTATTTTTTGTCACAATGAAAAAAAACTTACAAATGAAATATTTCTAGATAGCCGGCAAACATACTCACAGGACCACAATAATATTAGAAGCAAGATCAAAGCAGCAGCTTCCAAATAGCACATTACAAAATAATATTTATAAAGTCTGAATGTACACTAGTGAAAGCAAGAGTGGCATAAAACAAGTTACCATAAATAACAATCACTTTAAAAACGTGGGACATAAACACACTAATGCATTAATCCACTGACACATGATGCATATGCAGTATTTAAACTAGTTGCCAACTTCCACATTCAGAAACCCATTCTTGCTCTGCTGTGTCTGCCCAGTTAAATTTCCCTGTGTGGCAGACTGTGTTCAGATAGCAAACACAGCATCAGCACGTCTTCAGTAATTATCGTCATCGGTTCACCGACGGCTTTCACAACTAGAAGCGGGACGGGCAAAGCGACGGCTTGTTACAGTCACAGTTCACGTGATACAAAACGGAGAACAAAACACTGAATTCACTTTGCCTCAGCCTGAAATCACCGCGCTGCAGCTAAACTAAATCACCACATCGTATATGTTACACCAAATCTCTGTAACACTGTACACACACCTGACACTGAGGTTTACAACCTGCTCAAAGAAAATTTTTAATGTGTGGAAAAAACCAGAATAATTATTTAGGAAATGTCCATAAGCCACATAATAAAGCATATGTAAGTTAAAATGAAAAGCATGTGTTATATATTTAGGGAATCCATCTTTAAAGTTCCCGTCTCTCTAACAGAACCTTCTCTTAGAAAATACACGTTTCTCGGCAGTTTTAATTGTTGCGTTCCTCAAGGCTCTATCCTCGGCCCACTTTTATTTTCAGCATGCATTCTTCCTCTCAGCTGGATCATTTAGAACCATAATAACTGTCACCACGGTCATGCAGTTATATGTGTGCTGGCCTCTGTGATATCAAATGTCGAGCCTCTCAGTGATTCACAGATGTCTTCCAACTTCGTTCAGCTTCAACTTGGTTCACTCATCAAAATGCTCTCCATTCTTTGTAGTGCTTCGATTTGTCGGGTTGATTTTTCAGGCTGAGATTAATGAGATTACACATTACACATACCAGAACTGTAAAGTTACCTTTCTTGTACCTAAAACCCTGCACAGTAATACTAGACTGCCAGATTACCACCAAAAAGCAAAAATATCAAAAAGAAAGGTAATAACAGAATGCAAGCTTAAATGCTGATATCAAACACAGGGATTAATTTAATAAAATTGTTATCCTAAGAAGACTTTAGAGCTATAGGTGAGGCAACCCAAAAGCTCTAATAACATCTAGCTTCAGTTGCAACTTATGATGCATGTTTTTTAGAAACAGAATAACACATAAATGGCACTTTCTGAATTCAAGTTACAAAGTGCTGCACATAGGTCTGCAGTCCCTGTTTGTCCTTGCAGGAAAAAACTCCCTGCAGAGCATTCACAGCTCAGGCTGCACGCTGTACACGTCCTTCACAGCAGAAATAGGGCCCGTTTGTCAGTGAAGGTTCACCCTTTCATGGACCACCTGCCTTGAAAATCTCAGAGAGGCAGGCACGCAGTTATTAAAGCTGCACAGGGTGAGGATTTTTTTAAGGTGGGTATGACAATGTTTTTTTTTCTCAGCATAACTCTGAAAGTCTGAGTGAAGCTGATAATAATAATAATAACTCATCCTAAACTGTATTTTCTGTAGCACAATTAATTCATTCATCCAAAAATAATGATTATAATAAATAAAGTGAATCAAATGATAAAGACTAAATTCCATTCGACCAAGCCAGAATTTTGCTCTTCCTTTGGTATTCTTTGGTATAACACACCGCTCACTTTCTTTGTGGGTGAAAATAAATGCATCAAGGCCGGTTTATTGACAACACAGGATGTCTGGTTATTCAAGTTCAGCTGATTTCCTCTTGACGTGCCTTGCTGCGTCATTCAGCCTCAAAGATCAGGACTGAGTCTGTGCTGGTCTGAGTTATAACATAACACACATAAACTCCATGTATCTGAAGCAGGAATGGTGTTGTCGGTCCCGTTCATGGGTTGTTGACTCATACACATGATATTATGTGGGAAAGATAACAGCTGTGTGATGAAAGCGCTTATCTGTAAGCGTTGGTGGCTTTACAATGTCCACGATCACGCCTGATGAAGAGCATGTTTGGCTTTGCACTCCAAAGACCGCCGTGGCGCGTCGCTGGCTGTGATCTATGTTTACATCTCTGGCTGCAGCGGCCTGGATTTGAATGGTAAGCAAGCACTCAGAAAACAATACTTCCACTTGACAGACTCCATTTAGCAACATTTTAAAAGTCTTTCATTCTCAGTGGATCAAAAAAAAAAAAAAAAATAAACTCAATCATCACTGAAGTTCACCTTTCCGTACACACAGGGGTCTGGGAACATCATTTTCTGATCAGACAGTAGTTCGTCGGTGACAGTGAGCTCCTCCAGCTCGGTGGTGAAGTGATCAGTGCTTTCCACCATTGACGTGTCCTTGACAGCGCTGTAGGTGAGGGCCACGCTGTAGGTGGCGGGTTTGTCCGAGCCTTTCCTCCCGCAGCCGCAGATCTTGCGAAAAGCAGCACGAAACTTCTGAGACATGGCGTTGTAGATGACTGGGTTGATGGCGCTGTTGAGGTAGATGCAGATCCTGCAGAAAAGCAGGAACCAGTTGTCCAAGTAGGCTGGGTCGAGGAAGGAGTTGACCACCACCAGAGTGCGGTACGGCATCCAGAGCGCGGCGAAGAGGATCACCACCACTGCCAGCATCTTAGTCACCTACAGTGGGCAACAAGGAGAAATATGAGAACTGCGACTGTGACAGGAAAAGCTGCTGCTTTCAGATTACACAGTATTTGTGTGTGTGTGTTATGATGTGTGTCAGTTTTGCCTTGACCGAGGGATATTGCTAACCAACCAATCATGCTTGTTGTCTTTCACATTGAGCATGATGTGGAAGGAAGTGCCAGAAGAAAAACTTCTGCTTTCCTGTGGCTGCTCCCAACATCATCCAGACTGAATGGGGCCCTATGGAGCCCAAACATGTAAAATTTGTGGTGTAAACATTTTTTTTTCTTCTGGTGATATTCATCGTGCTTCAGATAGAAGGGGCTGAGACAATAAATGTAGCTCCATTTTGATTGTAGTAAACTACCTTTGGGCCTACACCATGTTGATTTCAGGCATGAAGCATTAGAGTGTTTCTACCAGCAGCCTCAGGAAAGCATCACCTTCAACTACACAACTTGATGCTTGTTATACACACGAGTTTCTGCTGCAGTTTAACTCCATTTCTAATATGTAGTTAACATTTGTAAATAAGGGAGTGGATCCTGTCCTGAGTCAAGAGTTGTTCCCTGTAAGAAAAACTGAAGGACATAAATACTGATTTATTCAGATGCGTGTTGTGATTGAGCCCCTTCTATCCATTATGACGCCCTACACATGTGTGATGTCTGTATCCACCCTGTCCACATTAAAACACTTCACTCACAGTGCATCATTTTGTAGCTGCCTCTTGCCTTTACTGGGCATTCCAGGCTCCTGTTGCACAGGTAAGCCTCTAATGTATTTATCACCTTGGCATATGCCAGTCAGCTGTGTCCTTCAGTCCAACTGGCGGTCGCTTCATTGGCTTGGCTCTAGGCTGACTATTGGCTGCTACTGGCTGTTTCCCCTGTGGTCAGTACAGCTGGCTGTATTTCATTGACTTTGGTTGGTTTCTGGTTGCTGAATTGCTGCTCGTCTCTGGGTTTGTGGACACTCCTTAACAGACATGTCTGGAACACTGTGCAGTCTGAACCCAATGTTAATATATACATTATATTAAATATATAAAGCAAGTTTTGTTTTTGCTTTTGTTTTTAGCTTTGTTACTACATCCATATGGTGTTTTTAAAGGCTCGAATACATGAGAATTAAGTAGTGAATATTTTGTAATTACAGTGTATGGATAACAGGTTCAAAAACACAGATTCATACAGCGACATGAGAGAAGAATCAGTCTTTAGACTGTGGGCGGGGCTGACTTGTGAGCGCCGGCAGATGAAAATAAGATTTATGCAACAAGTCAAAGGTTCATGTTGTGTACGTTCACTTGCTTCATTTCAGCTCACTGTGAGAGTCTCTGCTGCTCATTGTTTCATATCATAATTTGTGTGTGTGTGTGAGTTTTCTCTGCTCATCTTCTGTGTGTCACAGTGAAACAGTCAAACAGGGAGAAGCGATGCAGGTGAAGTGAAGTAACACCACTTGAGTTGGTGACATCTCAGTGAGTCACTAAGTGGAATAATAGCTTCCCATCGAGTGTTAATCAGTTTGAATGTTTTGCTGTGTTCCACTCATTGTGGATGTTTTTATTCATTGTATGTTTTTTTCTTCTCGTTTCTGCCCTGACCCGTGGGACGAGCACCCACTCTGTGTTTCTAACCTATTGATTTCTGAATTAAGAACCGGGTTTTCCTCTCCCACTTACACTTCTGCAGGGAGAGTCACCGCTGCCTCTTTTCTCTTCTCTCCAGAGCACTTCTGAGTGAGGCTTACAGCTGCAGAGGAGAGGCTAAGGTGGGAGGTGTGGTTCAATTTGCATATTCATTTTCTGTGCATACTGAATAATTGTGCAGAGGTATTGTTCTAAGACATGAAGAGGTTATCTTCAGGGGGGGATTCAAAATGTGTAATTGTGATGAGATTATTGTTTTTTGTTTGTGTTTTTGTTTTGCGAGGATAGGGATTCATTTGGCCATATTTCTTTTTTTATGACAATGATAACTTATGTTTTTGTTTCTTTGCAATACTACTAAGTAACCCATCTTTGGGTTTTGGATTGTACTCCCAATAAAGCCTTAGTTTTGACATCATAAACACTTCATATCAAATGAATCAACAAAATAATCACAGTAATTATTTTCCCAATAAAGCCAAAAATGCAAAGACAAGTGAAAAAATTAGTTTATCTAGATCCACTGCTAATAAATTAAAAATAATTACTGTATCTTTGCTTGAATGCTCTCCCTTTCCATTTACATATTTATTATAAATTTATTTATTTATTATAAATAAATAAAATCAAAAGAGAAAATGGTGCATTCAGTCATTGTTGAAGAAGAGAAGCTAACTGGAAGGGTTTCATATCTTATAAATGTAATGTGCTTTACCTATTTTATTAAAGTCAATCATCAGCTGTTTATATTCCAATAATTTTAAGACCCTGTGTGCGGATCAGTTGCAGCATCTTGCTGAATGAGCGGAATAAAAAGAGCCCGGCTCTCATCCTCTCCGCGCTCTCACACCACCCACCTGTCTGCGGGAGGTCGCGGTGGAGCTGGAGTGTCGAGAGTTTTTACAGCTCGTGCTCTTGTTGATGGTGTGGTTGTTGTGTCCGTTCTTCTTCTTGTCTTTAGGGTCGGAGGGCAGCGGGTTGAGGAAGAGGATCCTGGCAATGAGGCCGTACAGAACCGCGGAGAGCAGCAGCGGCAGCACGAAAAAGACGCCGAAATCAAAAAAGTAGATGGGCAAATAAAACTTCCTGGGAACTCTGTAGCCGCAGGTGACGATGGTGATGTTGTCGTACACCATTTCCTGAATGTCTGACAGGTAAAACCACATCACGCAGTAAATGGAAGTGAAAGTCCAAACGAACAAAATGATCTTTTTTGCCCTGGACAGCGTGCACAGAAACTGGGCTTTAATCGGGTGGCAGATGGCGATGTATCTCTCGATAGTGAAAGCTGTTATGGAACAAGAGGAGGCGTTGATCCCGAGGTACTGAAAGTAGGTGATGCAGAGGCACCCATAGCGGCCAAACACCCAGGACACAAAGATACTTTCCGTGATTGCCGGCAGACCGGCCGCTGTGAGCACCATCAGGTCAGCCACAGCCAAACTCACCAGGTAGCAGTTGGTGGGAGTCCTCATGTGTTTGGTAGTGAGCACCACCAGGATCACCATAACGTTGCCAACAATTCCTAGAGCACAAATCACGAACAGCAAAAAGCTGCTTATCAGTTTGTATTGGATGCTGTAGTCCACCCATATCCCTAAAGTGCGGTTCTCCTCTGGAGCCGATGTGAAGTTTTCCATCATGTTTAAACTGCTCAAATAAATAAGGAATAAAAAGAGGCGCCGCAGTGTTCCCGCGCACCAGCCTGCTTTTACGCGCGACAGAAGTGAGCGGTCCGCAAACTTTATAGGTCTGGAAAAGTGAACATGAAGCGCAAAAAAGTTGAAATCAAGCGAAATCTCGTTGTGCACGCTGAGATGAAAAACGATGAAGTGACAAAGTGCTCGGTCTCTGCTGTAATTCCGCCGCAGTGCTGTGCGTAAAAGGCGACGCGCTGCTTCGTTCTCGTCGGAACGACTGTGTCTGGCGGGCAGATGGCGGTTTGGTTTTTGAGCCTTCCTTTTGGCACGAGCTCTCATACGCATGCGAGGGGATTAGCCCATGATTACATTTTCTAAACCAGACCTCCCCCATCAACAAAACCAGCTGGTCGAGCGGCAAACTGTTACGACATAAGTGCCTTTCGTTTTGATATTTTATTACCACCCGGGTTGCATAAATCAGTGTTAGCGCCGCTGCCCATGAAGATGAATAAAACATGAAGGTGTGATTCCAGGTGCTTTGTCACTGTTCGTGGATTTGGTGTCTCTGTGAAACTGCGCTGATCACTTTGTCTAGCTTCCAGGTGAAGCTTTAGGCGGTGGCAGGAAAGGTGCTTTTTGGAGTATGGCAAAATATATTCTGAAAAAATTCCCGTGGTACATGCGCATACAGAAGAAGTGTCATTATGAACAAATTTGTGAACAGACTTGTAAACCTCGATTTATTTATTTCTTAAAGCCAGCTATATTAGAAATACTCTCATATGCTTTGTTAGCTCCTCCCAGTCCCTGCTAAAGATTTTGGTTTGACACCAAAATACTGGTCTATATAAGAAATTATTCAGTTAAATTTTTATATTTTCTTTCAATTAATTTTTAATCCTTATAAATAATATTCTGCTCAAAGCTCATTATTCTTTTGTGGCTACTTCCTAATAAGAGGTATACAGTTATGGGGAGAAAGATTCAAGATTTTTGAGTGAATGATGATCTGTTTTACATCTTATTTTCTTGCTATATAAATATCGGTGAGACCAGGTTTACAATTTAGTCAGCTGAGCAGAAAAACAGAAAACATAGATTAATTTATTATGGGAATATGGTGTTACGGTGGTGCAGTGGTTAGCACACTTGTCCTGGGTTTGAATCCACCGGCCAGCTGTGGCCTTTCTGTGTGTCATGCTGCCATGTTCTCCCCATGCCAGCATGGGTTGTGTGGGTACTCTAATTTTCTCCCACAGTTCAAAGACATGCATGTTGGTTTAATTGGCGTTTCCAAATTGGTCCTAAGTGTGAGTGGTCGTCTGTCTCGGTGTTAGCCCTGCAGCAGATTGGCAACCTGTCCTGGGTGTACCTCGCTTCTCACCCAATCATAGCTATGATAGGCTCCAGCTCAATTACCACCTTGACCGGATACGCAGAAGAATATGGATGGATGGATTATTATGTGTTAAGACAGATTCAGCTTTTTCTGTAGTTTATCCTTCCTCAGAAATGTTTTCTTTTTTCTTTTCTGCCATATATTGGATTGGATGGCAATTTATTAATTTAACAAACAGCGCCTCAGCAGCATGTGGAAGAGCCATACACAGCCACAACAGCCTTGCACCTCCTCCTCATGCTGGTCACCGGCTTAGCGGGATCCCATTCTTCAACCAGCCATCATCCAATCCAAGACACTTCAATTCAGTTCAGTCTTATTTATATAGCACCAAATCACAACAACAGTACCTCAATGTGCTTTATATTGTAGGGTAAAGATCCTGCAATAATACAGAGAAAACCCAACAATCAGACGACCCCCTATGAACAAGCATTTGGAAACAGTGGGAAGGAAGACCTCCCTTGCAACAGGAAGAACCCTCCAACAGGACCAGGCTCAGGGAGGGGCAGTCATCTGCATTGACTGGTTGGGGGTGATGGGAGGGAGACGGGACAAAAGACACATGACAGCAAACAGAGTCAACAGCAGAATCAGCCGTTTGGCAGAGAAGATTTGGCAAGTTTTTCATGGGCACAACCCACATACTGCCCTTCATAATTCCTTTCAGTTACTTTTAAAGAAGCCTTTTCAAGGTAATTCATAGTCGGTGTTTAAAGTTCACACTCTATCGTATAAGAATGGATAAACAGCTCTCGTGTCCAAATACTTTACTACCATTTGAAAGGTTGTTTCTATTCATTCTCAAGTGACTTCATTCATTTGTTTTCATTGAAGAAATGTTCATATTTTGCTGCTGTCTAAAACTAAAAACATTTAATCATCTCACTTGATGCTGATGCAGTAAATTTCATTATAGAAACTGATTTAAGTTGGGAAAAAGGTACGAAATGCACAAAAAGACAGCTCAGCAGTGACCTGCATTAACTGGCACGCTGTCCAACGATATGTGGCCGCCTGTTCTCAGCACAATACTGTGGAGGTGGCAAACTCTCCTCCACACCAACTGTGCATATTCTCCAGGAACTGAGCGGAAGATGGTGGCGATCACGCCAACACTCACGCTTTTCACACGATTGTGCTTCGAGCCCTGAAGCTGCCAGCCGTCCATCCCGAGCAACAGGTGGACCGGGGACGAGAGGGAATTACATAATGACGACGCCCCCTTTTCTCCCATGATTCCCGTCATCTTCAGCTCAGTTTCTTGTATCCTTTTTTGTTCATCTCCATCTTGGTTTCGGATGATGTTAGTAGAAACTAATCTGCTGTCTGTGCATCAGTTTCCAAGACTTGGTTTCTTTGTCTTTTAGACTGTTTACTGTCTTTACTTCAGAGAGGAAGCTAAGTCTACATTGAAATGATATTAAAACTGATTTAAAATCATTTATCTGGCATCTAATGTACAGTAAAATAAGAATTTTTGGGCCTTTCACCTCCCAGTTGCACAAAAAAAAAACTTCTGCCATATCATCACAGCAATCTCGTTGTCTCCAAATTACTTTATATATTCATACATAAATTAACTTGATTGTCTGAGAGATGTTATCACTTTGTATCCGGCTCCTGTTTAAACATCTTCACTTGATTACATTATTCAGATCCCAGCAGCCTGCGCCAGAGACAAAAGCAACATGTTCAAATTAAGGGAAAGAGTTTTACTGCCCCCTAAAGGACAAATCGGGGCAGTACCAAGAGGAAACGTTTTCATTACATTTACAGAGGCTGGCTCACTCAGTCAGGAGAAGCATTTTAAATGCTTTTCTGTAGCAGCAGAAAGCTGCTCTGCAGGTATTGTGCTGTTGTGGGATTTCACAGCTCTTAATTCCTTTTGTGGTCAACGGTTACTTTGTCTTCACATCCTGTGTTTCAGTCCCTTCTGCAGCCCAATCCCAACAAAATTAATGCCATTTTATGTTTCTTTACAGTTATTTTTTTTCTGAAAACTTGGAGCCAAATCCAGCGACTGTCTGAAATTAGAAGCAGAAAATTATGGATTTAACAATCAGAAATCTTCGATTAATGCGTTTGAATTATATCCTTTCGTGTTAATAGCCCACACTCTTTGCTTTGTGTTTACTTGTTTTGAGTGCAATAGTGTTTTGCTTATGATTTTATTTACAAATTATGTACGTGTTCTTATCTGATCATTAGTTCAAGTCTCTGTGGAGCGCTTTGGTTAGCTTTTATTGTATTCTGTGCTCTGCAGATAAAACCTCCTCTGTTTAATGTATCTGAACTGTCTGCTCCCTCCTGCTGTTTGAAAACCTATTAAACAACGATTTTAAAAAGCATACTCCAGTAGGGGATATGCGGGCGACTGCTTAGAAACAAATGGCTAAAACTGATACCACAGAGGTTCATCATGCAGTTCCCAACCATCCGAAGATTTTCCTAACTACTGATCTAAGTGGGGTAACTGGAGTGCATTCCAGCTGTTGTTGGATGGACAGACTGACACTCACATTCATATCTGTGCCGCTTGACTGTGACAATTAAGCTAACTTGTATGTTTTTGGACTGCGAGAGGACACCAGAGAAAACCCACAGAGGCACAGGGAGAAGATACAAACTCCACACCGAGAGGCTGAACACGAGGCTCCAACAGGAAGCAGGAACTGAGGCAATAATGTCAAATTTCAAATTCTAAATATTAAATTTGACATTTTAGCGAAGTTTATTCCCGTGGAATATACAATAAACTGTTAGTATCATCATGCTCCTCGGTCTTTGACCCAGTGGCTTTGAGGTTATGGACTTTCAAGTTCATTGTTAAATATCTTCTGTTTTGATTCTTAGTTTTCTTATGGGGTGGCTGTGGCTCAGGAGGTAGCCTTCCTACTAATTGGAAAGGTTGATGGTTCGATTCCTGGCTGCTCCAGTCTGCGTGCCAAAGTATCCTTGGGTAAGATACTGAACCCCAAGTTGCTCTAGGATGCAACCGTCGGAGTATGAATGTGAATGTTAGATAGAAAGCATTTAGCTGTAGAAGGAAGTGCTTGTATGAATGTGTGTGAATGGGTAAATGCAAACGTGTTGTATAAAGCACTTTGAATGCTCAGCTAGAGTAGAAAAGCGCTCTATAAGAACTAGTCCACTTATTGTTTCATCTTTGTGTATTTCCTCATTGTTTTCAGTCTCGAGTTCTTAGTTCCAGTTTAGTTTGTGTTGTTCCCTCAGTGTTTGCATCTTATACTTGTATTTCATTCCCTTTGTTAAGTTATGCATGAGTCTGTGTTTCTCCAGTCAGTATCGCCCTCACTTCCTGTTTTATTTTGATAACTACCTTCCCCTCCTGTCTGATTATCTTTAATTATTACCACCTGGTCTCGTTTCCCAGCTGTGTCCTCTTCCCCTAATTGGCGTAGCAATAGTTATATTCTCCTCTTTGTCAGCTTGTTTGTGTCCCTAGCCTCTATTTCAAGCTTGTTTACTGTTACCCTGAGTTTGTAGTCTGTTTAGCTGTCGCGCTGAGGCTCAGATGGGTGTAATTCAACACAGCCAGGCTTTCCTTGTGTTTCCTGACTCAACAAAACAGAAACCTCAGTTGGAGACAGCCGATATCACAAACGTGGTTGTCAACTTTCTCTGTTCAGTCTGACTTTTTGCTTCAGGATCTGTTGTCAAACTGGATCCAGACCTTAAACGTTGCCGCCCCACAGCCTAACGAAGGAGACGTGGAAATCTCTTTCGTTTGTTGGCAGATCAAAGTGTAATGAATTTGTGCGATTGAACAGGTGTTCTTGGTGTTTTCTGTGTTCTGCTGGCTGCCATTCCAACAGCGTAAAAGAGACTTTACAGCAGATTAGAATCAAGTACAACAACATTTATACTCTGCTCGAAAAACCTAAAGGAGCACTTTTCAATCAGAGTTCAGCATCAAGATAAACCTCTGGGATATTGATCTGGTCAGTAAGTATCAGAGGAGGTCGGTAATCAGTTTCAGCTGCTTTGGTGTTCATGAAATTACCAACAGGTGCACTAGAGGGGCACCAATGAGACAACCCCCAAACAGGAATGGTTTACAGGTAGAGGACACTCACAGTTTTCCCTCCATCTTTCCTGTTTTTCACTAGTTCTGCATTTGGCTAGGGTCAGTGTCACTGCTGGTAGCATGAGGTCATACCTGGACCCTACAGAGGTTGCACAGGTAGTCCAGCTCCTCCAGGATGGCACATCAATACGTGTCATTGCCAAAAGGTTTGCTGCATCTCCCAGCACAGTCTCAGAGCATGGAGGAGATTCCAGGACAGCTGGACAGGGCCGTAGAAGGTCCTTAACCCATCAGCAGGACTGGGATCTGCTCCTTTGTGCAGGAGGAACAGAATGAGCACTGCAGAGCTACAAAATAAATGACCTCCAGCAGCCACTGGTGTGAATGTCTCTGAGCAAACAATCAGAAACAGACTTCATGAGGGTGGCCTGGGGGGGCCAACATCCTCTAGTGGGTGCTGTGATCACTGACCGGCACTGTGGGGCCTGATTGGCATTTACCATAGAATACCAGAACTGGCAGGTCAACCACTGGAGCCCTGTGCTTTTCACAGATGAGAGCAGGTTCACGCTGAGCACATGTGACAGATGTGAAAGGGTCTGGAGAAGCTGTGGAGAATATTATGCTGCCATTATGGTTTGGTGGTGGGTCAGTGATGGTCTGGGGAGGCATATCCATGCAGGGACACACAGACCTCTACAGGCTAGGCAACAGCACCCTGACTGCCATCAGGTATCAGGATGAAATCATTGGACCATTGTCAGACCTACACTGGTGCAGCGGGTCCTGGGTTCCTCCTGATGCACGGCAATGCCTGGCCTCATGTGGTGAGAGTATGCAGGCAGTTCCTGGAGGATGAAGGGATTGATACTGTTGAGGATTCAGACCTCTGTACCAGATTAACTGACCACTACAGGGTTCTGAGCACAGATTCATCAGATGGAATTAAACATTAATGTTGAACTGATGCAGCCTTGTTACTTAGCAGTTTGTCAGTGACTGCTGTACTGCTGCTAGAATGACAAGTGAAGACTGCACAAAAGTGAAAAGGAACTGAACAAAGCGCTTTCAAAATAGAATGGGTGTTTTCAAACTAAAAGCCTAACTGCACTAATGTCTCTAGCTTGAAGAATTCTTAACAGATACCACTGACTGGCCCCCACACTCTCCTGACCTAAATCCAATAGAACCCGCCTGGAATGACGGTTGCACCTCAGACTGTCCAGGAGCTCAGTGATGCCCTGGTCCAGATCTGGGAGGAGATCCTCCAGGACACCATCCTGCCTTTCATTAGTAGCCCCAACATTGTCAGGCATGCATACAAGCAGGTGGGGGCCACAAAAATACTGAGGATAATTTTGAGTTGCTGCAATGATGGCAAAATAAACCAGCCCGCTGCATCATTTTTTCAATTTGATTTTTTGGGGTGTCTGAATTCAGCCTCTGATCATTTTCATTTCCATCAAACAATGTGGCATCCTTTCATTCCTAACACATTACCCAGTCCAGATCAATATAGATATCCAACATGATTTTTCTTTCTCCAGTTGAGATGTGTTTTCAGAGTGTTCCTTAATTGATGCACATTCTCATGACAAAGCAGCGCTTCATTCAGAGGTTTTACTAAGATAAGGCTCATCAACTCCCCAGCAGAGAACATATAAAATATGCTGTAAATTAAAGAATCAGTGAAAATGTGGCACTTCGAGACAATTTTAAACTGAAACTCAGAATATAACCTGCTCCTGACCAGGTCAGGTTATCCGGGTAAAAAGAGAGCCACTTTTGTGACAGAAAAACATCTCCAAGCTCAACGTAGCTCGCTGAGCCATTAATCTGGCTTTGTGCTGCACCCCTGAGGAAGAGTTTGGCACTGCTTTGTTTTCTCTGTATTTGCATGGACTTCAGGACTCCACCAAAATAAAAGCTGCTTTTTTGTTTATTAAATTGTGCCTCGTGAGTCCTACATTTGGGTCCTGTTCCCCGTGTCACTCCTGATAAGTATGATCGCTGGAGTTAATGTGTTGATGTGATGAAAAAATCATGAGGTGACTGTGCTTACCATTGCATCACCATAACACTAATAATTTGTCTGCATGGATTTCAGGAAGAGATGCAGAACACCAGAGGCAAAATAAAATCCAAACCCTAAAATTTGAACTCAAGGCCGGGATCATTTTATAAAGGAATTTTATAATATGATCTTCCAGAAGTGCAAAGATGGGCGGGCAGGACACAACAGGAAGTTGGAGAACACATTCACACACTGGACCACATCCCAAACACTCACCTTCCAGTCATACATCTATAAAAGCCCACTTGTACCACGTATCATTTGTTCTTGTTTCCATATTCCACGCTGTGTCAGGGCGATCTGTTAGACTCAGGAGCCTCAGACGACCCTCACTGAGGCCTTCCCCAAACCACTGCTGGATGGTTCATTATCAGTTAATGTGTCATTCATATTTGGGGCTGCCAGTTAAATACAGTATGTTATAATATAACACAGGTGACCCTAAGTTTAATGGGATGGGAGGGATGGAAGGAAGGAAAGAAAGAAAGAAAGAAATATGCGAATAAGTTTCAGACCAAACTGGGAAAGAAACAGAAACTCATGTCAAGGTTTGAAAACCATGAAGATTTAAGGCCACAACAAAAACTCCCAGTGTGGTTAATTTCACTTCACAGAGCTCCTCCAAAAACCTCAGAGGACACGCGACTGCTTTCACGGGCCGACGGCGTCCTCGAAGATCAGAAAACAAGATCTCTGTGTGAAACCACCAAAGTGTTCCTCGAAAGAAAAAGAGTAGAATAAAACCTGCTGAACTTCTGTGTGTCATGAATCCAGGAAATGAGAGGAGCTGTATAATTTTTTGTCAGATTTAGAAAGGTGTAAAAAAAAAAAAAATAGCAAAGAAGACAAATCTGCAGAAATTCAACAAATTAAGCTGAGCTGGAGGACTCGATGGAGTCTGAGCTCACAAACCATTAGATACCACATTTCCCACAGTCTGTGGATCACTAACTATCAACACAAATGCTGCTTAGGTTTGACAAAACACTATAAAAGATGACAGTGAGAGAAAGATTAGACCCTCTGCAGGTACCTGATGAATATGGATGCATCGTACGCCTGTAACATATGTATCAGTGTGTCTGCAGCTCTTCTCAAAGAGATATAAACATGAAATGTGGTTGTTCTGACTTTTATTACAGCTTCACAATGTGTACAGCAGCACAGGCTCACTCACAGTAAACACAAAAATATGCATTTGTCAGGGGGGTACCTACACTGTATATGTGATAACTCACCAAGCGCACGAGAGCATTTTAAAATGTAAAATGACCTTTGACCTCACTGATTTACCAAGAAGCTGGCAGGTCATTTTAAAGGAACTTAAAGTCCAAGCCAGCTGAGACCCATATGGCTGTCAACTTCAGACACACACACACACACACACACACACACACACACACACACACACACACACTAAAGACTCATGACTCACGGCTGGTCATAAATAAACTTCCTGCTGCTCTGACCCTGACCTCCCTCAATTAATAGTAAGTACACTGTGGGGTTCAGTCTATAACGTCTACTGACAGAAAGCATCACTCCTACACACACACACACACACACACACACACACACACACACACACAGCTGCAGGATAAATGGCGAGGGAGTCTGATTGTGTTCATCACAACAGCAGAAGGCTGCATTTGTTCTGGGCAGCATTCAGGTGTGACAACGTGGAGGTATGTGGGTGTGAAAGACCACATTCATAATTCATTAAATTATGAATGTGCTCATTGAGATGTAACCCAAGGTCTCCAAACAGAGAATTCAACACAAAGAAAAAAAGATATTCTTTTTTTTACTGTTACATTCTCACCGTTACCAAAACCAAGTTCATAAGCATATCTTGATTAGATGTTTAATTTGTAGCTATAGTAACAAAGACAATTATAAAACAGTCATATTTGATATGTTATTTCATGAGATCACATAGGTAAAAACAATGAGCCAGGCTGGCTCTTGGAGAGTGCATTTCCGCCAAAGCCAAGGCCGTATCTCACAGCTCTAATAACGACGCTCCGGATTCGCTCTTAAATTTAAGTGCTTCTTCTTTTACCCACGTTCCAACTTTCCACAAACATTAATGAAATTCAGCTTTTCAGTTTTTGTGTCATCTTGCTGACAAAAAATGTCAAACAAGTAGCTCACATCATGCACCTCAAGCAGCACCCAGCCCGCTGGATTCCCAGTGATAGTAGTGGGTTTGTGTGGATGTGAGCAGAGGGAGAAATGTGGGATTAAATGATACGCCTGATGATGTGGGACGCTTGATTTAAAAAGATCCTTGATTTTGTATTTTGTATTCTTGTTTAATATTATTGAGTGTTTGATTTACTTCATGATTGTCTTGATTACTTTAACATGAGTCGCATTTCTCTCTTGTTTCCAGTTATTCCTCAGTGTATTTATAGTCCCGTCTTCTTCTCCGGGCTTTTTCTGAGGAGTTGCAGGAGTTTGTTAGGAGGTCTGTGCGACTTCCTGTTTTGCAGTCTAAACTTTTGGATTTTTTTTTCACACCTTTTGCTGTTTCTCTGGACTTTGGTGATCAGCTTGTCCCTTGATTTAATCCTTGTTTTGTGTTTGCAGTTTTTAGTGTCTGAGGAGTTCATGTTTTCCGGTTTTTTCCCAGTGATCATAGTTTAGATATCTGTGTTTCCTCTGGTTTCCATTTTATTCTGGCCTCCCCAGTGTTCCTGCTTGTAGTAGTGTGACAAGTAAAGCACGTTCTTGTATATCTCAGTGCATTTATTCAACGTAGCACATCAGGCACAAACCTAAAAACGAAGGAGCACAGTACCGTAAGGTATATGTAAACATTCTCATTCTCACTCTGCCTACCATTTTTCATTTTATCAGCAGCGCCACCTAGTGGCGTGGAGTGGCATGACGCTACATAACACAACATTTCCTCCCTTCTTAAGGTTTGAATTTCCTCCCAAGGAATACTTTAACAGAATTGACTAAAGAGGCTAACCCATTAAGAAAATACATTTGAAAATTATCTGCACATTGTAGCAACAGCATTGTACATCAAAGGTACTAGTAACAAAAAGTAATCCTGTAATTTTAATGAAATGTCCTCTCAACTTTACTCCTGTAGTGAACAAATTAACCCATGTCAATACTTAACGAAGACTTTTGTAACCAACGGCAGTAATAGCATTTTCTCAACCATTCTATAATCTTAGGTAACAATTATCAACATGTTTCTACACAATGTTTATGACATGACAAAATCTCTGTGCCAACTAGGTTTATATTTTGCACGTGGAAGCTTCCGAAGAGGATATGAATCGTGCTGGGCATTTTCCAGTCCTGTAGCAGTAGGATCCTGTTCAGCAACTGGAGCACAGCGTGCTAGGTGGGATGCATTCCAATTCCTTCCATCACTCAGCATATAGGTGTGTTTACCTTTAATCTTTTTGACAGTTGCAGGAGGGGTAAACCTAGGGTGACCTTTTGGAACGTGCAGTGGATTCCGTATCCTCACCCTCTCACCTATCTGGAATGAAGGCACCTTTGCACTGCGTTTGGCATCAGTGTAGCGTTTCATTTTGGTTTGATGTTTCAGGACTTCACGTTGTGCCCTGTCATGTAGTGGAGATGTGGCAGGAGACAAGGGGAGTATGTTCAGTTTAGTACGCATTTTCCTACCAAAGAGAAGTTCATATGGAGAGGTGGCGGTGGTGGCATGAGGCGTTGCACGATATACTTGTAGCCATTCTAACACAGTGGCTTTCCACGGTGTAGATTGTTGGATTGCAGTTTGAATGCAGGTGCGGAGGGCGCGATGAAACCTTTCGACGGCCCCGTTGGCAGCTGGATAGTAGACAGATGTTCTGGTATGAGATATTCCTCTATTCTGGAGGAATGATGCAAAGGCTTCAGATGTAAATTGAGTGCCATTGTCTGTCACAATGTTCTCAGGGTTGCCATGACGACTGAAAACCGATGATAAGAATTGAACAACGTCATTCGTAGTTACAGTGTGTGAGAAAGCAAGCTCAGGCCATTTAGAATAATAATCAGTCAGTGTAATGGCAAATCTGCAGGAAGGAATAGCCGTGTCAAACGGTCCTACAATGTCAAGTCCAAGTTTTTTCCATGGCCCGTCTGGCAGCTGTACAGGCTGAAGGGGGGCAGGGCGTGTCTGAGCAGTTTTGTCATTGGACTGGCACATGACACATGATGTTATGGCAGCCTGAACCTGTGAGTCCATTTTTGGCCACCAGTAGAGGTCTCTCAAGCGCTGTTTTGTGCGCACAATTCCTTGGTGACTTTCATGTGCAAGTGTAATCAGTGCATGTCTGACAGAAAGTGGTGCGATGAGTCTCGTACCTCTGAGAATGTAGTCATTGTAGGTGGAGAGTTCATCTCTGATCTTGTAGTAAGGAGCAAGTGAATCACTGACTGATTTAATGGAGGCGGGCCAGCCTTTTTCCATTTGCACACGCAGACCTGTCAGTTCAGGACATGAGGAGCAAGCTGAATCAAAGTCAGTAACAGAAAGAGCAGACAGAGTAGCAGAAATCTGAGCTACCATTTCTGGATCAGCGTCTGGTACCAGATCCGAAATCACCGGCAGAGGCAGGCGTGATAGGCAATCTGCTGTGTAGTTCTGAGAACCCGGTCGGTAAACGACATCATAGTCAAAACACAACAGGCGGGCAGACCATCGTGCAATGCGCATTCCAGCTCTGTTCATTCCTTTTGTGCTCAGAAGTGTGGTCAGAGCTTGATGGTCCGTTCGAAGGGTGAAGCGTCGACCCCATAAGTATGTTCTCCATTTCTCTGTAGCCCACACGCATGCTAGTGCTTCCTTCTCGACAGTAGAGTACTTTTGTTCAGGTGCAGAAAGTGTGCGGGAAGCAAAGGCCACAGGCTTCTCTGTTCCATCAGGCTGAACTTGGGCAAAAACAGCACCCAGTCCATAATCACTGGCATCAGTGGATATCACGATGCGTAGGTTAGGATTAAACAGTGCAAGAGCAGGGCTGTTCACCAGAAGCTGCTTAATTTCTTCAAAGCTTTTCTGTGCTTCAGTGGTCCATACATAGTTGCTTGTTCCACTTCCACAAGAACGCATTGGAGCCACAATAGTTGCAAAGTTGGGCAAGAACTTGGAATACCAAGACACCAACCCAAGGAAGGACCTCAATGCAGCAGCATCAGTGGGTGGAGGAGCATTCAAAACAGCATCAATGTGTTCTTTGTCTGGGAGAATGCCATCTGCTGTTATGACATGACCCAAAAAGCGTAAAGATGTCTTTCTGTAGTGGCATTTGTTTTCATTTAGCACCAGGCCAGCAGTTTTGAGCTTGTGAAGCACTGCATTCAGGTTGCTGTCATGCTCAGCAGGAGTTTTACCGCAGATGATGAGGTCATCCAGGTAATTCTGGACACCAGGAAGACCTTGGAGAATCTCAGACATCATTTTTTGAAAAGCTGAGGGCGCGGAGGCAAGTCCATAAGGAACTCTGCGGAATCTGAAGAGACCTTCATGTGTAATGAATGCAGTTAAATCTCTGCTATCTTCATGCAGAGGCAGCTGGTAGTACGCATTGGCCAGGTCAATCGTAGAAAATAGTGTGGCACCTTGTAAACTGACAAACAACTCATCCACATGTGGCAGAGGATAGCAGTCTGTGATCACAGCTTTGTTTGGTTCACGGAGGTCTGCACACAGTCGTATTCCTCCTGTTTTACGTCCTGTTACCACAATTGGTGAAACCCATGGTGATGCATCGATTTGTTCAATGACTCCAGCTTTCAGGAGGCGGTCCAGTTCGGCTGCAACTGGAGCTCTCACTGCGAAAGGAAGGCGTCTAAGCTTCTGCCGTACAGGTTTAACTGAAGGATCTAGTTTTACTTTATGAACAAAGGATTTCACACAGCCTATATCAGGAGCAGCAGGGATGGGCGATGTAGGTGATCCATCTGTTGTCATCACGGGAGCAGCAGGGGCAGTGCATGGAGGAAGAACAGCACCTCCAGCGATGCAGATGTGCAGTGTCTCCATCAAGTCACGGCCAAGAAGAGGAGTTCCCTGTTTTACAACAAAAAATGTAGCTGGCGTAGTAGTAATTCCTCTACTTGCTTCAACTTGTAAGCAGCCTAGTACAGGGATTGTTTTCTTTGTATAAGTAACTAGGCGGAGGTCAGGGGGGCACAGTGGTGTTCCACTGAAGTGTTCTTTGTAGGTTTGATGAGGCAGTATGGAAACTGCAGAGCCTGTATCGACAGTGAGACGAAGGGTCTTGGTAGGTGAAGTAGGCGTGCTTAATTCAATGTCACACTGTAGGGTTTTTGATGCATGCAAAGTGTCTCCCAAATATAGCACAGTTAGATCTGGTAGCTGAACTTCACGAACTTGTCTTGTCTTAGATGAGCAGCAGACACGAGCAAAGTGACCAACTTTTTGGCAGAGGTTACATGTAGCTTTAGCAGCTGGACACTGGCGAGCATTAGCAAGGTGTTTGTTTGAACCACACCTAAAGCAACTTTTAGCAGGCGTTGATGTAGCAGAAGGTGACTTAACAGGTCGAACACCAGATTTATTACGCTGTGTAGCTGAGTATGAACGAGATTGTATGGCTTGGACATGTCTGTTGCTGTTAACTGTGCTTTAGCTTGGTAAGCTGCGGATTCCATTTGTGCTGCGAGAGTAACAGCTTTATCTAATGTCAGGTCAGGTTCGAGCAGAAGTCTCTCTCTTATGCTGGAGTTGGAAATGTGTTCGACTAACTGATCACGGATCATTTCCTCTGTCTTATCATCAAAGTCACATTTAGAACCAAGGTCACGTAAGGCAGTCACATACTGCTCAACTGTCTCATGTGGTGCTTGTGTTCGCTTTCTGAAAGCATGCCGTTCTACAACAATGTTGACTTTAGGCGAGAAGTGTTTTTCCAAAGCAGCAACAGCGGAAGAGAAAGTGTCACCTGTGTTTGTTAGGCAGTAGAAAGTTCGTTGACCTTCGGCTCCTAAGCAGTGTAATAATGTCGCTCTCTTCCGGGCATCAGGCCAAGCATTCCCTGTTGCATTAATTACCAGCAAGTAATTGCTGAACATACGCATCCACATGTTGAATGGTAAAGCAGGTTCTCCTGGGCAAGGTAAAAACAACGGTGGTGGATGAACGTTAGCAGCCATGCTAATTCAGCAGGAAGAAAAAAACATCGGCAGAAAAAAACACGCAGGATCCCTCGTCGCCAATTTGTAGTAGTGTGACAAGTAAAGCACGTTCTTGTATATCTCAGTGCATTTATTCAACGTAGCACATCAGGCACAAAACTAAAAACGAAGGAGCACAGTACCGTAAGGTATATGTAAACATTCTCATTCTCACTCTGCCTACCATTTTTCATTTTATCAGCAGCGCCACCTAGTGGCGTGGAGTGGCATGACGCTACATAACACAACACTGCTTGTGTTTCGTTCAGTGTGAATTTTTATCTTTAATAATTTGTCTTTTGATTTCTTCCTGTTTTTCTCTGTCAGTAACTCTTTTCTTGTCTTTAGTTTTACTTGTTTGTTGATTACTTTGATCACATCCAGCTGTTCCCCTTTTTCCACAGTTAGTCCCATCTTCCCGTCAGTCTCTTAATCTTTCCAGGCCTCTGTGTACTCCTGTGGTTCTTTAGATTTCTTTCTTTTCTTTTTTTTATTTTATTTTGAACTTCTGCTTCAGCCAAAAAAACCACCGGCTTTTTGTTAAGCCGGTCTACTTCCTGCATTTGGGTCCTTTCCATTCATTCCGGAAAACATGAAACAGCATTTAGCTAAAGTTCTCCCTTTGATTTGAGTGCACGAGTCTGCATTCGGGTCCACTTCTGAACTCACCTTCACATTTGAAGAGTAGATTCCAGGCCTAAAATTCTATTTCTCAGTTTTAAAGACTCACGGTCACACTAAAATCTGTGGAGTTCTTCCTTTGCTCGAGTTCCAACTTTTCACTAAGTTTCCTAAAATTTGTCTCGGTACTTTTTGTGCAGTCTTGCAGACATGCAAACATGCCCCTGGAAATAAAGGACCTTTCCTTTGCACTTTAGCTGTTCTAACCAGATGGAAATTATCATTTTTTTCAAATCTGTGGGTCAAATGTCCCAAGAAAGATTATCTGCTGGAAGGAGAGTTCAGCTGAAATACATTTCTGTGCTTCTTTTATTCCTCTGGTATGATTGCAAGCAACAAAACACAAAATACTGGCACATTTCTCATGTTTGAGACACTCCCTGCACTCTGCAGGTGACAAAAGTGGGTCATGTTATCAGATTAAATCTGTCCTGATTGTCATTTCCTGTGAAGAAAAAATAATAATAGACTGCACTGACATTTAATTTACCTGTTTGATTGACAGTTTCTTATAGAAATGATTGCTCCACCATTTCTAGTGCAGCAGGAGAGCAAGGGCCCGCTCCGGTACTCCTGCTGCTGCATTAGCATGTCAGAAAAAGGTATAGTATTGCTCAGTACACAGTATGTCAAATGCATTATGCCAAAAATCCTGGGATGTCCTCCTGCATTTCATCACATTTTGCAGTTTGCAAGCTAGGCTGCTTCTCAAGCTATTTTTCCTCCAAACTGTCCTCAAGTGAGTCTGTGGATTGTTGGGGGGGTTTCTCTTTAATATTTTAGGCTCTTCATCTTACAATAAAGCACCTTCAGATGCAACAGCTTGAAATTTGGACACAACTGGGAGTTCCAACAGGACAAACATGCATCAAAACTGGTTTGGGAATGGATAAAGCTGGCTAACATTAAGCTTGTGGAACGGCCTTCCCAAAGCCCTGATCTCAACCATATTTCAAATGTGTGGACTAAACTTAAAAGCTGGGTCCGTGCCACGAAATCGACCACTTCAAATAAACTGCCAGTTCTGCCAAGAAGAGCAGTCATATATCCAGTCAGAGTTATGGCAAAAGCTTGTTGATGGCTACCAAAATTGTCTGGTTGTGGTGCAGAGATATTAAAGCAGATATTAGTGGGGGTGTAAAGTACTCATTAACTGTTGTTAACTCACATAGTAAATAGTAAAAGTGTGCTCTCCCTGGGGTTTTGCACATTTTTCATGTTCTTGCATGTTTTATAGTCATGATTGTGAATTACCTGCAGTTTAATTTCACTGCTGTGATTTTGCCTGAAATCTAAAACAGGGCAAAACAAACAAACAAAAAAAAAAAACATGTCTGAGAATTATGAAAAATATGATGCAGCAACTGTTCAGACAGTCTGCTGCTAAACAACGACAAAAACGCTCCTCCCAGGACAGATTTCAGAGAGGCAGCTTCTGCTGAAAGTTCAATCACGTCAGTCTCAAAACGCAGACGTTCAATCAGGAGTTTGTCCAAGAACCGATGTTTAAACTCGTGTTTGTTTGTGGATGCAGAAAACAGATGGGAGAGAAAAAGGACCCTAAGTCTCAGCTTATGCACCGCTGCCTGCAGTGTAGCTGCACTCCTGATCTCAGGGCGAATGTTCTTTGATATCTGTGGATTTTTTTTCCCCTGTTTTATCATTTGCCTGTATGAACTTCATTGAAAATATCCTTTAAGTAGTGCTGAGTGAGAGCAAAGAGAGCTCAGCTTTAAATCGCAGCTTTACTTTTACTCAGCTCTCACTGCCTGTGAGTGGTGACCGCAGCACACAAATCAGACACACAGTATGAATCTGTGTGCATCCACCATCACCGCTCTGTCCAGTCAGTCATCCTCCCAGCCCTGCTGCAAGGCCATCTGACTTCCTTTGTGTCCTAGCCTAACCTTGGACCAGCATCTTTGCCTCTGCTGCTGCTGGCTTCCCATCAGCTATTCTTAGCTTCACTTGTGCTCTGGCTTCACAGCAGATACATCAGTGTAAAATGCCACACTTCACCGGATGGTGTAAATAAAATGGGCCTGCTGGTTGGGAGCATCTCTGGAGGAAATGACAAATCACTTTAGATCATAAACAACAGAGCAGCGGTGTTACTAGAAAAAAAACATCTCATGGGGAATAGTCTGGTGGTTTTCTGTCTGACTGTGATGGAGCAAAATATTTGTAGGCCATCCTCTCAATAAGTCTCTCGGTGGTTGGCTTTCCTTTCACTGCAGCTCTGCACTTAAAGTCATAGTTAGACAGATGAATTTTCCCTTCTTCTGTTTACTGCCGAGGGGATGTGGTTGCCGGGGGGAGATTAGGTTAGACACACTTAAACCCCAGGAGAACACATCACTACTAAAGCACCGTGCTGTCAGACACAGAGAGGCTGCAGCTGAAAAACCGTTTGATGCTTTGCTCAAAGGAGCTGATTGGATTGCAGGTGGAAGGGAGAGCGGCGGTGGTGGTGGTGGTGAAGTGCTGCATCTTCATTTCCTGTTTGTCTTTTTTTAAACAGATAACTGTAATTTTTTTTTTTTAAATGCCCCAAAATTATATTTTCATGCTGCTTAATATTCACATTTTATGAAATCACTTTGGTTACACAAAATTCATCATCATCCTCCAGTTTCATGTTGGTATGTGAACCATGCTGTGTGGCATGTTCATCTCTGGACTGATGCCAGCTGCCCCCTCAGGCTGTTTGTGTGTGTGTGTGTGTGTGTGTGTGTGTGTGTGTGTGTGTGTGTGTGTGTGTGTGTGTGTTATAAAAGTATGCGTGACTCCTTGTGACATAACACAATCATGGTTATGTATTTCTGCTGCCATAGGCAGGTCAGGAGCCTCTGTCTTGTTATTGATGCAGCATCATGTTCATGGTATATGCAGATCTGACCTTCATGATTCAGGCCCAACAAAGACTAAAATAGACTGTGTTATTTAGTATTACTTAAAATAATCAGCTTATATGATGCTGTGATGTAGCTTTAAGCAGATATAAGGATTTATAATGACTTCATCCACACTTCACCTGTGAAGCCATATTGTATATTATTATCACTGTGATCATATTATCTATTTTATGCACACATCAGTAAACACATATACACAAATGTCTGCTTATAAATGCATAACATTCATAACTTCCTGCACCACCTTTTGCCCAGCTGTGATGCTGCTCTGCTGCATGTGCTGCAGACTGCACCAAGATTACTTCACAAATAATGTGATGATGCATTTCTGCATTTACCCGAGTGTATTTGTCTGCAGTCATCAGATCACATACGCACCAAAGAAGAAGACTGCATGAGCTGCACATGCTAATGTTTGCAGTTAGTAATCTTAGCTCGGAGAGCCTAAAATATAAATGCATACCCTGATATTATAGACCTATGTCCAATAGCATATTTACTCTCCAGCCACTTTATTCTGTTCATCTACCCATGCATACCGTATATCTAATCAGCCAATCACATGGCAGCAACTCAATGCATTTAGCCATGAAAACAGTTTTACTTTTACAACCTGGTGAAGTTCAACCTGAGCATCAGAATGAGGAAGAAATGTGATGTAAGTGATTTTGAACATGGCATCATTGTTGGTGCCAGTCTGAGTATTTCAGTATCTGTTGATCTGCTGGGATTTCCCCACACAATCATCTCCAGGGTTTACAGAGGATGGTCCAGAAAACAGAAACTATCCAGTGAGCGGCAGTTCTCAGGGTGAAAATGTCTTGTTGGTGTCAGAGGTCAGAGGTGAACGGCCAGACTGCTTCGAGCCCATAGGAAGGCAACACACACTCAAATAACCACCAGTTACAACCAAGGTTTGCAGAAGAGCATCTCTGAACAGACAACATATTAACTCTTGAAGCAGATGGGCTACAGCAGCAGAAGACCACACTGGGTGCCACTCCTGTTAACTAAGAACAGGAAACTGAGGCTACAGTTTACACAGGCTCACCAAAACTGCACAATAGAAGACTGAAAAATGTTGCCTGCTCTGATGAGTCTAAAGCATCCTGAATTGGATCAACAGTTCAGGCTGCTGGCATCATTTAGGTCTCATGCTGCTCATCGTGGATGTGCAGCTCATAAATCTGGAACGGCATGAAGAATTACGGCAGCTCTGAAAGCAAAAGGGGGTCCAACCCAGTACTAGCAAGGTGTACCTAATAAAGTGCAGCATACAACAGCATATATAATTCACAAGTAATGACTTGTGAGAATCCAGACAGATGAAGGTAAGGTAACATTACAGGTGCCATATTTGTTTCCTCTCTCCTCATCAAGTTAGTAATCTATTTTGGCACGTCAACATTTTTTATTCAGTTTTTCCAGACAAAACTCATCCATCATCTTTATGTGGTTACAGCCGTGTTTTCAGTAGGCCCATATTTAGTGTTGGGCGCCGCACTTTTCAGTATGCAGAAAACTTTGCTGAAAAATATTGATGTTTACTGCTGAAAATTTTCCATAACACACAAATACAACAAAGATTATTTCTCCAAACTTGGTGTTTTGCTCCACTTACTGCAGAAAACAGAGCTGTGGGACAAAAGTGCACAAACACTGAACACACTGTGGGCTGCGTATGCAGGAAAGCAAAGAGAAAGAGAGACTTTGCATCAATCAAGTATTGCCCGAAGTAACGTATCCAACCTCGGTTATCGCCCACATCAGCTTGACCACGTCTCCTTAATTGCTGGAAGAAGAGGCATGAGTGCACGAAGATGCGGGTCTTACACTTTCCAGCATCGTGCTGAAAAGATCCGTCCTTTGGTAAGTAGAGCAGGAGATAAAGGACTGTAAATTCTGACCTTGAAAGTGCCACAAGATGAATCTGAAGGGTTATGAGATGAGTGAACTTCCTATAGCTGATTTTATAAAGTCACTGCTTGTTGCTGAAATACGAGAGTGATCTGTCTGAGCGTTTAAAAAGGAACTGTTTTCTTTGTGGAACAAATAACGGTACAGCTAACCATGGAGGACTGACAAAAAGAAGAAAGAAAGAACATTTTAATTACTCAAAAAGTGATGCAGAAATGAATAATTAATTAAATGAAAAAATAAAGAAGACACCAAGAATGCTGTGGGGGAAATGCATACAGAAATAAAAACAAAATATTAAATAGAAATGTAAATAAATAGGAAATAATGGAAGATAAATGGATACAGAAAATATATTAAATAGAAAAGTATTATTAAATTAATTAATACCAATTTAGGTTTTTAAAATAATTCTGGCATTTTCATATTTATTTATTTATTTTGTATGTGGACACCTAAAGATCACACCCCTGGGATTTCTGATTTATTTCTTATTTTTATTCTGAATTTCCACCTGTAAACAGCCTCAGCCCACCTCTGAATGCTGCTGTGATTTTGAGGTGTGGCCTTCGCTGAGCTGCAGAGGGGAGAGGTGGAGCCGGATGGTTCAGGGAACAGCATTAGGTGAGATGAGATGAGTGGCACACCTGTTGTCTCTCCCTGTTTCAGTAGTGTGACTGTCTGTCTGTGAAACTGCTTGGTAAACCAGCCGGGGAGAGCTGGAGTGAGTAGAGCAGGGAGAGCGTCCCCTCAGCTGGGCGCAGCAGCAGCACGGTGGATCGGTTAAATAAAGTCTTGTCTGGACCTGAGGAGCAGTATTAAATATTCTGTGCTGAACCCACGAGTGGCTGAGTCTTATGACACACCATGAACAGCATGTGTCTGCATACTTTTGTCCATATTTTACTTTCACTGTAGTCATGCTGATTGGTCTTCATAGCTCCATTTTTATTCTCTTATTGATTATCATAACTTTTTTCTTTTCATTTGATTACCTTTATATTTGTTTTTGATGTAGTCTGGTCTCTTGGGTGTAGTAACATTTTGACACAGACTACATTAGATACATATGCAAGTACAACTTTATAATTTTCTCATGTTTTTGTTGCTTTTAGGGTGACTTTTCATAATCTCCAATTAGTTTATAAATGTTGCTTTGAGTCAGGCTTTGAGGTGGGCAAATATCTTTTTATTGTAACCACGGGAGTCAGTTTAATTTTCTGTGAAGAACTAATTTGGTTTAAAGCACATATTTTAAAGGGATTAGATGATTAAAGGGGCTGCAGTTCCTTAGGAGGTCACCTCAATCAATAATTAGTAATTTGGTAAATTAAAGAATAAAGCCGACAGCAGGTGTAAAACAAAATTCAGATGTTGAAGCGGTGCAGAGGTTGAACATTTCCAGCCTTTCTGCAGACTATACATCCACTCTGCACAGCTGTGAAATCTGTTGCTTTAAACGCGCCTCCCGTTTGAAATGTAGGAAATGTTAAACCCACCCTTGGGTGCTGCTTCTGCTCCCTCACCCTCTAAAAGGCCATGACTTCTGAATGTATAGTTGAGTGGAGCATACAGCATGAGTACCCACAAGCATCAGCATGGTGGATCCTAGTAAATTAACTTCAATAGCAGGGCACTGGAGCACTTTCTAATCAGGACCTTTGGATGCTTTCAGTATAACCTATATATGCTCCAGTGCTCTGCAGAGATGGAAAAGACTGTTCAGTTTATCTGGGTAAGTTTCCATAAGGGAGTATCCCTAACACTGCATAATATGGCTGTCACTTAAATACATTCTGTTTCAGCTGAGCAATGGTTGAATGACATGCTACCCCACTTTTAAAAACATGATGTGATGGGGAAGCTTGTTATTTCTCTTTGGAGCTCCTCGCCCAGCACTGACTGTGAGGGATTTGACACAGTTTACATTGAAAATCAAAGTCAACTTGAGGCTCCTGAAAAAAAAATGGGCAAGTCATGAAAATGATTTACAATCATCTGAAAGGATAAAAATGAGTCACTGAATTTTTTTATGTGCCTTTGCCACAGTTATATTGCATAAATTCCTGATATAGATTTTAAGATTAGGCTTAAAACTTTCCTTTTTGATCAAGCTTATAGTTAGGGCTGGATCAGGTGACCCTGAACCCTCCCTTAGTTATGCTGCTATAGGTCTAGGCTGCTGGGGGGTTCCCATAATGCACTGAGTGTTTCTTTTCATTCACCTCTTTCACTCTGTTTATACTCCACTCTGCATTTAATCATTAGTTATTATTAATCTCTGGCTCTCTTCCACAGCATGTCTTTAGTCCTGTCTCTCTCCCCTCACCCCCAACCAGTCCCAGCAGATGACTGCCCCCCCCCCCCCCCCCCTTCCCGAGCCTGGTTCTGCTGGAGGTTTCTTCCTGTTAAAAGGGAGTTTTTCCTTCCTGCTGTCGCCAAGTGCTGCTCATAGGGGGTCGTTTTGACTGTTGGGTTTTCTCTGTATTATTGTCTTTATCTTACAATATAAAATGCCTTGAGGTGGCTGTTTGTTGTGAATTGGTGCTATATAAATAAAATTGAATTGAATTGATAGATAAAGATGTTACATATGCCAAATGCTGGAGTAGTTAATGAGACACTTTAAGGTGGGAACTACACGCAGCTGTGCACAAACAACGGGGCCAAGTAGTTATTAATGTTATACTTTTTCTGAAAATTATAACACCTGAGTATGCCTTAATAAATAGGTGAATTAGAACAATTCTAGCCTCCAGGCTAGCAGTTGTTTTTCTAGTATGCATGTTTACTCCTGCTGTGAAGTTTTAACATGGGAGTCTGCGGGGACTGACTCGCTTTTGGAGCCAGCCTCAAGTGGTCATTAGGAGAACTGCAGCTTTGGGCGCTGAGGCCGCTGCATGAGAAAGACCCAATCTCTATGCACAGCCAACTGAGCTCCCATCACCAGCTTTAAAGCTGCTGAGTGGTGGATTTTGTGACACAGCCGGACTCGGCCTGTTTCACGTCTTTGTGATGAGCTTTATTCTCTTTTTCTCTTTTTAACCTTCAAAAGAAAGAAAACTAGGAGGAAAAAAAAAATCAAGATTTTATTCCAGGCTGCTTCCTGGCAGGGCTTTGAAGCTGCATCTACCCTCAGGTTTGTTAAATAGGATTTAAAAAAAATAAAATAAATAACTGAGCATTTAACTAAAATAAATTGAATTTTAAAAAAGTTATAAAGGGAGGGGTACTTGGACACATGATTTTATTATTTCTGAAAACCAGACCACAGCTCTGGCTGTGCAAGACTGTTTTTGTTTGGAGGATTTTTATCGTCAGCTGCAGGACTTCCGCTCTCCACGTGACCTTCGACCTTCCTAAAAGGGGCCAAACCTGAAAGGCCACTTTGTCTTCAGCAATCAATACAGCACATATCACTCACCCAAAAATAGCCCAGTTTTCTGCTTTACAAAGAAAAGCACCAGAGTACAAGGCACCCTTTATGAAGAGTTTATGACATGTAACGTTTCATTTTCTGATGTTTTATAGATCAAATTGTGGAAACCCTGCAACAGAACCGGGCTATTTGACCTCTGACCTCCTATACAAGGGTTGCAGGTCATCTCAACCACAATCAATTTATTGTATTTACTACAGACCCCATGGATCACAGTAAAGGCCAAGTACCACGGAGTTGCTGGTCACGTGTCAGCTGCTGGATGAACTGTAATACAATGCAAACATTCGTGATCTCCAGCCGGTGAATCTTTACGACACCGGATATTCTCGCTTTTTTCCTCCAGCGCCACCGTGTGTGTTTGTGGATTAAAATGTCTTACAGCTCAGCCGGATTTGTTTCTGACATTCACGGATGAAGAATTGTACCAACTTTGACAAGCGCCCGGAGAAAGCTCACCTTAATTTGAAGTATCTCTGCTCTTTACTTGCCCACAGCGCACAGTCTGCCGCCTCCTGCCTCTCATCTGATTAGTGGTCTGCATGTGTCGGGGAACACTGAAGTTGGCTCGGTAATAAGCATTATAAGGCGGTCTGCCTGAGCCCGGTCTGGTTGTGGGAGGGGTCTGCCAAACCTTTCCCTCTAATTGACCAGGGAGCAGAATCAGTCGGGGGAAGCGAGCGGCCACAGACGGAGAGAGAGGTACTCAGCAGACCGCATGTTGGTGCTTAATAGCGTATAATTGGAACACATTACCTGGAATTAGATTTATTAGGCGTCGCATGGTTTCTAAGTGTTTTGGAAAAGCCAGGAAAAGCTAAAGTGTTAGTAAGCAGTGTGGATATTTTATAGCTTGCAATTCTGCTGTCTAGCACTGATTTATTGTGACTTGCTGCACTGTACTTTAAAAAGCTTGCATGCACCCAGGAGAGAGGTGCATAAACATATAGATTTCTCTTGTGCAACTACTTCGCCGCTGCAACATGCTGCAAAACATGCAAAGAATTCAAGTTCAGCGAGTTTAAACTGTTGTCTTTCTGTGTGTTTCACTGGCAGAGACGGACGCATGGGCTTGACAAAACGGGAAACCCAGCCCATGCTCAAATGGCTGATCTGGAACTGTTTTACTTTGATCAGCCGAATCCCGGAGACGTCTCACTGGTTTTAAATAAGCAAAGTGTCGCCGACAGCGGCTACAGCGGCGAAAAGTCACTTGATGTCAGCGGAGGAGAGGATTCAGCACCATGGACAGAGATCCGGAGAGCTCCGCGTCCGGAGGAGGAAACGGAAACATCTTTCACCTGCAAAGATCAACATGATCAACATGATGAAGATGGTGATGATGTGCAGCTGATAGGGACGAGTCCACAAACCTGCAGACTGAGTCAGCGCTCCTCAAGTGAACTATACGAGGAGGAGGAGGAGGTAATGGAGGAAGAAGAGGAGGACATCTCGGAACTTTACTTGCTGTCCGACGACGACCTCTCCTCTGAGGACTCGGGGAAGTCTGTGGATTACGGCTTCATCATCGCCGTGACTTGTCTGGTAACTGGCATCTCTCTGGTCGCCATAGCTTACACGGTCCCAAGGGACGTCCGGGTGGACCCGGATACCGTGTCCGCCCGGGAGATGGAGCGCCTGGAGAGGGAGAAAGCCAGAGTGGGCGCCCATCTGGACCGGTGTGTCATAGCGGGACTGTGTCTGCTCACTCTCGGGGGCGTGCTGCTGTCCACGCTGCTCATGATCTCCATGTGGAAAGGGGAGATGATGAGGAGGAAAGCCTTCGCCTACTCCAAACACGCAGCAAAGTTGTACGGCTCGATCAGTTTGAGAGCTGGCTCCAGCCCGACTCGGGAATCCTGCTCACATTTGTCAGTGACTGATGAGGATTTAGAAGTGCTCAGCTGAAATTATGGATAGGACAAGCGGAAAAGACTCAGAAAGTGCTCAGAAAATCCCGTCAGAGCTGTCCTATAATCGGCAGGTTTAATGCCTTTTTTAATTTCTAACAGCTAATGCTAGTATTTTGGTTGATAAACTTCTTTTGAAAGGATAGGCTCACATTTTTTCATGTCTGTTGCGATACAGCTCTCTCTCTCCATTTAAGACTCACTGGTTGCTGTTATTGTCCCTTCTGCTCATCCAATCTCAGCAGAGGTGATAGGGGCCAAAATCCACAATCCTCTTTCTGGATAGATGCATTATAAACATAAATGGAAATATACATATAAATATAAGACTTTTAGTGTTTTGATTTGCATATATAGAGCCCAAAAGAACAGTGCTATTCAAGAACTCAAGGGGCTATTTGGTATGAGTATGCTGCTTTAGGTACCACGAAGCATGAAATACAGCCAAGAAGCCCAGACTGTGCAACAGATGCACTGAATGTGCCAAAACGCTGCACAGCAGGTTTCTAAAGCACTTGAAGCTGGAAAGCCGTAATGATGGCTATCATTTTGTCATTGTGGTTTCAGTCGTGGAGGAAATAACAGAAATATGAGTGGTCATGCCAAAAGAAAGCATTAGATTCAATGAAGAGGGTCTGCTCGTGTTTTTTCTAAACTTACAGTCAGGGCAAACATCACTTTTTGTGTTTTTAACAATCCACTCAAGGTTAAAATCAGTGAAGATAATGAGTGAATCTTGATTTTTGTTTTGCCCATTTTAGGCTGAATCAGCTTGCACAGCTCATGCATTAAAACTAACTGTGGTTTTAGTTCACCTTCTCTCAGATTAGGAGCAATTACAGAAAACAAGAGATCTGTGTGCACCCACTGTGTGTACATGCTAATGTTGTGTTAAGATGGACCTGAGCAAATGTCACTCCATTCTTTGGGTACGCATAGATGGTGATGTGCTATAAAATGCTGAGATTTTGAAGGCTAAACACATGACTCATTCTTTCCTGAAATAAATATTCTGTTTACATTGGAGGTACCGCAGGTGGTTTCCCTTATGAGGATCCCTGACCTATCTTGTTGTTTTCCTCTGCATCCACTGCTGCTAATGATGCTGTAACTTCAGGAAATCCCTGTAATGCCAGTGCAGACTTGTATGCTGAAAGGCCTGTGTGCTGTAGCTGCAAGCGACAGCAAACCTGAACCGGGAGTGGTGCTGTGTCATAAGGATCTGTAGTCTTCAGTTTCCACCTTGTCAGAAACAGAACTCCACTGAATTACAACTAACAAAGCTCTGCAGAGCAGGCGCACAGAAATAACAATAGCATGAATCCATGTTGGAAATTCTGTTTGACATAAGTGTGGCTTGGTGAGGCGATGCTTGTATTTGCTCAGATCTGTTGAGACGCAAATAGTAATACCACAGGAGGTGTAATTAGATTTTGTGGTTGAGCACCGATGTCGGGGAAGCTCAGTGTATGCCGGATACACTTGGGGGTTTTGACTGCAGATGTTCAAACGCTCACAGAGAAAGACAGAAAGAGAATCAACAAACCCCTGGGGAAAAGCTCTCCTGGTAATTGGAGTTACTTAATTGCTCATGGGAGGCCTGTGAATCAGTGAAAAATAAAATAACCCCAGAGCATTTCAACAGCTATCTCAATCAAGCCGTTTATCAAAAGAACCAAACCATTCCAGCTGCAATATGAGAGTGAAATGTCACATTGCATTGAGAGGGAAGGAAGCGAAGGATCGCCCGCTCTCACAAAAGATGCTGTGAACAAACAGTTTGATCCCCTTCTCGGGGAGTGCAGACATGTGTGCTGTGCAATAATTGGAAGTGCTTATGGCTAGCAGGATTACATTATCCTCCACGCGACCTTCATTCTCTCACCTCGTTAATGTAATTAAAAAGGTGCAATTTGCTGATCTCTGTATGAAATATTAAGTTGATTTCTAAGGCTAATCCGCCCTCATTTAATGCAACATCTTGAGGAGGGGGAGTTTTTAGAGGTGTGTGGTATTTTCTTGTCTTTATGAGGAAAGAAAACGCCTTTCTGCGATGCTTTTATTTGGGGATGCTTTTATTTTTTCCTCAGCTTCGTTTGTCTGCAGCAGCTGATGATTTTTTCCATTTTCCCCGGTTTGCCTTTTTCCATAGCCATCAGAGAACAGCTGGGAGCTTCTGGCATTAAGTATGTGGGACCAGAGAGAGTGGTATTGCATAGTAAGAGAGTCAGTTTTCATAGTTGTGGAAACATGAAAGTCAGACTCCTAAATCAACACAACCTGCAATGCACTCAGCTCTATTGGGGCTAGCGTCTGCGGAGATATTAGTCTTTCCAGCCCTTGTTCAGTAGAAATTCTCCCAGTCGGCATACTTATTTTGAGATTTGTCTATGAGCATGCAGAAAATGTCTAATTTTAACATCAAATTATCTATGTATGTGGGAATTAGAGACAACGAAATGTCCCACCAGTAATAAAGTTATGTTTTTTCCAGCTTTAAGTAGCTTTGAGTTAATTTTTTCCCCTTTAAAACATTTGAAAACCTGGGAAAATAAGGTCCGCATTAGTCACATCTATTTAATCCCACAGCTTTCAAGGCCATGAATAAAACTCTTACCTTTTGAAAAAGTCTTTAATAAACTGTGCAATATTTGTGACTATATGTGCAATGAAAGAATGTCGAATTTATTGCTAATGGAAACACGCAAACTATTCATAAATCCACGATCCTTTGTGTTATTTCCAGTTTTTCTGCATTTACAGTGAAAGAAATAATTGCTGTCATTCAGCCTAATTCCACTCCTGGTCATCCACGCACACCTACAGAACGAGGCACCTCTGTGAAAGGACTGCTGACGAGCAAACCAGCACTCAGTGAACAATCATATACAGCTGTATGGTTGTGGCTTCATCAGGGTGTGTTTTATAGGCAAATTCATAATCCAGTGATTGTTAATCAGGGGCTAATTTCACAGCATGTCAGACTGTTTTATAGACTGGTTTTCTGAGTTTCTTCATACAGCTGACCACATAATCATTTTTTTCTTGATCACTAACTGTTGTATCAGGAGAATCCACCACAGACTTTCACCACAGAGCATTAAGCTAATTTTGTTTGCAGAAGCTAAATTTCTGTTTAACTTATTTGTCTCTGCAGATGTCGCCCACTGTGTATTTGATTCATTTCCCATTTTTTTTATGAAACTGTGCCAAAAGAAAACTTTGCTTACCTGTTTGAGTCGTCCTCATGCAGGTCTTACAGTTTCACAGCTTATTTTCAGGCTTCAGAAGTTCCCCAGTTCTGGCTAACGGAGAACCAAGTGACATCTGCATAAGTGCTAAAAACTACAGTTTTTCTAAAGACCACCTGAGGCTGGCTCAGGTGAGTCAGTCACAGTAGACTCCCACGTTAAAATGTCCCACTTGGGCACCGATAAAGCTGGCTGAGTTGAGTGGGTGAGCCATATGCTGTAGGCTGCAGGGGCTTGGCTTCAAGTTCACCCCAGATCATTTCCCGCGTGTCATTCCTCACTGTCTCCGTGCTTTCCTGTCAGTTCTTTGCTATCCTGTCAAAATAAAGGCTAAAAATGCACTACAGTACTACAGCTATAATAACCATGTGTACAGCTGTAGCTAATTTACCACTTTATTTATTAATTTCAGTTGCATTAAGGGTTAAAGCTGTGCATTATTAACGTCTATTAGGGACAGGTAGGCGAATCACTAAATATGTCAACTATGATTGTAGAGTTAATTTTGCAGCATTTTTATGCATTTTAAGAAAAAAACCCATCTTACTAACAAACCATCCAACAGGTCTCCAGTTCTTCTGAAAGAATCTTTAGCATTGAATTGTGTTTCTTTGCACTACTCAGCAGGTATCTGTGTATGTGTTACATCCATCCAGTCTGGAGAGATTTTACAAACCAATGTGTGACATCAGGTTGGCTGCTGCCATCGCTGATTACAGTCTTTGCCTAAAACTAAAACCTGTAGCTCCGACTGACAAAACGGAGAGAAGCACATAATTTGTAGTATAACATTATATCGTAGGACTGGCAATAAGAGAGAAATAAAAAGAGCAACCCCCAACTGATTATTTTACCCAACTACACTGTTTTAGTCTGCAGATAAATGTCTAAATAATAGTTAAGTAGGATGTAAGCCATCCTGAAAGCCTATGTTTGTGAATTTCTTATGTTAAAATTTTATTGTTTTTTTTTTGTTTATTTGCCTCATTTCAAGCCAGTGAGAAAGTCTCAGAGAAAACTCAGGCATCTCTCCTGTGAAACTCTGGCCTTTAAGAAATGACAGCCTGCTCACGCTGAAAATAGTTGAGCTGCGCATCCGAACAGTTCAAACACCTTTTTGTTTGTTCCACAGGCACATTATCACTGACATAAAGGACCTCGGACGCTGCAATAGCTTTAATTGGTGTCTGTGTTTAGTTATTTATTTATTCCAGGGGACTCTCCAGACACACAATCAAACCTGCAATTTAAAAAAAAAAATCATCACAAATACACACACACACACACACACACACGCACACACACACACACAGAGGAAAGGATCCCACAAACACCACCGTTAACTGGCCTTATGTGCAAGGACTCCCCAACAGATGGATGGACAAATACTCTCGTGCACACTCATAGCCCCTGGTCCTCTTCCCCCTCTTTTTCATGAATGGTGTTAGTCAGAGTAATCATTCAGGGCAGCTGGCAGCAGGAAATGGAATTGGATTGCTGAAGAGGTCACGTGGGGTCAAGAGCTAGGGTGTGGCTGTTGGACACTGGAGACCAGGAGGAAGGAAAGCCTTTGTGGCTGTGCTTTACATCAGCGTCTGGCGGCCACTTATCATCGGCTGTCACAACCACTCATCTCACTGAGTGACAGAGCACTGACTGCACTGCGCACGAAATCTCACTGGGCATCGCACAGTCTCACCTACTTTGTTCTGCTGATGTGATAAATTAGGAGTAAGCTCATGTCTCCCTGTCTGAAATGCTTCTCTTGAACTATTGCCTTAACTTAATGACTTATTCAATAATGAGTCTCGTTACTCCCATTGTTGCATAGCAACGGCAGGCAGCCTCAGTCGCAGCTTGGAGAAACAGAAGAAGGGACCAAGCAGGAAATTCTTTATTTAAAAAAGAAAAGAGGGGGGTTAAATAACAAGTTGAAAATAAAATCACCATCCATGTCATTTATCTGCTTTATTCATTCAGCTCAGAGGCTTTAAAAACCAAATCCTGCACAAACTGACAGCCTCTTCTTTCAAGCTGTCTTTCAGGAGTTTTTCAGAGCTGAAAGCCATCGAGGCGGATATATACCTGTAGGCTGCATCTTAACTTGGCACTCTGCAGGGAGGGAAGCGCCAGCTATCTGCAAGTATTTGCTGATCAGTTTCAGTTTAAAGGCTGAATCATCTTTCTTTGAACTTGCTGCAGCTCTTTTATTCTCATTTCACCTCGGCCAAACTTTAGAACCAAAAAATGTTTTGAAGCCTGAAAGTTAGTTTTTGAATGTTGTCTGAAGTTTATATAACTTTAATTTATCAGTATAGCGAGAGCGAGACAAGACAGACCTGAAATACGCGGAGTAGGGCAGACAATCTGAAAAGCAGGAAACAAAAAACACAAAAATGCAGGAAGCAAAAACATGAACTGCAGAAAAGCCCAAAACTCAAATTCTAAAAACCAGTTAATTCAACCTGCCTGTCCTTGGACTGTGAGGAAACGCACAACTTTCACTTTGTGTGGTGAAATCAAAGTGGTTTGATTATAAAAGACCCAGAAAATCAAAGGATTACTTGTTAACCTGCAAGAAGCACATTTTATGATGTTAGAAGAGATGTGACCGCATGAAATGCCCCCCAAAAATTGAGTCATTATCATAGTGGAGGACCGGACTCAGAGGTCTCAGGGAAGAATGACTGCAGAAGGAATCTCAATTAGTGGGTCCAGAGCTCCAACATGGACAGGGTCACCGGATAATCTCTGCGCAGGGGAAACACACTCTCTCAGTAATTCACTCAGGTTCAAACCCAGGTTCCTGCACAGAGGAGATGGACAGGTGAGGCAAAGCCACAGAGCTAAAGCATGCAAACAAACGTCACTGTTTCAGTGTAACAATCAGGCAGGGACCAGCAAATCATTACGATTACCGACAGGTGAGTTCGTCATTCACAGGTGTGCAGAACAGGAAACAGAGGGAGGGCCGGCCCTGAAACACAAGGTGTGGTTATTCTCACGTGCACACGCACACACACAGAGAGAGAGAGAAAGGGTGAGCCAGCACCAGAGGACCTATCATGAGTCTGTGACCATGATGTGGATATTACACAATGTTACATCATGTGACTTTAGTAGGTAAATGGGCCTTTGTTGCATTAAATTTCCTTATTAGTGAAAAATACATCAGTTGCATTAATGAATGCACATATGTGTGTGTGTTTTTAACAAAGATAACTATTGTATTTATGAAGGAAATTTTCTAATCTCCCTCCAAACTCACATCTACAAACTGCCTGAATCTTCCTTTCCTTTGTTTGTGGTGATTAAGTAAACCACCTGCTGTAGGTTGAGCAGCGCCCACATGCTCATGTCCCTTTTTTTTTTTTTCTTTTCCTTTTGCTTATCGTTGTCCTGGAAGAAACGCAGAAGGGACACCATAACCATAGAAACGAGGTCAGCCTGTTGCTACGGAGAAATGCCTGTGTGCCACGATGGCTCGGTGTAAGAGAGCTAAAGATGCTCTTCTCTTGATTTTCCACTCCTAATGGCAGCTGTGGCATGCGCGGAAACTGGCAGATTCCCTCCATTATGCCTGGTATAAAGATACTTTTTGAACTGCAAACTTCATTTGAGGAGACGTGGCAGGCGCTGCTGTCATCATGCGTCTCCCGGTGAACATCCACCTCTGCAGAAACGCAGGAAAAAGACAGAAAATCCTTCGTCTGTCTGCAAACCTGAACTGATCAAACATGAAGCTGGAGCTGCAGCTGGCTCTTACTGTAGCAGGGCACCTTACATATGGATATCTCATCACATAACACAGCCTTCATCAACACTGCTTTTTATTTCATTTTTTTAATACAGTTTTTACATTTTAGTCACTCGGTCGTGTTTCACCTGAAACTCGTTTCTGGGCCGTACAGAAGAATTATTTTGTGTGTGTGTGTGTGTGTGTGTGTGTGTGTGTGTGTGTGTGTGTGTGTGTGTGTGTGTGTGTGTGTGTGCATTTAGAACAAAGCAGCAAACAAACCCACCACCAAGGTTTCATACATTTGCAGCTCGACAGTCTTCATGTTGTTACGATGGAGTCAAACTTTTTTTTGTTGTTGTGCTGTGTTTACTTCATCAGTGAGACATTTAAATTTTTACTTTGTTACATATTATTGATAATATTTGGATGTATTTGTACTTGTATTTATTTAGATTTCAGATTAAATGTTACCTTTTAAAGATGTTTTTGCTACATTGTACTGAAAATTCTACTTTATTTTATTGATCTGTATTTAAACTTTTCTTATATTTGTTGTATTTAATGAATAAATAATCTTATCTATCTCACTTTTGCAGTATATATATATATATATATATATATATATATATATATATATATATATATATATATATATAAAGTACAGTGCAGTACAGCATACATGAAAACTGTCGTGGCTTTTTATAGTGTTGAAATTACATTTATTATCTAGAGTGTGCTTTAATAAAAACTCAGAAATGTGTACAGACCCTCAGGGGTACAACTGATGGACTATTCATGAATGTGGAATGAATGTTCCATAAAAAGTATAAAATACTTGATCGCAGTGCTAAAATACAGCTGAAAATAACTTATTAAGCTGTATATCAAAACGACTGTGTCAGGTATTAATGTTTGTGCAGGGATGAGTGCAGATCACATGTTTCTAAAGTCTTCATGTTTATGTGCCATCAAATGCATATGCATCAAAATGGGACGTGATCATCTGAAGTGTCTCTGTGAGAAAAAAATGATGTTGCCTGTCTGTCTGTAATTTCACTGAATAGATATTTCAACACTTTGGGTGGTGGTGGAGTGAAGGGAGGAGGAGGGTAAATTAATCTCACAGCAGGACAGTTTTGCTTACCTCGTCTCTGATTTATGTTGCAGTTTATACCACATGCCAGGTTTTCAAATGTGAACAGATAGCACCTGAGCGCGAACATAAAGGCTTTCTACAGAATACTAATTCCATTTAAGTTGCTTTTTGGGTTGAATCTAAATCTTGATGTGCAGCTGACATCTTTATCCCATGTGTTTACTGACTCGGTGGAGGTTTGCTCAGAAAGAACCACAGACAAAAGCCTTACAGGGCTTTATTTGGAGAAATCAATTGAGTGCAATCTTACAGTAACAAACACTGCAAGAGTCAGGGCTTTTTTTCTATAACATTGATTATGTCTGTTCTTTTTTGTGCTGCGCTATCCAAATCAATAAATTATATTTGTGACTGAGGAAGGTTACGGTCTCTGAGCTGTGGCTTTTCTTGTCATCCACTCCAACTATGTCGAATATCCAGGAAGTGTGAATGAAAACTATTTCAGTAGATTTTATTGTTTACCTCTAAGTGTCAGGAAGCTACATAACTCAAATAACTAATCTACTGGAAGGTTTTTGTTACTTGTCTGCTTAAGTCCACGCCTGGAAGAGTTTATTTGTTGCAGAAATATCTTGTAACATGATGCACACCAATTTTTAAATGTCACTTCACCCACATATTGTTTGTATTGTTCTGGTTTTATTTGTCCAGATTGTGAATTCCATCTCTGAGTTTTTGCCTCGAGTGGGAGTGAAGAGAAACTGTGTTTGTTGGTAATCATAATATTGAAAGAAGATATGAAGATATGGGGCCTATTATGTTCATATACAACTCTGTATATTGGACTGTAATAGAGCAGCTTTGCATGACTCCCAGTTCAAATTAATCCCTGTTTATTTTATGCTGTGATGCACCTGCTGAGGTCATCCTCACTACACTTTAACTCCTCCCCCCTTTAAGGCTACCGCTCCTTTAAAGACACTTAAAGAGGTGGGGCATAAGTGCTCACAGCCTGAGATGACCATGTTAGGGATCCTGTAGATGACATCATACAGATCCATGGGTATAAAAATCTGTCTGAAAATGAGCACTTATAGCCGTCTGAAGCCTCAGCTTTGGGCTCACAGGGGTTACTTGCACATATTGTATTATTTAAAACATTAGCATCCACAACCATAACAGAATATGCATGAGAAAAATCAAGGAAAAGCGTAATGTTAAGGAATATCTTGGCATTTCAGGAAACAAGCTTACTTGCTTTCCGCACTCTTTCCATGGTGGGGAATTCATCCTCCTCAGAGGCTGCTGAGACACGCTTGTGTGGAGTCCTCCAAAAGAATGTGGATTGTTTGAAAAGTTGGCTCAAATATGAAAGGGAGCAACAGTTGAGTACACTTAAAAGAGGAAGATTAAAAAAAATCAGAAAGCATGCCCATCAAGCACGGACGACAGCAGCAGTGGAGACGTTTCCTTTTTTAATCACTTCACTACAAGTAAATCTTTGACTGTATTCTCCAAGGCAGGGCTGAGCTGAGGGACCAGCATAGCACAAGCAAACGAGAGTACCTCCTGTTACCGGTCACTCCACCTAGTTGTGTTGTGTCACCTCAAAGTGGCATAACACAACTTATTTAGGTGTGAGTCTGCAAAGCTCTGCATAGCACCTGCAGATTGCCAACATAATATGATACCAGGAGTTTAAGTGCTACAACCCAGAACAAACGCTATATTTAATTCATGTAAACACAGCAGTGAAGGTGTCCAATACAAGCGCAGCTATATTTACATAACTGTTACACTATGCTGTTAAATTAGTGCAATAAAAATAATCCACTGGCTGAAAGAACAGGGTTGGAAATGAGGAGAGAGTCAGAGTGTGAGACAATGTAATGAATTCTGCACTCACACTTAGCAATCAGACTCAAATACCACTGCACAGCACTCCACTGGAAGCCAGGTGCTGCCAAATACCCAAACCGTGCTCACCTGTTGATCCCAATAAGCCCTGAAGGAAAACTGTCTAAAACACCAGAAGACAGAATTATAATAAATTATAATTATACAACGCTAAAGCCCTACAACAATAGAGAAATGTGACATCTGTTCTGTAAACACCTGAAATTTAAATCTACACAACATGAGCAGCTGCAGGTTGGCAGGCCTACGTCTCAGGTGTGAGTCTCCATAATAAAAAATTAAATTAAAAAAATCACAACAACCAGCACTTTATTTACACCCTCACCCAGCTGATCCACACAGGGACGATCAGTCCTCAGCTTGTGTCTAGCTAGCTTGTGAGCTCCACAGCCATCTCAGCTATTTTAATGTCTTCATCAGTGATGCTCTTTTTAGCTCTCTTGCTGTGCAGTGCCCTCATCCTCAGCAACTAGATGGCCCTGTGGAGTGACTGGCCTGCAAAGCCTTGGCACTCGTCCAAGCAATGTGTCTTCCATACCCTGTTTCACCAATCACCTAAGAGTTCTTCATACTTGGCTCTCTCCCCTCCAGTCTTCCCAGGACACAATCAATTCCAGCAGGACCGCCTGCCTCAATGATTCTCATACTAGAAGCACACAGGGCCTGAGTGTAGGGATGTTTTGGCTAAAAGTGTTTCCACTATAGCGACTGAAGCCTGCTCCGCTCTGTGTGTGGGGAAATGAGATCACATTTGTTTGTTTGCACATTTGTTACACTTACGTGTTTCAGGTCATCAGGCAGATTTTAATATTAGACAAAGATAACCCGAGTAAACACAGAACACAGTTTTTAAATGATGAGTTCATTTATTAATGGATGGGGGGGGGGGGGGGATCCAAACCCACCTGGTCTTATGTAAAAGATTAACTGCCCCCTAAACCAAATACCTGGTTGTTCCACTGCAGTCAAGTATTTGTGATAACTGGCAGTGAGTTTTTCACATCATAGTGGAGGAATTTTGATGAGCTCTTCTTTGCAGAATTGTTTTAATTCGGAGGAGTTTTGAGCCTGAATGGCCTGTTTAAGGTCGTGCCAAAGCATCTCAGTCTGATTTAAGTCCAAAACCTTACTTTTTTTGTTTAGCCACTCAGAGGTGGACTTGCTGGTATGTTTTGGATCAGTTTCCTGTGCTTGAGCTTCAGGGCACAATGAACTGCTGGCCAGTCTCCAGCGGTGGAGACCTTCCTGCATGTTTCTGGCTCGGCACGCAGGCGCCCACTGCTTCTTGGTCTTTGCTGTAGGTTGCGTCCACTTGGGGTTTTGGGGCTCATGTGGGTTCTCAGCACCACTTTGTGTTATGGTGACTTTGATGAACGTGGGCGTGTCCTCAGAATCACCACAGTGCCTGGTTTTGTTTCTGCTAGTTTCTTCATCCTTGTTTAAGTGTCTGGTTACTGGGTTTCACTGACATGCATTTCGCTGCCCTTGAAGGGATTTGATCACATGCATGTCCTCACATGTCTGCACAGATGAGCGCACACACACACACACGCACACAGCTAATGATGTGTCAAAAGAATATCAGGTGACAAGTGTAAATCTTTGAACATTAAACTTTTGTCTCATCAGTCCTCAGAATATTTTCCCAACAGTCTTGAGGATCATCCAGATGTTCTTTGATAAATATGAGATGAGTCTTTGTGTTCTTGTTGGTCAGCAGTGGTTTTCTCTCTCATGGATGCCATTTTTGCTCAGTCTCTTTCTGACTGTTGAATCATGAACTGAGGCAAGTGAGACCTGCAGTTCATTAGATGCTCTTCTGGGTTCTTTTGTGACCTCCTGGATGAGTCGTTGATGTGCTCTTGGAGTTTTTGGTAGGCCGGTCGCTCCTGGGAAGGTTCCCCACTGTTCCAAGTTTTCTCTATTTGTGGATAATGTTTCTCACTGTGATTTGCTGGAGTCCCAAAGCCCCAGAAATGGCTTTGTAACCTTTTCCAGAATGATAGATATCAGTGACTTTGTTTCTCATCTGTTCTTGAGTTTCGTTAGAGTTTTTGAGATCTTTTAGCCTCCTTCACTTTGTCAGACAGGTGCAGTAATCAGGCCTGGGTGGCTGGCCCTTAAAAAAAAGGACTAAAAAAGACTGGCAAAATAAAAGAGTAAATGACTGGCAGAAATGCAGACTGAGGAAACACAACAACACAGGGGGAGACTTCACCAGACGTGGACACAGGGAACGCATAACAACTGAAACAAGGAATTAAATATAAATGAACTCTAGTCAAGATCATAACTCAGATGACTAAACCAAGACGCTCAAAGATATATATATATATAAGAAACCAACCGTGAATTACGACTAAAAGGAACAACTACAGAAACCATAAACTTGAACAGAGACACAAAACAGAGCTGAGAGTCCAAAACAGAAAACACTGGGTCACAGATCCAGGACTGTGACAGCTGGACATATTTTCATCCAATTGTTTTATTTGTTTTCTGTGATAAATGACTGCAGTCATTCATGCTGCAAGTCACTGTCTGTTCTGCTCAGGCTCATTGTGATTCACAAATATCCATTCAGTGAATGTAGCCGCTCTCTTTTCCAAACAGTAACTTTATGATTTCCTGAGTGTCATGCACTTAAGCTATAGCCACAGAATCATGGGTTACACTCTCTCCTGATGGCCACTACACAAGTCAGCAGAAAAACTGAAGAAATGTGGCCTTTAATGCTCACTAGCATGTTCATACATCATACAAGAACATAAGAGGGATGAAGAGCACGACTTGTTCTTGATTTGGAGCCACTGAAAGGCAACCTGTGGAGGCTTCAGAGCATCACTGCATCATGCCAGGAAAAAGCCCTCAGCAAAACAGTGAATTTTCATTTTTACATCAGTTTTATCTTTGGCACCAAAAAGATAAAACATTCATCCATTCTCTTCTGCTTATCCTACCTTAGGGTCTCGAGCCTATCCCAGCTGACATAGGGCAAGAGGCAGGGTACACCCTGTACAGGTCACCAGTCTGTCACAGGGCTAACACAGAGAGACAGACAATCATTCACACCTATGGGCAATTTAGAATCACCAATTAACCTAACCCCAGTAACTGCATGTCTTTGGAAGGAAACCCACGCAGACACGGGGAGAACATGCAAACTCCACACAGACAGAGGGAGGGAGGGGCCTGGGCCAAGGTGGAGTCTAACCCAGACCTTCTAGCTGTGAGGCGCAGTGCTAACCACCACACCACCGTGTTGCCCGTAAAAAACAAACAAACATTCAATTCAATTCAATTCAATTTTATTTATATAGCGCCAAATCAGAACAGTCACCTCATGGTGCTTTAGATTGTAGGTAAAGACCCTACAATAATACAGAGAAAACCCAACAGTCAAAATGACCCCTATGAGCAGCACTTGGTGACAGTGGGAAGGAAAAACTCCTTTTTAACAGGAAGAAACCTCCAGCAGAACCAGGCTCAGGGTGGGGGGGTCATCTGCTGAGGGGGGAGAGAGAGACAGGACAAAAGACACACTGTGGAAGAGAGAGAGAGATTAATAATAACTAAAAGATGTCATATCATCAGCGTTCCTCCTTCTTTCAGCCTTCGTGCACAGCTTTTTTTTAACGAGTGTGAGCACCTGAACACCACAGTGTGAACAGTTTTCACACAGGTAGAACCTTCATGCTCTTGAGTTTTTCAACCTAGATTTTTCAGGGCTGTGGCAAACTCTCCAAACCTGGAGAAATAAGACTGTAACTAAAACTGCATCAGATAGAGGGAAATATGCTTTTTTTTTTGTGTGTGTGTGTGTGGGGGGGGGGGGGGGGGGGGGGGGGGGGCTGTTATTCAGGTGAACCTAACAAGCAGTACTCCCAAAATATTTCTTCACAGCCTGGTAGATGTTTAGGGAACAGTGCAGATCTGTGGAGTTCAAGATGTGCCAGCTGACTCACGAGGTTGCGAGTGACTCGTTGTGACAACATATCCATCACTGTGCTGGAGCCAAAGTAAAGCATGCAAAATGTAAACGTTTTACTGCACAAACATCACACACAGTAATCTCTGGTGCTGTAATAACCTGAAATAAATATAAAAGATTCATTACAAAATGTAACCAGATAAATGTCTCATTGCATTTCTTTACTGTGGTTACACGCAGGAGGAGACGGCAGCGCGCTTTAATGTCAACTTGTGCTTTTGAAAAGAAGCCCTGATGAAACATTTCAGGTTTGAAATCTAGAAACACAAAAACATCGACTCTTTGTTCTCGCTCAGCTCGAACGGCAGACCCCATCTGTTCTCCGGGGTGAATTATGCCGTCTGTCATTCAAACCAGATCAAACTGAGGTGATTCACATCTGCATCGTGAGCAAACACAAGGCAACTGATGCAAAAAAGAAAAAAAAAGTACATGTACTTACAAACACTTTAATGAGCCTGCAGAAAACTTCACAGACCACACTCAGTCCCAGGTTCCCTCCTTTAAATCCCTTGTAATGCAGGTAACAACATTGTGCTCCTCTTCAGTCTGATTCTTATCCTCTGGCAGCATGACTGCAATACATACAGTACTGTGGTGTGCTGTTGCTTTGGGTTTTCTCTCTTTATACAAAGTGATTGATACTGTATTCAAGGCCTCCCTGCTGAACGCAACCTCATTTTACCTTAAGTGCTTCCTATGTTGGCACAGTATTAGAAAGTTTTTATTTTAGCAGTCTATGCATTTATTAAGCACTCTCCATGATGAGCTCTTTCAAATTTATCTGCATAATTAGCTATTAGCTAATCAGAGTAACTATTTTATTTCAAGTCTGTCAAGCTGTATATTGAGTCTTGCAGCCTCCTCCTGGCCATGCTCAAAGGGAGAAATAAAAGCTCACACTGAAGGATTAATTTTAGGTGTTATTTTGTCCTCTTCAGTGACAAAAACACAGCCAGATTTTCCAGTAAATGGTGCAATGTGAGTCGGAACATTATCTTTAATTTTTAAGACCGCAGGCTGCAAAAACAACACAGGGCATTAATTTTATGTCTGTATACTGACGTCATATTAATGATGAGACCAAAGCACTTTGTATAATTTGGTGGATTCATACGGAGGCTTTTGAGCCATAATTCTAAAGACCCCTGAGGGTTGTGAGATTTGAACGTTTAGGATTGGTAAGTATTTACGTTTAAAGTAACTGAGCAACACATTTAGTGATGTCTTCATTTAAGGCTTCATTAAATGCTTGGATTCAAACGCCATGATTCTTCCCAACCTTGATATAATAGCTTGGATTAGAGAGCTCTGCAAACAAATGTGCATTAACCCAAAAAGATAAGCTCTCCAATGTTTAAATAGTAAAAATGGGTTAAATTAATTACAGAATTATGTTAATTTGATTTTAAGAGCCTTAACTTTAATGTTTTCACTCACTCTCACAGTTTGATATCTTTCCAGCAAATATATGGAGAGACTGTAAATAAAAGATGGACACAGCCATCATGGCATCATCCACTGGTTTGAGACAGCCCGTTCTGAAGCCTTTGGGCTCCATTTTATTAGCCATGCTGCCGGTGACATCATCAAACAACTACATCCACTTATGCAAGCGGATACCTGCTGCAGTATTCTCCTGAACAGTAGGTGTCGCCACTCGGACAATCCCTCCACGTCAAAGCGGATACAGGAGTACTGACAGGTAATTAAAATGGTGGTAAAAACTGACATTATTAAACACTTGTGTTTCAACCCAGCTGCAGTGACAGCGGCACAACGCACCAGGTTACAAATGTCAAGAGGTGCATGACCGGCAGATCGTGACAGTGGATGTGACATCGATTTGACGTCAACTTAGTTGCACGGTGCCGTTCGTTCGGCAACAGATGGTGGGTATAATGGGGCCCTTAAAGTGAGTATTCTGGCCACTGCTATGTTGTTTTCTTGGGGGGGCTAAAGGAGACCCTCTAGACAAAGGTTGTGGGTGCTTGTTTATCTGCTAACACCAGTACGTTTGCTCAGCATGGATTTTATGGACACATTGCACAAGCACGGACACCTACTTATTAGTACTAAGCACAATGTGAGTAAAATACTAGTATTTCACTGACCAAAACTGCAGTTTATATTTTTTGTATGGTCTGTTAGTATGAATAATCACATAGTAAGCAATGTTATTCATTTCAAAAATGCCCAAAAGCAACCAAAACTAGGAACAGTTTCCACAGATCCAGTTTGGTGAAGCTTAGAAGGCTACAGTTGTTTATTGCAGCATCCATCTCAGTCAGTCTAAAGTCACATCCCTAAATTTATGCCTAATAAAATTTGATGTGATGTGTCTCTTTTCTTTTTTTTTAATCATCCCACATACAGTTGCTTTTGATGGGGTAAATGAACACTAACCCATAGAGACCATAAACTGATCTCTAATTTACACAGTCTGTGGGGACTGTCTTGCTTTAGGAGCCAACTTCAAGTGGCCTTTTGAAGAAATGCAGTTTTTGGCTATATAAAAAGATGGACCACATGACACCTCAACAAGAGTGAAGCTAAAACACCTAAATTTCCCCCTGGTATGGGCTGCGGTATAGCCTCTAAATCCCGCCTCCTCCAGTGTTAGGCCTAGGCAAGGTAATAATGTGTATTCCCTGGCCAGTTGGTGAGTAGTTGTACGAGGTTGCTTGCTGTTGCTAGGTGAAATTGGACACAAAGTTTTTGCTGCACCAGAAACTGCTTCCTCATTAACAAATTTCCACAGTTGGCCATAGTTTTCACTGAAGATGCTAACTTTTCTGGAAACAGTCGCTAACCATCAAGCTGGAGTGAGATTTGAAAAAGTGTGATACAAAATGAAAACACACACTGAGGCCGCTCAACTTCAAAGGAAAAGTCGTGCCTTTTGAAAAAAGTTGGTTGCAGCAGTAAGGCACAACTTACTGTTGGTAGGTGGTAGGTGAACAGTCTCTGTTTCCAGTTTGCACGACACTTTTCACAGTTTCACAGCCGCTTGGCAAGTAGTTGATGAACGTCAGCAGAAAAATCAGCATCTTCCAGACAGGCTGGGGGTGACCGCGGCAAAATGCTAGCCACCAAAACAGTCGCAGGGAGGTTTTCAGTGCAGCACAGTATACCTCTTAACAACCAATTTCACCTAGCAACAGCAAGCAACTTCCTGCAACCGCTCAACAACTTGTCAAATACTCATTTTTCCCTTGTGATCAGTGGTTGCTAAGTGGTTGCCAGGTGGTTGCAAACTGGTCTCTAGGCCTAGGGCCTTTCCTGGTGTCAAATGAGCCAAACTAATACATTTCATAAACTTGAGATGTTTTTTATAAACAGTCTGTGTTCCAGCACCAAACATTAACAGCTAGATGGTGAATGCGTGGCCTATTTGGCAGCAATAAGAGCAAGGTATTTGTCTCAGAACTTGGCAAAAACACACTGACTACAAATGAATGCTAATGTTGCTCTGTGTATCCTCAAAGTGAGTGTATTTGTGAATACGTCTGTGGGGATCATCTTTATGATATAGTATCCAGCAGAGTCACAGCTTGATCTGCAGCACAAAAGCAGTCAGAAAATAATCAATTAATACTGTTTTAAAGTCATTAAAGCTAAATAGTAATCTGAACGTGTAGCTGTGAAAATAGTGAAACTGTGATTCTTCTTCCTGCTGCGTTGAGCTGTATGTTTACTATCAAAGACATAAAGTAGAAACAATTTCATTCCCATTCTTCGGTCTCACATAAAATGGCCCTCAGGCTACCACAACACATCTGCCATGTTCACATCCTGCAGAAAATTGTGGCAGTTAGAAAGATGAATAAATACAACAATGATTTTCTCAAATGCATTTGTAAGCATGTAATTACTATCAAGCAATATTTTTAATAGCTGGTACGCTGTTTTTGTGGTGTAGTACATTACAAAGCTGCTACTTTTAATGACTGCAGTTCATTCACACACAAGATCAATGTGTTTTTCCATCTCACTCAGTTTCCTTTGTGCTTTTTCATTTTCTTTTTTTTTTTTTTAACTCTACTTAAACACAGCCTTACCTTAAAGCTCGCTTTTTCTCATCAGAGAGCTCACAGTGCTCTACAGTTGTGTATGTATGTGTTCTGACAGTGGGGGGGCCAAGACATCAGGCTGGTAGGATCAAAGCACTGAGTGCTTGCTTTCCCTTTCCAGAAACTCTCAATATCACAGATAAATTACTAAGAAGATGACAAAATGTCTGACCTGCGGTCTCACTTCACGCTGTGAGCGTGTGCCGTGCAGACAGCTCAAGGAGCTGAGTTCATTTTATTCAGCTTAGAATATGTGAGGGCAAAATGTCTCAGTCGGAGGCAAATAAAAACATGTCATCTTCTCTGCTTTTGCCTGAGCGGCTGTTTGCTGAGTCTGGACACTTTTCCTTATGAAAACTGAAAGCACCGCTTGCGACACATTAACACATTAACACAGGCAAAACTGGTGTCCTGATCTTAGTCCTTTGAGGACATCAGAGATATCAAATCAGTTTTATGGCTCTCTCATTCAGCCAGAAATTGCTTAACATCTTTTGAGTGGTGCTATAAAACTTTGCAGACATGTCTCTCAGGATGAATTCAATTTAACTAAATGTACCTTTAGCTTTTAATTTGGTTCATAATGAAATATCATAGACTGTATATGAAAGATGGATGCAGCAACCGTAACATCACCAACTGTTTCTGAACTTTTTCTAAATGAATATTATTGTTGGTTTGGTTTGGAGATCTTTAACTTGGATTAACTCTCACAGTGTGCACAGTATGCTCCGTGTCCAGTTGTTAGAAATAAAATAAAAGACTGACAGAGGGACCATGACTACTGGTTTGCGAAGCCCTGTTTTGAAGTCTCAACATTAGTGTTTTGTCCACCATCATGTTGGATTTTGGAGCTAGAATAAACCCTATTTTGACAAGAGGGTAATAGCTAGCACTATCAGAAGCTTGGTTTATAAGCTGCATCCATAAATTGCACAGGATGCTCCTTAGCTCACAGAAAGTACAGTATTATTATTCCATTAAGAAAACAAAAACATTTCATTTGCTATGAAGGGGGAAACTGTTCATACAAAACTGCCCTAAACAAACCTTTATAGCTGTTTATTTGCTCATTTTAACATGCGAGTCTGCGGAGACTGACTCTCTTCTTGGAATCAGCCTCAAGTGGCCACTTGAGGAACTGTGAGTTTTTTTGGTAGGTTTCATTTTTCAGCACCTGAGAAATACATACAAAACTGATGCATTTAATTATCTGTGTGACATGTAAACATGTGCATGTTAGCACTTTAATGGAAAGATTTAGTTTGTTGGATCGCTGTGAATACAGAGCACCTTGTTTGACACAAATATGCAGTGTGAACTCATAATTGTAGGATTGCGACCTATTTTTGTTTGCTCTGACAAACGAGTGTGCAGACTAATTTGCATGTCTAGCCATAAATCTGTAACTGCACCGCATTCAGGTGCTGTGAGACACACTAATAGTTTTAGATTTTGTTTGCCTTCCTCTGTCTTTTTTATGTCTGTTCTTGCCACATATTTTCTGTGACACCACCACAATCCCCATTGTGCTCATTCTGTCTTTTTTGCTGTGCCACTGAGAACGTATCTCTGCAGCTGAGTGCACCGCCCATCTAAGGTTTAAGGCGCTTGATCCCACCTTCATGAACATACAATATTCATGTAAATTGAACGGTAATGAAAGAATTCCTGCAGGACTTACAGCAAATGTCTTCATGCAGTACATTAGCATTACTATACTGATGTTACATACATAAGTAACTAACAGCCCATCACTGGCACCCTTTCAAGGCCTCTGGTCTGCTTTGTCTCCATCTTGGTGACATTTTGCAAGAAATAAACCAGATTAAAGATTTCTTCCAACACAAATGGAGGCGAAGCTTTCAGAGTTTGAAGTTCTCGGAGGAGGATTCGCTTTCAGCATGTTTTTCTTCTTCAGTGAAAAATAAAGAAAAAGAGAAAACAACAGCTCTTTGTTTGGCATGACAAGTGTTGACAACAACTAACAAAAGCATCTTCATGACAGGTGAAAAAAGAAAAACAGGTCTTACTTTTGGGGAGCGATTTTTGCCTTGTTGCTGCCTCATAGATGTATTAGATTTAACTTGATAATATGTGGGTTTAATGTAATTCATATTAAACATATAGGACAATAAACTATTTCCCCTATATATGGTGACATGAGTCATTTGATGCTGGATCTTAATAGCTTTCAGTAAACAAACACTGAAGAGGACAGATTGACAGGATGAACAGAGATATATAACTGGAAGTGAACTCAAACATAGAGCGTATAGCACAGGCTGTATCCATGGCAGTGCCAAGAATACTGGAATTAATATTGTATGAGAGTTGCCTCTCAGAGAGGAGCGCAGAGCTGCTTTTACGTGCCTGTAGTATTTAAAACTTCTGAGCTCTAACCCTAGCTACCTTAACCCCTTCTGTTTTGGAGAATAAAGGACCTTTCTTGGAAAGAAAAGAAAAAATTTCTAATATGTGTTAGCTGCCATTTGTGCTCAGACCAACACCGGGCTGAAGGACTTCATGTACAGAATGTTTCACTATTAAATATATGATGTAATATGAATCACATGACATAATGTGGCAAAATCAATTCAATCTGACCTGTTAATTTAAAATTTTTACTTGGGTGAGTCAGCTATACGTCATGTGACCACCAGATGTAGTGTGAAATCAACAACTAGCAGCTGCGCCATGTATGAAGAAGAGTAACATTTATTTTGTTGTGCCAGGAGATTATTACATTTAAGACTTCACTGTGAACAAGAAGCAAACCCGGGGTACTGATCATTTTTGCTTTTCAAAATGGAACACAATATTACAACCCTGGACTGAAATGTATCAGTATCATTGTTATTATTTGGTAAGCAATAATAAAAGTGACTTTTTTCAACCTCCAATACACTAGACACTGGTAATTACTGCAGTGTTATTTTACTGAAATTGCTCTGCACCGTCTCTTGGCTGATTAAAATCTTCATAAGTTTGCTGGTATGTGGAACATTTTGGCGCACTGCGCCCTGCTCTATACCTCCTTAGTAGTAAATTATGTTTAGTGTGTTACAAGTCTGCAGGACTTTTTCCTGTGTGTGCACTCCTCTAACCGGAGAGGAACATGTTCCAGTTGGTGGGCTGGAACATTGTTCCACCATTAAAGCAACCTTTTAAATTGCTTTTTTTGGGGGTGGGTGGGAGAGGAGGGTGGTGTAAGTACTGTAGGCAGTAACCACCCCCCTGTCACTGTCTTGCTAATCAGTTTGACATTTAAAGCTGAATGTAGGCTCCCTCACTCAAAACTATCAGTGTTGTCTGCAGCAGATGAACGCTCTACAAGATTCAAAGTTGGATCTAATGTGCCCCTTGAATTTTTGATAGTTTAAAATTATGTATTAATATTTATTTCACACTTTGTGGTGCATCAGGTTATTGTCCTTCAGGTCACTTTTCAGAGATAACTGCTCATTTTGTTTGATTGTAGTGGACTTTCAGCGACAAAGGCACAAGGAAAAAAACAAGTCACACTAAGTGCACATTAGCTTGTTTTTCTTGGTAAAATTGCTCAGAATGAGGGAGCAGCATGATTTTCAATAATAGTAATCAAGCAGCTCTCTGCATTTTGTCTTTAGTGTCACTTAAAGCTTGTATTTACAGGGCTGGGCAGTGTGAGGAAGTGTCTCACCACTGTTGCCTGGTGACTGCAGCACAGCCAGTGCACCTAACAAGCCACGAGCCATCACTGAGCTTGTTTCTTACCGATGCACGAGTAAACATCACCCAGCAGACTGTGTTAGCGGTGAAACTGTGTGGAAACTGAAGTGGAAGTTGATGTTCGGGGGAGGCAGGCGTCCCCGGGACAGACCGTTCATCCTGCTGTTTTATTTCTACTGCTTTACTATCAGAGCGTGGAAATTCATTGGCTTTAATGCTGAGGGGCTCCTTAGAGCTGTGGTACTGTATGCCACCTTGTAGAGGACATAGTAAATCTCACAGGGGGGCACCACTGAATTTGAATTGTCATCCAGGGGCGGACATGACATGCAATATTACATCTTTTATAGAACGCTACTTTTGTCTCTCATTAATCAGTTTAATTTCTGTCTCTTATGTCTTTATTAAATCCTTGGCTTCTTCCGTGAAGTGCTCCACAGCCAGCTGGCTCTTGTTCTCATAAAAAGAAGTGGAAGTGGAAGGCAGCCAGGCACTGAGATCGAATCTGGGATATGTCCTGGCCTCTAAGAACGACAGAGAGAGAGAAGGGGAAAAAAAAATGGCGTGGAGGGATGGGGATGCTTGCCAGCAAGAACACAGTTTCCTCCCGTCTAGGGTTTTATGTGTGATAGTAAGGCATGCACAGCCTCTTCCATGAAGATCTCATGTGGGAATTCATTGCCTAGGTAGTCAAAAACTGATGAAAATGTCTTTGCAGAACTGTGGCCTCTGAGAAAATGGAGAGAGCTGTGAAGTGATGAGAGAGCGATTTCTGAAATTTATACATGCAGCTTTTTTCTGCCTTCATTTAACTCTTAACTGTATCTGTGCAGACAGACCAAGAAAAGATGGCTTGAGAATTAAATAATCTTTATGTGGCACATAACAGAAAAAAAGTTGAATTTTTTTGGTCCTCCAAGGAGCTCCAAAATCCAAAAACTGGGAATGTTTCCCTCCAACAAATAGATGGAAAAAAAAAATCCCACTGATGTAGGACTGTAAAAGGAGATTCACAATTTATGTGAAAACCTCCTTTCTCTTGGCAATATTGTTGCCACTGAGTTCCAGAAATATTTTGGTCTGTATAGAGATAATTTTATTGTTACTGCTTTCATTGTACTCAGCCACATTAGCTACATGGTTCTGCTTACTTCTGTCAGCCATTTCAGTACTTAAGTCCAGACTAAAACACCTTAATAAGTTAGGTAACTATTACTTAATCATTATTTAGGAAGTAAAACTCTACAGATTCAAAATTTTATTTTATTTTTCATAGGACTGCCCTGGACCAAGACAGGCAGCATTAGCATAACATATGTTTCAGTGGCAAACATGCAAACTGCACACAGAAGAGCCTCGCCTGGGTTTAAGCCCAGAACCCTCCTCCTCTGAGGCAAAGACGCCATACTGGAATAAACGCTGCATGAATCTGCCATAAAAATCGCTACAGACGTCCCTGCTTTACAGTGGATGAGTTCAGGCTTCATTATGATTATCTCACTTTTCTTTTATTGCACCAGAAAGTAAAACATTTTACACACTAGTATTTAGTTTATGACCAAATGCTTCAAACATGAGGATATTTGTAATTGTGACTGTGTGAGGAGTCAAGCCTGGATGCCAGAGTCAAAGGTGAAAGTGATGCATAACATTTTGTTTCTGTTTTATAGGTTGAACGACATATTTCCATAAAACATTGTTCTCTGGCAGGCAGCGGGCTTTAAAGTACATTTGCTCTTGTTTGATAGGTGTGTCAACAGGCTGCCAGTCCAAAGAGGGACAGAAAAGCACTCACTTGCCAACCAAGATCATCAAGATCATCATATATATCATATATATCATATATATATATATATATATATATATATATATATATATATATATATATATATATATGCAGCCTGTTTATACTCCCCTCCAAGAGTATTGGAACAATGAGGCCAGTCCCTTTACTTTTGCTCTAGACTGAAAATATCAATATGAGACAAAAGATCCACATTTCAGCTTTTATTTCTAAGTAGTTACATCTGAGATCTGATACACAGTTCAGAAGATAGCTCCTTTTGTCAAACCCAACCCATTTTTTTTTTGTGAGCGCAAGTATTGGAGCATGTGACTGACAGGTGTGCTTTGTTGCTCAGGTGTGTCCTGTTGCATTGATTATTCAAACAATGAAAAGCACTGAATGTCTGCACTCAGATTCAGATTTGGATTTTGCCTGTGCAGACTGGGCATTTATAGTTAGAGGAGTAACCAACATGAAAACCAGAGAGCTGTCTGTGGGTGAGAAACAAGCAGCCGTGAAGCTGAGAGAAGATGGAAAATCGTTCAGAGCCAGTGCACAAACATTAGCCATACAACAACCACCTGGAACATCCCGAAGAAGAACGTCATCACTGGTGTACTAAGCAACAGATGTGGAACAGGTAGACCGAGGAAAACAACAGCAGCTGATGACAGAAACATTGTAAGCGCTGTAAGGAAAGAGCCTAAAACAGCTATTAGTAACATCAGCAATAACCTCCAGAGGGCAGCAGTGAAGGTATCACTAAGGCATTTACTGTTCACAGAAGACTTCATGAACAAAAGCACAGAGGCTTCACCAGAAGATGCAAACCACTGATTGGCAAGAAGAACAGGAAGGCCAGGCTGGAGTTTGCCAAGAAGGACAGAGACAAGCCTCAGAAGCTCTGGGACAACGTTTTATGGACTGATGAGACAAAGATGAACCGTTGCCATGGGGATGGAGAGACTAGAGTCGGAGGAAGAAAGGATCTGCTCAAGATCCCAAACATATGATTTAAGCACAGTGGAGATGATGTCATAGTTTGGGCTTTTATGGCTTCTTTTGGGACAGGCTCATTAATCTTCATTGATGATGTCACCATGATGGCAGCAGTAAGTCTACAGAAACTTTTTGTCTGTCAGTTTAAAGAAAGATGCAACCAAACTGACTGGGAGATCCTTCATCATGCAGCAAGACAATGACCCAAAACACACCAGAACTTCACAGGAGTTCATCAGAGACAGGAAGCTTTTAGACTGGTTGAGTGTCCAGACTAAAGGTGCTATCTTCTGCGCTGAAATAAACACTACACGTTGTCTCATCATTTTTTTTTTATGTCAAACCAAAATGTTTTCAGTCTACAGCAAAAATAAAATGATCAGCTTCACTGCTCCAATACTTTTGGATGGGAGTGTAGGTTGCATTATTGTTCTGCTACAGCTTAAATAAAGGACTCAGTGTCCAAAAAACTCAGTGATGAACCCTGGGATCATGACATAGTCATAGCTGGATTAAGCATGCTTTCTTTCTAAGACCTTTCTTTATGTTCCTTGAGCTCTTGTGGTGAAACAATTGAACATGAGTTGGCTTCACACTAATCCATCTTTCCCTCATTATTGTTAGCCTCAGAGGTGTGCAATCAAACCTCCTCTGCTCCTGCAAAACATCTGACTCAGGATGCAACCAATACTTCCTCCCTAAAGAGAATGGATCTTCCTCCGTATTGACTTGATGAGAGCTGGTTCTAGCTGGTAACAACCCCAGCAGGCTGAGGAGTGCTTTATTCCTGCTCATTAACTGATGCTGATGAACTCAATGACCCACATTTCTCGTATCACAGTCCCTACTGTGGTGACAGCTGCTACCTGCCTGACCGGCCTTTTTTCTGACCTCAGGCGAGGGGGTGGAGGTGGGATGAGGGGAGTCTGATAAAATAGCAGAGACTCGTTCAGGTTGGCCCCATGTCCACGGAGCACAAAGGCTCCTTATGCTCATATGTTTGATCCAAAATGTTTTATGTTAAATAAATTAATGCCTTTCCAGGTTAAGCCAGATGACCCTCTAAAAATTTGAATTACTGACCAGTCAGCTGTTATGGCCCTGTGACAAAAGTCACAGCAAGTTTTGTTTTCCAGTTCTACTTATTTGAAAGGTGTGTTTATATACCAAGTCAGAAACATTTAGTGCATCATGTTTGAGGCTGTCTGGAGCGCCTCTAATAGCTACTGGGGATAACCATCTGAATCTGTAATGACATAGAGCAGTACGCAGCTTGAGCTCTGAAACCAATTGTACATTCATGTGGCTGGATCACTTACAGAGACACAGTGACATTATCAGAGCTATATGAGGTTCATTCTTTGATATTTCTGGCTCCAGAAAACATTATGCAATCTTAGAATACAAACTAAAAACTGAACTGCCTAGACAGGCTCAGCAGGGACTCTGTGTATCTGTCTTATAATAAACTGTGAGCCACTGGGAAGACTACTGATTAAATATGTGACAGCATATCACATCTCATTAGGGAAGGTTTGGTCTACAACAATATTTAGGTAGGTGTCAGAGTTATAAGAATGCAAGGATCCAATGAGCCCAAGCAGAACATGTTATTTTCTTCACCTGTCAGTGGTTTTAGTGTTTCGGCTGAATGGAGAAATAATGTGCCAAACGTGAAAATAATGTGATCTTAGCTACATTCTTAAAAAGAAGAGCAGACCAATTTTAGTCATTTGTTTTTTATGTCACCTGTTTATTTGTTGAATAAAAGTACATTTTGGTAAACTGTGACATACTAATTTTAAACCTTTTTTTTTTTTTTTTTTTTTTGCCTGTTGCTATTTACATAAGTGTTAATGAATTTTTCCCCTTTCTTATTTTATCTTTTAGCCCCCATCATTTACCTCAGTTTTAATGCTGGTCATGCATGTTTCTATTATTGTATGGTCTCTACCTAAAGCACCTTGAGGTGACTATTGTTGTGATTTGGCGCTATATAAATAGAAATTAATTGAATTGAATTGAATTGAACTTAAGTGAGAGGAAGTTTCTTGCAAACTAAAATACAAATAATCAATCATCTTCTACATTTACAAAAATAAAATAAAAATAAAGTCCCAACTGGAAACATATTGTGTTAGTTAATTAAATTCTAAACATGAAAATAAAAACTAAATAAAAATTGGAAACAAAATAAAAAAAAATAATGATTAATAGAAATATATAAAATTATAACTCTGGCCTCGAGCGCTCACCGGAAATATGATGACGTCGTCTTAGCGGTCTCTGGGGCGGAGCGGGGCTCTCAGTTTCTTCGGCAGAACCATGTTGTCGCTCTTTTATCAATAAAGTTCCTGTTTGAATCCAGTCAAGATGGCTGAGTACGATCTTACCACCAAGATAGCACATTTTCTGGACCGGCATTTAGTTTTTCCTTTGCTGGAGTTCTTGTCTGTGAAAGAGGTATAGTATTTTTGCGCTATATGTATAAAAGTAAAATGTAGCTGTTTATTAGCGAAGTTTATACGGTAAAAATATGATTGTAGCCGGCAGCGATCCGTCCCAGCTGGCTAACTGGGCTAGCAGTCACGTTAGATAGCCGGCCAACGAGCAGCTAACGATAGCTAATTTATTAAGTATTAGTCTTTTACTGTCAGTTGTTGTTTGAATGCTAAGTGTAGAAGCCGTAAGTGGTTGCAAAGCATAAAACACCGACATCCAGTAGGTATTTGCTAATTAGCTTATGATTGTTACCCCGCGTGTTAGCTTATAGCTTAGTAACTGTAGCGAGCACCCAGTATAAGAACAGGCTGAATGGGAGGAACAGCATTCATGTTTCTGTTGTAATAATCCTGTCCTTATTCATTAGTATATATGCAGTTCTGTGGTTATTTGAGTTGGCGTTTCAAAGAAATCCAATCCTGTGCGTGTGTGTTGTAACAGATCTACAATGAGAAGGAACTTCTCCAGGGAAAGCTGGACCTGCTCAGCGACACAAACATGGTGGATTTCGCCATGGATGTGTACAAAAATCTGTATCCAGACAAGGAAATCCCACACTGTAAGAACACAGGCACAGTTTGCTCAATGCTTCTTGGACGCAGATTATAAGCTCTTTAATCTATTAATTGTTATTCCTGAGTTATTCTGGCCTTTCTTGCATTTAAGAACAAAGAGATTTTGGCTATCATCTGTGATTTACTGTGTTGTGTTTAATTTATCCAAACTTAAATCCATTTTGTTATCATAATAGACTGAAATAGCAGACTTTTGTGAAGTGTAGTAGCACGGACTCTTTGTCTTAACTGCATGGGGACCAACCATTATGTATTTAGTCACCCCCAAAGGTCCATTTTGATCTTATCTGGTGTTTCTTTAACCTTTCAGTGGAAGCAAATGTTAGCTTAGGAAGTCAAACAGAAACTAGAGCTTCTGTAATGTCCAAATACTGAACAGTTAAGATTTAAGAGATCAGGAAATATTAGTAACATAATATGAAATTTAGGTGGTTACAAAAAAATGTTTGACAGGGAGCGCTTTGCTTTGGTTTTGCAGTTGCCTGCGGTTATTTTATTTTTCAGTCAGGATAAACGGGTTTACCGGCTACTAACTTGATTGTGCTTAATGAGACTGAATGATCTGCTTCAGCCCTGAGGGAGAAGAGGAGTACTGTGGTGGCCCAACTGAAGCAGCTCCAGTCAGAGACGGAGCCGATCGTCAAGATGTTTGAAGACCCAGAGACCACGCGGCAGATGCAGTCCACGAGGTCAGAGAAATCCATCTCTTTCAGAAGCCCTGTTCAGATCTGATTGGATTATTCTTCTGATTTTATTTATGTGATCTATGAAAGAATCGTCTGGCTGTTTGACATCTACTCATCTATTTGTTTTATTGTTTACTAGGGACGGGAGGATGCTGTTTGACTATCTGTCAGAAAAGCACAATGTAAGTATTTAAATGTTAGCTGTGCATGCACACTGGTTCATATTTGGTAAAAGGTGCTCTGCATTTTAATCTTGAAGTTGGGAGCAAGATGTGTGCTTTAGTTTCCATAACAACCAGTTGTCACGGTGAGCCAGTAGGACTGTTATCCAAATCTGTTTTTCCTTAAACATCAAACATGATGTGTTCATTACTAATTCAAGCATCAGAGGAAATACTTGTTGCTTTTTAATTTTACTCTTTTAATTTAATGTACAGATAAATTACACTTCTTAGTGGTGATTAGTCAGTGCATGCCAGCGTTGTGCACATCATGTGCAATAAAAAAAGGGGACTTGCTGTGAGTGGTTTAAAAAAAAACAGGCTTAGTTTTGCCAAAAAAAGATGAAAGATGCTGCCACATTCATTAATCAGCCACTTGCTGTCAGCTTTGCAGCCTCTCCCTGTTAGCCTTCTTAGAGGGGGGGAAAAGATGGTAGCAGTTTTAAACACACAGCATTTATTGCACCATACTGCAGGGCTGTAGACTTTTAATATATATAATATTAAAAATGTTAGAATAGGGAGCTCTAATTTACTAGTTAATGAGAGAAGTTGGTGGCTCTAGAAGTCAGAAAACAGCCAGAATGTACTGAACAATGTTATGTCTGTATGTAAGAGAGATTTCAAACCATTTAAATGTCTAGATTATTACTTGCGCACATCCCCCAATTGATGTCATATCTTTAAAAATGACAGCTTTATCCCAAGAAGTTGACTCTGTTCAGAAGCGTTTCCAGTGGGAGAAACATTTCTTCACTGATCCGAGTGACTTGTTCGGTCTCAGCTCGCTGACTGGCAGTGATGCTGGATTCTGTCGTTATTCAGTTGTAGTGTTGGAGTTCGGGGAAGCCTGCAGTCAGCTGAGACAGAAGAAGTCACTTAAATGAGTGAAATGTTTCTCGTGAGTGAAAACGCTGCATCCAGATAAACAGAATCAATGTTTTGGGATTTTCGTACCTGGATTATTAATCGTGCATCATGACAGTTTTATCAACTCACTCACAGGTACTGATGGAAGAACTTAGAGCCAAAACATTGATTTCATTCTAATTAGTTTGCAAGTCAGTTTTGAACTGAGCTCATTGTGCTTCAGGTTTTTAATTGTTTGTATTTTTACTTCTTAGTTTCGTCAAGAATACCTGGACACGCTGTACAAGTACGCCAAATTCCAGTATGAGTGCGGTAACTATTCCGGGGCTGCAGAGTACCTCTACTTTTTCCGTGTCTTGGTAAGAAACATTGCATATGAACAGAGAAGAAAATGATATACTATATAATCAATATCAGACTGGATGCTGTTTTTTCAGTTTTCTGAAACAGTGCTCAGTGTGATTTGATCGTGATAAATTGTTGCTGTCTGCTCAGGTTCCCTCAACAGACAGGAATGCATTGAGCTCTCTGTGGGGAAAACTGGCCTCTGAGATCCTGATGCAGAACTGGGAAGCAGCCATGGAGGATCTCACTCGTCTAAGGGAGACTATTGACAACAATGTAAGAAAATAATGGGATGCGTGCTCGTTTCTCTGGTGTAAATGAAAACATTGCAGAGGCTGGTAACGAAACTGTGTTTTAAGATACTTTTCTGGTCAGGCAAACTTTTGTCAGACAGTAGTGAGGCCTCGCTCCCTGGTATGTATTCCAGGCTGTAAAGATACTGATGGTTATGCCTGGCATGCCTCCTTGTTTGCAGAACGCTGCTGGAAGCGCTGGCCTGATCTGGTGTCTCCTAATGTTCCATGTTTGTGGTGTTTTTCCTTTCAGTCTGTGAGCTCTCCTCTCCAGTCACTCCAGCAGAGGACCTGGCTCATTCATTGGTCCCTCTTTGTGTTTTTCAACCACCCCAAAGGCAGGGACAACATTATTGAGCTCTTCCTCTACCAGCCTCAGTGAGTCACTGTATAATCAGTATATCACAGGACAGTCATCTTTCTAATATAATGCCATATCTGTGCTCAGGCTACTGATGCGGTCATCTGTTTATATTGAGTTCTTTATCCTCCTCGAGGACAAATGTCTGAGGGATGGTTTTCATTTTTTAAACCTTTGAATATTGTAGAAGATGTTACTAGTTTGATGGCCACCTTTCTGTTGTATTACCAGTTTTTCTTTATCTGAATGGATTTTCTTGGTTCTTCTGGAGTAAAATGACTGAACCAGATTAATTATGATGATGAATAACTTTTGTCCTCCTCCGTCCCGCCTTCGTGTTTTTCCAGATACCTGAATGCCATCCAGACCATGTGCCCACATATCCTGCGATACCTTACAACCGCAGTCATCACCAACAAAGATGTACGAAAGCGCAGACAAGTGCTCAAGGACTTGGTGAAAGTCATCCAACAGGTAAGACCAAAAAGTGTTGATTATAGTCATTTTTTTTCAAATGTGCCTCGAGGATTTAATCAACGTGACGGCTTCTTCTCTCTCGCTCCTGAAGGAGTCCTACACGTACAAGGACCCAATCACAGAGTTTGTGGAGTGTCTCTACGTGAACTTTGACTTCGACAGTGCGCAGAAGAAGTTGAGGGAGTGTGAGTCGGTAAGAACGGCATCCTAAACTTCCTCAGTCAGTTTTCCTCTTTGCTGGTGTGTGTTTGTCATTGTCCACAGGCCTAAATTGCCCCATAAAAGTTAGCTGTCAGCTGGGACTGAGAGGTGATATGAAACCCCCCCCCTCCCCTTAGCCTTGGTGCTCTGATCTCCTGAGTCCCAGGCATTTAACTTTGCAGCTATTCAACCCCAGCAAATCCATGTCTGGCCTGATTTGCTGGCTCTTACTTTTATTCAGTTTGATTTTCAAAGCGGAACAGCTGTCAGATTTCGGACTCGGTTGCCTTCTCTTCAAAAACCCTTGACTCCTATTTTGCAGTCGTCCTTGGGGACCACTTTGCACATTCTCGACGCACTCTCATCAGTTCGCTTGTAACCCCTCTCGTATAAATTATGCAGCGTTCGCAAAGGCTCCAACTATCCTGTCAGATACAGAGTGAGCGCAATGATGGAAGAATGACGATAGTTCATTAAGTCGGTCTGTTGTCATGGATTCTGCTTGTTTGTAATACTCGGGAGGATTTAAATTTACATTTTTTAATTTTTTTCCCCTCTAAGGATCAAAAACTTGTCTTAATTACTGTATAAGTATCATTACGGGATGCTTTTGTTTTGCCGCGTGCACTTTGGTGAGAACTTTTTGATTGACAGGAGGTGGTTAATGTCTGGACGGACCTGCTTTGTGTCCTCGATGGCACATGAAAACAGTTATTAACCTACTAAAGCGCTTCACTGAGCTAAATAAACCAGAGGTTCAAGTAGTGAGTAATTTAATTTCTAACACAACAGCTGCTTGTGAGATAAAGGCACACGTCTTTCACTCGTCAGTATTTTCATAAACTCTCTGAGGTTTGAAGGAGCGCAGACGTCCTGCTGCCATGTTGCTGTTATCATTGCTGATAAATGCAGACCTGTGGCAGCAGAGTTCCTGATATGTTTACGGATTGATTTCTGATCATTAGGGATTTATGTTTGTACCATTTTTGTGCATTTACATTTTTATGTGCTCTAATCATAACTAACAGGGCTGAATGTTTATGCATGTGGGTTAACTAATGAAAATGCAGTTAAATACTGTGTACTGGATATAGTCGTGCGTAAATGGGGCAACATTCGCAAACGTGAGATTCTGTAAATCTGAATTAGTGATATGTGATTGGTTTAGCAAAGACGCTGCTTTACCATCTCTGATGCCGAACTAAAACTCGTGCTATAATTTCCAGAGTGCGTCTGCACGGGGACCCAGTTAGATTCTGTTTTAAGTACTTCCTTAAATGGTCCTGACTTTAACGAGCGCCAGCCACAACTTTGTCAGTCGATATCAGAGACGCCAACAAATCAAACCCTTTCTCAGGCAGTAATGGAAGAAAGTGAGGCTTCAAAGCGCAGGCCGGCTGCTGTCGGGTTTATTGTGAAAACGTGGAGTCAATTCGATTTCTGTTCATTTGCCGTTAACAAGCACAGCAACAGATGCTAACAGGCGTGCACTGACAACCTGAGATGATTACTTTTGTATTTCTCCTGGTTGTTTTTATTCTTTTTTTTCCTTTTTTTTTAATTAAAAGTCTCATTATGATCCAAATCTCTCTTACAATGAAAATCTTGACAAAGTAGCAGCCATGCAAACTGTACATATAATGAAATATGAAGTTGAGATGCAAAGTAGCCACAGCCCCTTTTACGTGGACAAACACTAAACCAAAACAGTTTAATTCAGCAGCAGTACAGTGAGAATCACATTAATGCAAAAATTATAATTTTCTATAAGGAAAATTTGATGTTTGTTTATTTCCCCCTTTTTAATTAAATATCATGTCTGTGTGACTGTGCTGGGGAATTTGTTGAAACCCTGAAAAAAAAAACGATACTATATGGAAATCATGTAAAATTGTGTTTTGATGTCTGCTTGTATGGATGGGTGTAAAACATGTTTTTGATACATCAACATAAACGCAGTTTGTATTTTGTTGCAAGGATAGTTGACCTTTCATCCTCTTTTTCTTTTTTGGTACCCATATTTTGATTTATTTTTAGCAGATGGTGGGTATTTTGGTTTTATAAGCCTCACACCCACAAATGCGATTAAAAATTCTGACAGTCCTGAGAGCTGTTTTACCAAACGCAGCACAGCAGAAATGCACGCTGCATCGTTAGGTTGGATGGTTTTCACAGAGATTTTAATATGCAGGTTTGAATAACCAGTAGCTGAAGTAAAACATGTAAACCACAGGAAACATGTGTGGCTGATGTTATTGCACTTTGAGTATATGCGTCTCCTCAGCGCTGCGTGGTGAAGGTTGTAATCTCGGGGCAGAAATGTTGTTATTTCATTGCATGTGTTTACTGGAAACTTGAACCCCATATTTGGCAGAAGAAAACTATAAATTCCCCTGGATTTTTCCCCCCCTTCTCTGTACTTTTCTTTATGTTATTGCTCTGAATATTTTCTGTATAAAGTGATGGCTGCTCACCACCATTTGCTCTCTACGTCCCTGTCAGGTTCTTGTGAACGACTTCTTCCTGGTTGCTTGTCTTGAGGACTTCATTGAGAACGCCCGACTCTTCATCTTTGAGACCTTTTGCCGGATTCATCAGTGCATCAGCATCAAGTATGTCAGCTTTGAGACTCTGTGCATTGCCTTTATTTCTGAAATTATAATTGGTTTTAGGAGAATTTTTTTTAATGAACTGATCTGTAAGCTTTTGTACCAGCTGATTCATATTCTGAACTTGTTTGACTTCAGTGCTGCTATATATTTTTTTTTTTTTTAGCCGCCGTCCTTGTTCTTTAAAGAATATTCACTTGGAAACTGTTAAAAGCAAACGTTGAATACTTTGTATTTCTCCAAAGGACATTTACTGAAATGAAACGCCTTGCCCTCTTTCGCTCTCTCCTCCCAGCATGCTGGCAGACAAACTCAACATGACGCCCGAGGAGGCGGAGAGGTGGATCGTCAACCTCATCCGTAACGCCAGGCTCGATGCCAAGATCGACTCAAAACTGGTGAGGCTCTGCGTTTGCTAAACCAGATGAGCTTCAAGTCACTCAGCATAAACATCCGAGTGCTGATTTGAGCAGTAACAGTGCTGTGGCAGTGTGTTTACGTGCTTGTCAGACCACTACTTTGGAAGTATTTAAATCAGTCCTTGAAGAGGGGGGGAAATGAATTCCTGTGCCTGTTTTTCAGGGTCACGTCGTGATGGGCAACAACGCAGTGTCGCCGTACCAACAGGTGATCGAGAAGACCAAGAGTTTATCCTTCCGCAGCCAGATGTTGGCAATGAACATTGAGAAGAGGCTGGCTCACAGCAACAGGAACGAGGTAACCTGAGGGCTAAACTCCACACAGGCGTATAAACCTGTAGTTGTATTTGTTGCTGTAGGAAGAAAACCTTTTATCTGTTCCCCAGTTTAACAGAAATCTGTTATGTCTGACAGTTTTGTATTAAAACAATATAGATTTAGTGCAAGTAAAACACAAATGTTTTAAATACAGACGTTTATGTTTGTATTTAAAAATGTAGAAACGTTTATCTCACCTGCTTTAAATGAGCTATTTTTTCCTGTGCGCTACTGCCCTCTAATGGCTCAATGAGGGAAAACAGGAGCCTATAATTCAGTTTATTGTAATTGTGGCCTCTGGTTCTTTTTCTTTTCAGTTTTGCAGCTCCAACATGAGCTGGACTTCAGTGTTTTTGTTTTTAAATACTTGTTATAGTTTATCTGCATAGATAACCTGTTATAATTTTAATGTGAACTTTTCCCACTTGGGAAAAAACGATTCTAGTGATGTCATTTTTCCAGCTGTCAGTCAGTTTGACAGGATAACTGGCAGGAGTTTTCACTGTGATGGTTTCTAATCTGTATAAAAGCAGCGTTAGTGTTTCTTCTCGTTTTGATGTTTGTTTTTGTGCCATTTTCACAGACACCAAACTGGGCTGCTCAAGACACCGGCTTCTACTGAGATGGAAAGGAGCATGAAGGAGATGCTGAAGCCTCGCGGGATATTATTGAACCATTTTATTGATTGATTTGTCGGTTTATCCACCAATTTCTTTTAACTGCCTGTTTGATTTCTACAATAAAGCAGCACAGGAGTGAGACATTTCATGGACACTTAAGATGTTACATCATACTCTATTTATAATCTGCTGTCAGTATTTTTTTTTTTTTTTTTTTTTTTTTTTTAAAGGTAAAGCTTTTGAGAGCAATGATCTGAAACCGTAAATGATAATTTACATTAAAGCCTTTTAGCCCCTTTAAAGAGATTTGTTTCTTCTTTCAGCCACTAGGTGGCACAATTGGTTAATTGTTGCTTTTTGATGCCTGCAGGCAGTGGTAGCGTTTCACAGGCTGCACATCTGCATGGCTGCAATCCCTTTTGCTGTGAGTTTCTATCACTTGCTGATAAATGAAGCTGCGGCTCTTGTTGAACAAGCAGCGCTTGCTGTGGGACAGGAAACTGATGCAAACTTGGATCAGCTTCAGGTCGTCTTTGTTTGTGGTTATCTGAACAGGCGAAGTTGTTTGTTTGTACTCGTGCAGTTAGTGTTTAACCACACCTTTTTCTAAAGAATTAAGGACACTGCAATGCCTCCTTCAATCCAGCAAATCCACAGTAAATATTTGCAGTGCGTAAACCAGTCTTCAGTTCTTTAATGTAGACATGCATTGAAGGAAGTGGGCTTATTTAAAACCGGTTGGGTGAATAGTTTTGTGTAATTAATTCTCTCACATTGTTACTGTGAGAGATGATCGGGACCTGAGCCTGCACAATAGATGTGAAGAAATGAAAGGGCAGCACAAGAGCACCTTTATGATGCAGTTTGGTGTCAGAGGTGACTCCAGCCCTGTGATTACACAAGTTTCAGCTGGCAGGTATTCGAGGAAAGAGGTGAAACCACCTCAGGTGCATTTCTTAGCTGACCCTCAACCCTGCATTCACTTTGTGTGAGGACTCTGTCTCATGTTCAGCTTGGGAGTGGCTGACAGTTAAGCTAGCTGCTGCAGTTTTTAGCCACTCCTCCAAACTGTTTTTCTTAGCCACACACACACTCGCACTTTTCCAGGACTCAGTAAAACACAACAGACACAAACTGACATACGCACGCACGCACACAGAGCTGACGTGGGCTGAGGTCTGAGCCGGCTCCTTGTGGAACAGCTGGTATCCATCTGTGTTTGCTGCTGCTGCTGCTTCCTGCTGCTGCTGTAGGCACTGTGGCTGCCCTGAGAGGACAAACTGGTCCATTGCAGCTCACTCATGAGCTCTGCTGCTGTCACACTCGGCTGGATTTAGATTGCCTGGATAGAAAGGCTCTGCTGGTGGCAGCCAGTGTGCTCAGCAGCCTTTAGAATGGATATCCTGACATCCTGGGCTGTCACTAACCCAGCTGCGGCCCAGCTCCTCTGGGTGCTGGGTCTGGTGCTGGCTACCCTCCTCGTCTGGTTCTTGACCTTCTGCTGCTACAGCTGGAAGCAGAACTCATCGCCCTCTCTGGAGAGGTACCTGACAGGTAGGTGGGCCCTTGACCCCCATCCCTTCACCCTCTGTGGGTGCGTGGAGGCCTGTGATAGGTTTACAACTGACATGGCTGCTCACTGTGAGTTTTAAGTTCAAGTCAGGCTTGTTTTTACTATTCACTCAGTGGAAACAGTAATTGTAAATTGTCTGTGTTTCCTTTCCAAGACGGGAGGATCCACATTTTCCAGAAACTGCCAGCTCGTGTTGGCTCTGTCTCCTTTTTGTGGTTGGAGCAGTTCTTTGGTACCATTTTTTTATGTGCTGTTACCCATGTGAGGGGATACAATGGGTCTTTCATACTGAGAAGTACAATTAAAAAAAATCTTTTTGGGAATTTATCCACCACAGCCATAATTTTCCATTTTACTAAGCCTGTAAAACTGCACTTGAATGTTGTGCAGTCCATAATGTGAGCTTAATGGTATGTTATAAATTTGACGTGATGCGATGACCTGGGTCAGCACACTGCTGAAGTGGCTTGCAGAGTCATGGTAACATGCATGTCACTGCAAGCAGCTTTGTGAATACTTCACAGGTTATTTCAATCATCTCAGATGAATTCAGCTCCACAGAGCTGCACTGAAACCTCAGAGTAGCAAACTTATGACATTTCACTAACAGCTGTGCATGTATTCTTTCTCCAAACAGTGATGGCACAGCCCTCCAAATCTAAAGCTCTGACTCAGGTGAGAAAATCTCTCATTAAGAGTTGTTTGTTTTGTTCTTTACGTTTCTCATAAGTTCCCAGGCTCCTCAGTGATGACAGCTTTCTCAGAACACTCTGCTTTCATTATCACTTCACTAACTTCTTATGTCAGACTGTAATCCCTCCTTCAGACATCAGAGGTCCTCAGTCACTTGCACTTTATCACAAGCGACTTGCTGATAAGGAAAAACTCACAAGACCAGCAAGCTTGACAAGTTCGTCTGGCTGCTGCAGCTCAGCCTCAGGTCCACCTTATATGGGCCATAGGGCTGCTGTAGCATTTGGACCATGTCTGTCACACATAACATTTCTCAGGGCAGTGACTGAGCTGTAAATGCCAAATGTAGCTCAAATTGGGGCCAAATGTACCTGCTGACTGTGATGGTTCATATCAATATGACTCCAGTGAGTTTTAGCAGATAATTGTGCCTCTTTAGAAATGCCACATGACTGATTTTCAGTAGTCTGATTAACAGAATCAACTCCTAATTAAAAAGCTTTAATACTTACTTTCTCACAGCAGCCGTCTTGACACATAATAGCAGAGTAAACACGGGTTTGATTGGTCAAATTAATTATATTTCAGTTCTCTTTTGTGTGTCTCACACCTTCCAGTGAACCAGCATGCAAACAAAATCAATGGAAAAGATGTTTTTTAATTACACCCGTAATAACACGTTAAATCTGCTGCTGTGAAACAGTATCATTTATAATGGGAAAACTCTCTGGAGATCAAATGTATTGAACTTCATCTTGACTGAAAAGAGTGTCTGAGCAGATTTCATAATAATCAGTTGCTGAATTGTTCTACTCGAACCCATAAATTCGTCCTCTGAGAACATAAACTAAATTCTGTGCTGGTCCATCTCATGGCTGTGAGATATTTCAGCTTTAACCAAAGCGATGGACCAACCAGGAGCCTCGCTGCATTTGTGGTTTTGTAGCTTAATGTCAAAAACATGATTCATCAGTGATTCATCCTACAGTAAATCCTGTCTGAGAAATAAGGGGAAGTGATGTGTTTAATGTTTCCAGCTTTAGCAAGAGTTTGTCTTTATAACTAGAAGCACAGCTGTCATATTCTGAAGCAGAAACAAGTAAACGACTTTGAATCAAAAGCGTTGGAAACTCGACTAAAGCTGCAGGTGAAATGCAGCATTGGTGCAGATCACACATAAGTGCAATAAATTTATGCTCCGGTCCCTCCTCTCTCTTTTCACATTATTTTCTATAACATTTCATTTCATTTCATTTATTCATTTATATAGCGCTTAACACAACTGACAAGGTGACCAAAGCACTTTACAAATATACAATAAAATAAATCAATTACATTAAATATAAATAATATTACATCACAGAAGACAAAAATAAGATCGTCCATTACATGGTATTAAAAGCCTGTTTAAACAAATAAGTCTTAAGTTTAGATTTAAAAATTTTCAGATCCGAAATAAGTCGGAAATCTAAAGGAAGGCTGTTCCACAGTCGGGGTGCGGCCACTGAAAAGGCCCGATCACCCCAATACTTTAACCTGGTTCTTGGGACATCTAATAAAAGACGATTAGAAGACCTCAGAGATCTCTCGTATACAGCAAAACTTAAAAGATCTGATAAGTACGGTGGGGCCAATCCATTCAACACTTTAAAAACAAACAATAAGATTTTAAAATGAATTCTATAATGAACAGGAAGCCAATGGAGATTGAACAAAGTAGGCGTAATATGATCACGTCTAGGGGTGTTAGTTAAGAGACGAGCAGCAGCATTTTGGACGAGTTGAAGTCGTCTCAGGGAAGACTGACGAACACCAATATAAAGGCTGTTGCAATAGTCAAGTCTGGAACTAATAAGAGCGTGAATTGCCCTCTCTAAATCAGTGCGATCTACAAAAGATTTGACTTTAGTCAGTAGACGCAAGTAATAAAAACTAGTTTGGACTACAGAGTTAATCTGTTTGTCAAAATTGAATTCCTGATCAAACAAGACTCCAAGATTTTTAACTGTAGTGTTTAACTTAAAGGGCAGAACACTGGTGTCTATGGCAGCGGCATCACCAAATAAAATACACTCAGTTTTTTGATCATTTAAAACCAAAAAGTTATCACTTAGCCATTTTTTAACAGCAGTTATACAATCAATAAAAGATGAGATCGGATTAGCCATATGTGGTTTAAGAGCCATATAAAGTTGTAAATCATCCGCATAACAGTGAAAAGATACATTATGCGCTGATATGACTTCCCCCAAAGGCAGCATATATATGGAAAATAAAAGAGGACCAAGGACAGAACCCTGAGGAACTCCACATAAAAGAGGTGCATAAGAAGAGGATACATTATTAATCATAACAGAAAATGTTCTGTCTTTCAAATAAGAAGTGAACCACTTCAGGGCGGAACCACGAATACCGACGAAGTGCTCCAGTCGAGACAGAAGAATGGCATGATCCACTGTATCAAAAGCTGCTGTAAGATCCAGCAGAACTAAAATAACCGGGTGTCTATTATCAACAGACATAGCAATATCATTGTGAATCTTCAACAAGGCAGTCTCAGTACTGTGCCTAGACGTTTTTGTCTTCTAGCCTCGTAGCGCCTGTAGCTTATCACACTGCAGTGCCATTACTAAGTGGACTGCAAGTGGCCTTGACATCTGTAGCTCTACTGACCTCCATCAGTGTGTTTTGGCACAGACAGAATGAGCAGTGTTACAGAGTGGAGCAGCACTGTGCAGTCATTGTGAGCGATAAGTTGGAGGGCCTCTCTGAAACGGCTCCATGAGTGAAGTCCTTTGTCTGAATGGGAGATGTGCCAGTAAAGGTCCATATTCTCCTGCAGCAGCAAGTGGATGGACAAAGAGACGGGAGGCCTTTTTCTGTAGAACAGAGCCGCACATATCCTGGCACCGTGATGGAGAGACTGTCAGTTACCTGTTGGTCTCTGTTTGGGAAAGCATACACTGGTGAACAGGTGTGGAAAGGATGGGCAGGTATGTTAGGGATCCAGCCGAGATTCCTGCAGTGCAGTTGCACTTTTCAAAGCACATCAGGAGGCTGTGAGAATGGGATGTATTAAAACTCCCACTCATGACCTGCATCTGCTGGTGGTGCAGAGGTCACAGCACAGCTGAATGACTTCATGTTTCCATTTCCTCACCGTCGCTGCAAAATTTAAACGGGTCCATTATAATCTTCAATAACTCAACAAACTCTTGTTTGTTTTAGACGACACAAACGTCAGCCATACTTTCTGTATTTAAATCTGTGCAATTACCCCTCTTCAAATATCACAAAACTATTAACTGTTGATTGCTGTGTGATGAGATTCATCCCTAAAAGAGACGATACAGCCACGTGATGAAGGATGTGCAGAATTAATCCTGTAAATACTCCAAAAGTGAGATTATTCACTCGTGGATGTTCTGACACTCGAGTTAGAGAAATGATGATGTTGTAGTTTAATTTCACTTCAGGGAATTCCAGCAGCAGCAAAAAGAAAACCTCGTTTGTTTACCTGACAGCTCTAATCTTAGTCAGCATCTAAAACAGAAAGTCTTCGTCAGTGCGTGCCAGATATCAAGACCATCTGTTTTCCAGTGCTAAGCTCTATAATTGGAGAGTGAACTTTTAAAATGAGCCCTTTTATTGAAAGTCAAACGTGAGTTTGGTTCCATGTTGGATGGCAGATATGTCTGAAACATCCATGCTGAAACCTTCATAAAGGTGTTTCTTAATATGCCATCAAATACTGGCTTTTATATCAGGTAAACAATGATATGAAACTTTTAAATGCAATGTCTTATTTCAGAAGAAGAAAAAGACAAAGGAGAAGCCGGTTGCTTCTGTCCAGCTGGGGGAAACTGTGGCAAAGGAGCCTGTAGCTGCTGGACCAGCGCCACCACCGTGCCCTGCAGTGAGGAAGAGGAAGAAGCGACCTCTCAAAGCTGGGGTGGAAACTGTGACTTCAGTGACAACAGAGAAGGTGAGGATGAGTTTCCTGCCCTTTCAGAACCACTTCCTCCACTTTGCTTCGTTTAAGGGACGTTTGGAAGCTTAAAAATTATAAAGATGCACCACTTTTCTGTGTTAATTAAAGCTAATTTTTCTCTGAAAATTTCAAATCTGGATTTCAGCTGTGTGCACAGAGGAGCTGGAGGTGTCTGGAGATGTAGTGTACCCATTACAGTTTTGCTTTAAGCTTTAGATACAAAGCTTTTTTAATGTCCCAATAAATGATGCCACATTATGGATTAAAGATGTCCAGAATTATTAAAATGATCTCAAGTCAAAAGATGAAAGTAATAATGAATCAGTAATTATAATCCTATGATATCCTGCATAAGAACTTTAAGTATGTTTGGATGGTATTAGTTTTGCACAGAATGATCCTGAATGCATGAGTGTTTTTACACTGTGGTATTGCTAAATATTTTATGCTATTATAATTTTCAGACTCTTGCACAGTGCTGCTTTTCATGAAAACCCGTGTGTACAAGGAGAGACGGTAAAGCACAAGAGCCTGGAAATCTTGCCCATGGTCTGATTGGGCTGATGTGGTCCTGATGTGCTGTACGTGCACGAAATAATTCACGGCAGTAATCCTAACACGACCCGGAGCATCTCTCACTCAGAGCTCTGTGAAGCACTCAGTCGATCAGATTAAACCTTCAGCACAATGGGTACAAAGCTGGCTCAGACGCTGGTATTCAGGAACTGGTGACACGCATCGTTTATGAATACAAGAAGGGGCTCTGTGCCGGACTGAGCCAACACATCACCCCCAACCCTGCAGCCTGAGTTCTCCATGCTCAGTAGTGGGAGACTAATCATGTAGTAGGGCCGCACAAACAAGCAATCTGCCATTCATCTTTCAGTGCTGTGATTATGTAATGGCTCAGCAGGGCAGTTTTTAATTTGAATCAGTACAAGGTGGTCCCATTTGGAGCAAAAAAAAAAAGAAAAACAAAGCAAAGAAAGACTAAATGAAGCAAATTCACAGATTTGAATCAAAGTGCAGACAGAGGGCACTTAAAAAAAATGCAATTTTAAATATCTTGGACTGTCAGTAAAAGCATTCAATTACCAACAATTAAAGAATCTTTATTGTGAGTGTTTTCATCTTTAGATATGTGGCCTAAACACTGGCTCCAATCTTTCCAGGAACATTTCACGGCCTGTTTCAGGACTCCTCTGGTGTCATGGAGACTGTTTGTTGTCACAATGTTGAGGACTTTTGTCAGATGCCAGCTGGAGAACCTGCAGCAGTCTCTCCACTTTCTTAACCTCTTTTCCAGCTTTGGGTGGTGGTGGTGGTGGGGGAGGCAGGATACACCCAGTTCATCACTGAGTGAGACAGGCAACCATTCACATCCACACCTACACCTCTGGCTAGTTCAGGATCACCAGTTCACCGAACATGCAGGTCTTTAAACTCCCCGGGCTCAGCACTCCTCCTGTGTGTGATGACAGCGTTATAAATGATTTCCAAAGTTTGAGGAAAGTGTTGAACCTCTAGACTGAAATGAACAAAATTATATATGTACTCTTAATTCTTTATCCAACCCGAGCCCACTCAGAGCTACAGCGTGGATTACTTATTTCCCCCTCAGGCTTCACATGGCGTCGCCCACATTACCACAAAAAAAAAAAAAAAAAAAGTCAGCGTGAAAGGTGTAACGTGTAACGAAGCGACAGCCTCCCCACGATCAGCCTGACCTCAGCTCAGTTTCCACATGCGCAATCAGATCTCCCTCCTCATCTCTGACGCGCCAGTTGTTCCGCGACAACTTCGCCGGTGTCATTGTACGGGCAGAGCCCACGGCATGCTGCCTGTAGGCTGAGGGAGCAGGTTCCTCCTCCTCCTCCTCCCGGCTCGTCCTGCAGCCCTGATCAGTCCAGGTCTGAGCGTCTGAGCATCCCGCAGCCAGGATACCGCAGGACGCAGGCGCGACTCTCGCTGCGGATGAGATCGATGATGGCTTTAGAAGTTTGAGCAGGTTTATTCGGGACGAATCCGCCGACATTACGATTGCAGAATCGTGTTTTGCGGTTGTGTACCCGGGACCAAACCAGCAGCCATCCTGGATATTTTGTGCGTGAGTAAAGCCGGAATACAGATTATTCATAATTAATGTTTTGCCGCATCGTCGACGCTGTTAATCACATGATTGAGTGCATTTCAAAGCCTATAGGTTATAAAATAATAACCGATGTACCGTCGTGAGAATGAGCAAGGATGTTGGCGTCCTAACCTTCACCCTGACCTGTTCAAAGGCAGGTGCACGCACCCCGCGCATCCTCTCTGCGGCTCAGACTCAGTTCAGGTGTGGCGGCGGCGCAGTGCAGCCCGAGATTGAATATCTATGATGCTCGCTGTGCTCCGGTTGTCTGGGAAGGATCCTGACTTGACAGCTTTGTCTGAAAAGCGATGATCAACAGATCCACTCCTGACGAAGTCCATCGGTTCTTTACAGTTTGGGCAAGAGCGGAGAGGAGCCTGTGTGATCTGTCAGTGTGACTGAGCCGCTGTCAGAGTCTGTGCATGCCTGTACACACCACTTTACTTTCTCCCATTTCTAAGACCTGGAAGGAGCATGCTCTCTGCTGCTCTGCAGGGTTGCCTGGTAACTATGGATCACCGTGATGCTTTCAGCCTGCTTGGAGGAAGGCCATACAAGAAAGCAAATCCACTGTGAACAGGAATAGGTTGGAGGCAGGAGTACAGAACCTACTCTGGCCCTGATGAGTAGATCATTTGCAGTAGAGTAATAATTAATTCAGAGAGATGACGGTGAGCCTGACACATTAAAAAAAAGGCTCAAACTTTGGTATCTCGTTCACTGAAGGACTCTTCACTCTTTTGATGCTTCGGGTGATGCTGAGGTCTCTCTCTTAGTTGTACTGTATGTGGGCGCTGCTTTAGAAGCTATGAATTTTTAACGTGACTTCATGTAACCTTTCAAACAGCCCAGCCTGCATTTTTCTTGATGTGGTTACACAGTATCCTTTGTTGTCCACGAAAGACCCCAGATCCCAAGCTGAACCCAGAGACTGTCATTAGTGGACTGGTGCTGGTCAAATAGTGGCTAAATGCCCACTGTTCCATTTAGACCAGTCAATGAACCGCCACAGGAAAGTATAATGTGTTACATGTACAGCTCTACTTTCAGAGGCAAATATGTTTTTGTTAGTTTGTAACACGTTGACATATGGCATGATATAATCATCTTAATCTGTTAAAACTTTTAGTTTCCTTGAAAAAGATCATTCCCACAAGTGGTTGAGTACAGATGTGTCACCATGTAGTAACAGTTGCCATGTGCAGTTTCAGTTTATGACTTCATTTAATCCTAAAGTAAGTTTTTTACTTATCTTAAAGTGTGCCAGTGGTTCTCAAAGGTTTCATGACTGTGTGGCAGTTTAAGGAGCTGACATGATACAGTGGGTGTTTGTAAAGTGCCATTTCCAGGTGGTGTTTTATGGTGGTAATTATTTTTTTGTAGAGGTTTAATAGATTTTTAATCTTCTTGTCATATTAAGGTGACTAGAACAAAGTGAGGTGTTCCTGACAAAGAGCAGGTTTGCCCAAAATGCTGCATTATTTGTAGATAAAACTGGAGCCCCCAATGTGTGAGCACTTTAGATTTTACATTTGGGGGGGGGGGGGGGGTGATGTGCATGTTTATTTTTCTGCAGTGTAGAACAGAAGATAAATACCCCCTTTGTCTTATTTTGAGCTGTTATATAATAGTATGACATGAAGTGGGTGTAAGAAATGTTCAGTAATGCTCTCTTTCCTTGTTGTGCCCATGAGCCACACTAGAGCTGCCACTGGCCTGTGGGCTGGCAATAAATGTGCTCTGAAACGAGCCACTTTAATTAGATAAAGATTTAACTGTATATAAAATAGTCAGTGCGATAGTGTTGCAGCACTGCAATTATACCAGCCAGAAATAGCCTTTAGGTAAATCATACCCTGAATATGAACTGAGTCTGAAGCCCTGGAGATGTTACTCCTGAGGCTTTGGTTCTGCCTGCTCTCATCCAATCAGAGAGCAGTGGTGGTGCAGCCAGCGCCCCTGTGGAGAGCATCCTGCATCCTGGATGGTGACTCAGCTGAAATGAAGCTGGGAGCCTGGTGACATTGTAGAGTACATCAGCAGCACCTGCCCTGTGAAAAGTCCTCCTCTACATCAGTCTGAGCACTGAGCTGAGTGTCTGCCCTGGCTGCTACGCATGAGGTCTAAAAATAGATTCTCCAAAGTAGGGCATTAATTCAATACCACCATTTAATATTTGTGTGGAATTCTATTGTGATTTCATTTAGTTTTTATTGAGAGCTGATTGCAGTAGTCTTAATGTGGTAACTGAAGGTTATGTCTGGGATTTTGCCTAAATATATAGATTTTGGATTGTAGCCATATTGCCTAATTCCATAAATAAAACCTCCCACCTGAATAAAAAGGACTTTTTTTAAACTTCTGAATATACCATTAACAACTAAAGTGAAAAATGAATGGGGTGCAATTATATCAGAGGTAGGCACTCTGATTCCTGATTTCGCTGTGGAGGACAGCTGAGCCTCTCTGCAGTGAGCCTGTCCCTTTAAGAGACATTTTGGGTACTGGAAGCTCAGTGGAATATTAGAGTTTCACAGAAACCAGTGAGCGTGCCCAGGTATCTGCAGCGTTTCTCACATGGAAGAAATTAACCAAAAACATGAAGAGTACCAGCATTTTTACCATGACTGGACTTTAAGGTATTGTTTGTAAGGCCACCAGCAGAAAGTTGTGCTTGGAGATGTTAAGCCCACAAAAGCAGTGTTTCCATTCTTCCTTTTTTTCTTTGTGGGAGACTTCTTAAACAAGGATTTATTTGTGTGTCCTCTGTACTGGTTTACTGTAGCTTTTAAAATATGTTGGGCATACATCATGCATCTAAAGTGAGTGAAATGTAACTGTATATCTGTATAAACCATATTATAGATTAAAATCACCAGCAATATAAAAATTATTACAGTTACAGCAAAGTAAAAGTTAAAGGTCTTTCATTCAGAATGATTCTGTACAAAGTCAAAACACAAGTGCCTAAAGTAAAAGTACAGATTATGCAGGATGGCTCGTATTTTGTGCCTTTTGTGCTGCTTTACATTTGGACCAATATTAGAGCTATTACAGGCAATAAAGAGCCTAGCAAATATTTGCTTTCTTGGGGTCTGATGCAGCTGCAGATTATCAGGGAACAACAAATTGTGATGGAGTGAATATTCTTTATACAAAGACACGCAGTCTGCAGGTTACATCGAAAAGAAAAAATGAGATCATTATTTACTTTTGAGCAACATAATTGACAAATTAGAGTGCAGTGACAGTTTTTAAATTCTCTCAAGCATCTTTTTCTGTATTATGTTTTAATAAAGAAAACTAGAAGTAATACAGACTTGAGATGGCCCGTCATCTATGTGTAATTTTGCTGTTGTATTTCACAATAACCATTACATAATAGAGATAGAAATAATTAAAATTCACTCCAGTCTGCTTCTTCTTTCTTGCTTTGAGTTTCCACTGTGGTCTCTTTCACTGTGTCCATCCAGACTATGGATGAGGTGAAGGAGAAGCCCAAGAGGAGGCCTCTGGTCAGGGCTGCGTCGGAGGAGAGCTCCAGCGATCCGAGTCTGAGTTCAATCAGCTGCTCGCCGTCCCCTGGAGACACGCTGCCCTGGAACCTGCCTAAACACCAGCGGATCAAGCGCTCCAAGTCAGCTTCTGGAGATGTTCTGGACCCAGCAGAGAGGGCCGTCATCCGCATTGCAGGTAAGATGGTCGTGGTGAGGCAGAAGACTCTCGGTGGTTAATGTATTTATTTGTTACTGCTGAAGAGCTTATAACACGAGCTGTGAATGCTGCTGCTCGTGTGGTCTTACATAAGGAAGTAGCTGATTATGATGCTTTTGCACAGGGAGGGGCTAACTGTGTTTGATCTGATGACCGCTGCTTTAACTGCTGCTTTAGTCATTTTCTTGAGTTGTGACTTGATGCCGTGTTTGTATTTGAAGATCCTGCAGATGACATTTACACTGCCGGCAGTATTTATACACAGTTAATGTTTGTTGGGTTGTGCCTTAAAATGTCTTTGTGTTGTGGACGTAGAGCGTGGATAAAATGATGATTTCTCTGTTTTTCAGGGGTTACCTCATTGTGCGTTTGGATCAGGGAGATCTTGTGCAGTCTGAAAGTTTTTGCTTTATGGCTTCTGTCACTCACAAGAATCATATTTTCTCCTCATACTCGGTTCACTTTTCTTAGTCTTATGATTACAGTGAAAATATGTTTGGTCAAGTTGTGTTGTTAATGCTGCTGCGTTAACTCACATCCACTGAGTGAGTATGATCTGCTGTACACAATGTTCTCTGAACACTTTTTTTCAAAGGTCCACTTGCTGCTAACCAGCGAACTCTGGCCCTTACTATCCGCTATTTTTCCTACCAGATGGTTTGCCTTCCAGGCTGCTGTTGTTGCAAAAAAGCATCTTGTCCCCTGTTTGGACATACTTCACTTCTGTTGTCTTGGAGAGGCTCCTACATGTGGCACTATGCAGCAAGGCCGGCTGCAGTCTAAGACAGTGAGGAGTGGAAGTTGATCTGAGGAAGAAGAGAAACATCTTGTGATGATGCTCAGTTATTTGTCACAAAGTACTGGGAAAATATTTGTAAAGTAGAAACTTATCAACAATGACACATATATGCTGATACCCATCACTCACCACCGCTACAAGTAGAAACTAAGTATATGGCACGTACGTACACTACGTTGCCAAAAGCATTCGCTCGTCTGCCTTCACACGCATATGAACTTGAGTGACCTCCAGTTCTTAAAGACAGATCGTATTTTGAGTAATGATCTCATTAGTGCAGTGGTTGTCAATCTGTGGAGCGGGCTCTGTTGGTGGGGAGTAGAGAAACTGCCGGGTGTGTGTGTGTGTGTGTGTGTGTGTGTGTGTGTGTGTGTGTGTGTGTGTGAGAGAGACCAGATGAAGAATCTGGAGTGAAAACAAAGACCTTGAAGTACGTTTCACCGTTCAGCAGCCGTCTTCAAACACCTTATTTAAGCAAACAGTTTGAAGCACTCTCTAAATGAACTTTGACTTCAGTGGTCCCCGGGGTGTATGAAACGTATGGATTGAATCACACCACCAAATTATTCCTCTGCCAACATCTTAACTGCTGCATTTTTCTCCCCCATAGACTTCAGTTCAGAGCTGCATTGGATCTGTTGAGTGAATATGATTTTTGTGCATTAAAAAAAAAATTCCTGATCCTTTTTTTATTGATAAATACTGCAGTGCATGGGGCAGAAAGTTTCCCAGCTTCTTAAATAGGTAAAAAGTAACTAAAGTTGTATTTATAACACCTTTCAAGATAAATACCACAAAGTTCTTCACAACCAAAGTGATAAATAGATAAAAATAAAAAGTTACCCAAAGGCAGATTTAAAAACATTTTCCATATGGGACCCAACATGGGAAAAAAACTGAAAATGAAGAATCCCAGAATACTGAACTGCCAAGTGAGGAAAAATTTTTTAAACCAACTCGAGTTTCTACAGCTACTAATTACAAGCTCACTGGCTTTTTAAAACTGTGTGTGATTCATCATTCATCCCCATAGCAACCACAGCATCCCAGAGCCAAAGCTGACATCATTTAAAGTTCCTTTTTTTATACAAGAGTCAAAAATCCAAAGATTTTCTGTTTCTTATCCTTAACTATAACGTTACGTTTTCAAGAAAAGCAAAAATTAAAATAGCTGCTGATTAACTTTCTTTTGATCATCAATTACTGGATTTCTTACACTCTGAATTTAACCACTGATATTACACCATGGTTAAAAAGTGATTAGTAGATGTTATCTTTTAGCATTTGCAGGATTTTAGGTAGGCCCGCTACGATGGATGTTTGGAGACAGTGACACTAAGCTGGAGCTGGAGGCAGCAGAGTCGAAGATGCTCAGATTTGCTCAGCATGTGAGGTGGACAGCTCAGGTCGAGCAGTTTGGAGTCAGAGAGGTGAGGCTGACGCGGTTTGGACACCTGCAGAGAAGGTTCATGTAGTGAAAGAGGACGTGCAGAGGGCTGGTGTGAAGGAAGGAGATGCTAGGGATAAGGCGAGATGGAGGCAGATGATCCACTGTGGTGACGCCTAAAGGGAGGAGGTGGAGGAGGAAGAAGATGCTGTAATTTAATATTTGGTGACCTTTCTGTGTTTTGTGGGCGTCACTGCACTGTGACAATTAACCTTTGAGATAATTAGCTTTCAAATCATTCACGATGATGACTGGAAATATCATTGTTAGTAATGTCTTCTGTCTGTTGTGAGCCATTACTGTGATAAGTCATTACTGTGAAGTCTGGTGAACTTTGTGTGCTTCAACCCTGTGTCATCACACATGTTCATGTCAGTGAACCACAAAATGTTGATATAGCCTCACTGACATCATCTTCAGCATTCGCCACCGTAGTCTGCCTCTCAGTCTGTTTGCAGCGTGATAACAAATGGTCACACCTCCATCTGTTGTGAGATAAGGCTGCAGCTCCAGCCTCGGACACACATCACAAGGCTAATGGCTCGGACTGAGTCAGGGCCATTATGGCAGCGATCCTGTGGGACAATATTCGTACAATCACACTTATCTAATTTATTTCATCTGATTCTGATATCTGCCTCACGTTGACAAACATTTTAGTTGATTCTTTGTGTAGAAATAAATTGACCAGATTGCCCTTAAACTGCAGCACACCAGCACGCTCTGCAGAAGTGCTTGGACACACAGATGTACTGCTACTGTTATGTGTGCAGAGACAATAACACCCAGTCACACTGCAGTACCCCACCCCACCAAATCAATATCAGAGACAACTAAGGAGGGGGGAGGATGAGGCTGGGTTTCTGTTCGTGGTCCAAAGAGACAATGTGAACTCAACACCCACCACAGGAAGTGCTGACGCAGCAAATCGCTTCATCTGATCCCCTCCTCCACCCAACAGTTAACAGAGGAGCTGCAGAACCTGGAGAATCTCTGGTGGATAAAGATACATGAATGAGCATAATTTTCTATTATTATGCAACTGTATTTCTATCAGCTACCCTCGTGTGCAGTATTTATGCAAATTGGAAGAGTAGATGATGGCAATTTTCTTTAAGTACTTGGAAATAGGATGCCACCTGTGCAACAAGTCCAGTCCTGAAATTTCCTCGCTACTAAATTTTCCACAGTCAGCTGTTAGTTAGCTGTTAGCTGTTAGCTGTTATTATAACAAAGTGGTAGGCCACGTAAAATCACAGAGTGGGGTCAGAGGATGCTGAGGGTCATAGTGCACAGAGGTCACCAACTTCCTGCAGAGTCAGTCACTACAGGCCTCCAACCTTTATGTGACCTTCAGATCAGCTCAAGAACAGTGAGAGCTTCTTGAATGGGTTTCCATGGCAGCTGCATCCAAGCCTTACATCACCAAGCTCAATGCAAAGTGTTGATGCAGTGGTGTAAAGCACGCCGCCACCAGACTCCAGAGCAGTGGAGACGTGCTCTCTGGAGGGATGAATCACACTTCTCTATCTGCCAATCTGAGGGAGGGGTCTGGGTTTGGTGGTTGCCAGGGGAACAGTACCTGTCTGACTGTGTAAAGTTTGGTGGAGGGGGGGTTATGGTGTGGGGGTGCTTCTCAGGAGTTGGGCTCGGCCCCTTAGTTCCAGTGAAAGGAACTCTTAATGCTTCAGCATACCAAGACATTTGGGACAATGTGATGCTCCCCTGGATATACTTCACTTCCTGTTCCAACATGACTGCACACCAGTGCACAAAGCAGCTCCATAAAGACATGGATGAGCCAGTTTGGTGTGGAAGAACTTGACTGGCCTGCACAGAGTCCTGACCTCAGCCTGATAGAACACCTTTGGGATGAATTAGAGCAGAGACTGTGAGCCAGGCCTTCTCTCCAACATCAGTGTCTGACCTCACAGATGTGCTTCTGGAAGAATGGTCAAAAATTCCCATAAAGACTCCTAAACCTGTGGAAAGACTTCCCAGAAGAGCTGAAGCTGTTATAGCTGCAAAGGGTGGATCCACATCATATTAAACAATATGGATTAATGTGCATTAGGGTTATTTTGAACATAACTGTAAGAACCTACAAAAAAGTGGCACTTGTTTTATCTTTGCTGTGGTAAACCAGATGCCCTTACTTACCCTCTGCCATCTCTGATTTAAGCCTGTCTCAAGGTTATATTCAAATCTCTGTTAAAGACAAGCAGAAGAACTTCAAAGATCCGGCTGGAAAAGCGTTTTTTTTTGTAGCTGCTCATGATGCAGTTAGGAAAAAGGGGAATAAACGAGAAAAAAAGTAAAAAAGGTAAGAGTCTTATCAATTGCGCAGACATCCCATAATCAATTTGTCCTGAAAGTGTCTCTCATGAGTCTTAAAATGTCACGCGATACTTCCTTCTTTTTCATGAAACACTGAGTTTAGGAAACGTCACAGTTTCTGCTACACAGGAGATAAATGATTCAGCGGTGCTTTCAGTTTGTGCAGGTTTTCAGAATATTGAACTGCAGATCCTTTTCTTGCAGCAGCGTTACTGCTTTTAAACAGACCTCTGGGACCCTGACGGTTTCCTCTTTCATACGTCTGTCATTTCCAGAGTATATCCAGCTGCAGGTATATGCTGCTGCTGACAGACATCAGAATCATGTTAATAAACCAGGATGGTGTCTGTAGTATACACGTTGGTCACTAGAGGACAGTATCCAAAGATAAAATCATGTCTGCATCTTTGGGATCCTTCTAACACTCTGCTGCTCTCAAACCTGATATTTGACTCTTCACTGGTGATTATTTTCAGGTGTACCTGCAGACGAATGTGTGCTCAGGAGTAAATTCTTAAACTGACCCATACTAAGCCTACCAAGGCTCGGCAAACAAGGTTGAAATGAACACTTTAAATGGCTGAACAAGGAAAGCAAAGCTGTTTGAGATTTATTAGACTAAGAAGATTGACTTTGAGTTTTACTGACTTATTACTTTACCTGTTTGCTTTATTTCACTTTATTTAATTCATGCAAGCTTTATTTATAACATGTTTGCCTTATGACATACTAAATTAATCTAAATTTAAACCTAACTTTCTCTACTTCATTTGAATTTTAAAGTTTGGGGCTCTTTATTGCTCCTGCACTGTTAGTGCTGGTTCTTTTACATCCATCCGTCCATTAGCGATGCCTGCTTATCCTTTTAGAGGGTCACTGGAGGCCTGGTGCTGATCCCAGCTGACATTGTTTACTGTGTTTTGGTGCTCTACTAAAATCTGCCTTGTCATGAGGGCAGCGTGAGCCAAAAGGTAATATTGTCGTGGATTTTGCTGCTGTAGAGCCTGAAGAGAGGCTGAAGGACTGATACAGGGACATTTTAACAGTAATGTGTCACCAGGGAGCTCATTATCCCAGCAGCAACTATATTTCCAACCCCTAATTAACATTCATGCTGCCAACCTGTAAGGCAAAGTCTCACAAACACAAATCAGTGAATAGCCACAAAAACAGTGGATGAATAGTGAGGGGTGGCGCTGTACCCCTCCTTAGATGTGTTTTCTTTTCTTTTAGCAGAGAACATAAATTAGTGGCACCACTGTGGCCGAGAGGCTTTAGTTTGCTGATGTGTGGGAGGGCTGGCTTGCTCTACAGTCCTGTCACTCGAGCCAAAGCCAGACAAGCAGACAGAGAGAAAAACAGTCTCTCTGAGAGACATCATCCGGTGGCCAGTGATGAGAAAACAGTGGGATGCTTTTTTTTTTTTATGCCCTGATACTGTGGAGCAGGGATCAAGGGCACAATTGAAAAATCCCACAAACCATGAATGTTATAAAGCCACATTGTTCTGCTGGATGGAGAAAATAGAGGAAGAAAACAAAGTGTTACATCCTAAGTCTGTTTTTAGAGCTCTCTTCAGGCTGAGCTGTGATGGATGTTGTGGTCAGAGCTGAACTTCGAGACCGTTTGTGAAATCATCTTCGCTGTTCAGCAACGATGTTTTCTTCCCGTGTTTTGCTTTACTGTCGTGGTTGCTGTGGCAGGCAGGAAAAAGCGGACCCCAAATACAGGACTCAGAAATGGTGAAAATTAACTTAATGTGCTTTATTGAAATACAAACAAATAAACTGGGCTGGGCTGAAGCCAGAACTAAAACTAAGGGACAGAGAAACACACAGCAGATTCAAAGACAATGAACAGAAGAAAACTGAGGGCTTAAATACACATAAGATAATCAGGGCAAGAGGAAACAGCAACAGAAACTAATAACAGGGGAAGCAAAACTAAACACAAAGCACAGGGAACACAAGACTGTCAAAATAAAACAGGAAGTGACTAAACAAAGTACACACGGACTTGACACGGGGAACTGGCACACAGAAAACTAAATGGGGACCACAGCACAGGGAAACAGACAAAGAGAGACACAGACATGGGACAGCAACGCAGACTAGTGACAACACTGGGGATAAAAGTCAATATGAAAACACAGGAGGTCAGGGTCAAGACAAAAGGACAAAACAGACACAAGACCACAGACGCAGGGGAGACAGGGACAAAGAGAACTAGGAAACCAAAACAAACTAGGAAATAACAAAACTCAGTGAAAACAAAGCTAAACCCAAAACGCTGGGCAGACGGCCCAGGACCATGATATTTACTCCACCTATACCTTTACTGCCGCTGAACTATGATTATTCTGATTAATTTTAAACAATATCAAAAGCAGTGTTTATTTAAGTTACACTATCAGGTGAGCGCTGTAATAAAGCTTTGTAATCAGACTGCCTGCACGTTTGGATCTGAAGTGCCAACTGTGACTAAACACAGATGTCTCCCTGCAGTCGCGGCTCTGAAAACCTCAGCTTGTAATGATGTTGCTGCTGAAACTCATCGCAGTTCCTGCAACTCACTCAGAGGTGGAGACACACCGTTGGTGATCACGCTGGAAATTCGATTGACTCAGAGTGTTGAAATATTTTTTCACATTCCTGATGTGAAGGATTTATTGAGATGCATTTTGTAATTTTCAGTCTCGTGTTGACGAAACTGCAAATTTTCCTGATAGCTGAGTAAACACGAACTCCCAGCTGTATGAGAAACTGATAACACCCACACGTGTGCTCAGACCGCCAGGATATTACACCACCTCTATTTCTATATTTGTATTGTATTTTCTTTTAGATGGAAAAAATTCTGCTAACATTCTTCTGTAAAATTTCAAATAATATTTGAAGGGAGGACAGTATCAGCAGTTCATTAAGTTATGGCAACGGTTGCAATTTTTGCTGATGGACCTTTTTATCTTTTTTTTATTATACTGTAGCTGTCCATTTGTAAATGAACTTAGCACAAAGAGTAAGGTTGATTATTTTTTTGTTGAAAGATATATAAATATTATAATAGTATAAAAATAAATATTATACTATTGGAAAGCCTGTTTATTTCTCTTACATGGAGCCACATTTGTAAGGAAAGTGTATTTGTGGGTTGAGCAGCAGAGTTGAGTATGTGGGTTTTGCCCATGAAAAAGTTGCCAAAACGTCTCTGCCAATGCCAAACAGCTTATTCTGCTACTTCTACTGACTCTTGTTTGGAGTTTCTGGTACCCCAGATACTGACAATCAAGCCTGTCATCCTTGGAGGGAAGGATCCAGGATTTGGGAATGGAGACCTGCCTGCAGTCCTGACCTTAACCACATTGAACACTTGTGGAATCAGCTTGGGTGTGTGCTGTTTGTCCCAGAGTGACCAACACAACCACACTGGCTGACTTGCGAAAAATGCGGGTTGAAGAATGGGATGCCATCCCACAGCAGTGTGGGACCAAGCTGGTGACCAGCATGAGGAGGAGGTGCCAGGTTCTTCCACATCCCAAAGGTGCTCTACTGGATTGCGATCTGGTGACTGTGGAGGCCGTTTGAGTGCAGTGAACTCATTGATATATTCAAGAACCAGTTTGAGATGATTTGAGCTTTGTGACATTGTGTGTTATCCTGCTGGAAGCAGCTATCAGAAGATGGGTGCACTGTGGTCATAAAGGGATGGATAGGATTTACACCAGCTTCTGACCCTACCATCCAAATGTCACTGCAGAAACTGAGACTCAACAAACCTGCCGCCATTTTTCCTGTGATCTGTTCTGAAATTTTGGTGAACCCGTGGGAGTTATAGCCTCAGCTTCCTGTTCTTAGCTGACAGGAGTGGCACCCCGTGTGGTCTTCTGTTGCTGCAGCCCATTTGTTTTAAGGTTCAGTGTGTTGTGCACACTTTAGATGTAACAAGTGGTTATTTGAGTTGCTGTTGCCTTCCAATCAGCTCGAAGCAGTCTGGCCATTCTCCTCTGACCTCTGACATCAACAAAGCATTTTCATCCAGAGAGCTGCTGCTCACTGCATGCTTTCTCTTTTTCAGACCGTTCTCTGTGAACTCTAGAGAAGGAAAACCGCAGTAAATCAGCAGTTTCTGAAATAATCAGACCGTCCCGTCTGGTACCAACAACCACAGCACAGTCAGAGTCACTCAAATGCACCGAGCTGCTGCCATGAATACTTGTTCGATAAGTCATGTTTTTGACACTTTATATGACATTATATAGTGAAAATATTCAATTCCATCTGCTATAGAAGATTAATTTAAAGACAGCAGTGACAAAATGTAAATATCAGTGTGCTTTAACTATCAACAGACACATCTGTGGCCAACTTACAGTATGTTACTGAGAATAATTGGATAACTTTAAACATTTCCAAAGAACCACCACTAAAATTCTTCCTTGTCATTGGGATGTTTCCAGTGTGCACATACAGCAAGAAACTCTGACTGATCCAAAGTAAATTTCCTCTAAACTTCTCCAGTTTTCCTCTCAGCGATAAGTCCTCAGTGCTCCTTCCAAGCACCACTTCCTTCCTTGTTGGAAGATCCAAGTGCAGCCAGGCTTTTTCTTGGCATCATCCTTTGCTATTGTCCCTGCTTCATCCATGAGAGTCTGTGACTGATTTGAATCTAACCGTAGGTCTCGTTACTATTGTCATGACACTGTAATAAACTTTGCGGTCTAGGAAAATGGAGACTTGCCAGTTCTGTATTTTGCCCTCATTTACACATGATAAGAGCATCGCCTGAATATTCATGTGCACGTTAATTTAAATGGCTCAGGTTTACTTTATCATAACTGAATTAGTGAAGGGAATTTAAAGTTGGGATACCTTAAACTAGCTTTTTACATTAGTTGCACAGATGTATTAAACTTTTTCATAGCTGCATGAAGACATAATTTAGATGCACTGATAAAAATCTTCACTGACTGCACATTTTTGCAGTACTTACAGCATTCAGCCATGAAAAAGAGAGTTTTCGTGGTCTCTGTGAAGTCCTGTGAAAAAACTATGTACGCTGCACGATGCAGTACCTTATCATCTTCAGCATCGATACCTTGAAGTAATTGTTTTCTGTATGACTTTATCAGCCTCACACATCTTTGCGGAAGAGTTTTGGCCCACTCCTCCTTACAGCGGTGCTTCAGTTCATTGAGGTTTGCAGGCATTTGTTTATGCACAGCTCTCTTAAAGTCCCACCACAAAATTTCATTCAGGTCTGAATTTTTACCGGGACATTGTCTGTTCTAGATTTGCTGCTGTGCTTGGGATCATTGTCCAGTTCCATGACCCAATTTCAGCCAAGCTTTAGCTCTCAGACAGACAACTGTCTCTGTAATACTCTGGTGCACAGAGGAGTTCATGGTCGACTCAGTGATTGCAAAGTTTTCAGGTCCTGCAAAACAAGCCCAAATCATCCCCCCTCCAACACTATGCTTAGCAGCTGATATGAGGTGTTTGTGCTGACATGCTGTGTTTTCTCTGAATTTGGTGCTGTGCAGTATAGTCAAACATCTCCACCATGGGCTCATCTGTCCAAAGGACAGTGATCTAGAAGTCTTGGAGTCTGTTTAGCTGTGACTATGCAAACTGTGCTGACATGTTCTTCTTAGAAAGAAGGAGGAGGGTTTTTTTCTGGCAACCCTTCCAAACAAGCCACACGTGTTCAGTCTTTTTCTAATTGTGCTGTCATGAACTTTAACTTTGAACATGCTGACTGAGGCCTGCAGACTCTGAGATGTTACTCTTGGGTTTTTTGCTGTTTCTCTGAGCATCTCTGAGCGTTGTCCGACCTTGGGGTGCAATCAGCTAGAGTCCCAGCTGTGAAAGGGCGAGAGGCGCGGTGGGTCGCCAGTCTAACACAGGCCTAACGCAAACCAGTAATAAACAATAAAAAAGTCACCATGTGGATGTGGAGAAAATAATAATTCTGCATGCATAAACCAGCTGGATTTTAGTGTACCAGTGTCACTAATAAAACTACTTATATGTGTTTGACACATTTTCTTTGTCACATGTATGTCACACACTTTCTTAAAATTGCTTTTTGGCTGTTATGCACCAAATAATAAAAAAACAAAACCGATTTATAAAAATTGAGTTAAGAGCAGTCCTCTGGAAAGTCCTAATGTTAAGCCCATAAATGATGGTCTGTATAGGAAATGTGTAAATTTTGGGTCTGTGAAATAATTTTATGTCAACAAATGTTTCTTACTTTAATCATGTGTGTTTCTGAAATAACAACAAATACAGCGAGTGATGGTTGTGTCAGTATTCTGTATCACTTCAGTTGATTTCTTCACTAAGGGGTCGTTTTTATTTACCTGAAGAACCTCAGAAAGTCTGTGGGAAAAGTTATAGCTGCTGTTTGCTTTGAGTTATCCAGTGTTCTGTGCTGAAAAGGTGCGGTCCTCTTCAAACCTATGCCGTCATTCAGTTTTGGGAATATGACGTGACTTTGAGAAGAAGCGTGTAAGCGTGCTGGGAGTTCTTTTTAAAGCTGTAAATACAGTAGTACAGCATCCACGAGGCTGTGCCTTGCCCCAGTTTCTCCAGCAGCAGGAACTCAAATAACCCCACGCAGCTCCGTCATTTGTTTTTTCATCGAGGTAGCCGTGTCTATAAGGGGTGGAGTTGGCATGTGTCGGTGTGTGTGTGTAGCTGTGTCTCAGATGGTATCTGTCTTGTGGTGTGTGTGTTCGCCTCTGTGCCTTTAAGAGGAGGGTCTGATATAAATGTGTGCGGGTATTTCTCAAGCACAGGAGGGGAGTGGTGGTGGTCTGGAATGATATCTACAGTTCAGAGAGGGAATACTGTGGCTGAGTGTGGGTGAGGAAGAAGGTGGGGACAGAGAGATAGGTGGACAGATAGCCAGGAGGGCTTCTATCAGCACTGAGGACACAAAGATTCACAGAGGGGTTCACACTGCCAGGGGGAAAGTTAAGAGGAAAGTTTGAAGAGAGAAAGGTGCCCGAAACCTGACTCAGTATCAGCCAGGCCATGTCCATGCCCATGTTTGACCCAGGTCAGCGACTGCCAGAGGAACAAGACTATGTTCAAGCCTATGAAAACGTCAGGGAGAAATATAAAGGTAACAGCACCTCCTGTTCTCTCTTTTTTCAGTGGCCTGAACTCAATTGATAACATGTTGAAAGCATGTTTGAATGGGAGGTGGGTGTGTGGAGTGAGTGCATGCCTCACTGAGGATCCTGTGTTAAGCCCTGGCCAACTTACTCCTCTTAATTGGTTCCATATTGGTTTGCAATGATGTTTCAAGGGGGGGTCTTTCTGCTGACACAGGAAGAATAATATTTCTATAACATGGACCTGTGGATTTAAGTCAGCTGTAACATAAAAACCCAAAGATATCTCTGTTGTAGTTAAAGCAATACAGGAGGGTAAGTGGTGCACTTGTACAGGTACAGTAACAGAATAAGTCCATCAATAAAACGAAGAGGAGTCCTGTTCCGCCTGCTTTGTGTCCTTCTCAGACCTGCCTGCCTTCTCTGCATACAGGAGAATCACTGGGTAGTGTGGGCTCAGAGAGGTGAGACATTTGGCCTTCGGTTGAATGGCACAGGCCCAACGGTGCAACATGAATGATAAGAGCTGCCTGCCAGCATGGTGGACATTCTCCAGTTACACCGTGTGTGGGTAAAGGCTTACGTGATAGTGTTTTATGTTTGTTTCAGAAAGAATTGCAGAGTTGATAGAAACAGGACGTCCACACAACTTGAAGATGCACCTGCATCTCATTTGCTTACCTGGTTTGCAAATCCTTCAAGGAAATCACTTCAGGGTAGGAAGAAGCAGCAGGTTGAAACGGGCTTTTATACCATGTACTCCTAGTTTGTATAGCTACAAAAATCATTATTTATCTGATAAATGATACCAATACACACAATTTTGTTTTTTGCTCCTTATTTTTTCTAATTTTTACTCCTTCATTATAGAGAATAACAGTTTAAGAGTCTCTTAACATTTAAGAAACATGAAATATGTGACATATATGGACAGTAAATAAAGCCGCATTTCATTTACCATGTAGCACCATTCCTTTCCCACTGAGAATAAATGAAGAAGCACCTGTCATTATATGTCATCATATGTGAAGTATAATGAGAATAACGCTAATCTGATTCTCTGAGTCTAGCTCCAAATAACCTATAATTTTTAAGTCAAACATATGTAGAACTTCACAGAGCCAAAGTGTTGTCCAATTTTTGACCTGCTGCCTCTCGTGTCAGCCTCCGGCTCATCAAACCTGTGAATGCAGGTGAATTACATCAACATATGTAGGCAATTTAGTTTAGGACACAGGCTGACAGGAGCAGCTGTGCTCTCATGTTACACTTGTCACCCACATCACACATTAGTGAGGAAGCGACTCTTTTTCTTGAGCCCCCCCATGTCTGTAACTCCACTGATATAAGAGGATCGCTGTTGCGTGAGTGATTGCAGATAAAAACAGAACTCACAGCTGTGGGTCTAAAATCCCAGTTACAGCAAACCATCAGTACGAGCCTGCTCTTGGTCTTGGCGTGCTGGGAACTGAGCTGTTCCATCCAGTCACACCAGTCTAGTAATTTTCTTCCCATGTGATTACCTACTGTGCATGTCACTGTGGGCAGCATTCCTGCTGGGTCTCTCTGGCACCAGTCTGATGCTCCACGCCCCTTTCGTAACCTCCAGTCTCTCTGCCAAGACCCGACTTCCTGTTACTCTTTCTTATTGTTACTTTTTAACCGGATGCTGCTTGTTTCAGATAATTGTACATCTAGAAGAAATATTACAGGTCTCCTTAAAAAGAGCTTTCTTGTTTTGGAGTTTGTTGTGAGATGCTAGCTCCTTCTGTAAAGCTGTGTATTGAAATTGTGTGTGTGTGTGTGTGTGTGTGTGTGTGTGTGTGTGTGTGTGTGTGTGTGTGTGTGTGTGTGTGTGTGTGTGTGTGTGTGTGTGTGTGTGTGTGTGTGTGTGTGAGCTGTCGACAGTAAGAGTTAAAGGACAAACCTTCATATGGAACTGAATTAGGGAATTTAAGCTTGCCCTCAATCACCTTAAACTGATGCTACTCAATTAGTCTTGTTGTAAGGAGGTGGAATTATTGATATTACCATGAATGTATGCTTGACTTGCACTGCTGCCTGGGGTGGGTGCACTTGTATTTTTAGTCTGTGGTGACACCAGTTCAACATTCACAACACAGGTGAGAGAGATCTGATCCTGAAGAAGTGTCCATCATGCACAGATTGGGCGCAGCAGCGGGAAGATGGACTGTTACTCTTGGCAGCACCTGTATACACAGTATCACATGATTATGGCTTAGTTATTATTCCTGCCTGAGACGTCTGCTGAGGCAACATTTGTGTAAGTTATTGCAACAGGTGAAATTCAGCTTCCTGTGGGAGTGATGAAGGGCAGTTGGGCGAAGCTCTGTGTTGGAATAGTAACAGATCGGATCTATTAGTGTAAAACATGCAGCCCTGCTTTAAATACTCACTGCATAGATATCCCTGGAGTTTACTCTCTCAGTCTTGGCATTATTCCAGTTGAAAGACAAGCTGAATAACTTCTGGCATTTAACTCAATGAGAAGTTTATTATTAAGGTTGCAGTAACTTCTTCCAGTCACATTTTACGTGTGTTGGACAAAACTCAGCAGATTATTCCATTATAGCTGATTGACTGCAGTGCAGGAATTTCTTGGAAAATGTAAAATGCTGAGATAGCGTTGAAGTTTGGAGAAGCCTAATGAGTCCCCTGATAAGCACTCACTAATTCCTCCAGTGACCCTGACCTTGTTAGGTTATCTTCGCCTCAGATGCTCATTCTTTTGAAGTTAGCTGCTGTTTTGTAACCAAATGTCAAAGAAAGGAATCTCTCTGTTCCCGTACTGCCTCCTGCTGCTGTTTGTAGTCCTGGTTCTGCTCTGCAGCCTCGCCACACGAGCCGTTCATCTACCTGCTGCAGGTTCTGTTTAGGTTAAAAGGAGCATCACTGCCGGCTGTAGTCCAAGGTGATGGAGTTATAATAAGTCTGACCACGGGACATGATCCTTCCTGGGGGAAGCAGCTGTTAAATAATTTTGACAATCGCCACAACAGCCACTGGAAGGAAAAACAAGCAACAGGAAAGCTGGTTAGCAACAGTTAAACTTTCATGGTAACCCCAGGGGTATTTTCCACTAGTAAAATTGATAGCGGATGGTGGAATTCTCTCAGATGAAATTCCATCCATTTTCTTCCGCTTATCCTTTTTAGGATCATGGAGGTGGGGGGTGGAGGGCTGGAGCATATTCCAGCTGCCATAGGACGAGAGGGGAGTACAGGGGTTTGTTTGGTCTTGTCTGAAAACAGACAAGTGGAAAAGGACACAGACTAACAACTGAAGCAACCAACCACAATAGGGATAAAATACAATGTGAACAAACAAATAAAAAAGGTGTTAAACAAAAATATGTGCTTCAAATGAGAAAAAAAAATCATACTATAAAGAAACAGAAACAAACCTGCAAGAAAAGAAAAGAAAAAATCACAAAGTCTCAGTTTTTCATTTTGTGCTGTCGCTCAAAACAGTGAAAACCTGCTAATGGGAGTAAACACACCTTCATCATTTAGGCTAAAATCAAAACTGAGCCAAAACTTGTCCGTTACAGGATTTAGTTTTCCTTTGAATCAAATAATAAGTAATGCATTTATTATTGCATCTAACCTACAACAACATAACCAGTGACAGGTGGGTCACAATGTTTGTCTCCATATTGTGGTTGTCAAGTCAAACATTCTGGAGAAAGACACAAACATGCATTTATTTAATTTTCCTGATTCATTTTATTTTCAAATAAGAGACAAATTATTTGAACCATTGAGTGTTCAATTAAGGTGCATGTCTGTACCGTGGGAGGGCCCACAGAACCACCATGCTGCTTTTACAACTCTGCTTTCATTCAAAATCAATCTAAGGTGGACAGAGTCAGATTTTAAAAACTGTCCTGTAGTCTGATCAAAAAACTGCGAGGTAAAGCCCCTGCAGCATTAGGGAGGAACCCCGATGATCAGACAGTCCCCTATGAGCAGCACTAGGCGACAGTGGGGAGGAAAAACTCCCTTTTTAACAGGAAGAAACCTGCAGCAGAACCAGGCTCAGGGAGGAGCAGCATTCTGCCTGTGCATTAGTTTAGGCTACTTTAAAATACTTGAAATTGTTCCATTTGAAAAGAGGGTTGTAACATCACATTATAGAGATCTTTTTTAAAATTAAGCGCTTGACCGAGTAGAGCTGGGACTCAACCCTACTTTCTCAAGCTAGCACATTTTTTTGGATATTATTTAGCTTGTAAAATGAACTTGTGATCATTTTTCAAGATAATTGTTTCTGTTACTGACTGCTTGGTTATGCAGCAAGTGAATGCATTCCTCAAACTACTAAAAATGGAAGCGCTGCTTTAGTCTCACAGGCATGAGAAACATTGTTGTTGCTTCTATATTTTCTCCACATCTTCTTAAACTTGCTTGTTTTTTTCCATGGATTTTTTTTAAGCTTTCCTTTTAACATCTCCACTTTTCCATCAAAAACTGAAGCAAATATTTGGATCTAAATTTGCGACACAATTCTTTGTAGATGGTGATGTGAAAGTTTTTAACGCTTTGTGGTGCTGTGTAACTCTCTGCTCCCACAAGCCTCTCTGTCACATGACTCACTAACTGATGGAAATCCAAGTTTGCAGCTGATGTATGGGTTGTGGCAGCAACATGATCGATTAAGTTTGTAAGACAGACCCTGAGAAAGTTCTCATCAGTTGAACACTTAGGAAGCTGTGGACGTGGACATGCAGTCGAACGTGATAAAGACTCAGTCCTCTGCTGTGTGGAGTGAGTTGTTTCAAAGCTCTCCGCACGGTGCTGCTCAAGATTTTTAGCCTCAGTAATTTGAAAGTCAGGACTGTTGCCATTGCTACTCTGATATCGTCTAACCACACATGGACGAGGAGCAAGGGTCTTTCTGCAGGTCTCTTCAGGGACTTCTTTAACATCTTCAACTTCGTCAAAGTTTGGGGAGCCAGGAATCTTATTCCCTGGCAGAGTCAGAATCGCTCTGCAGCCTCCTGAACGGTCTGGTTGAATGTCGACATCTCCCTCCAAGCCGGAGCAGCTTAGGCTGTCTGTATCACTGTCCTGGATGCTCTGAGCACAAATTGGAGCACACTTGGTGTCCGTGCATTTCTCTGAAATGCTGATCACTTCAAGAGCTATTCTGTTCAAGTCCTCTAATGCTGTGGACGTTAGCAAATACACAGATGTCTCCACTATACTATTTTTCAGGGTTGTGTTCACGATATCTGCAATCGCCACTGAAAATAAAGCACGAAGCCTGACTGAGTCACGGGACCCCCTTTGTTCAGGTCCCAGGAACCGACCAAAGCAGGTATCAAGAACGTCTCCAAGGCTGGACTGAACATCATCCAGCGTCACCCTGCAGTAACTGCACCCTTCAAACACAGGTTGACTGTTCATCCTTAGAAAAGGAAAAGAGAATTCAGTCAGGTGTTTACTTAATTCTCCCTATTTTTCATAACTTAACACATGAATGATTTTTAACACAATGGAAAATATTCTAATAGGCAACAGAAAGCAATTCTGTTGCTCTTTAAACGTTCACAATCACCCGATGATCGTGCGAACACACTTAAACAACATTGTGAAAACCCTGCAGCTGCAGGAGCTGCAGGGTTCTGTGTGTAAATACTAACCGAGTGGATTTCTAAAAGCGCTGTGATAAATTTATCTTGTGAATCACTGTCAAGTTTGAGCCCCCCCCCCCCCCCCCCCAGAAGAACCCTCAGCTCAGTTCCAGTTTTTGCCTCAGATCAGTTTCATGCAACTCGACCTCACTTTCAAAAATAGTAATAGTGCTTCAGTTATGCACACACGATTGCACGTACACGCAGATGTGTCCAGTGTAAAGGTTGTAAAAATGGAAAATAATTTTGTGCCACTGAATATATGTCAAGTCGACTGCGTCTGCTTTTTGTTCAGTTAATTTTAAACATGTTAAGTTCTGTGAGCTTCTAAGGAAAACACACATGTCGAGTTCTGTCCCCTCACACTTTCTCTTCCATCTGCTGATAGTTGCTCTGCAGCTGGAAGGCAACCTGTGTTTATCATGGATCCAGAGAAGCTGAAGTCCTGGAATAGGATTTGGTCTGCATGCATGAACAGGAGCCATCTTCCCTGAGCTTGTCTGCCAACACTGTCAGCCCAAAGCCTGAATATAATCGCGAAGAAAACCAGCCTTGTTCTAGCTTGATCACAGTATATTTCTAGGGGTTTGTAGAGATGCCTTATTTTATAGAGAATCAGCCACTAAAATTCATAAATCTTTTTGTACATTTGAACAATAGACAGGAGAAATAAAGGGGCATGTATTGTCTCAAGGTTGTTCTCTGACAGAGGACACTCATGTATTATCGCCATATGTTCACACCTACTCTCATCCCACTGTGTCAGCAGCATGGCTCAGTGTCCTGTAGATCACTGAGGACTCAGAAGCTGCAGTAGGCTCCTCTCACCTGTCTGTCTGCTACTTCCGTTGAGTTTATAGGGTGAACTTTTAGTTAATATGTGCTTCTAAAACATATTTTGCTGCACATTAAGCATGTAAACAAATCAGCAGCAACAATAAAGTCGCAGCCCTACGAGGTAAATATCCTCTTGTTACAATGCAATCAGTCCTGGCACTCATATGGATGTTGGTTTGATATGTATTATCTATTTAAACATGGATGCAGGCCAAGCACAATGTGCCTCACCACCCTGCAAAAACCGCTCGAGGAACATGACCAAAAGCCCCAGGAGCCGATCCCGTTCCCAAACTCCCAGACCAATTAAGAATTGTGGGAATTCCCAACACTTGAGTTAAAAATCCTCGATTGTTGCACCTATGACTGACTTTGAATCTGGCTTTTATCAGTATATTTACATAAAAGGACCCAAACATAACTTATCAAAACACAAATTTTAATAATTATTTTCAAAGAATTTTGTGTTTGGTTTGGATTCCCGTTTCTTGGCCCTTTATTAGCTGCACAACAGTGTGCTTTAATGGACCACTGATTCACCAGGCTTTTACCTTTTTGTGCTGCGGCAGATTTTTATGGAATATAGTTCTGTCTGCAGTATTCATGAGGTTGCACGGCATAAGTTGTGCAATTATCCAAGTTATTTGTAAAATGATCTGAAATTGAGCCTCAGCCACAGTAAATTATTGTTTCTGATGCTCTTAAGGCCATTTCACTTGTTAAATGTATTTTAAAGCCAATAATGACCTTAAATACTTCTTATTTCTGGAAAAGCTACAAAGCTGTGAAATCTTAGTGGATATAATCACCTGTCTGCTCTGATTTTTCAGAAACCTTTCGGTTCCTGCAGTAAGACCAGTCGGCTTGCTCAGTCCCTGCTGGTCACGGCGCTTTATCTAATAGATGAGCTCACATTCTTTCACGCAGTCCAAATCCCTTCTGATGATTAATGACACAAAGATGTAATTGGTTTGTGTCTCTGGTTTCTTTTGTGGAACTGTTTTAAGTCTGCAGAGGAATGGAAATCCAGACTGCGAACCACCGTGAGGTGAACTCAGCCTGGCAAAGTTTGCTGGTGTAATTGAGATGGGATTTGTGTTGGAGCAGAGGATTAGTGCCTTCCCGAACCCGTGGAGTCAACAGCTGACGTTAGTTATGTAACCACGCTGCAAAAATATATGAAAAAGTGTGCAAACACGTGTGCGAAGTTTGATGGGTGCAGCTTGAACTGGATGCATCTGCGGTGTGAATCTGAACATCCTCGGTGAGATCGTTCTCGAGTTATCGTGGTCACAAAATTTTAAGAAAACTTGACCTCTGAGCTTTATCATGAGGTCAAGGTGGCTGAGATTCATATTCCTCCAAGATTTTTAGTATGGTGTGAATCTGAACATCCTAGGTCACATCGTTCTCCAGTAATGGCCGATGTTACAGTTTTCGTGGCATACGCGCTGCTGACGCCAAGGCTACGACAAAACCACGACTTTTTCTTCGAAACAGCCGAGCTAAAAATATGCACTAGATCCACACATGATGATCATATGATGCAGGTGCAGCCACCCTGATGTCACTTACTGGGTCATGAAATATTTTTTTGAACTTTTGTCTCTCATGGTATTGTGGACAAGTGATTATATTTGAACTACAGGATGGGGTGATGAGTAGGAAGCTTGGTGAGCAGGCTGCATGGCACAAATACAGATGCCTGCCAACTGCCATATGCTAGCTAACATACTAGCTATACTTAGTCACCAATACTGGAGCACAGACTTCTTGAACAGTCAGTTTTAGCATATTTGCCAGACATCTGTCCGTCCATCCATCCTCTTCTGCTTATCCTGTTCAGGGTCACGGGGAGGGGCTGTCCTAGGGCAAGAGGCAGGGTACACCTTGTACAGGTCGCCAGCCTTTCGCAGGGCTAAAACAGAGAGACAGACAACCATTCACACCAATGGGCAATTTAGACTTACCAGTTAACCTAACCCCAGTACCTGCATGTCTTTGGACTGTGGGAGGAAACCCACACTGACAGGGGGAGAACATGTTGTATTAAAATGTTCTAAGCACAAACTTCACAAATTGTTTTGAGGTGTTTTTCCAGCTTTCTGTAAAGTTGCCAAAGAGTGAACATTTTCTATCGAGACCAAGATTGTTTTTTTGTTGTTTCCCAGGCTGTAAATATAGCTAGATCTGAGTATCTTAACTTGGGAGGCTGTGGGGACTGACTTGCTTGTGGAGCATCACGCTGCAGTTTCTGTCACCTCTGCATTGGCTAAGTTTCCCACGCACAGAGGCTGCAGATGCAAGTGACTGGTTACTTAATCAAATCAACAAATTAGATGATAAAACTGAAAACCACACAACAGAGAATTGTGGTATCGTTCTCTTCTCTGGCTGCTCTTACTGCACAACTGCTTTCATTGTTTTACCATCAGTTTCAATGCCAAAAGACAGAGAGAGAGGGAAAAAAGGATCAATAAGGTTTTAAAAGTTAACTTCAGGTGATTGAACAGCGTGATGTCAGTGTTTACCTTCCCACAGTGCTCAGAGGTACAGGTGTCCACAGCGTGTCCGGGATGTTATTGACTGATAGCAGTGACACACACAGAAAGATGACTTTCTAATCTGTCTGAGTGGATGATGTCATTGGAGGGAAAATCTGTCTGGTCGCTGGGAGAGTTCAGTCTCCGGGATACAGCCGTACACAAACTGTCATTTTATCCGTCCTGAGCGCTCTGCACAGTCGTGCTATAACAGATTGCGAGTGCTTACAAAAATAGATTAAAATATAGTTCCTCACTGTGCGCTGTGATTTGTAGTCACAGTGCGCTGCAGCACAGAGTTCTGTATCCACAAATCTGTTATATTGACTGATTAAAGGAAAAGGTCTATATTTTGGAATAAAGAATGCTTTGCTTTGGTTTTTCTGTTGCTTATAGTTAGATGAGAAACAGGATAAAACTCTCATGCCTTACTGTTCAATATAGAACCCCAAACAGGAGCTCTCAGCAGAAAGATATAATAAGATGCACTTTATACCAAAAGTTCCTGTGTGAAAACAGCCAAATCATTAATCAAAAACCATAAAAATACTTTTAAATATGCCGCCTCTGTTTCCTGGACCTGAAGTGGTTACGATGGAGTTTAAATCCATTTTAAAGGACTGAGAGAGAAAAGTTCTGCTGGAAACTGTGACTGCTTTTGCTCTTAGAATGATGTGTAACTACATTTGATTTGGATGCTTTTGTTCACGTTTGTTCGCTACAATGTATTTCTTTCTTTACTTGCTTATATTATATTTGTTGTAATTTCTGCTGTCCTCTTGGCTAGGTCTCATTGAGATTTTTAATCACAATGAGCATTTTAGCTGGATAAATAAAGGAAGTATAAACACATCTTATAAGTGGAATAACTATAATGTAAATGGACTACTTCTTATAGCGCTTTTCTATTCTAGTTGAGCACGCAGTGCTTTATACAACACATTTGCATTCACACTCTGATTCACATCAGGAGCACCTCAGGCCCAAGAATACTTTGGCATGCAGACTGCAGCAGCCAGGAATCGAACCACCAACCTTACAATAAGTAGATGACCTGCTCTGCCTCCTGAGCCACAGGCACAAGGAGGCAGACAAGACAAAGCAGCTCTAAATGAAGGGGGGGCTCCATGAGGGCAGAATGACCCCAAACAGTGAACAGAAGTGAATAAAAATAGAAGAGTGGAATAAAGTGTAAATGTGTTAGAAAAATAAATATGTAATCAAAACACATACAGGAAAAAAGATCTGCTTTCCTATAATGCTATTAATAGGTTATATATTGTTTCTCTAAACCCTACAAACATTTTTACTTGGCTGTACGGCCCAGGGGGTTCCTGGAGGTTTTTCCAGGCAACAAGTTTTCAGGTCGGGATCGTGAGGTGACCCCAAAACAAGATGCCGATCAGGCAGGAATTGCAACAACAAACAAGACTCTGAGTCACTCTCGGCTGATTAGAGAACAAAAAAAATCCAAAGTGAAAAAGCAAACTGGGATCCACAAAATGACAGAAGAAAACCAGGCAACCGATCAAAGCCTGAGGGGAAGACGGGGCTGTAAATGCACACATGGAAAAATGGGTGGAAACCAGGCACAGGTGAAGACAATCAGAGGAAACTTATAGGAAGATGGAGACAGAAAGGAAAGACACACACGGGAACAACCAAAACAAAAAACTATAACTCATCACTGAACACCAGGATCATGACACAGGTTGTACTCGTGGGTTTTTAATCTAATTAGTTCATATGAGTAAGTCTGTCATTCACAAAGTGCTTCACTTCTTTTGTCTCACTGTATTCAGCCTCACCTGAATACTTATCACATATTGACTGCTCATCTCTCAGCCTAACCTCAGCATCAGGGAGCGCAGAGATCCCGGCCTTACGTTTGTCCTGAGAGCGTGGAACAACAGTGCTAGCACCCTGTTTCTGGCACGCTACAGTAATCCCGACTAATGCCAGGAATGTCAGTGGGGAGCTGCCCGGCATTCTCTCTGTTTGTCTGCAGTGATTCAACAGTAACATCTGAACTGATTTCTGTCTCACCTCATCTGATTTGTAGAGCTTAAAGAGAATAAGTTATCACAAGTAATTAGTTTGCAGCACTGGAGTGTTTTGCTATAAGCAGAACAAAATAGTGTGCGTATTAATTTCCTGCTCAAAGCTACTGCAAAAGTATTTGAAAATATGTTAGCATTGTCATCACTTATGTTTATTATGTTAATGGTTATTAATGTGAAACGACGCACACAGAGAATGGACATGTTCTGTGTGAATAAAATACTTCTGGGTGTCCTGAGAACAGACTGTGGTGGATCTCTGTCAGAGCCACACAAAAGGAAAACGGAGATCCTGAATGCGTCTCTTTCACAGTGCAGATCTGACAGATAGTGGGCCGTAAAGCGTTTGTCATCCTGACACATTCTGTGAATTCCTCTGGTGTTGTGGTCCTCCTGAAAAGTACTCCTTTGCTCCTCTCTGAAAGGACTTTGGAAAAATGTGCACGCACACGCACACACAGATGAATACATGTGTATGAATACATGTATTCATCTGCAGTTGCTTTATTTTCCTTTCCCAGGAACGTCTGTGATGCATATGTAACCAAAATTGGGTATGATGAAATAATCATATTAAGATTAAAAAGCTTCCAATAAAAATGAGTAACTACATGAATGAGTCAAAGCGTAACATGCAATTCAGTGCAGCAAAAAATAGTACTTACAATATTCAAAAGTTTGGCCAGCTGATGCTGGGTACTGCAGCTTACTGAGCACTGTTGGGGCAAAAAAGAAAATATTGCTAAGGGCTGCGAAGATTTATTAAATCTTGCTACAAAGTAGCTGGTGAACTGAAGCGTGATGATGACTCATCACTTTGGACAAAAACAATATTATTTACCTATTATAATATAATATATACCTGACACTTTTACACTAACTAGGTCCAAACTATGGCTTTGAAATACTCAAAAAAATCTGAGTACAGCTTATGTGTGTAGCTGCAGTATATGGTGGTGTCACCCATCGCTCATGGTGTCTGGTTTCATGATGAGTCCACTAACCAATCGATCTGTCTGTACGGTGTAACTGAGACCATTATGAGGCTGAGAACTGGATATCATGATGGTGATGGTGTGTTTTTTTATGTGTGAGATAATGAGGGAGGGGCAGTAGTACTGAGATTATTTTTAGCTGCTGACCTCTGAATTCTCACCTTGTTTATTTGAACTCCAACAACTGCACAGGGGGTTTCATGTCACCAATGGATCTAGAAAGGAGCAGATGTGGGGGGGGGTATCGCCTCTTCCCCATGCCCCACCCTAAAGACCAGAGTATGTTGGTCCCACTCCAGCCACATCCCACAGAGGGGTGGAGAGGGTGTATCAGGTATTCCACCTGGGATTAAAAGGGTCTCGAGGCTTTGGCTGAGCTCGTCTCCTGGTTTGGAGCCGGGCGGCTCAGTTTGCCTCACAATGATGTTTATGCAGGAAACTGAATTTTCTGACTCCTCAAATATGCACAGGAACAGTAGCTTTACTGTCTGGTGCTTTAGTATTTTTTTAGAGTAAACTTCAGGAATGAAAATAGCCAAAAGCAGAAAATCATCACAGAGGTATGTCTCTTTATTATTGGCTCCAGTGCATGCTGGGAAATTCCTAAGGTGTTATGTAAGCTTTGGTTTTGCACACTAACCTATGTCCACACATCTCAAAACATGTAGTGCGTGCAGGTGTTCAGAAAATGCTCATTGCTGCTAGTGTTCCTCATCAAGGTGAGATTTTTATTTCTTTATGATTAAAAGTTCAAACACATTAATATCGTTCATTTTGCACCCTGTGAAAAGTGTACATGCTGTATCATGAGGAAAATGTACCTCTGCTTTTCATTTTATTTCTATGCTTGGGGTTTATATAGTTTGTTTTGGGTTTTTAGTTCCACACAAGGCCACAGAAAAAAGCAGTCATGAGAAACTGCTGCAGGAAGTCGTCAGCCTTCAGCTCAAGTTCATGTTCGGGGGCTGGATAACGAATGCCAGAGTTATGCAGAATGAGCTTAAGAGGCACCTGGAAACCAGGAATTCCTTCAGGGAGAAACTTTGCCCACTTCAACAGTTCAGTGGATAAGAAGCAGGAACAGACTGTTTGTCAGACTGTGTGAAAAAAATCTGATATACAGTGGACCTTTACCGCAAATCCCCAAAAATGTGGGTGTGATGCACAAAAGTGCATTAATCTGAGAGCAAAACTGATAATATTACAGATGACATGGAGACTTTTTTTTTTGCTGATATGAATACAGGCTTGTTTGTTGGTGTGCTTTAGAGCACTGATGTAGTTTACCTGTAAGATACGGCTCAGCCCTCTGCCATGAAACTTGCCTTTACAGCTCCATGACCCTGAGGTTGGGGCCAAAGAAACATGTTGTGCTGTAGTTGCCTCATATCTTTGCCAGTGAACAGAAAAATGATCAGAAATGATCTCATGGCACATGGATGCCAAGGCCTCTCCTCACACTGTAAAGATGTAGGTCACTCAGTTAAGGTTGTCAGCCTTCAGCAACAGCTTTGCTTTTTGATGCATTGCTGTAAGGTGGTGTGTGCAGTGGAGGTGCATCTGTTTTGTTTGGGATGTGCATGTGTGCACGACATTGTACAGAAGACAGCTACGACTGAGTGGGCCTTATTATGAACTTAAAGTTTTGCATGGGCTGTATGAGAATTTGCAAAGGCCCAGATTTGGCCTGTGGGCCTTTATTGTGTTTACAGCTTGTCGTCACCAGTGGCTTCATTTCCTCAAAGCTGTGTGAGGCCGTTTGCTTTTCTCTGTACTGCAGATCTGAGGCAGCCTGGTGTCAGTAAGCTGTGCTTCCTAACATACTTTCACAAAGCGCTAATACAAGGAGGAATGCCCCAGTTTCAGAAACTGAGTCATTAGATTAAACAGGTTTGCTTGCTGCCAGATCACATGCTGCATCATGTGTCTGATTTAATAACATCTGAAGGTTTAGATATGTGTGTATGAGGAGTAAATAACAGTCAGGGTTTGCACCACCGGATTAAAATATATGAGTGGTTTGGACCAACATGAATGGACTGTTTCTGAGTCATTCCCTCTGAAATGACTTCACTGTATTTGCATTAAACTATTCATCCATCTGTCACACTTGATGACTTGATTTTCAAAACTTAAATGCGCCTCAGCACTTTGGGATCTGTGTCAGTGGCTGCTGTATTCAGTGCGCTGTATTGCTCATGGTCTGAGATTGAGCTGCTACATATGGGGTTGTTTTGGGGGTTTTTTTAGCCAAAAAAAAAGAGAGAGAAATAAATATTGGACTAAAATAACTGTAATGTGGTTGAGAAATGGGTTTTTGGTAATTGTTTCCTTGGACTCTAGAGGGAGTAATAAACAAGGCAGCTTTGTGGAGAACAGAGATTTAATCTATATATACTGTTAATCTATCCCAAACTGTATGCTTGCGCTGTACAACCTGCTGTCATCATTTAAAGACTTGATCTCTTCCAGCTCCTCCCAATTAGCACTTGCTTCTCGCTTACCTTTTCGCTGCTGCTGAAACTGAATCTGTGATGAGCCATTGATTTTTCTATCGAGTGGAGAAGTGTTCAGTGCAGCCTCCCTAAATAACCTCCTCCATGGCTGTAGCCCACCTTTTGCTAAAATGTGCCAACATCATGATGCTATTTGTCATGCAGGTGTTCTACAGTTGTAGTACCTTTTTATATATTTTTTCTCACACTTGACTGAGGTGTCAGTGTGAAAGCGTTTAAGGTCAGAGACTAGCTGTTGAATTCAGCAGCTCCCTGTCAGGAGAGCAGATACGTCTTTGTAAAGTGGCTCAGTGAGAAAACATCCACAGTGGCTTTTTATTTCTTTCCAGGGAATATCGGGACTATTTTTATTGCTTCTGTCTGTCCACATGTGAGCTCACGATGTCTCAGTGCGTCTATGGAGTTTGAAGACATTCGTCCCTTGTGACGGATGCATGTTTCATGTTTTTCATATACCTCATAAAAGCAGCCTTGTTTTGTTACATTTTAAAATTCTTTAAAGATGATTTATTGTCAGCACTCGTTTTGGAGGCAGTGCGAAATATTTCTGCTATTTATCTTTTGTAATGGAAAGCAGCTGTCAGATCTGCTCGCTGTGGAGCTGCAGGACTTTCTGGAGTCCTGAGAACCTTAAAACCTTCTCCTTGGAAAAGGTGCCTTTAAGCAGTCTGACCAGCGGACACTTAATTAGGAAGAAGAAAACCCTCTTAGCTTGAAAAAGCACCGACTCTGTTACTGCCCTTTATTCCATATGAGTGAGCTTCATCAGACTGATGTGACTCAGGTCATATAAGCTTATTACCAAAGCAATCTCTGCGCTGACTCAGGGAGACTCTGAGCTTCTTGTACATGTTCACCTGTAGCTGAACCAGCTTTCCTCATAATCTTTACCTGCCAGCTGTTCAAAGCTTGGTCAGTGGTGGAGAGAGCAGCGCTGCCACAGTCAGGCTATAGTGAAAATTAACCTATATCTCTTGCTGTAATTTTAATTTAATGTATTTCTGATAAGTGTGTATAGAAGCTCATGTGAGTCTGCACATCAGCACTATTTACTTCAAATATTTGGAAAATAGAGTTTCCAGATGTTTAAAGGAATCACAAACTGAGGACTGTGCCTTCCTACTCCAAACAAACCCTGCAGGTAACATCACCTGCCCTGACCTCCCCATCTCCCCACTCCAGCTGCTGCACGAAGAAGGCTCAAAGAAAAAGCCATACAATCATGTTATAGTTCATTTAATAGTTCTGTTATTGATGTCTGATAGTTCCACATCAAAGAGGGAACTTTCTGTCTTACTGGACTGTAACATAGTTACACTGCAGTGATGCATGTATCTGTCTGCGGGTGTGTGTTAGTGCATTTGCATACAAATAAAATCATCTTCTTGAATAACTGGAATTATTTCTCTTTGTTTAAGAGCATGCATTTGCTCGGATCTGCAGCTCACAGCTGCAGCTATAAAAACAGGCCGAGTCTTCATACAGAGGCCGTGTGCTGTCCTGATCACGCTTCAATCCTCTGTCAGTTTATCTGTGCTTAAGAAAAAGCATTTTTATTGTTGCTGACTTCAGGCACAGCACAGCAGTGTCAGCCAGTCTCCAGAGGCCGGAGGAGACTGCTGAGTCAAAGTCAACATGACCTTGCTGTCATCTTCTAAAATATTTCTGATAAAGGGAGCCCTGTGATCCTTGGTTTATTGACAGTATTACGTGTACGGTTTATGAAACTATTATGGCATTTATTGGTGAATACAGCTGCTAATCCAGGAGATGAAAAGGTCACAAATCATATCCTGACATATGAATTTAGTTTGTTTTACAGCCTTAATTAGTGATTTAAGATGTAAAAATTTGAGCGTGTCCTATTGTAGAGTTTTGCGGTTTAACATGGAAACATTGTGCCTTGAAAGATGGATGAATACATTTTACTGACTCCAAAATTTAGCTTCCTTCAAATTGCTCTGTCATCCGAAACACCCCGAGGTCCCCACTGCAGTACTCTTCCAGTCCAGCAGTGGAATACTTTAGTGGGAGATGCTGAGTCACAGTTAATGTGTCAGTGGAGAAACGAACAACTCACTGACTACTTGTCAAGTTTAGCTTGATTTGATCTTTTAGATGTCATGGTTTTGTTTTTTATATCATAGACTCTGGATATCTTTTTCAGGGCATTTAACCTTCACTTAAGGGAGGAGTTTTTTTTTCCTGACACTCACTCAGAGCCAAAACATTCAACACTGCTCGGCACCAGCTACATGTGTGGTAGTGATATGATGGTAGAGGATGAGTGATTGAGGCACCTCCCTGTGAAACACCACAAGGATGAGAATAGACAACAAGAGGGAGGGGCAGGAGCTGGAAAAGAAGGAGGTGTGCTTTCTTCTTTCAGAGTTTCTCTGCTGACGGGTTTGTGTGCAAGTGGGCAGAGAGAGAGAGAGAGAGTGAGTGAGAGTGAGCAAAAACACTGAGCTGCCAAGTCCTGTGGGGGCAGAGAGAGAGAGGGAGGGAGGCAGGGAGGGGTAGAAACAGCCTGCCATTAGCTGAGGGACGTTTACATCCTCCAGCGTGGTGTTTCAGTGCTGAGCTGACCTTGCAGAGCTCAAACTCTGCTGTTTGGAGCCTCAGGCAGTCGTGAGCATGGATCCTGGAAGGTCTATCCAGCATGAGATCAGCTCTCTCAAAGGTACCCCTCCTGACTTTTTCCATGTTTTTTCCTCCCTGATTCCTGTCATCACCATCATATGCTTTTAGGACCGCCTTGTTTTCCCACAATTCTTCCTCATTGAGGACTTCCTCATCGTATAGATGCAGGCTTAAAAAAAAAGTTCAGCTGTGAGTGTTTCAGGGAGTTAAAGGGGGGGTTCGACTTCTCTGTTCTCCCTCCTTGTTTTTGCGGATAAGTGAAGCGAAAATCTTTTGTTCCCTTTGATGTCCAGGCGTGACCTCGGGGGTTGGACCAGGGGTCAGGATGAGGCGGTGTCTTTATGAGCCTGTGTGTGTGTGTGTGAGAGAGATGCTGAGGAAGGCTGCCGGTGCTGCTGCATGCGGCACGTTGAATGCGTCTGCGCCGGGAGATGCAGAACTCAGCGGCTGCTGCATTGCTGTGGTAACAGCAGCAATATGGCCAAGTGTAGCCCCGCTCTCAGAGATGAGAGCGGCGGTGGTGCAGAGGTGGAGCGTGGCTAAAACCGATCGTAGAGCTGCAGCTGCATTCGCCTGTGTTCGCTCTGCTGCTTGTTTGGCTGCAGCATGGTCCAGTGTTTGCTTATAATTAGTGCTCACATCATCAAAGTTTGCTCCACCCACTTTCTGCTTTCAGATGTCTCATTCAGCTGCGCTTCACTGTCACAGAAATCATAAATACAGTGAAGCAAAGTGGCATTTTAACACTTACTGCCCTCCATTTGGAGGAATGCTTCTATAGTTGAGCTGCTTTGTTTTATTTTGTCATATTGAATTTGTTGCATTGAGATATTCCACTTTATTTAAGCTTTTCTGTTACAGATTGTGTTTGTCTTATCATTTAACTGCAGAGTATCAGAATCAACCTTTAAAAGATTCCTGGGTTTATTTTTTGATACTCCCTGCTTTGTGTAATAAATCTGCCAAATTAAATATGTGAAGCTTCCCGCTGTGTCGACCCCTTGTGACAAGGGGGGAGTACTGATATTTAAATTTAAGTATCATAATGGCACTAATATGAAAAATGAGAATAATGCCGATCCTGTTAAGTTTAAGGGACTCTAGCTGTGGTTTCTTAATCGCTCTGCTTTCATGCATTTACATCTTTTATGCATTTCTGCTTATTAAAACAAACTCGGAGCGATCTGGCACCTGCACAACTGAGTGAATATTTTAAGAAAGTTTTATCCCTGAGGCATCCTCATTTATTTTAATGTCAGCCTGTCTGTAGCCTGCAGGTACTACAGTGATATCTGCACATTTATTCAGGTCATGGATATTATTGTACTTACTTCATATGATTAAGAAACAGATGAAAGGTGCCTGATGCACATTTATAGAGACATAAAGCCTCCAATTTGAGGCAACAACAACAACCAGGCTGTGTGTGTGTGTGTGTGTGTGTGTGTGTGGAGCTGTGGTTTGTCTGGAGTATTCTGGCAAAACGTGGTAACACTTTGGAAAAGTTTTGCAGGCAGTGGAGGCATTTAAATGATCCTGGAGCGGGATCTGAAGGAGTCCTGCCCATTTGGATAGGCTGAGAATGTGTTCCCCAGGGCCGTGGAGACAAAGGCTCCTTCGCTTCACTGAGCGCTCCCACTGGAGTTACTTAATATGTTGAACGGCGCTGCTTACTCAGTCAGACTGAGTTCATTTGTAAGCATGTCGTCACCTCGGGACCATTACTCCCATTGTCCCTTCTTTGTCACTTATTCCCAGACACTTGGAACGGAGTCAGGAGCCTGTTGGTGATCTGCTGCATGTGTTGAGAGGAGCATAGCAACTATTAAAAAAAAAGAGCATATTTTTTCTTTACCTCTTTCTGTAAACCTGCTCTCAGTCTTGACCCAAATATTTTGAGCTCATTTCAGGCTTATGTTTCTCTGAGAGGAGGCATTGAGGGAAAACCTTTGGAGAAAAAAAAAATCCCAAAAAGGCAGATTAAAGTGCGTTCACTGAGTCACTGAAATCATTCTTCTATTTTACTTTTTATTGCCTGTTTTTTTTTTTTTTTTCTCTTTAATCTGTTGCAGGATTTTATCTTGCTTTGTTGTGGCTGCTTCACATCTTCAGATGGGCTCAGCTTGACTTTTTATTTCAAATTAGAAAAAAAGCTGCGATGCACCATGAAGACCTTCTGCTGAACTTTAAACTTATATAGCAGCTTTCCCCCCAAGTCTCAAGCTGTCTGTTACACTTTTTGTGTCCCGGTGTTTCTCCAGCCCTCATCAGCATGTTTTCTGATGCTTTCTGAAGGATGTGTGCTGGTGAAAGAAAGCTGGCCGAGCTTTTCAGCAGCATGTCGGCAGGATCTCCAGTTAAAAGGAGTTCAGTGCAGGAGTCACAGCACTTGACCTCTCTGAGGGGTTGTGTTGCAGGAGGAGACGGGAAAAAGGTGAAGCAGGTCATTTGGCAGGTCCCTGCTTCTCTTAGAGGCATTTTAAGCAGGTTTACACATGAAGCAGAACAGTTTGGGTTTCGGGGAAATCAGCCAAAGTGAGGGTGTTTTTTTTTATATTGCCAGAAAAAATATTTATTTATCAGAAATGAAACAACCAAGAAAAAGAAGAGATTAATGTGTGGTGTGACCACCCTTTATTTTCCACTCTTTGTTCAGACTGTGTGCAAACGTGCTGCAGGTTGGAGAGAACCACAGCAGTCGCTCCTTATTGATGCTGAAGATAATATCTCATGACCTTTATTGAGCTACAGATCATGTGCTTTCCTGATGGTATTGAATCACGCGAACATTATTAATCCCTGAAGGCAAAGGGTTTCAAACACCACACGAGAATACGGGAAGACATGCGGAGCTACAGCACTCGACATGTTTGACCACCTGCGATAAAACAAGGAGACAGATATTTTAGCTTAACTATTTTAACTTACCAGATTCACACTTTTATACCTAAATTTCACCCACAGTTTCTTTACTCCCCACACTATAACCCCAGCAGCTCCAGACTGGGCTGCAGAAATGTTCCTTCATTAAAATGTAACCAGGGCAGCATGTGTCGTAAACTAAAAGCAGCGAGGCGACCGCTTCTTTTCTCGACCCTGTTGGATTTATTCCCGTCCCATCGCTGCCATCGACTCACTGCTGTAACCAAGTGAAACACATAACAGATCACTCACAAGTGCCATCAGCTTAGCAATCCTCATATTCACGATGATAATCTGTGAACATGATGTGTAAGTGTCAGACAGCTAAATCTAAATCCTCACACCTTTGTTCATACGTAAATCATTTAGCTGCACCTATCTGCTATAATATCAACTACTGATCTATTTCTGAGGAAGCCAATTAATGATGGCAGGCTTTCATTTGCTTTCAATAAAATCCTAATCCAGCTAATATCTAAATATTATGAAGCCTTAATACCTGATTATGGCAGAAATGTTCCTAAAATGTGATGCGGTTCAAGTGCATGTGCATTTCATGCATAGCTGCAGTATTTATGATTAATCTGCTGCCTAGTTTATTGATTATTTGTGTGGTTTTTTTTAACACAAAAGTAATCATTAATAATTAATTAGCAATTTCCCAGAAGTCACGATGATATCTTCAGAGAGCTTTCTGTGTTAGAATAATTGTCCAGTACGTAAATGAACTCAAAACATTTATTAGAAATCAAAAAACCTTTTTTAAAACTAAAACTTACTGAATTCATGATTTTCTTATACCCAAATTTTGACCAATAAAATGAATTTTCCTGTTCAGGAATGTAAGAAAATACTGAATTCAGCATCTCAGTCAGAAAATAATTTAGAAATCGTGCCACTGACTGATCGTTGCATCACATTGGCACCGGTGGTCACGTGATGTGCAGCTCTGCTGGATTCTTTTAGTTAAAGCCCCTTTTTCTCTTTTTACAATAACAGGAGCTGGTGCTCAGGGTCAGCCATTGTTTTTGAGTTATCTGCTTTATGTACAAAGCCCTGAAAGAGCAGCAGCTGAAAGCCTGTTTGCCAGTTAGACCAGTGACTGCTCCCATCAGCTGCCTTTGTCATCATTAAAGCCCCGAGTGCAGACCTGTGTGTCCAACAAGAACAGAGACACACACACGAGGTGCTTGTCAATATCATATGGTGATATTGTTGTGACTGACTGTAAATTCAGTAAGACACTATTTATGACCACGTCCATCTGGATAACTAAACATCATGACAGTGTTGTTACTGAAGAGCCATATGGATTTGATATGAATCTGTCATTCAGGGATCGATAAGTATCCCTCTTTGATTTACTTACTCATTTTCCTACAATTTCCTGTTCACGTGTATCTGCAGATATGAGCTGAGCTGAGTGCAGCACAGCGTTCCCCTTCCTGCTGCACTTTCTGTGAAGACAGTGTGGGGTATAAATGAGGGGCTGGCATCATCGGGAAGGAACGCTTTTTATAATATTAGATACTCATAAAAATATTAAGTGCATGGAATCTAAATGTTTATATCCTGATTTCTGTACAGCTGTGATTGTGATGTGGAAGTAGCTGCATTTATACACACATCCTCATATGTCATATTCTTATTTTCAGTGGCTCTCAGATGCTTCAGCTGTTATGTGAGCTGCAGGAATTAGTGGATAACTATAACTAAGGCCTGTTGCACAACGTGTTTACCTCTAAACTATCAAATTGCCTGACTGTGCACTGTCTCTGAGATCGAATAAATACATGAGTGATCACCTAAGGTTTGTTGGTTTCTTTTAGCAGTCTGTTTGTAGTATGAGTCATGCTGATCAATCACTTCTGAGTGAGCTTTTACTGCCTGCAGTCCAACAGTCTGTGCACGGTCCAAAAAATCAACACATCAGCCAGCACGCCATCTTCAAAGCTTCTGATCAAAGTTGTTGATCACAGCACAAACACGGATCTCACGGTTGTTCAGCTTTTATAAATAATGAAGTGATTTCAGCTCTTCATTAAGTCAGAAAACACTGTCGACTCTCTTTCGTACAACCAAACAAAGTCAGTGCAGCCTCCTGATGGAGTCCAGTGTAGTGTAGTGTTGGAGCTGTCAGTGAGTGTGTCATTCATGCTGGTTGATAACTGTGGAAACAGTCCCAATGAGTGCCCCCCCGATGATGTGATTACTTAATCTCATTAACCTCGGGTTTCCTGTAATTCAGAGGAGTAACTGCCTCCATAATTTGACACATCCTGTCTAATCATCGGATCCGTCCTCTGATCGCGCTCTCCATGGGGCGTAATTACATTCTTTATACTTTGTGTTGTCAGGGAATCAAACGAGGTGACTCTGACGCCACAGCTTACGCTGCAAAGTTTCTTTCCCTGAAGTGGCCAGGAGGTGGCACTGTTAGTGCAGTCGCTGCAGACTGATGGCAGCCTTAATGAGACTGCATTTAGAGAATTAAGTGTTATTAAGGCAGCTGTTGTAAATATAGTTATTGCTATGAGATTGAGTTTTATTTCTCTTTAATTCTGCCAGGTTAATCAGGTCTCTAGAACCATGTTCTCCTGGAGCTCCAGCAGCATTAATCCACAAACTACTGCAATAACACTTGTTTGTAGACTCTATTTTTTTTTTTTTTTACTATGATTTAAATGTTAGTGAGCATGTTTTTGCTTTGGAGGAAAGTTGATGATTGCTAACTGTGTTTGCCCCTCTTGTTTTTCTCTTTCTAGGTAAGTTGCTGCTCCTGCCTTTAAAACTTTGAGGGTTTGACTCCCAGGTGACAGTAGGAGGCCGTCAGGTGACAGTAGGACACTCTCAGGTGTCAGTGGGAGGCCGTCAGGTGTCGGGGAAAGGGTGAGCTCCTCCTGCTTGCACAGCAGCTCAAACTGACACGTGATGTTTCTTTTCCTGGTTTTTCAATCTGAAGTGTCTTCTTGTTTCTGTTAATGTAGTGGCACGATCAGACAAGGGAGTTTTGTATCTGATGACAGTGTGTCACTGTTCATTCTGTATTCCTCTGTGTGTTACGGTCTTCCAGTGAATGCAGCTTTTTATTTGATATAATAGTCGCTGGTACAACAGTGCTGTTGTTCTCTGTGGCATGAAGAGCTGCAGGGTGTCTGCCATCATGTCTGGTGTACTCGTTCTTCTGATGCAAAGCCAAGTGAGTAAACTGGATCTGCAGCTCGAGGCCATGTCTCTCTTTCTTTTTCTACTTTTATACCTCCGGGGAAATCTTGATGAGAGTAAGGAGCTGAATGTGCTTCACAGTTTGTTCCTGCAATCTGTGAGTCCACTTTGTGAGTTAGATTAGGGCTCAGATATTTTTGTTGTTATTGTTTTAACTTTTTTTTGGTTTATTTTGTTGGTTTTGGTCAACAAGCCATTCCAAAATCTAAATATATTCAATTTACAGTAACATAAATTACTATTGCTTAGGTGTCTTTCTTTATATACATGTATATATGTATATTATTATATACACATGCACCATATTTTGCATCAGGATCACATCCCTCCCACTGACATTTCAGTTTGTCAGTAATTGTAAGTTTTAAAGCCCTCGAGCTTGGTGCCATTTCCAGAAGTTGCCTGGCATGAGATGAAGTTATAAAAGCTGCTGAAGCTGTTTGTCCGCCAACCCTCACCGCAGGCAAAACAGCCAGCGAGGCGCCCTGCTGCATGAAAGGCCCTGCTCTCTTCTCATGAGACCCCTTCATTGCTGCTCTCTGTGATGCAGGTTTGCAGTTACTATCAGGCTTTTTTTTTTTTTTGTCTTTGGAGTGACAGGCTGGGGGTGAACTGCAAAGGGGCTGATGAGAGGGGAATGTGGAGGTGGAGGCCCCGTCACCCTGAGGACTGGGTGTAAGAGGAGGGCAAGCTGATTTATAGGACTCCTCTAATGGCACTGAGCACATATCATGCTGACAAAGTGGCTTCAGGGGCTTTTGTGGAGCAAACAGGGTCAAAGTGCCTTTAAGTTTAGTTCTTGTTCATTTGGCAGCCAGAAACAGCATCGTGGCACCACGGTGGAGCTATCACCATTACTTTAAATCACCTCGGCGAGGAACATCCCCACAGTGGCTACATTTTTAAACTTCTTCAGCTGGTAGTTGGGTCTGTTTAAAGTCTGAGAATGAGGGAGTTTTAATAAGCCGTGACTGAATTCCTAACAAAAAGAAACGCTGGAGCAGCCGGATTGAAGCTCCGCGGCCTCCGTGGAGAGAAAGTCAGTTAAGTGTGACCGTGTGCAGGTGTCAACATGGAGGCTGTCACCTGGGTTTATATGAGACATGGTCTGATGGGGTTCTTCAGTGATGATATGCACACTGAAAAAAGGTTTTGGTGAAATTCTTCAGTTTTATTTATTTGATCTCAATGCATAAAAGAAAATCATCAAAATCTTTCTTTATCAGATGAAAATGGATTTAAACAACTCAACCTTTAATTTGCTGCACTTAAAAACAGCTTTGACAAACGTTTCACACACACTATCATCCTTTCACCAGCACCAGACGTCTCAGTGTTACTCTCTACCCTCCCTCCAGAAACCAGAGGCGGCAGCAGCACTTACAAGTGTGGCTGCAGAAATCTCAGAGTCCAACACTGATTTTGATTTGTGGTGCAGTGACTTGAGGAAAAGGTTTTCCACATCCGGTTACGTGGGCGCAGTTTAAGGAATTTTAGTGTTTCCGCCCCTCGACTTGATTAGCTCAGGCTGCGTCTCCAGGTGTCGTCTCCTTTATCATCGTGTCCGGTGTCTTTACATGGTAATGAGCATTCCTGTCACTCACATGTCTGACGTCCTCCGACTTTAGTCCCTGAATTCCTTTTTTTATGGAATTCTGAGTAACTTGAGGATTAAAATAATCTAGGTTGATTTTTATCAGTATAACTTCTTGTTTATATAACAAGGACAATGCGTGTTTATGGTCTTTAATACAAAATTATAAAATGTAAGCACACCACATTTTAGCAGAGCTGCTAATTTACATCTGCAGTCCTGAGGCAGGTCAAATAAATGTGAAAGGTGAAAGTGCACAGATATACAGCAAAACACGCTCAACAAAGATAAAACTGAAATATAATTAAGACGTCACTTTAATAATAATTCACCATTTGAGATTTAAGTGTTGGGTATCTACAGTGGCCCTAATCATAACTAGTGAGCAGTGTTTACGTCCGTCTCCTGAGACTGCTGTGGCTGACCTGTGTGTAATCCACTTGTATTCTCAGCAGTTGAAGTGGATTCCAGTGGTGAGCCAGTATCGAGGCAACAAAAAAAAAAAGAATACCAGAGTATTAAAGTTCTCACACAGCTATTACAGAGGCATCTCGATCAGTATGTTCGGTATGTTCGGCAGTTCCTTCCTTGACAGTAAATCAATTAAAATGATCTTCAGTGGTGATCCAGAGTTTATGGGGAGGTCTGGTGATCTTTGTTGGAGGCAGACTGAGTGTGTGGGGATGTGGTGAGCGTGCAGCTCAGCAGCAGGTTGTATTTTTAGGGGAATATTCCTTTGAAATCCTTGAGTTTCTTTTGTTGATGTGTGTAACCGAGCAACTCCAAAATAATGTCAAAAGCAGAGGGCCGTTTGATGTTTTTATCATCTGACACTCTTGGATGCTCCGGTCAGGGATGTGTGCTGATGAGCGGTGAGCAGCTCTCACATCTGGACGAGTGTGTCTGTTTTTAGTGTTGTCAGTAGCGATGCTGTTGCCTCTGACCACCGTTCTGGCTCTGGACGTGCTCATATTTCTTTGGTGCGTCATGTTATTGTGGCTGCAGGCATTCCTGGCCTGCCACACCCTGCCATGGGTTTTGATGACTCATTGCAGTGGTCAGACACACACACACACACACACACACACTTACATTTCCGTTGCTACATTGTGGTTCCTCTTAATCATATGATGCTCCTATCTGATTTGGCCAAGTCTGGCATTCATCCATTTGCTGCTTTCTGAGTTGAGCATTTTAGGTGGAGGATTTTTTAAACCACCTTTGCACTGAGCTGCGTTTCCACTTTAATTGCTTTACGATCTCAGAATTTCCTCAGACAGGCTCAAGGATCCATTAGCTTCTCAGAGCGTCCGCCATTTTAGCTCAGGTCTCTGTAGACGACTTGAGATCCAAAGCTTTTATGCTGAGGACGTTATTTATGGGGGTTTGTGCAAAATCAGAAAAGACTTGCAGTCCAAATAGGTTTGCTTTGACTCTGTGATCCTTGTAGCTAAATTCAAAATAGCTGATTGGTGTGGAACAAGTTAGAAGTGGGTTACCTTAAAAAAGAAGAAGAAGAAGAATGTGATGCAACCATTTCCTGTCTTAAAATACGTATTTTCCCACAGTTTACCTGTGCATGAAGGATGAAGGATGCTGATCTCACAGAAAAATGCAGTCTTACATTCAGAAGTTGTTTCCCAACAACAGGAGGATACTACTGCCAGACTGCAGTAGATTAGAGATTAGATTAGAGATTAGCTGCTACTGAACAAACAGGAGGAACGTACAGCACAAAGCTGAAAAAGGCTGCAGCCATCAGAAAGTGCCGGAGCTCAGGAAGAATAATATGCAAATGAGGCCCAGCCAAGGAAAGCTAACGAGTCTGCCATTTATGCACAGTCATTATCCACTGAACATCAAACAGCTTGAAATGCCCGTCCGGTCCTGATACCACTCATGACGCTTGTTTGAGTGTTTGTGATCTGCTTCCTGTTTATCACCGCTGCTGCATCAGAACAAGACGCTGCAGCATTCTGCTGATGTGAAGTCAGGAAAGCTTGAATGGCCTCATGGGCTGCCTGTTCATTCATTTACACACATGGATGACTAGTGTCGGTCCCAGGTGGTCTTAAATCAAGTGATCATTGTGTGCAGCTAAAGGTGTCTACAAGCTGTGAGAGTGAAGAATGAGTAACACCCAGATCATTTCAAACCCACACTTTGCATCTTGTATCTGATACATATATCTAATAAACATGTGTCCTGTTTGATATATTTAGACTGTAATGATCACACTCACTGAGTCAGAGGCTGTGACACACAGCTGCGTTTCCTCTTCTGTTTGTTGTCGTGCTACATCCTCCTTGGTGCTGTTGTGATAACAGCATAAAGATGCTTCATACAAACACGCTTCTGCTGCCAAATCAAGTAGATTCTCTTCTTTGTTGGAACGCCAAACATTTTATTTATTTATTTATGTATTTTTGTTGGAGGACCTTGACTCTGGGCAGCTTTGAACCTCTGTCAGCGTGATGCAGGGGCGATGTTTTGGAGCTCCGTTTATAACGGCACTTCTTTCACATCGGTCATTTTTCATCTGGGACAGCGACACAGTGTTTATTATTAACAGAGACTTGTTACTGCGAGCAGAGACGCAGCTGCAGGTTAAATTAGTTACTTCTTCTTAACCACTGATAAAAAAGCTTAATGCTTTCTATGGATTGTAGATTTTGTTACTTAAGAGATTTTAACATTAAAATCAGTGTCAGACATGGCTGACAAGTTTATCTATCCACCCACCCATCCATCCATCCATCCATCCACCCACCCACCCACCCATCCATCCATCCATCCATCCATCCATCCATGCATCTATCCATCCACCCATCCATCCATCCATCCATCCATGCATCTATCCATCCATCCGTCCACCCACCCACCCACACATCCATCCACCCATCCATCCACCCACCCGCACATCCATCCACCCATCCATCCATCCATCCGTCCACCCACCCACACATCCATCCATCCACCCACACATCCATCCATCCATCCATCCATGCATCTATCCATCCATCCTTCCACCCACCCACACATTCATTCATCCATCCTTCCACCCACCCACCCACCCACACATCCATCCATCCATCCATCCATCCATCCATCCATCCATCCATCCATCCATCCATCCATCCATCCATCCATCCAGGCAGTTCAGTAAGCAGAAAGGCTTCAGGACTTAACAGAGCAGCATGCTGGAAGCATGTTTTAAGTGCAATAGTTGCAGAATTTATCACCACATGTGTGTGAACTGTTTAAGCAACAGTGGTCCCGGCATTTTCCCACTGCTCCATTTCCAAATGTCAAAATGCAGACTTGAATTTAACGACCTGGAAGACGACTGTACAACTTAAATGACTTGCTATAAAGTACGCACTGGAATGCAGAGAGCATTTATCTGCCAGTGGAGTTGAATGGGTTTATTTTAAAGCAGCCATTGTCACTTTGAGTTGTCTTCATTCCCTCGACCTTGGCCGTTGCCACCATGGCAATGAGTTCTCATTGTGACTTAAAGTGGGCTTCAATAAACTAACTACATTATATGAGTCAGGTACTGAGAGCTTCACTTCTCTCCATCTGGGATTCTGTGGTGGAAAACCAAACAAAAACACCGTTGTTGCTGCTGTTTTGTTTGAAATAGAGCCACAGAACAGGTAATGGGGAGCACATGGCGATAAAGCCTCCGCATCCAATGAACCAACTCAACACAGACCTCAAGGTTTTCGATCTCTCCCAGTACCACTAAATTCTTGTGTTGTGAGAGGTCTGTTTTCTCTTACCAGAAGAGTTTTTATCTGCCATGCAGCAAGAATTTATCCCTGCTAGTGAAAAAGGCAGCAGTTCAGCCTTATTTATGATTTGTGATTCATTCTTCCAGACATCTTCACTTAACGCTTCAGTATATCATTTCTAGAACTATGACAGCCCATCAAAATAGGATGGAACTGGCAGCACATCGTTTGCCTGGTATGATCCACAGCGGAGCCTCGTCTGGCACGAGAAATAATTTGCACTGATTGTTTTAACGTTGCCCCATAAGGGTGGTGTTATTTCAATCTGCAAAATTCAGTGGTGAAAAAAGACTTTCCGATGTATCCTGATGCATCTGTGGCAAGGTTTGCCTCTCCCGCACGCTGTTATTCCGAGTAATCTCTTATGAAACGTTGCTCCCAGTGGAGCAGGAATCTGTTTGCCATCAAGTTTCTTGACAAATGGGGGTTGACATATAAACAGGCAAAAGTTGATTTTCATGAAGGAGATTAAAATATGAGTGCTTGGAAGAATAATTAGAAAACTTAGTCATTTCATTGCTTCTCTCTAAAAGTGATTGTGATCGTATTAATGACTGAATGACTGTTAAATGTTGCAGCTGCCAGAGAGGAGAAGGAAAATTAGGGAAAATTAGGAAAAATCACCATCTCCTGCAGACATTTTCCAAACCTCCTGTTCGTATTTTTAGCTACTGGCAGCTGTCATTACCCTGGACCCCATACTGCTGTTTGGTGTCGTTGGGTCTCGGAGAAGGTTGAGTAACACGGACCTAAACACAGGCGCAATTGTCTTCTCTTATGGGGAAATCCACGAGTTGATGGCTTTTCCATTTAGGTTTGTGGAGTTGGCTGGCTGGGGATGTGGGCTGAGAGTGTTGAAAGGAAAGCAGGGAGACCAAAGATTATACACTGTTTGTGCTGAGTCTTTGACCTTTAGGTTCAGTCTCTGAATAGCTTAGAAGAACCTTTGGAAAGAATTAGTGACTGTGACTGTGTATTATATTGGGCAGATTCAGTAGTTAAACATACAAAGACAGCTTTTCATTCTGTACTCGTGTGTTTTGTCAAAGTGACATTTTCAAAACCTCTTGCCTTCACAAAGCTGAACATTGCCACAGCTGGCCCTATTATGTGCTGTTTGTGTGCATGGTGGTTATCACCTCAGGCCTATGGTTGTATCATCCCTGTATCAGACGTTTATCTGTCAGCTTGTTTCCTCCTGTTCTTACGAATCCACAAATCTGTCGGAGAGGTGATTTTTTCCCCCAGTTTATTTGAATGTTAAAGTATTGTTACACAGAATATGTGATATTCTGCAGTATGTTTGATTTCCAGATGACTGGATCACTGCATGCTACTGATAACATCCCAGTCAGGAGGGATCAGAGTGAAACTCACATTATAGATGTTATAGGTCTATTACTTATCATATCTCTGCATCTGATGCTGGCTACAGTCATACATTAGAGTGCTGCACATTTTTAAATCAACATTGTTTTATTGAAAATGTGTCAATCTGATTATTTCTACATTCTCTATGGTAATTCTTTAATTAATTTTGTAAATAGATATAAATATATTTACAAAAACTTCAAGAAGCTCCTATTATTTTTGTTGTTTATGTCTCCAGTGCTGTTGGTAAACTTTGCTCTTGTCTTCCTCACCTCAGACTGGTGAGGAAGGATGAAGATGAGCACCCAGTGATGGTGATTCTGTGTGTGATGCAGTTTTTTTAGATCATCGGCTCTGTTGTTTCCTGTTTGGCACCCGCAGTGAAGCAACAGCATTGAAATGGGCTCACATTAAGTATCTAGATATGGATAATAGCTTGCATGTTGTAGGTCTGTTTTATGGTTATATAATGTCAGCTATTACTAATTAGATTTTTGCCTTTTATTGTCAGATTTGTGTATAAATAAACTGCATAAATATTGAGGAAAATTAAGCAAGGAAATAACTGATTGACTCAGTAATTCTTACCAATGATAGATTCAAGAAAACAACAACACTTTTAGATTTAGACAACTGAAGCTGTGGATGCAAACACAGATTTTTGCACATCCTGTTTATGAGCTGGCTGAGGTGGCAGAAGGTTTGGTAGCAGCAGCGCTGCCCATTACCCACACAGGCTGCAAACCTCCTTTACTCGGCTCCGTTTGGATCCTTTTTTGTTTCTGTTTGCATCCTGTGTGCACACACCCCTTTGGATTCTCCTCCTCTCTTCCCTCTCGCCTCTCATCCACACTTTCTCTTTCGACTGGGGACTGAGGAGGTAGGAGGGGTTCTGAGCATCGCTGTTTCTCCATGCTGACTCATGATGATAACTGGGTAGATAAATCCTTCATCAAAGTGAATCCAGGGATGATGTAGAATGACCTCTTTTTCACAGGTCTACTTTGAGATTTGTTTCTGCATGTAAATACTGTAGATTGAAGTATTTGTAGAAGGAATTCCTTGAGGATCTCAAAAAATATTGAAGGAAGACATAATGGTGGCTGGAATGGTAATGCCGTTAGCCAACCTGAAAGCAATCTACGAGCTTCTCTTCAGAGATGGCGTCATTGTGGTTAAGAAGGACAGGCGGCCACAGTCCATGCACCCTGATCTCAAAGGGGTGACCAACCTAAAGGTGATCCGCACAATGGCCTCTCTCAAATCTAAAGGCTATGTCAGGGAGACCTTTGTCTGGAAACATGGTTATTATTATCTGACCAATGAAGGAATCCTGTACCTGCGAGATTACCTGCACCTGCCTCCAGAAATCATGCCTACAACTCTTCACCGCATTTGTTGCCCTCCATCTTCTGCTCGAGTCCAGAGAGTGAAAGGCCAAACATCTTCCATGTCAGAACTGAAGGCCAGAGGAATAAAACAGGATTTGATGGACAGGGACATTTACCGCCACAAGAAACAACCTGACAGGCTTCCCAAAACCTTCAGAGGCTCCTACCAGTTATCAGTTGGTCAGCCTAGAGTTCAAAACGCTCCCTTATTCAAGGTAGACAAAGACTTCCGCAAAGAAGAGGAAGGCCACCGTAAAGTTTTCAAAGCTTCTCTTCTCCACCATGAGGACGAAGCCACCAGAGGTCATCACTCAGTCGAGGAGGCCAAGGAACCACCTCCTCAAGGTCTCAATTCTTCTTCAGTTGTGCCAAAGTTTCCCAGAAAGATCCAGACCGTTCAGATGACTACCAGTGTCCCAGTAACAGAAGTCCTGCAGGAATTAGTGAAGAACGCAGCTGCTGAACCACAAGCAGCTTATGAGTCTGTAAGTGTATCTATGGAGAAGGCTACAACTGAGGAACCTGAAAAAGAACCGATCCCAGATGCGATTAGAAGAGAAACCAAATATCTGTCCTTGGGGGCGCTCGAAGAAGTGCTAGCTGAGGGTGAATGTGGCATACACATAGTAGCGGACCCCCAAACAAACCCTCTGATAGAAGAGCTTATTGATAATGAAGAGAAGGATGACGATGTTCTCGAGGAAGTGATCATCTCTGATGTAGTGACAAGAGAACCCCACAAGAAGTTTCCATGTGATGTTGAGGAGAAAAAGCATCTGACTGAGGTTTTCAGCCCTGTGGATAAAAGTGAAACATCTGAGTGTGAATCTGAACACGACTCAAACAAACCACTGCAAACAGCAACGGATTCTGACGTTACTGATACCGAGAACAAGAAAGTCAAGGAGACGGTAGTTTCTGCAGAAGTCATCTTGAAGTCTCGTGCTGCTTCTGAAACCTCGTCCACTGCGGCCACTAAAGCAGACTGTCCCGTCCCTGTAGTCCCACCAGAGTGTCCATTCTCTGCTCTGAAGGTCCTTCTGCTTCAGGCAGATTGTACCTCTGCCACAGAAGAACCTGAAAAAGGTCAAGATGTTCAGAAGACCAAGCCTGACTTCACTGAAGGTTTGAGCTTCCTCTACCACCTCCCCCTCCTCCTCCTCCTCTGTTTCTTCCTCTTTCCTTTGCAGTAGAGGCTATCTTGATGTTGCTATGGGCACTGCCTCTGTTTATGTGGATGATGGAGGGATAATTTAATTTTGTATCTCTCAGATACGTGTAATGGTCCTGTCATTTTTCATGTAACTAAATAACAACAAACTGCCAACCGGTGGCTTATGACTAAATCTGAGACATGCACATGTTTGCATACTGCGTGTTAGTGAGGAGACATTTATGACAGTTATATTTTTGAATGCATAAGCTCTTATTTCATTTACATATGTGTAACATCTGCTTACTGGACTCACTGTGACTAAAACTAACTCTGTAGAACTGTTAAGAACTGGACACACATGCATAGATTACATCTGAAATTACTGCATGTTCAAGCTGTCAGGCAGGTTTTCCTGCAGTCAGAACTAAAAACAGTGTGTCCTGTTCCCCATTAACAAACCAGTAATTCATTTAATATTTAATGAACATCTTATTCCTTCTGTTATCCCTCAAAAGTATATTTATACAGCACGCTTAATTCCAGGTAGAAGCATAATGTGCTGCATAAACAACAACAGAGACTGCAGGACAACAATATATAGATCATGAAAAACTGAACCAAAAGAGGCAAAATAACATTAATTAGTAAAATAATTACCTGGTTTTATAACTGCTCAAAACAAACGAGGCAGGAAGAAATAGATATTTAAAAAGATAATTATTAACATTGAAAATATGTTAAAAATCATAAGTTAAAATCAGTAAATTTGATAAAAATCAACAAATTAAAAATAATAAAACAATCTGAAATCAGGTAAAAATAATATTTAAAAGCAGGAACTACACAAATGCTTTAATATCGGTTTGAAACACCGGTCATGTTGAACCACACCTTGAAGCCTAAAAGATAAAGCTTCTCTGGATTGATGGAGACCCGGGGGAATACCTGGAGGCCTGTTCATGCTGGCTCATGGCTTACTAACTATGGGGCTTCAAACAATTATAAATCTAACTGGAAGGCAATGCAGTTACTGCTGTATGAGCGTAAAACTCTGGCCACTGGAGTCTGGGGCAGCTGCGGCTGATTAAAGACAGTTTGAAGTCCACGCACACCTTTGCAGAATCCTGCTGAGACGTCAACGTGTGTCTGTGCGACTGATTTGAGTTAATTCGGGCATCTGCTGTTCTGCAGCTGCGTGCACTTCACTTCCACCTCCTCTGTGTGGATGTGTCTCCTCATCTTACAGAACATATTGGCTTTCATTAAAACTTCCCAGACCTGCTATTTACAAAGACCATAAAGACTTGTAAAGATTTTGATCATGATGAATGCTTCTGCATAATCCACAAATTGAATTCCCTGGTTCTACCTTTTTAATATACATCTGCCTGAGAACTTTCCATTGTCGGGGCTGATGTATGACTCAGCAGAGCCTGGAAAAATGCGAGTGCCATTAAGCCACACTCAGCTTTTCCTGCCTGTGCGTCCACAAAAAGGGCGAAGCAGCAAAGCAGTCCAAAACAGAATATGTGGCATTTGCCACCTTTCATCTAACCTTCACTCAGCCCAGCCAGCAGAGAACATGAACTCCAACATTTAAAAAAGACCATACTGTACTCGAGTGGATTAGCCACAGCAGAACACAGTGTGCAACCTGCTGACTCCTACTCTAGTATGTGCTGCACTTTTCATGTGATTACAGAAACAAAGAAAAATCATCAGGAAACATCTTTTTTGGCTTTGATGGAAATGAATTTTTCTAGAGACTTTATGGAGGCTTTGATTCAACACGGCCAAGGTAGGAAGTCTTTATTATTGCAACAGTTCTGTCTTCTTACCAAAAGGTGTCAGCACAGAAATGCTTTATGGCCGGTCTGCGGCGGACCAGAGAGGGTGAAGCAGGTATGGGTGTGTCAGTAGATCAGATAACAGCCGAGGAACGGCCTTTGTGTCTGTGATTAAGTATCAACAGACTTTAAAAAAACACAATTACATGTTTATTGTCTGATTTATTTTTGATCCCAGAAGAAGTAATGTGTGTTTATTTAGAGATTAAGAGCAAAGCAAATTATAGTTCAGAACTCTGAGACTGAAGACCTGGAGTCAGACACCACCCAGGCTGCCGGGATGTGTCCGGGATCAGGTTTCCTGCTGTAAAATACGGAGGGGTGTGGGCAGCAGGACGGCCTCTGACTGGATGCTTCACGGTGAAGAAGAAGCAGACCTGGGTGGGTTCAGGAGTAATGCACAGCTGCATGGATAACATATCTTAAGATGCCCTTTGCATCCTTTATCTGCAGGGCTGCAACCAATAACCTATTTCTTTCTGTGTTGATTAGTTTTTGGGCACATTATTCAGCTGTTTAAAAAAAGAAAAAGTGGAAATATTGTTTGAAGAGCAGCCTAAAAATAAAGAGAACCAACTTTTAATTATATAGAACAAAAAAAAAAAGGGAGAAAATATGTGCATTTGAAAAGTTTTCTTAGTGAAAGACCATCGATATCGCAACACTTTGACTATTAGAGAACTTTTTCAGGACTTTTTTGCACTTTAAATAGCATATGACCAGCATCTTAGATCACACTTCTGCACACATTCCTCCAATCTCATTGTACATCCTGTATAATGACAATAAAGGCATTCTATTCTATTCTAGTCTAGTTCAAACATATTGTCAGAGAACTGAGCTAATACGTGTCTGATCTGATTAAAATGTTCCATCTGCGACTCTTTAAAACAAAGCCGAGCTGCAGCAGTCATACAGACTGATGCATATCCTGTGGACACGGGGGCACAGCTGCACTGTTGCCAGTTTTTTATGGCTTTCACAGAGCAGCCTTTGTTATAGCTGGCAAAAGTCACGTTTTCCACTCTTTGTCTAAATCCTGTAAGAAAATGTGAATGTGTCCCTGGGAGTTTTTCTGAAGCCCTGCACATGGAGCCCGTCCAGCGGCGCTCGCAGAAACCTCCACGCATGAGATGCTGTTTCCACTGAGGAAAGCCTCACAAATTAAACCAAACTCGCAGCGCTGAGTAGTTTCGTACTTCCCAGCCGTGCCTCCGCTTTTCTCTCTCTCTCTCCCTCTCTTTCCTTTTTTTTGCTGCCTTTACTGCACGCCCCCCCCGTGTTTTTATCAGAACATAATGTCATGAGGTCAGCTTTGACTCTTTGGCAGTTCTGCATTTTCTCTAAAAGTTGTGAAGACGCTGAGAGAAGATGGACTTGTGCTGTTGCTTCTGCCCAGGACCCCCAAATGGTAGGTTTGATTTTTACCAGGAATCTTTTCTCAGAGATTTTTAAGGATGCTGCATCAACAGTAAACTATGCTGAGAGTAATTTCGTTCATTATGCTCGCCATGTGAGGACGCTGCCGCTCCCAGTGTCAGTTTTTTTAGATTTAAAAAAATCTCTGACATTCCTCACATTGCTTCCCTGACCTTACCTTTGCTGTTATGTGAATGTTCGGCATTAATATCGGAGGCATTTTAACTGAAACTTTAAGAACTTCTTACTTAATTAACTGTGTATCCTTGTGGATTTTGGCTGTATCGCTTACGTGGGAGTATGCAGAATATGCATCACAATATGGGAATCATTGAGCGAGTGCATACCATGTGAGAAGAGGGGGAGTGGGCTGGCTCCTCCCACGAAGGAGTGGCAGAATTAATTTATTCCAGACGTCTCTGCTGCTCCCCTGGATTTATTCCCTTTGCTCAATCCTCACTGTAACTGATTGCCAAATTGCAGTGCCAGTTTCTGAGGCTTTGGGGATTTGGTTGACATTTTCAAGCAGAGATCATGTAAGGTCTCTCCCAACACTGTAGACCAACAGCACCCACTTACACAGAGCTTTTCCTCCTTTGTTGCAGCTACACTTCTGCTTCTGGATCAGCTACTGGTCTTTGGAGCAAATTTTAAATGCATTCAATCTGTGCCTGAACATTTTTCTTAAGTATAAGTCCTACACATGCTCCTGTATATGCTTCTTTATATAGATTGACACAGTGCTCATGCCAAAGACAGCATGAGGTTGAGGTTGTCTCGTCTATTTTTGCTTTTTTATGGTGCACTGTTAGTGTGCGGCATCATGTTGCTGTAAATGTGTGAGGGTGACACTAATCTTGGCTTTGTGTGTCTGGGTGTCTGCACACCAGCCTAATATCATTTCCATTGTTCATCAGACATCAGAGACACTGGCAGCGATGCTGTTTTACCTCCAGCAAGGTTTATTATTTGTGATGCAACAGGTGATGTGCGTGTATCCCTGCAGGTGTAGTGAGTCTCTCACACCTTTGGCTTTGAGTCAGGCTGGTGAGGAGGAGCTCCCACAGAGGAATTTGCTTGTGATCGTTTGTGACAGAGCGGCATTTTAATAAAGCTGACTGACAGATCTGAAAATGATTGAGCTTAAAGAGGCATCCTCGGAAGGCGCTCAGTCCGGTTTGAGAAAACATTTTCCCTCGAGGCTTTTCTGCGTTTTAACAGCGGTGCCAGGATTAGATGGCGAAAAATGAAAAGAACTTGAAGATTTAGAGGCGAACAATGCAGCTGGTAGATCAGAGATGCTGAAACGGTTGGTTGTAAAATAGGATCCAGTTTAATCAGGCTTTGGGAAGCTTATACACACTGGATGTGCTGTCCAAACATGAGGAAGCCATTAGAATTACGGGGAATTGTGGAGTTGCATAAGGGGAATGAATTGATAGGGAGTGGGCTATTATGTGTAAAATAAAGATGGGAGGCATGGCTTCAGTATAAATATTTGGAAAAGGCGGAAGGGGATTGGCCTGGGATGGTCTGTGACTCGTAAACCGCGATGGAAACTGGGCTTCAGTGGGTAAAAGAAAACTTATGGAGTGAATTAGCTGGAAACTTTGACAGTGGCTCACAGTGGCTTTTAGTTTGCTTCTTATCAAGGCTGACCTGAGTCAGCGCGCTCTGTGTGTGTGTGTGTGTGTGTGTGTGTGTGTGTGTGTGTGTGTGTGTGTGTGTGTGTGTGTGTGTGTGTGTGTGTGTGTGTGTGTTTTTGTCAGTCACACAAAACAGACTCATATATTATTAACTCCTGCAGATAGGCTGCGGCTAGGAAGAAAAGCAGAGAGCCAGATCCTGTAGGGGAAAACCAGTGGACTCGGACTGTGGAGGGAGACAAAACTTATTTTAACTCCATAAGCTGCGCGTGCTGCTGCAGCTACTTTTGAAAGAAATGCAACTTTAAATGACTTGAAAGTGAATATATAAGAAAAAGCGAGGGGAAAAAGCAGAGAGTTAAAAGGGGGAGGGAAAGAGTGCGGGAGTGAGAGAGATCAGCCACTTCTGCCGGAGGACTGAGTCACGGAGCAGAGAGGAGAGGGAGGGGTGCGCTTTCGTTCTGCTGTCTTGTAAAAGTCGTGGACAACTTGGCTGCAGAGCTCGTTTTAAAGTCCGGAATGGCACCACACCCCTAGGCGCTCCCCTGCGCCTCCCCTTCACTCTTCCCCCTACACCGTCCAACCCCCCCTCCTCGCTACCCTCCCCGACCCTCCCACCTGTCTTCAGAGCCTGGGACTCTCCACTTTCTACTAGGCCCGATGCCGGCAAGCCCCCCTGGAAATGTGTTCCCGGCCCTGGTGGTTGTGGGTCACGTTGTTACCTTGATCGTTTTCTGGCAGTGGAGAGTACGCAAGAAGCAAGGTAAGAAAAGCTCGAGAACCTCATCGTTTCGAGGCTGACGCTTTTCCTTTGCAGACAGTTCGCTGCCGGCTGTCCTCCTCTGTCCTCTCTCCCGTCCTGTGTGTTTTTGCAGCACACACTCCTCTCTCTGCCTCACTAACCCCCCCTCTTTTTTTTTCCCCTCACACATCTCAGTTTCCTGTGGTGTGGAGATGTTGCAGTTAACCCTGTAAACGCTGGTTGGGATGTGATGACGTCTGGAGTGTTCTTAGGGAGTCAGAGCTCTGATATGCACTCCTCAGCTTCAGCTTTGCTCCTAAGTTGCAGTTTTTCCCCTTTTGAAAATGTTTCTATCGTTTCCAATGATTTTTTCTGCCTCTGCACATGTTTGGCTAAAGATGTATGTGTGTAACTCCCTCGAGGTGACTCCATTTAACTTTAAGCTCTCCACTTTTCAGAGCTACCTAAGTTGTGGAGACTGCTGCATTGTTAACGTGCTGGTTCAACCTGTTTGGTCTTGGCATTTCGTGCCATTGTTAAGTTAACAATATCTTTCTCACTTACCAACAACGCCGCAGGCAAAGGAGAGGAGTTGCACAGTGTTTGACCAAACTATGCAGCCTAAAGGTTACCTGCAGACGTTTTAACGTCCCGAGACACACCTCAGCAAGGCCCACGTTACTGTTGACACAGCTTAACACTGTGGTGGCCGTCAAACACACCTTTGCAGGTGACACACCCTGAGGTGCTTCAAGGGACTGACAGTCTGCAGGTAGGAAAAAAGGACAATTGTTTTTTTTTTTGCCTCTCAAATGAGAAACCTGTTTGGTCACCGAGCGCTTTAACACCTGTGGATTTACAGGATGCTCGAGCTGCATGAAACAAAGTGGCCTTGAGTTACATCAAAACTCACTTAAACAAAACAAAAAAGCATCGTGGAATAGTTGTTGTGCTAAAGCATTACTGGACTCTTATCCCTCCCACTGCTCTCAGCTGTAAACTACACAGTCACTCTGCAATCAGGTGGAGGAGGGCGCATCTCGAGGAGATAAGAGCAGTTATCACAACATTCCTCACATTATGACCAAATAAATGACTTTCACAGCATATTGGAAACTTTTTTTCTCCTAAAACAAAAGTGCACATGCACCGACTTTCGAAAAATATGATCAGAACATGAGCGAAACACACATTTACCCTCATCCCCTCCGTATCTGTATGACCTGACTTCATGTGGTTTGTAAACTGCACGCAACTGAGGCACCGATCAAAGGTTGCCAGGAAGTGTTGTTTGACTGGTAAATCGTGTGCCAACACCGCGCTGCGAAACTAGGCCGCGTATCATCACCAGCTTCTGTCGATATCAAGGTGATTTGCATTTGAGGAGATCTGCTTTCAGTGCCGCAGTGCAGACAGTAGGGCTGCACATCAGGGGGGGTCATATTCTCTCTTTAGGGAATCTTCTGTACTCCCATTATGCATTTTAAACATGGGGAGGTGGTGTCATGATCAATAACAGGCTGTCTGTTCAGTTTTCAGTTTAAGGACACAACCTGTGTCCACTTGTGTAAGCTGAACTGGAGCAACAAGGTGCCTTTGACACAGGGGGAAGGTGGAAGTAGGTAAAAGGGACTTCACCCAGAGCCAGGTTTAAAAAAAGCTCACACATGGTGACTGACTAATGTAGTAAACTCGACACTGAGGACGGGGGACTGTGTATCCTGGATACAGTCATAGCAAATGCTCATTTAGATCCTTGGGACCTTAAAGGAATCCAAGTTCATCAGCTTTATTAGAGGCTTCTGCTCATCTTGATCCGTTCTTTGTTACCATTTAATGCCCTTCCCTGTAAACTTCAAAATTTCCTTTTATTATTCTGTGCAAAGGTCCTTTAAGACTCTAAATATTAGGAAGCTGCAGTCGCACCACTATAAAAATCCTTAACAAGAGGTCTAATCCATGCAGGAAACCACACCCAAATCTGCACCAGTGTTAATGGAAGACCCAACAGACTGGCAGCCGTGTCTGCTAAACCACACGCCACACAGACAGCGCAGCGTAGGATCGGTTTCAGAGTCTGTCTCGTGGTGTTCAGCTGTGACTCACTTTCCTGCCTCCTTTCACTGTGGCGGTAATAACAGAGGGAGGGAGGACGCCCCGCTGGGCTATAACTGAAAACTGAGAGAACATGCTGTTACTAAAGGACACCAAAACAATCAACAACACACACCCACCGTGTCCCTACATGCCCTTCCCAATACCCAACCTCACATAAAGCGTATTAGTGGTAAACTTCAGTAGTAGTCGGCTTCATTGTCTGTCATACATACGTTACAGTGTGTGTCCCTGCTGAGGCAGGGCTGCGGCTCTTATCTCTGTTCATATTTCACAGGGTGAACTAGAAACCGTGTCCCTGTACACGCCCAGATCTTTTCTTGTAGGTCACTCGCTAAAATCTTGGGACACATGCAGTACTGTGCAAAAGTCTTGAGCCACCCCTCATTTCTTTGTTTTGGGAGGAAAATACATGCAGCAGTTTATTGAAAAATGTGCAAACATGCATGGAAATACAGTATCTGAGGCAACAAGTCCAGGCTTCTTGAAGGACATTCAAAGCTCTTCTTTGGATGTTTCTGCCTTTTGTTCTGCTGTCACTGTCAGGCTCAGAAATGAAGCTGACAGCTGGAGAGCAGCCCCAAACCACGACAGGGCCTCCACTGTGCTCTGCAGATGGCTGTACACACTCACTGCTGCACCTCTCTCCTGACCTCCTCCAGACCCGTCCAGTTCTACTCTAATGTGGCACTTCAGCCTTTTCTCCTTATTTTCCTTACTTAAGAATAGCTGGTTGACAGCCACCCTTCCACTGAGACCATCTCTGATGAGTCTTTGGTGAAAAGCAGATGGATTAACTGAAGGGCCATGTGCATCTCTCAGACCCTGTCAGGTCTTTGTTTTCTCTCTACTGTCTTAAAGGCGTGAGTTTCAGATACTGTGGATTGCTTTTTAGACCTGCCACTTCTTCTTTTGTCCTCCACTTCCAGTTCCCTCAATCTCCTTTTTTAGGACAAACTGCACACCATGCTGAGGTATGCCAAGTTTTCAGCTGTTTCCCTTTCAACAAAGTAACTAATGATACAACTTAAAATTAGTTCTTTGTTATCTGTAGACACAACACGGTTCATCCTGAGAGTAATTTCTGGTATTTTATTGCTTAATCTGCAATCTTGAGGTCAGATTGTACATTAAAAAAAAAAATTCACCCTGCAATAAAAATAAATATAATTCCTGTCATAAATTAATTCAGGGTCAGGGCAGTTGTATTCTGCTCGTATGATTAACGAGGAGCCAGCACCTTTTCAGCTATGTGAAATATTTCTTAAAGTTGCGCAAAGAAAGACATAAAAACAAGCCTCTTTTGTTGGGATCTTTATGAGCCACAGCTGCTGTGGATGTGGAGGGAAAGTGCTGATTTATTACCGGGTGGGGGGTGAAGCGTAATAATGTGTGCGCCGTCAAACCTGTACTCTGCCCTCCTGTGAAACAATGAAACGAAGCATTTGTCACCGCCGGCAGTGTTCGTGTCTTCCCAGGAGTCATTCCTGTTTCTGATTTGCATTAATGGGAGAGGGGCGGTTATGTAAGCTTGGGAAAGGCAAAGTTATCACACATGCTAAAATAAGGACTCTGTGCCGTCCTCGGCATGCCCCTCTCAGGCGCGCCTCAATGGCACACATAGCATGAAGGAAAATGACATCGGAGGAGGATGGAGCAGCCGGGAGCTCTCCGCTTCATCTCGCTGAACAAAACGAGTGGGCCGGGCTTGTGACAAAGTGTCTGCAATCTGACTCGAGCCTGTTTTCTCTCCTCCATGTGGCTCTCAGAGAGAGGGAGAAGTTTTGAGGGCTGGTTACTACACACTCGAGAAACGCGCGAGTCGGGGGGTGTTTTCGAAAACGAAACTCCAGCGCGCACCGCGTTTACGCGCCGCACAAACGCACACCGGGATGGCCGAAGTGGAGGACACGGCGCAGGCTGTCGGGCCGTCTTGGTACGGCGGGCTGGAGCGCGGATTTTTTTATCGACAAACTAATTACATCCATGAAATGAGCTGCGGAGAAGTTGGGTCTCATCTCTACAGCCGAATGTGCTGCGCAGGTAGGTCCGAGCGCGCCGCCGCTCTCTCCATCTCTCGGCGATGGTAATAGGAGGAGGCTCCGCTTGGGAGGGGCTGCTGGGCTGCTGATGGTGGTGATGTTAACCTTTTCCATGCCTCCACCCAGAATACAACAAGCCCCGAGGGCCAAAACAGTGGCCGTCCAGCTCTCTTAGTGGAAGTTTAATTATTGACACAGCCAATTACTATCCTGGTATTTTTATTAGTTTTTTTTTGTTGTAATTTATTTCCCATATTGTCTTTTTGAAAAAAGAAACTTGTAAAAATGAACTGACATCTTTTAAAGTCTTTCAGCTTTTCATTCAGGCAGCACAGAGTCGACCACAACAGATAAACATGGATTTGTGTCGTGATAAATACCATCCTGTTTGCTGCTGTATCCAGGCAACAAATTCAAATAAAGTAAACATATAAATATTACAGATTTATAGAAATCAAAAGTAAGGCAATATTGTTTATGAGCAGCATCAGTGATGACAGTCTGATAAACTGTAGATCAGTTCATCAACAGAAAATTAAGCAGCAACACTTCTGGATAATAAGTCATTTATTTAAAGGTTCTTAGGTGATTTCTTTTTAAACTCAGCCTTTTTCATGCCCCTCTTTGGGCTCAGTTCACTTCACTATGTTCTTTGTTTTAATCCTTCAGAGGTCTGAAATGCAGAGAAAGCTCAATGAAGTGTTTACACGGTTACTTTGTTTCCCTCTGTGTGGCTTCTTGACGCGATCACTTGTACCAACATTTAAATTTAAATACAACCCCCCCCCCCCCCACCCCCCAGTGACTGAGTAAACAGTGAGTTTGTTGTTCTCTGGCTGAACCTGAGTAATCAGAAGAAACTGTTCTTAATGTTTGTGTTTGCCTTCTGATAACACCCTCTGAATGTGAGATGTTTTATGGACTTTGACATTTGCAGCTCTCAGCAGAAATCCCCCCCCCGCACTTGGTGTTTCCCAGATGTTTTGGGGCCAGAACAGTACTCTGATGGACTCTCAGCTACTGTGTGTTTTTACTGGGTTGTCATGGCAACCATGTACACAGCCCAGTCTTCCCAGATATAAAAATCATTTACCCACAGACGTGTGTAAACACTGCAGGGCCCCGAGTGACCTTCGGCTTTCTTGAGCGTGGTCCCGGGTCTCTTTAGGAGCTCAGCGCAGTGATGATTGCAGCTACTTGTTGTTGTGACATTAAAATGGATTTATTAGAGCATTAAATATTCAGTTTCCTGTGTTTCGTGCTGTGGCCTTTCAACCAGAAGAGGGAGACAAACTGTGCTGAGCAGTAATAATTATTTATTTATTTATTCTTTTTGATTGGCCTCTGCTGTCACAGCTGAAGATCATAAATCCAGCAACTACCCAGTTCCCATCTTTTCATAACCGCGAGATCGTAAACACCATGTGCGGCTAATTGTGCATGTTTTTGTGTGCAAAGTGCCTGAAAGTGATACTGATGTTGCAAAAGTGAGCCCTTTATAATGATGGTGGCGAAACATAATATGAGGGAGTTAAAATACAGCTTTAAATTACAGCGTTGGTCAGGGAGCATCTTTGCGCCGCCTTTGGGGTCTTTAAGTTTATTGTCCAGCTGTGTTTGCTTTTAAAAGCAATTAATTCCACTCAGATCTAATAACAGGCAGAGCTCTGTCTTGCATGCTTTTGTGCACTTGTCATTATTGTCAGCTCCAGACTGGATCTGCCCCACAGTGCCCTGGGGCTTCCATTCCTCACTTTGGCAGAGTTTCCTCAGGAATCATTCAACATTCATAGCATCATGAACCCCATCAGGACCTGCGGACCAGATGATGGAAGGTGTTGATTAACATTCCCGTCCTCAGTGTGACTGACATCGCGTGCTGTCGCTTGCAAAAAACACATGAACAGGGGTGTGGTTTCTAGCAGAGAGGCGTCTCCCCCCCCCTCAGCAGGAATGCAGACGCTCCTCATGGCTGAACTGTCACCTTACAAATCCCATCAGCTCTCAGTATTCAGGATTATCACTGTGCGCTCTCAGGCACAGAGAAAGGAGTAATATCCACACAGTGCTGCACTGTGTGGCCCGAGAGTCGTTCAGATAGTGGCTGATAGGACGCTTGTTTTAAAGCCTTAGGACACAAAGGCTGTTTTTTAAGGAAAAATGAATAAATCTCATTAGTCCAACTGCCGAGTCTGTTTACACCAAGATTTCTTTTAACTTCCAGCGCTGCAGATGCAGTTTAGCAAGTTTGGAAACTGGAAGTGATTATTTGAGGTTTTCTGTTCATAAGCCTGCGAACAAATACTCTTCTCATTTGAAATTTAAAACCATATTCGACAGATTCTAGTGTGTGTTGATCAAAAGCCAACTTACTGGCTAATTTTAGAGTGAGTGTGTGTCCCCCTACACCCAATCTAGAGACTTTTAAGTCATATTATAAAGCCTTTGCTTTTATTTGTAGCCTCTCAGCCTTCAGGGTTGGTTAAAGTCTGAATGTGTAGTCAAGGAAGCTTTCACGTCTCAGGCCCCAACAAGCCACCTCCCTCTGTAGGCATCCAAAAAATTCCCTTTCTTTACAGTCTGATGATGGCGTCAAATTGATGCTCTGAAGGGTGAAAGGTGCTGCAGGTATTTAATGTGGAGGTGCTGTTTTTGAGCACCTGGAGCCAAAAGGAAAAAGAATAAATTCTGCGCTCTGTTTTTCAGAGATGTTTGACTGAAGTTTGACTGAAGGTTATTTGCATGAGCGAGATTAAAATGATTCTCATCGTGCACACACGCTGTTCAGTCTATCCAGGCGCAGCCACAATAGCTGCTTTGTGTCTTGGATAATTTTCTACTGTCTGATGCTTGTTCCCCACCACCACCCCCACTCTTTTCTGTTTTTGTGGTATTGAACTGGCACGACAGGGTATTGGAGGTCCATCTAAGGAAAAATATTCTAAATCAAATGCTTCAAATAAAAACTGAAGTCTTGCAGGTTGTTCTCATTATTCTCTCGGCCCCCGCAGTACCCGTTACGCCTTAATTGTCTCCTGATGGAAGAAGCGCTTTCACGCTCGAGGTTTTTTGTGATTGTTCTATGTTGGGAAATGGCTGAGGATGTTTTTTCTGCTGCCTCCTCGCCCGGTCTTACTTTCCATCGAGTCTTTGTGGTGGTGTGGTATGTCCCGCCGCTCTGACCACACACTGGTGACTGCTAGCTCGAGCCGTGGAGTTCAGTTGGGGTTAACAAGCTTCAGTGGCCCGTTTCTGTACAGCTTGGTCCAAATGAGGGAATGTGTCCTGTTCTGGATTAGTGATCTGTGCAGTCTTTGTGCAGCAGTTAGCTGTAGCTGCTTATTTCATCCTCAGATTAAACAGAAAATATCACTAATTATGTTAGAAATACAAATAATAATGTTAATTGAGGTCTGAGCTCTGGTTTGTTTGGGTTCTCTGTGAGGGTTTTTAGATGGGTGGGGTCTGGGTGCTCATAACAGGGCTGAGCCAGGAGGAGAATCTTCCCCGCAGACCTCTGTGGTGAACGACGGTCTCTGACATTGCTGCCTGCAGGCAGGCATTTTGCAAGAGCTGTTTGGGTGGGGGTGGTGGTGTGTGCGTGTGTGTGTGTTTGGGGGGGGGGGGGGGGGGGGGGGGGGTTAGCGTTGAATGTCAGTAACAGCAAATGGAGATAGGGAGAAAAAAGGGAGCAAGTTCAGGAACTGAATTCGTGGCTTGAACACTCCCACTTACCTCCAGGAGCCCTCAGTGAGAAGCAGTGTTTCAGGCAATAAGAAAAAGTAGAAGTACACAACATCGCCTGTGAACCTGCACAAGCTTCTGTTTGGTTTTGGTAGCTGACAGAGCAGCAGCATGGCGATGGAGCAGAGATTCAGAGCCTACTCCTCTGACAGTATGGGTAGTGACAGGGTCTTCATAGAGGACTCCTACTACCAGGGGGTGCTCAGGGCCATGGACCACAGAAAAGGTAGAGAGTGTTTCAGCAGCGCTGCCTGTTGAGTTTTGTGTTTTTCTGCAGTTGCATTCTTTGGCTTGGGAACAGTTTGGCTTGTGTTTCAGCTCCTGGGTGGGCTTTGTTGTTTCTGTGTTATGTAAAAGTATAAAACTTGTGTCTAAATGAATTTGCAAAGAAACCAGTCTTGGGTGAAGTGGTCTGCCTCTCTTATCAAATGGGCCACACCCCTTTATGCCCTGGCTTGTCCTTTTTTACTGGGCATCTGTCCTGACTGACAGAAAGAATCTGTTTTGTTTTACCTCATTTGCGGCACAGACGAATTCTAGTCTGTTAAAGACGTGACAGATACACTGAATTTCTTAAGAAGGAAGAGAACACCCTATTCTGATCATTGCAGCACATAAATCAACATTTCAGGTGCATTTTGTGACAGGATTTGACAACATGACTCATCCGTGCACACACACACTTGTCTTCAGGTGATCGGATCTCTCGCACCTTTTCTTTGTCACAGAGTGAAAGAATAAATCCAGGCTAATACTGCAGCCTCGGGCTACAAAACTCAGGAGCGTCTGTGTCATGTGTCCTGAGCAGTAGAGCATCTTTTATGGTTTGTAGCACGTGTGAAGCCATTTAGGCATTAGCGTGAAATCAAACCCAGTGAAAAAAGCAGAACTTATTTCTCCGCTTTTAACGTTTGTTTCACTTCTCTGTTGAGACACCGGCTCATCCACAAGCGTGCCTGTGAGTCATTAAAGCCACCGCGATGTGGGCGTTGGTGCCACGGCACGTCCTCCTCTTTGGTTCCCTCTCCGTCTGATCGTTTCTGTTACACGAGCTTTGATCTGAGAGCGGATCCAGATAACGCACCGTGTCAGCGACCAGGATAAAAACTGCAGTGTCACTGTGCCCAGTCTCAGTTAAAGATTTGTGTGTTCTCTCAGACTCTGTATTTCACAAGCATCCTCATCACTAACTGCAGCACTGCAGTGATGAGGTGAAAGTGTACATTTGGTGGTTATCTCTTCACAGCTGCTGCATGGTTGATTAAGATTTAAGAAGCACACTGCACAGTATATGTATGATATCTCTGAGAGCCTTGTTCAGAATAATCAGACTGTGAAATATAAAGCAAAACAGCAATGGCCCTGCAGGCTGAAACATGTTCCAGCTGAAGTGCTACTCCAGAGGATGCCAAGGGGAATTTGCTTGAGGTTCTCCTGATAGGAAGACTCTCTGTTTGGTTGTGATTGAGGGGGTCACCAGGAGCATCTTCTGTAGTGTGTTGTCCCTGCTGGGCATCACATGTCCTCGTTCATGTTAAAGTCACATGCGACTTTAGGTTCTGTCTCTGGGCAGATAAATATTTATCAGACTGAGACTCCGGGGCGAACAGATAACAAAATAAACCAAAGATCAGAGGCGGGGCCATAATGGCGGTTTGGGCTCAATAAATACAAATTATATTTACTTTCAGCCGTCTTGTATCCGAACCTATCAGTGAGACGATGGCTGGGAGGGGTTAGAAGAAGAACTGTGAGGGTTAGATGGGGCAACATGTGACTGCGGGACACGAGAAAGTTTGGGAATCATTGTTCTAAACTTCTCCAACTTTATATGGATTTAGCTCTCGTGTTTGCTCATAATTATGTTTAAGTAAGGAAATTAGCTTTGATGAGGAGGATATTTACAGCGATTAACTGCCATTCATTCATCATCCAAGGCTTTCGTCTTGTTTTAACCATAAATGAAACTCTGGCTCTGCTGGCAGCTTAGACGGTTATAAATTAGTCTTTTTTGGAAAATCAAATACAAGATTTGTTTTTTTATGACTTTTTAATAAAATATTCTTTGTGCTTCTGACATGTTTGTTTTAAGTCTGGACCATTGAGTCTGTAATAAATGATTAATAACTGTTAGGTATGTGAAAGCTGTTATATTAATCCACTGATTAAGCAGAGCGTGTATTTGCTGTGTTTTTCCACAGATGAACGGGACCGAGTTCAGAAGAAGACCTTCACAAAATGGGTCAACAAACACCTCGTGAAGGTGAGTTCCTCCAACAACCGTCACCCATGAAAATCATTTTTACAACAAATTTACTGCCAGATTAGAAAACTCCAGACAGTGAATAAAGTGTTGACTTCATGTCGTGTGGAGTTTGTAGCAGAGCTGTAATACTTAAAGGACTCCTGCTGTCCTTAAATAACACCAAAAACCCTGGAGTTCCTTTCATGTCCCACCTGGAATCTATCTAATCCCACTGCTGGGAAACGTTACCTGACGATAAACTGGGAAGAGAATCTGAAGCTAAATCAGATTACGATTCTCCACACCTCCTTTTAAAAGCTTTGGAAAAGGTGAACAACATCGATATCACAGTGACCGCGCTCTTTCCGTTAGCCATATGCGTGTGAGTCACACACACCTGGCCTCGCTTTAGCTCGGCGCTCAGGAAGAGCAGCATCGTTGGCCGAGCTCGGTCAGGTTACACATCTGGGATCCAGATGGTCGGGCCGGCTCCTCGGGGCTCTGCAGGGGAACGGGAAGCTCCGGGACTCCATGTTGAATTAGTATTGGATTCAATGTGAGGGCTTCAGTGTTAAATGGGTGTGCGGCCACGCTGCTGTAAAACAACAGCTTCAAACGTTCTGACCCATGAGCCTTAAAAGGAATTATTTTCATTATCTATTAATTAGTTAATTATCTGGGCTGATAATATAATTAAGCTGATTTATTAATTAAAAAAAACAAGACAGTAACAACTTCTGAGATCTGATTTGCTGCTCATAAATTTTATAGTCATCACAGACTGAATATATTTGAGTTTTGTACTGATGCTCTGACAAAATGAGTAATTTAGCATCTAATATAGAAATTTTTGGTTCTAGGAACTTGTGGTTTGTAACGAGTAAATCTAAATCTCCTGTTAATCCAGTTCAGTTCAATTCAGGTTTATTGATACAGCACCAAATCACAGCAGGAGTCACCTTTAAATGTTTAAAGACAGTGTTGGAGAAGAGCCCACCAATCAGACGATCCTCTATGAGCAGCTTTAGGCGACGGTGTGAAGGAAGAAGAGGCAGAACCAGTTCAGGGAGGAGCAGCTGTCTGCTGTGACAGTCCAGGGGTGAGGGGAAAGAAAAAGGAGAGCATGGGGGAGCACGGGGAGAAGATACACCGTGCAAGAGAGAAGATACAATTTAATGAGATGCAGCAGTGGTGAATAAACACTTGGAGATGGAAAAGAGGAGAAGAAATGCATCATGGGAAGTCCACCTGCAGCCTGAGCTAAGGGAGGGTTCAGTGTCACCTGATCCAGCCCTGACTATAAACTATATTAAAAAGGAAAGTTTAGAGTCTGAAGTAGGGATGGTGTCTCATTTGGTGCATCAGTACGTGAGGTTGTTTTTTTCCCTCTTTTCTGGCCTTAAGAAGCAGTGATTGTAATGAAATGCCTTTCACGCCTTGTTGGGTTTTGGACAGTCGCTCGGAATAAACGTAAGAAAAATCCAAGAAATCATTTTCTATGACATAAGACAGCAAATTCTTACATTTTACAGTCAGTTTATGAGTCACTGTGTTACTCATAAGGGAAACAGGCAGGCATTTCTTAAAAGGATGCTTAAAAAAAACCCCAACTTGTCATGTTGTGTTATGACAACGGGAAAATACTAAAAAGAGAAAAAAAAAGAGCAGCAGGTCTGTGATATTATTCAGAGTGTACCTGTTCTGTCATATCATTAGTGTTACAGTGGTGGATGATTAATCATGGCCAGAGATTCAAATAACGATTTATTTCATTTTTCTTTAATACAAACAGCAAAATTACACTTGTGTGAAGTCCTTCAATACACGTCAGCCATCAAACTTATTATATTTTCCTTTTTTTAACCATCTCTTAAGAAAATAATAACAGTCCTGCCTGAGTCGTGTCAGCTGGATCTTATTGTGTCACTTTTGTTTTCACGTGGAAGGTGAAGCGTGTGAAAGTGTGAGGGATGTCTGCTGTTGTCTGTGTGTGTGTCCTGTGACACGGGGCTCAGTCTGAGATGACTCCCAGGGTTTGTTAATAGTTATTGTGTATTTCTCTGGAAATCCCTCTGATTTGGGTCCCGAAGACTCCAGGCAATCCGGCCCTCGAGTCATTTTGGACTCATGGTCACGACAGAGTCATGGGATTAAACAATGAGAACCAGAAGTCTCACGGTCAGCTACAGTATCTCAAAAGTGCCATCTACTGTAGCAAAGCTTACATCTTACATTAGATTGTGGAGAATGAAAACCAGATGCTGTTCTGTGTTTTATTTAATTCCTTTTTATCAGGGTTAATCCCACTGCAACCAGGGCGGACCGTAGAGAACTAAAGCAAATTCATATTCATAAAATTAAAATGGAAACATGTTTTCATGCGTTTTTCATTGGTTTGCAGGATAGAAGGAATCAAATGAACTGTCCTTGTCTAATGTCCGTCAGACCAAACCAGCATCTGTCTTCTGTCTCACTTTTTCCTCACAAGTCCCTTAAGTTTGACATCTTCTCACATCAAACTGTTTCTTCTTTCCATCCTTCATCCTGTTCTTTCCCGTCAGCACTGGAAGGCAGAGGTAGGTGCTGTCTGTGAGCAGAGTGCTGAGTGGACACACACATTTGTTGCTCCCTGCATGTTTGTGTTGACGTTTTTACCCTCCCTCACCCTCAGTGTTTCCTCATTTACCACTAACCTCTCATCTTTCCCCTCACCGACTTTAACTCTTTTCTAACTGCTTTTAGAGCCTTTTCTGCAGTGCAGCCTGTATCTATGTGTTCTGTAGCTACATCAGCTAAAAATGACAAATTACAGTTTGCATGGTAATAATCTCATAGGAAGATTATTCTTCTTAAATAATAAGAATATTACTATTTAATGGACACAACAGATTTGAAACAAAATTACTACATTTGTTTGGAAGATGAATAAAAATATTAAAACTGCCTGGAGTCTTCTTAAAAAAAGGATTTTACAGGTGACACTAAAAAAAAACATGCCATCCATAACTCTAAATTTCAAGTATCTCAAAAATTGGATTTAATTAGCCCTTTTAATTAGGAAGCTCCGTGAAGGCACAACAGTTCAACATGAAAACACTGATTCCTTTTATACAGCTAGAAGACATTCAAAGGTCAAAAACCTGGTGACAGTTTGTTCACGTCTGCTATACACTGTTAGCTAGCTGATACTGTTGGTACCCGGTTTCGGGTGCGCATGCGTTGGCGTCACCTGCTTCCGGGTAATAAGGAAATGACCTCTTTCACGGAGTTTTGTGATTCACGGAGCTAACTCCAAATTTTGACTTATTAACTCAAAATTACAACTTAATAACTCGAAATTATTATTAGGTCAAAATTTCGAGTTAAATAAGGCGTGCAGGCCAACATCTTTGTGAAACTTTGACCTGTAACTTCTTTTAGTTCCCTGTCCGCTTATTAAGATATTGGATAACTTAGTCAACCCCTTTCTTACAGTGGATTTTTTGTGCTTTTCCTATTTTCTGTCATACAAATACTGTTACACAGGTGAACATGGCCAAAGTTTCCAATAGCTTCAGCATTTGTAAGCTACTAAGTAAGCTCAGAATTCAGACTTACTAATATACAAGTCAAAGATAATGTATATCCATAAATGTTTCATCTTAGGCTGCAGTCACGCAGGCCAAAAGCATCTGGTAACCAGCAGCTGTGAAGGAGAAATGTATTTTTCCTGACCGGTTGGCCCAAAGTCTGCATGAAAGACGCCAACTGAGAATGTTTGCATTCACAGTAAAACCTGCTAGCGACCAGGAAGCAGCTGTAAGGAGGTTTTTGGTGCAGCACCATATACTTCTTTAGGACCCATTTCATGTTAACAGCAGCAGCCTCTAAACAACACTTGCCAACTGGTTGCAGAATAAAACACTTCCCTAGCAACCAGCTGCAACATGAAAACACTGATAGGCCTGCATGAATAGGTATTTAGCTAGCAACCATTAAGTTTAGTTAAGTTATTTTGAACTATAAATTGTGTGAATAATCTTAATCCACATTATTGTGGAAAACTAGTAAAACTGTACATATTGGTGAAGAATGAACTTTTTTTATGATAAAGTTTTTTGGCTGTGAGATTGAGGGATTAGAGGAAACTGTAATAAGTTACAAAACAATAGAATTCATAAATTTAATTTTACATTTTTATATTTTTTAACATGCAAACAATGATACACTCCTTAGTTCCTGTTAATGAGTATTGCCATAAATAATTAAGATATCATAAACATATCACATCTCATATAGACTCCAGCGTCCACGAACTACAATAGTTCAGCTGAGCTGACTAATAACCGGTCATCCAGCAGCTTGTTTTCCTCGCTGTTGTTCATTTGGTGTCTCAAATGAAAATAAACTTTAAGGTCATTATTATTTGAAATAAGTGGTAATAAAAGGGGTGAAATCCTTAAAAAGCCGGAGCAGATTGCTGCTGCAGAAGGCAGAGGGTAAAAGCAGTCCCCCACTGTTGTGTGTTCACATTTTTCTTTTCATGTTGAGAGTTATGAAGTTAAATGTCTGTTGTGCTCAGTAACTGTTTGTGTTGTGCGCGGTGGTTCAGCGCTGGTGATGACCTGATGGGTCTGAATTATTTATTTATTCATTTTAAAAAGCTGATGTACCTGTATAAAACCGACCCTCCTCCCTTTCTCTGCAGGCCCAGCGACACATCACCGACCTGTACGAGGACCTCAGAGATGGGCACAACCTCATCTCCCTGCTGGAGGTGCTCTCCGGAGAGACTCTGGTGAGCTTTTGGTGGTATTTCACTTCAATTATGAGAACTCCTGCTTCTTCTGTAACCCCCCTGTGCTGTCTGAGCCTTTCTTATGATCCCAGCTCTACTGTCCAACTGAATTTATTTGCTGTAATATTTGTTCTACTGTCCAGTCTACTCATTGTTAATTCAACTGCTTTCAATGTTTATCTGAGTCAGATATTATTCTGGATTTCTTGTTTCCACCTCTGCATGTGTTGACTTTAATTCTTAAGAGGTTTTTGGACATTTCAGTAGATGCTGAGGCTGTGCACACTTTTACTTTACTTACCTTAGCACTGGTCTTTTTGGGAACACAGCTTCTAGTGATATAGCTTTAAAACACTAATTTCATTCTTTGCTTCCATCGTGTAACCTCTCTGCACTGACTTGTTTGACCCCTGATTTTTCTTTTTTCTAATTCCTGTTTGCTGACCTTTGCCCTGACCTTTCCCCCTTTGCCTCGCCTTCCTCTCTTGCGATGCTCTTGCTGTGGTAGCCGAGGGAACGTGACGTTGTGAGGAACGTGCGGTTGGTGAGTGGCGCCTGGACTGTGGCTGGCTGCCTCCGCGGGCGTAGCATGTGTCACCACCCCAGGTGGCTGCTGGGTTGTGCATGATGACAGTCACACTCCCTGTGTATTGTCCCCTTCTGTGTCAACATCGTCCTCTTTCATTTTATCAGTGAGTCGGCAGGTTCAGGAGTCATGATAGCAGATGAGTTGTTAAAGTGGTGGCTTTATTCTGAATATTTAATTATATTACTTATATTTAGAGTTTTCATAAGTGAGCAGTCATCAGTCTTTAAAATTTAAGTTAACCTTTAAAATATCTTTAGAAATAGAAGCTTAGAAGAACATCCTTGCTAATATAGTTGGATGTGCTCTGGTTGAAGCACCATACCATACAAAGTGCAGACTCCACCCATAAAGTAAGAAGCGTATCCGTATCTTCTTCTCCCTGTGCACACTCCAGCATGGATGCTAGTTTTAGATCACTTCATCTGTGGAAATCATGTTATGGCCGCTTGCATGTGTGCATCAGCACTTTCCCCGTGGACCTCGATGTGTCTCTGTGATTTGACTTTTCATGTCACGTCTCGTCTCAGACCCAGAGACCCAACACAAGTTTTCAGGAAAAGAGTGAACAGTTTCCAAGTATGACAAGACAGCCTCAGCTTTTTATCCTTTGTCAGGCAATTTAGGATCACCAGTTAACCTAACCCCACTAACAGCATGTCTTTGGACTGTGGGAGGAAGTTGGAGAAAACCCATGCAGACGTGCAAACTCCATACAGAAGGGCCAGGGCCAAGGTGGAATCGAACTGTGAGGCAGCAGTGCTAACCACCACGCCACCGTGCTGTCCCACCAAAAACATCACGCTGTTAATTCGTTTTTTTATGGTTGGAGTCTTGCAACTTTATGATTGTGCCTTGTATATCTGAGAAAGCTGCACATCCCAGATTTCAGAATTGGTTTGTCTTCTGGGTTTAAGTTTCCAGCAAAACTTTTGTCAGTGGAATATGCCTGAGTATGAGTTTCTATCTGCTGTTTTTATACTTAATTTATAGTTAATTGTCTTTAAATGTGAAGTCAACTATATGGTGATTTTAATAGTTGTTTGTATTGGGACATCTAGGGGCAAACAAGAATTTCAAACAGTGGTTTCTGTCACTGTGGTGAAATTAAAGTCCAGAGTATCATCACTACAAACTCTGCTGAGTAATTCTGCAGCTTAAAATGTAAAGCACGAGTGGATGTCAGGACCAAGAGTTAATGAGTTAATGAGTTTATGCTCGATTGGGTTAAAATAGAAAAGCAGCATTTATCAGTCATTAGTTGACACCTGGGACAAAATGTAACCGTGCATTGTGCAGGGAAAGGTGTTTGGCGGGTTTTGGGAAAAAGGAGAGTTGTGACTGATGATTGGGAGAATCACTGAGAATGTTTATCATTCATTATCATTATCATGCTTTTACCTGCAGACATCTCGGCTGGACCTCTGATACCCTTCAGGGTCACATAGGGTCAGATCTGAATGCTTTAATCACAAACACGCAGAATTTAAGTCACACTTCAAATTTGCTTTCTTTTCATTTAAGTTCTCGAGTCCATGACTGTGAAAATATGTAGGGTAGAATAGATCTGTGTGTTACTCCAGCCTGAAACACCTGTTCCTCAGTCATGGGGCTTTGCTGTTTGTTGACCTAAAGCGTTCCCTTCTCTTCATATTTGGCCTCCTCTGGTCTCTTTCAGCCTCGGGAGAAGGGCCGAATGCGCTTCCACAAACTGCAGAACGTCCAGATCGCTCTGGACTTCCTCAAACACAGACAGGTAGTAAAGAAAAACTATTTAAATACATATTTATATTATGTTTTATTTGACTTAGTATTCACCTCTGTGTCTCAGTGGAGTAAAAATATTATTATTCACACCCTTTCAGGTCAAACTGGTCAACATCAGGAATGATGACATTGCAGATGGAAACCCCAAGCTGACTCTGGGCCTGATATGGACCATCATTCTTCACTTCCAGGTAATGCAGGACACTCAGCAGGCATTTTGCTATAAATTACTGTATGGCAGGAAAATTAATCTAGAAGCAATTGGCAGCCAGTTTGGAAATGCTTCTGGGCAATTATCTCAAGTTAACAAGACCAAGTCCAATCAACTGCAGTGAAAGTAGAAAATAAAAGTGGCACATGTAGAAACACAGACAAATCTAATGAAAAAGTTAATTAGGTAAATGAGTAAAGGTAGTTATTGTGCCAAATAAATTTTGAAGTTTTTTTTTTGGTACTCATATGATTTTTTTTTTCCACATTACAGCTTAATTTATGGTTCATACCAGAACTTTGACTCACCCCACCACAGCACTGAACAAACGCCATGCTAATTCATCTCAAGTTAACAATAATTATGCTTTAATTTTTTTTTAGACATGAATTAAACTCCAAAAATTAGATGCACAGAAAGCGAAAGAGTTTGTAACCATGAGGCACGGTTCATACAGTGTTTCGGCATCGCATGTGCCTAATGTTTGGGGGGGGATCTTTGTCAGCACAATTATTGTAGCAACAACAACCAACTGCTCATAAGGTAACTGACAGAGCTTCAGTCAGCAGTTAGCATGACCTGCCTAAATGTGACCCCTGCCTAATGCTCCAGGAACATTAAGGGAATCAGGGGTTGGTGTGACCATGTGCATTAAACCTGCAGTCAAGCTGGCTTTGAAATAACTTCTTTGAAGACACAGACCAGATCTGCAGTCAGCCGCCGTCTTCAAAGTGACGTCGTTTCTGCAACATGACGTAGGAGCTCAGCAGCCTTGTTTTTGTATAGGAACACACCCAGTTGATTAGATTGTCCTGTTGCAGAGAGACGCGTCACAGATGCGTTGTACTCATCGGTACAGACTGACTCAGACTGATTGTAACATGTTGGAAGTCTGTGTTTAGAAATTAGACAGCAGTTCTTTGCAAACTTTCACCAATCTGTCTGAGACTGATTGAAGTCAGTCCAAGCGGCAATATTTTGGGACCTCCCACCAGATCACCTGTGCATTTTCAGTCTTGTGATTAAAAATGGTTGCCCAGAGGTTGAGGCAACTGGGCAACCAGTTGGGCACTTCAACTACTTGCAATTGGTTGCCAAATAATGCAATCACTGGGCAGTCACCAAACTATTTTTATCCTTGTTGCAAGGAGGTTGCCAGAAGAGCCACAATTACACATTTATTTAAGTAATTTGCAATATTATTGATGCACAGTATTGATAAGTCATTAATAAATATACATGGTCTCATCAATACAATAGATTTATAATGTTATTGTGACAGCCTTTACTTAAGAATACAGTTAGCCAAGAAGGATATTTACTTGGATCTTTACTTTGATGATGACATATTTAGTGCTACATGGTTGAAACCTGATCTGTACTCTTGCATTTGTGCAGAAATATAAGGTCATAGGTCATGTTTCCTGGTGTAGCTGTAAAATTAATCAGATGATTGGCTCACTGGGGGGAGGAGTGGTAAAACCACCACCTCTGATCGTTCTGTAAGTTTACATTCAGTGCCGTGTTTCTGCTTAAACTCTGAGTTTTCATTCTTTTATCTGCATTTACGGGAATTTTGTATTCAGCATAAACCGACTGAGGGGCACAGCTGAGTCACAGCTCCTGTGGTGTTTACTTTAAAACTGCACACTCGCCCTGAGCTGCAGGAGATCAGGTTATTCCACATATTTCATACAGTTTAAATTCACTTCATTGTAATTAGTTTGCTTCTGTTTTGCGGTACAGAAATTTGAAGTGCCGCTCCCTTTTTGGGGATCGGAGTGGGCGGATGTCGACACAGCGGTTACAGTGAAGTCCACCAAATGGAGGAGATGTTTGTCAGAAGATGGATTGTCAGATGTCCAGTGAATTTCAGGGTCATTTTTACAGCTATATAGGCTTCCACTAAACTAAATATAGAGCTTTCACTTCCTATTTTATAATATAAACACCATAAAGTTGCTTCTGCTGCCTGGCACAAACCACAGTGGAGGAAAGTATCAGTCAGCAGGCGGTCGTGTCCCTGCTCTGGGAGGAAAAAGTGGGAGAACTTGAAGATTCTTTGATGCTATAATCAGTATGATGGTTATGTTGAGATGCTCATGTGGGATCATTTTCCGTGTCCCTCAGTATGACTCAGTGATTCCCGTGAGAAAGCTGGCAGGAGACGTGGAAGCTCGAGGCTCACTCAGAAACTTATGGCTAATCGGTGCCATTAAAGGACGAATATTCTGTTTGTTGTTCAAGTAGTAAAGCAGAACTTTCCATTTAGATGCACTTAGTTGTCCGACAGACATTATTTCAGCAAAACAAATCCATAATGTTTGTTTTAGCACATGCTCGTTATTGAAAACAATGGTGGATTTCCTCTGAGCTCCCCAGGTGCAGCTTCCAGCTGACTAATGCGCAGGTGATTTGTGTATTAATAAAACATGATGGCCCTGCTTCGTGACAAAGAAAGGGGAACATTTTAAAAAGAGAGGCGTGGAGGTCCTGTTTCCACCCAGTTTCTGAGTCACTTTGTGCCCATGCTGTAGCACGGGGGCTTCCTTCATCACGGAAAAATAGCAGAAGGAAGAAATGCCTTCTCTTTCCCTTCTCCACCCTTTCCTGCAAAAAAATGTAAGTAAAATTATGAGCTCTGCTGTGACTCATCAGCTTCCCCCCAAAACACTGGAAACAGATTATGGTGGTAATGAAGCCGAGCTTGTTCCAGTTACACTCCGTGAAATTTAGCAGCGATGGAAGTTGACCCCGATCAAGCCGATCGGGGTCATACACGAACACTTAAATAACTCTATATAATACTTTTTATGCAGAAAAGAGTGTAAATGTAATGAGACAATCCTTGTCTGGTACGTTTAACATGGCAAATTGTGTCATTTTTACACCAAATATAGATGAACTGGTAACTTTGTAATATTTTGATCAAAAACAAATTACAATGAAGTCGTCGTCAGGATGGTTTTTTTCTGAGCTTCTGTTTAAAGTAAACTCTGAACAAACATCTTTCTTGTGCAGAATGATTAAAAATATTTAATTACTGAAACATCTGGTTGATTGAAGGTTAATATGTTTTAATATGGAGACGATAAATACTCAGAAAGAAGCTGATGATATTGTTTGAAATCATCCATCAGGCAGTGTGTCTCCATTACGAAGAGTCAAAAAGGCAACTAGAAGAGTTTATCAAAAGGTTTCCTTTGATTGTTGCAGTATGTGCGTAGTTTTAGGCAAGACCTCCGCCCGTCTGCTGCGTCAGCCAGACCAAAACAAATACCAAAGCACCATCTGATCATAGATACGGCACAGGGAACTACTGGGTGATGGATTCATGCAAATGGTCACACTGAGGGTGCTCAGTGGTTCAAAACCTGAAGCACTGAAAGTGTTCTGTTCTGTGCTTTCTCCTCTTTTATGAGGAACAAACATTTTGCTGTGGGAAATTTTAGTAGCTTGTTCTTGTGACTCATAGCTCAGCCTCGCAGCGCCTAAAAAAGTTTTCTGTGGAGGTTTTGCTGCACAGTCCAGCTCTGATTTACAGCCACCGGGGTATTTATCCTAAAGTTTTGTTTGGAACATACACTCTAACTTTACAAGATCTGTGACTCTGTGACTCATAAACGATCGCACTCTAAAATTACTGTTTTGTGCTCGTGTAATTAAAAAGCGTTTTCTCCAAACAGTGAGCTGAATGGATGTCGGACACTCTTCAAATGTGACTCACCTCAAATCTGGAAGAAATCGGCAGGGAAAGTGGAAAGTTTTAGTCTGCCTTCCAATTAGCATTTCACTCATACTTAATGCCAAGTTGGAAAAAAGTAATTATCCCATCCACCCATTTTCCGCTGCTTACCCGGGTCGGGGCTGCAGGGACAGCAGTCTAAGCAGACACACCAGATTAGATTTCATTGGCCACCACCTCCAGCTCTTCCAGGAAATTTCATTTTCCTATGATACAGTGCAGCGTCTCTCCCCATTTCTTTAAAGGAAACGAGCAGGAAAATCAAAAAACTAATATTAGTGGTGCTTTCTTTAAAGAGTTTAATGGGGGCAAGTTGTCTAAATAAGCCTCTGATGACCTGTAAGCACATTTTTACATCACATCATGTCACACGGTAGAAAAACGACATGATCTCTTGGCTAACGCTATTCTGCACATGACTTCATTTTGGAGTTATGAAATTTGCATGAAATTTAAAGCCACACTGTGGCTCTTGCACACGTTTATGACCTCCTTCATGTGTCGCCCCTCTCGGCCTCCAGATCTCGGACATTCAGGTGAACGGTCAGTCGGACGACATGACGGCCAAAGAGAAGCTGCTGCTGTGGTCTCAGAGGATGGTGGAGGGATACCAGGGCTTGCGCTGCGACAACTTCACCGGCAGCTGGAGGGACGGGAAGCTCTTCAACGCCATCATCCACAAACACAGGTGAGGGGTTTTGATTGTAGCTTTATTCTCACGCAGCCTTTGCAGGGATGGAGATCGAGGACGTTTGCGGCACAGAGGTGTTTTTTCCAGTTTCACACACGTTTTCAGGTCGGGACGACTTGCCTGGACTTGGGGATCTTGTAACACCTCAGGACATGAATTTTACACACGTTTAACCTTTTGCATATTTCATGTTGTTGTGTCTTCTTTTATTTATTGCCGTAGGTTCAGGCAGGAATGCCAGATTCATATTTGAATCTTTTAGTAGCTTGCTGGACTTGTCAGGACAAAATGTGGAACAGTTACTGTAAGAGAAAAGCCGAGTGAGAGCGTAACTTCCTCTTTCATTCGTTATTTAGCTCATTCATTCCAGATTTAAACATTTTGTAATTATAAATCTGCTGCTTCAGCTCCACCGTTTAGGATTTATGAGTTTGACCTTTAAAACTCATTTACCTTTCTCCGAGGTCGGGAACAGACGTCTGACATGTCGCAGCAGGAAAAGCACAGGTGCATTCATGAGTGCTGCACTCCTGCCTTTGTGTTTGCTTCTTCACTCTCTGGATTTACTCCTGAGCCTTTATTAATTCCACCTGTACGTTTTAACCCTGCAGTGCAGTCAGTGAAGCAGTGATAAACTGTCTCTGCAGTTAGTCCGTTATGATATCTGACTCATTTTAACTGTTTTTATTTTATTTTATCATGCATTGTTTTGCACGTGCTGCTCGTGCTGGAGTCGGAACCAAAGACTTTTACTCCGTATTCATGCAAACTGGATGTAACAATGATGCACTGAAGGGGAGTTTAAGGGAAAACATATCAGACGCTTTACTGCAGGCTTAAAAAGATGCTTTAAAAAGCAGCTGTGGTTCCCTTTGTTTCATGTGTGAATGCAGCTTCTAGTGCAAAGTGCTCTATAAGCGTAGAAAAGACCATAAATAAATAAATGCATATAATTGACCATGATGGTTGCAGAAGTTTTCACTGCTGTGACTCCCACAGAAGCTTAATCACATATTCTGCTCTTCAATGTGTCCCAAATAGCTGTTTCATCACGGTGAGGTGTTGGGATTTATTTTTATCATCCAATACTGACATTTAAAGTTATTATTCCTACTTCTGTTTATTTGCAACTAAACTGCTTTCTACACTGTAATAAATGCATATTGTGTGTCTAAAAGTAGCAGAAAGATTTGAGGCCTGTTTGAGTTGCTCTTATTTGTGATCAGGGCCCCAGAAGCTCTGCTACCCCTCCCTAACAGTCTGCTGTGGCCAAGCAGGCCCTCTCAGACCATCCTCAGAGCATACTCATCTTCTGCTCTAGCCCCGTGATGAACCTGTTGCTCATTCAAATTCATGCTTAGGGGTCTCAGCTCATAAAGCTGCCTTTTTTGGGTTCATGTACAGGACACCAGTCATCCTGTTTGCCCATTTTTTGATTTATACTGGTTATAGGGATAATTCTGTCCAGTGGACCTAGCTGTAGGCTAACTTGCTTGTGTAGCACAGCCAAAAACTTTGGAAATGCAAATCAAGAAAGTATAAATCTGTCCATGCAACAGGTCCGGGGGCAAAATGGGCCTCATTTTCTCCCTCATATCTGGTCATTCTCCCTCATATCTGGTCAAGTGTAAGTGTGGGCAGTGTAAATCCTTCTCCAAGAGTGCCTTAGGATGGCCTCAAGGAGGTTGTGGCTGACAATTAATGTGATGAATTTTTCTTGTCTTGTTGATGTATTGAAAATGCTCCGGGATGTTTGTGCCTTTGACAGTAGAATTAATGGCAGTTTCTAACGAAAGTTTGCAAAGTGCAGACTCAGCACAAATCGTAGACAAAGAAAGGGAAAGAGTATAAATACCACGGTTAGGAGAGGGAAGGGAGGAGAGAGAAGATGTAGCGACTGTCTTTGTCCGTGTTGTCCGTTTTTCCAGCAACTACTAAGGCACAACCTCCCGGGAGGGCCTCTTGCTTTTACCTTTTTGCTTTTTGTCCTTTGTTTTTTGTGTTTGTATATTTCTAAGTACTAGTAACAACAGAGCTTGCTCATTGCCATGGATCATTTGGACAGTTTGATTTTATTTGGACTCATACTTAATCTCAGCGCGGGCTCTCCTCGATCGGAGAGATATAAACAGCCTGCATCAGAACCTGCTCAACCCTGTGATTTGTTGGTAACTATGGGTTTAATTGGGTTTTAATTTGCGGTCAAAAAGGAACATGGAGACCCCTAAAATGTATCCTACAGAGGTTAAATAGAAATTAATTCTAAAGGAAATAGTTTATTTTGTTTTTTTATACCAAAAATGCAACAAAATAAATGTTTAATGCTGTTAAAAATTGTCACTATAAGAATCCAGTGGATTACAGCTGCCATCCTCCTCCTCTGTAAGGAAACTAGTGTTTAACAGCCCCCTATCAAACCCACAGGAGGTGACTTTATCCTCAAAACATGCACTTTGGGTGGAGTGCCACTTTGCTTCTGTGCAACACGGCAGACAAAGCAGCACACACTATTAGAAAGTCGACCTTAGCTGGCATTATTCTGTGAAATAAGAGCCAGGATGGCTCACACTGACTTGAGGAAAAAAGGCTGCCCTGGAGGTGGAGGCTTGGCAGGTTACAGCAAAACGCTGCTACGCTAACGTCTCTGCCGCAGATTCTTTCTGGGTAGAGGAAGAGAAGGATGTCCAGATGACTGCAGCGAGGAATCTAAAACAAAACCCTCGGACAATAAGAAAACTATTTCAATCCCAGCAGGGAGCGGCAAGAATGGAATTTCTAGCGGGTTTCCATTGCTTCGTGTTTTTTTTTTAATTAACTTCAGCTTTTGCAAAAGGGAAGTTTGGAAACGCGGCTCTTACCACAATGCACAGCCTGAAGAGAAAGCTCCGCTCGAAGAGGCGTCTAAACAGCGCCTCCAGCAGCACAGTGGGCTCCATCACTGATCTGGACGACCGGGTGATCATGTTCTGTGAGGATATCCCCACCGAGAGCTCCTCGGACTTGGGCCAAAGCTCCCACAGCCTCTGTGCCCGCTCCAGTCGAGGCTCCCACAGTGAGGAGCAGGGACTAGGATCACAGCCTCACATCATCCACCTGAGTGGAGACAGAAACTCCTACAGACAGGCCTGCTACGGTGGCAGAGAAGCCCAGAAGGAGTACTACATGCAGAGAGTTGTAGAAGTGTATGAGGAGAATTTCCTGTATATTTTGTGTCCTTGTGTGACCTTTCTCTCTGGTGTTTCTGACAGGTCTGAGAAGCCCTGATCTTGTTCCTGCTTGTTATTATATTGCATTTAGCTTCCTGGCAAAGAGCACTTAGAGAAAATCTGTGTTGCTTTTGTATGAACCAAATTTTAATTTTCACTGTGGTAATTAGTCCAGTCTTTGCTTGCCCTTCATATTAGAATAATCATACTACACGTGACCAGCTCGCCTCCAGCAACTTCACTCATGCAACAAGCAACAAGTGTGTTTTTAACCTGTCAGGAGAGCTGCAGACATTTGTATTAGTCAGCTAATGGAAAAATTTCACTATCAAATAATAGTTTTTAAGAAGCATTTTTGCTGCTTTTGGCTTTTAAATTAGTTTTTCTTGCTTTTCTTTTTCACAAATGACAATGAACCAGATTTTAAACCAAACAAATCACCATCAGTGATTAAGCCCCGCCCACCTGAAATCAGAGAGAAAGGATAAAACATCATCTGGGCTAACGTTTCTCTCACTGACATTTTCTCCCCATAACCTCATCGTTTAAATGAAATCTCGATCAGCAGCAATAAAGTGTATTGATCTGTTCTCCCTGGTTGGTCTCTGCCTGCAGGCCCACTCTGATTGATATGAGTCAAGTGTACCGGCAGTCCAACCAGGAGAATCTGGAGCAGGCCTTCAGCGTGGCAGAGAGAGAACTGGGCGTCACCAGACTGTTGGATCCCGAAGGTGAGCGGAGTCACCCGGAAACATTTACTTTATACTTAGATGTGGGTTTGGTCACTTTGAACCAGTGTTTGGTCCCATCTGTGAGAGTAAAAATCTCCATATTAGCTTCTGATAGTTATTCAAGTTTGATATTTATCTGCTGCAAAATGGGAACCAAAACATCAGTGAGTGTTTTTGTGTTTTAATATTACATCTTAAATTTTAATTATTTTTAATGTTTTGGTGCTTCTTTACTCTGTAGAGCAATTTGTAATTATTGCTTTGAGAAGTCTTATAAATAAGCTTATTATAGAAGTCATTAGGTAAGAAATTTCAAGTTACCGCTCGCCCAGCTTTTTCTATTTCCCTGCAACATGACAGTTTTTTTTTCTTTTTGTCGCTCTGTACAGATGTTGATGTGCCGCATCCAGATGAGAAATCCATCATCACATATGTGTCCTCTCTGTATGATGCCATGCCCAGGGTACCAGACATCCAAGATGGTGTCAAAGCCAATGTGAGCCCTCCTTCTTTTTAAATGTCTGTTAGCAGCAGAGACAACATCTTAGGTGCCACCGTGCAGCTGCAGCAAAATATAAATGCAGCAATCTGACTTATTTAAACGAGTCTGCATTATAGCCATTGTAAGTTTAGCTTTACTTGTACTCACCTTTACATGTAAGGTGCACAATCTGAACATCTGTCTGCATCTGTGCTTCAGGAGCTGGAGCTGCGTTGGCAGGAGTACTACGAGCTGGTCACCATGCTGCTGCAGTGGATCAGGCACCACATCCTTGTTTTTGAGGAGCGGAAGTTCCCCACCAGCTATGAGGAGATTGAGGTGACTGGATCCTGTCCTGCAGTCTGAAAGAATCAGTGCGACACCGATCAAGAAGCTGGTGATGAACTTATTTATGCCTTTATTACGTATTTGATCTGCAGGTTCTTTGGCGTCAGTTTCTGAAGTTCAAGGAAACGGAGCTCCCTGCAAAAGAGGCAGACAAGAACCGCTCCAAACACATCTTCAAGTCTTTTGAGGTGAGCCAGCAATCATAAAGAATATGAAGAAATGAAGGCCTCAAACTGTAGCACATACATAAATAAGCTTGGCTGTAAATACATTTCCCCCCTTTGTAACGCACACATGCAAAAAAGATATCTTGGCAAATAAAGGAAATAATTTTTGTACAGTAAGTGCAAAACAAAAATCAGGCCACAAATATTTTCTCATGTGGTTTTATGTGTTATCTTTTGCAGGGTGCAGTTCAGGCCGGTCAGGTCAAAGTGCCGCCAGGTTATCATCCTTTAGACGTGGAGAAAGAATGGGGTCGTCTGCACGTCGCCATCCTGGAGCGAGAGCGTCTCCTCAGGACTGAATTTGAGAGGTAACCAGGCTACGATCCAAACCTCATCACATGCTCTGTGTTGCCAAAGCACAAAACTGCAGCGAAACCGCAAAGCTTGAGGAAACTGTTACTGTTTGACCACGAGCATGACTCATCTCCTAATGATAGCGTCCACTTTGGCAATGAAATTAAACTGAGTCGGCTTTGTGGATTAGGAAGTAAAGCTCATATTAGGGCAAACACATGATGGCTGCGCCATCGCCATGGTGACAATCTAACAAAAAATAGTCTCTCATAGACTCGTTTTCTAATCACAAGGAAGGCGGGGCATAGCTGTGAGTTCGGTTGTTTCAGATCATCTCTGCTTCACTGGGCACACAGAGCTCAAAAGGAGCGACATCATGGCTTTCATGCATCAGGGATATGAGTTAAAGTATTTATTCCGCCGGAGGACGGCGTGAGTGCTTTAACTGTTTTTTTGTAACAATATATGTTAACAATTTTACTCTTGAGAAAGAAGAAAAAGTATCCTGTATGGTGATGGCTACTCCTTTGTTTGAAATGCTTTCTGACCTTTGACCTTGCATCCACCCTGCAGGCTGGAGCGACTTCAGAGGATCGTCAGCAAGGTCCAGATGGAGTCGGGGGTGTGCGAGGAGCAGCTCAACCAGGTGGAGACTCTGCTGCAGACGGTGAGACACAAACTTTTTACGATGGACCGTGAAAGCATCTTTTTGTAAATTATCTGCAGTCAATTAAACATGTTTTTTTTCCCCCTCTTTGTTGAAGGATGTGAGGCTGATGAGCTCCGGGAAACCTGCGCAGCACACAGCAGAGATGGAGGCAGATCTGGAAAAAGCAGAAGGGATGATCCGCCTCCTCTTCAATGACGTTCAGCTGCTAAAAGATGGACGCCACCTGCAAGCTGAGCAGATGTATCGCAGGTACAAAAGAAATAAACCAACCAAAGTCTGCAGCATTTTAAATGACTTCCCCCTGACATCACTTTGCAAAAAAAAGGCACTTTAAACTGGCGAATGGTAAAAAATTAAAAATCACAGTGTTTTTAATGTTTCTGTCTTCAGAGTTTATCGCCTCCACGAGCGGCTCGTAAACCTCCGCAGCGAGTATAACCTGCGCCTCAAGTCAGGTGTGACCATCACGCAGATCCCCATGACACAGATCCCCATGACCCAAGTCCACACGACCCAGGTCCACACCGCCCAGGTCCTGCAGCAGGCTCCCGTGAGGGTGCGGCCCGAGCTGGATGAAGTCACGCTGCGCTATATCCAGGATCTGCTGAGCTGGGTGGAGGAGAACCAGCGCCGGGTGGATGAAGGACAGTGGGGCTCCGACCTGCCCAGTGTGGAGTCCCAGCTGGGCAGCCAACGAGGCCTCCATCAGTGTGTGGAGGAGTTCCGCTCAAAGATAGACAGGGCCAAGGCTGACGAGGTATGCCATAAAGTATGAGTGAAGTGCAGAGAGAGAGAGAGTTAATGGTATTTAGCAGTAGCACGTTAGCTTTAATTTAATCAAAAATGGATGTCCAATATAGCCTTCACCTGCATAAATGCTTGAGTCAGTTACAAACATGGTATCTCCACCTCTGGAGAGATTCTGTTTTCAGTATGAACTCTTTTTTTCCTGCCCTTTCACGTTAAATGGCTCGTTAGCTTGCAGGTCCAATAGAACTGCATTTATTTTGGCATGTGCACACATTGCTGTGCAGACTGCAGCTAAGCTGGTCAAGAACCTAAAGTGAATTTGCAAAGAGGTGGATTTGACCTGAGAGCCTCGTGTTTCAGACAGTTGCACTGAAATGGATGGATGTGGACTGACTTTGATGTGGAAACAGACAGAACGTATTATTTATTTGTAACAATCAGTAGTTTTTCTGAATGCTCTCTTTCTGTGGTGTCTTATTACCTCTCACCTGCTCCAGAATCAGGTGTCACCTGCCAGTAAAGCTGCATACCGTGACTATCTGGGAAAACTGGAGCTACAATATGGCAAGCTCCTGGTAAGTTACAAAAAAAGTCACTAATGTCGAAAAACACACCGTCCTCTTGTAGAAACGTCGAAACCGAACAGCTGCTGATTCTCCAGCAGCCTCGTGGAAACACCCTGAAAATATTTTTAACTAGTTTGCTTCTGAACCCTCAAACATGTTTCTGAACATGTCGTGTCACTGTGTCATCACTGCAGAACTCCTCAAAGGCCCGTCTGCGCTACATGGACCAGCTTCATGCCTTTGTCACCGCAGCAACCAAAGAGCTGATGTGGCTGAATGAGAAAGAGGAAGAGGAGGTCAACTACGACTGGAGCGAGCGAAACACCAACATGGCAGCCAAGAAGGAAAACTACTCGGTAGAGTAATAGTGAGATGATCTCGTTGGTTTCTTGCTGTGATGATGATGATGATAATGATATGATGATGATGTTTCTGTGGAGCAGGGTTTGATGAGAGAGCTGGAGCTCCGGGAGAAGAAAGTGAACGGTGTCCAGACCACAGGAGACAAACTGCTGAGGGACGGACACCCAGCCAAGAAGACCATAGAGGTGAGACTCTGAGCACGACACCTTGTTGAACGTTAAATTTAAACTTACATGATTATGTTCTTCTCATCTGTGCTTCACCTCCCTCCTCCTCCCTCCTCAGGCCTTCACTGGAGCCCTGCAGACTCAGTGGAGTTGGATCCTCCAGCTGTGCTGCTGCATTGAAACCCACCTGAAAGAAAACACTGCCTACTTCCAAGTATGTTTACTAGCTTGACTTTATCAGTCTTTAAGTGTTCACTCCAATGCAAAGTGTGCAACTTACATAGAATAAATTTGGGTGTGATATCAGGTTTGATGCTTATAAATCCATCTCCCTTTTTTTCTTACTGTTGCTGCTCACACATGTGAGGCAGGTTTTGATGTTTTGCACCACTGTAGCTTAAATGATCGACTTTTTTCTCCATCTAGTTTTTCTCTGACGTGAAGGAGGCGGAGGAGAAGCTCAAAAAGATGCAAGACACAATGAAGAGGAAGTACACCTGCGACCGCTCCATCACGGTCACGCGGCTGGAGGATCTACTGCAGGATGCAGCTGTGGGTTGTTTTGGTTTGTTTTTAACTGGCAAATGAATCCATGTCATTAAAGCTGCGTGTCTATGAATTATTGGAATCTGAAATTATGAGGAATTTATATGCTCTTCCCAGGATGAGAAGGAGCAGCTGAATGAGTTTAAAACTCACCTGGAAGGCCTGAAGCGGAGAGCCAAGACCATCATCCAGCTGAAACCACGAAACCCTGCTACTCCGATAAAGGGAAAGCTGCCCATCCAGGCTGTTTGTGACTTCAAGCAGATGGAGGTGAGCAAGAGGCATCCTACGATGTTTATGACGACTGTTAAATTCTTAATTGCGTGTAAGATTTGTGTCCAGCTCTGGTTGGCTTCTAATAACCTGATAGGACTTACAGAATATGCGTAAATGGCCTCTGTTTACCGTCAGTCACAAGCATCTGTTTTCATCTTCTTGCAGATCACCGTCCACAGAGGAGACGAATGTACTCTGCTGAACAACTCGCAACCCTACAAGTGGAGAGTGCTGAATGATAAAGGCAGCGAGGCAGCCGTACCATCCATCTGCTTCCTGATTCCGCCTGCCAACAGGGATGCTGTGAACAGCGTCGCTGGGTAAGTCAGAAGTGACCCGGCTGATATTGTAATGCGTGCACACAGCTACACACTGGAGACTGACCTCCAACCTCACCTCCATCTCGCCTTCCTCAGGCTGGACGGAAACCTCCAGAGGCTGCAGAACATGTGGCAGGTGCTGTTTGTGGACATGAAGAGCCTGCTGTCCTGGCAGTACCTGATGAGAGACATCCACATCATCAACAGCTGGAACATCAGCATGGTAACAACACAAAGCCCGTCGATCACTATGGAAAACAAAAAAAAAAAGCTCATTAAAATAGATTTCCCCAAAGATTATTTATGGGTGAAGATTATGCATTTGCAGATTAGTTGTTAAATGGAACAGCTAACAACAGTATTTATGTCATTTTATTTCTATTTAAGGTTGATAATTTACACACTTACAGTACTTGTTAAAACGCCGTTTTCTTAAATATTTGTGTTGAACTGTTGTTTTCATGAATCTTGATATCCACCTTCTGTTCTCCTTCATTGTTGACGTTCTAGTTTAAGACCCTGAGGGTGGAGGAGTACCGACTAGCACTGAGGAACCTCGAGCAGCACTATCAGGACTTCCTGAGAGACAGCCAGGACTCTCAGACGTTCGGGGCTGAGGACCGCATGCAGGTGGAGTCCAACTACAACCGAGCCAACCAGCACTACAACACAATGGTCAGCTCTGCAGAGCAAGGTGTGCACCGTCTGTCTCTCGAGTGTCTCTGTGGTTTCTTTCGTCACCTTTAGCACGGCTCGAAACATTCTCATAACTTCTGTTTGCATTTATTTGTTTCATTCCTCATTCACATGAGTTGAATTTTCAGTTGAGTGTAAGTTGACTGTTGCGTTAACATTTCAGACTATGTGCCGCCCCGGGCAGGTAAGGTGTTTCTGTTAAAGTGGCCAAAGTGCAGCAGGAGCTTTGACTGGCTGAACAGTGTGTGTGCACTGAGAGCTGTTGTACTGTTTGTGTGTCGTTTCATGCTTCAACTCAATCAGCCTAATCACCCTCTCAGATTCTGGGTATCCCTCCTAACATCACTTATCAGTGGACTCCTGTCTCTTTGCATGGGTTTAATGGCAGCTGATCCTCAGTATTAATCAGTGAATGGCCAAAGCATTGATAAAATGAGCACTTGTGAAAAATTGTCAACATAGAACCAATTAAGCATGAAGAAGTACATTCAGTGTGCAGACGCATTCACTAATTATGGATAATTCTGATCTAATTCATTCAGGCTGACTCTGTGAGCTGTTGAATAACTTTTAGGACCCTAAAACTAATTCTGCACCTCTTACAGTTAAAATTTTGATGCAATTGTTTGATATTTAAATCTAATCTTACATGCGGTGCCTTGAACTAAAAAGGGCTCATATATGCAGGATTAGTTTTCTTTGATACATAAAATCCAGTATGTTTTTGCTCCAACCAGGAGAGCAAGACGAGACCGTGTGCAAAACCTACCTGACGAAGATCAAGGACCTTCGGCTGAGGCTGGAGGGCTGCGAGAATCGTACGGTGACGCGTCTTCGGCAGCCTGTGGACAAAGAGCCGCTGAAAGCCTGCGCCCTGAAGACTGCAGAGCAAATGGTGAGGAATAAAAAGCACAAAGAAGAATGCAGAAATAAATACGAGTAAACGTGAAAGGGTTCTTCTAACAAGTCATCTGCCTGTTTGTTTGTAACAGAAAGTCCAGTCTGAGCTGGAGGGCTTGAAGAAAGACTTGAGCTCCATTGCTGAGAAGACGGAGGAGGTTCTGGCATCTCCTCAGCAGTCCAGCTCCGCCCCGGTGCTGCGCTCCGAACTGGACATGACTCTTAAAAAGATGGAGCATGTTTACGGCCTCTCCTCCGTCTACCTGGACAAGTGAGGCTCGATGATTCGCCAAGGATGAATTTTAAGCCACAGTTCTGTTTTTTCTAAAAGGTGAACATCTTGTTTTCAGGCTGAAGACCATCGACATTGTGATCAGAAACACTAAAGATGCAGAAGACACACTGAAGAATTACGAGACTCGTCTGCGTGACGTCAGCAAAGTGCCAGCTGATGAGAAGGAAGTGGAGGATCAACGCAGTCAGCTGAAGGTATCGAGATGTTTCTACAGGCTCCAGGTTTGTTTGTGTGTCAGACGGCTGCATCGTTTTAGTGCTAACGTTGCTGTTTCCTCCGCTCAGTCGATGCGTGCTGAAGCAGAGACCGACCAGGTGGTATTCGACCGCCTACAGGACGAGCTCAGGAGGGCGACGGCCATCAATGACAAAATGACGAGGATTCACAGCGAGCGCGATGCCGAGCTGGAGCATTACCGGCAGCTGGTTAGCAGCCTCCTGGAGCGCTGGCAAGCTGTGTTTGCACAGATGGACCTGAGGCAGCGGGAGCTAGGCCTCCTCGGGCGCAACATGAACTCTTACCGTGAAAGCTACGAGTGGCTCATCCGCTGGCTCGAGGACGCGAGGCAGAGGCAGGAGAAAATCCAGGCTGTACCAATCGGTGACAGCAAGGCTCTCAAGGAGCAGCTGGCACAGGAGAAGGTACTGCAGAGGGAACCAATGAGCTGTGTGGGGTAGAAGAGTCATCGTGCCCTCTGCTGTTCACTGTGATGGCACCAAAAAATACATTATACTCTACTAATATTATCGATTCCCCCTGCTTTTAGCAGAAAAAGTCTGAACTGTGCTATAACAATGTAACAAAATTGTTCTTAATATTGATATATTCTCTGTTTTAAATCATATCTGCAGAAACTCCTGGGAGAAATTGAGAAAAACAAGGAGGAGATTGAAAACTGCCAGAAAAATGCAAAGGCTTATATCGACTCTGTCAAGGTATATACTGAAAATTTTCATCTTTTTAATAAAGTAAAGTTCATTGCTTAACTTAACATGAGGTTTTTTTTTTTTTGGTTCTTCTTTTTTTTAGGACTACGAGTTCCAGATCTTGACATACAAAGCCCTCCAGGACCCCATCGCATCTCCTCTAAAAAAGCCCAAAATGGAGTGTGCATCAGATAACATCATTCAGGAGGTAGGGCTCACAAACACAGGCCAGGTGACTGCACAGCATGTTTATTTCATCATATTGGGACACTTGAATTTTCAGCAGTCAGCCACAGCGGGACCAAACTCGGGCTGTGAAGGAAGCAGGGAAGGCTTTCATGATGGGGCAAACTGGTTAATCTGTCGCTGTCTTTTGCTGCCAGCAGGGAGAAATCTGTGCAGATCTCAGCAGAACCTGATGGAGACGAACACAAAATAATCCAAAGGCAGTGACAATAAAGAGCTGAACGCTGCATTTAAATCAGATATCGTCGTTCTTTGCACATGAAACGAACTCATTGACTATACCATCACTGCCAACTGCGTTCATTTGGCATTTGGGAATATAGTTTGCTTAATTTTCCACATTAAAATGTAAGAAGGAAGCAACAAATATGAACATATATGAATTCCATACCTTTAAATATAAGCTGCGGTGATTAGCCAGCAGGTATATGGCTTAGTGTCTACCTGCTGGAGGGGCAGGGGGGAGGGTTAGAGTCCAAAATATAATAAAAGAAGAAACATCATTGATGCCGTTTAGTTAAGAGTTCTTTTTTTAATTGAATGTGAGAAAATTAAACCTGCTACTTCATTTCTTTCAGTATGTTACGCTGAGAACCCGCTACAGTGAGCTGATGACTCTCACCAGCCAGTACATCAAATTCATCATAGACACACAGCGCCGCCTGGAGGAGGAGGAGGTAAGTGTGCACACTCAGTGGACACAGCAGTGCAATTAAAATCCTCACTAATGTAACGTGACATCAAATACAGTCGAATTTCTCAGTCTGTTACTCAGAGTCCCGTTTTAGGACCTATGTTTCATCCTAGCGTTCCCACACATCACATCCCCACTACACTACATGTCTCTCATTCCCTCACACTCTGTGTATTTAGTCAAATCATGTCACACAGTCTGTAAACATGACTCTGATTTGGCTTCAAGCTTTGGCCCTAAATTCAGTCACATTTTCAAACTGCTTCTCCAACAATTTTAATTTGATGTTCACGTCTTTATTTCCTCCTGAAATCACCCACACTCACAGTTTGAAGGCTTCACTTTGGCTTCCTGCCTTCTCGGATGCTTTATTTTAAAATTTATCTTTGCTGCCCCCCCCCCCTCCTTTTTCTTCCTTTCTAACTTTCTGTTGTGTTTGATCCTTTTGACCTGCTCGCAGTGCTTTTTCATGATGAATATTAGTCACGTGCTTAAGAGATGAATTAACCCCAAAGCACCAGGTATTTAAAAACAATCCTCTCGGTCCATTTCATTCGCCTTCACATCAGATCCCCGTCCCTGCAGTGAAGGGAAGGTTCACGAGTCTTTGGAAATCTCTCATTATTGAGACTGTTCTCAGTTTAATAACTTTCATTTCCCCGGCTGAGCGGTTGGCATCGACTGACTGTAAGATGTTTCCTTTGGAAGTGTAGATATCAGCACTTAATGAGATTTGCAAGTTATTATAATAACTTCTATTGTCTTAATAAACCAAAGTATAATGCAGTGGCATAGAGGCTTTTCCACTCTTTTGAATAACTTACTGTTTATTCTGCTGAGTGTGATGAAACATCAACAGCAGGTTGAGTGGGAGTGGGAGTGATGGGAGTGATGCTTTCACATGTCTTGATTTGTTTTTCCAAAACCCAAAGATTTGTTTTAAAGTGAGACAAAAACAGGCAGCAGATCTGGTCAGCGTTTATTTATTTTTTTCATCACTTGTTGTGCTTCATAAATCTGCCAAATCAAACACGCAGAGCCGCCTGCTGTGGCAGCCCCTTCAAAATAAGGGAGCTGCCAAAAGTATCTGATCATCAAAATAGGAAACTTCTAATGATTTTCTCCTGGAAATAAAATCAGGAAACTGTTGCTTTCTTAAAATAAATCAGCTGCTCCCAAAACCAGAGCTCAGTTGAAGGGTCAATATGACAGGTTTCTAAAATGATGAACCTTCCTTGTAGGGTATCAGTCGCCACAGCAACACCACCTTCTAACTAAACAGTAGAAATCATCTGTGTCATTGTACATGACATCATGCTGTGTTTGCTGCATCACTATGCTCTTCTTCTTGCTGATGTTTTATTTTATTTATATATATATATAAAAGTCTGTGGCAGCTTCATCTGCACTCACTACATTTTGCATGCTGTCAATTATTTCTTCTTCTTTGCCTTTTTTAAAATTATTTTATACTTTTCACTAAAATCTGTTTATGTTAAGAAATTAAATTATTCATAGAAATAACCGTACCCATACTTATCAAATTGTGACTGAATTATACAACAATTTAAATCCCAGCAATAACATCTCAAAGTTTATCACTAAAATATTTCTGCTGCAGCAAAACCTTCACACCTTGAAGATAGTGACACTGCGATGAGTTCACTTGTAAACGGAATTTGCAGTTGTTTATAGCAACTCCATAATATAGAGAACTGTAAAATATTACCAGATATTTTACACCGATTGTGCATGAAAGCAACGTGTAGTGTCGTCCTGTGTTGTGAAGTAAAGTGTCATACATTGTGTGCCATACGTTAAATGGACATGAGAAGCATTTCTCAATACAGTATTTTCCCTCCAGTTAAAAGTGTTCTGTATCATGAGCCGTAACTCTAACATATTTTCATGTACCTGTAGTTATATTTTATAATCTAACACCTCTAACATTCAATTCCCTTCACTCCTCCTTTGCTTTTACTGATGCAGAAAGCTTCTGAAAAGGTTAAAGAAGAGGAGAGGAAAAGGATGGCAGAGATGCAGGCGGAACTAGATAAGCAGAAACAGCTGGCTGAAGCTCATGCTAAGTCTGTGGCCAAAGCAGAGAAAGAGGCAGAGGAGCTCAAATTAAAGATGAAGGAAGAGGCCAATAAGAGGCAAGATGTTGCAGTGGATGCTGAAAAACAGAAGCAAAACATTCAGCAGGAGCTGCATCAGCTGAAGAGTCTGTCAGAGCAGGAGATCAAGTCCAAGAACCAGCAGCTGGAAGACGCGCTAACCAGTCGTACAAAGATCGAGGAAGAAATCCACATAATTAGAATTCAGCTGGAAACAACGATGAAACAGAAGAGCACAGCTGAGAATGAGTTACAGCAGCTCAGAGACAAAGCTGGTGAGGCTGAGAAGCTCAGGAAGGCTGCTCAAGAGGAGGCGGAAAGGCTTCGCAAGCAGGTGACTGAAGAGACTCAGAAAAAGAAAAATGCCGAAGATGAGCTCAAACGCAAATCTGAAGCAGAGAAAGAGGCGGCCAAACAAAAGCAGAAAGCGCTGGATGACCTGCAGAAGTTTAAACTACAAGCTGAAGAGGCAGAGAGGCGCATGAAACAAGCTGAGGAGGAAAAATTGAGACAGATTAAAGTTGTAGAAGAGGTGGCACAGAAGACTGCTGCCACACAGCTGCAAACCAAAGCCATGTCATTCAACGAACAGGCAACAAAACTGGAAGAATCTCTCAAGAAAGAGCAGGGAACTGTTCTTCAGCTGCAGGAGGAAGCTGACAAACTCAGGAAACAACAAGAGGAAGCTAACAAAGCCAGGGAGCAAGCAGAGAAAGAGCTGGAAACATGGAGACAGAAAGCCAACGAGGCCCTCCGCTTGAGGCTACAAGCTGAGGAGGAAGCTCAAAAGAAGAGTCAGGCTCAAGAGGAAGCAGAGAGGCAGAAGGTTGAAGCAGAGCGAGATGCCAAGAAAAGAGCAAAAGCTGAAGAGGCTGCACTTAAGCAGAAGGACAATGCAGAAACAGAGCTGGAAAAACAGAGGAAATTTGCTGAACAGATAGCTCAGCAAAAACTATCTGCAGAGCAAGAATGCATCCGCCTAAAGGCTGACTTTGAGCACGCTGAACAGCAGAGGGGCCTGTTGGACAGTGAGCTCCAGCGACTGAAGAACGAGGTGAACGCTGCAGAAAAACAGAGAAAACAGCTCGAAGACGAACTGGCTAAAGTTAGAAGAGAAATGGATGCTCTGCTGCAGATGAAGATTGAAGCCGAGAAGGTGACACTGTCAAACACGGAAAAGAGCAAACAGCTTCTTGAGTCTGAAGTGCAGAAAATGAAACAACTTGCTGAGGAAGCCGCTAGACTGAGATCAGTTGCTGAAGAGGCAAAGAAGCAGAGGCAGATTGCAGAGGACGAGGCTGCGCAGCAAAGAGCTGAGGCAGAAAAAATCCTCAAGGAAAAACTGGCTGCCATCAATGAGGCGACTCGACTGAAGACTGAAGCAGAGATCGCCCTCAAAGCTAAGGAAGCAGAGAATGACAGACTCAAGAGAAAAGCTGAGGAAGAAGCTTATCAAAGAAAGCTGCTGGAGGACCAAGCTGCTCAGCACAAGCAAGAGATTGAGGAGAAAATCACACACCTTAAGAGCTCATCTGACTCTGAGCTGGAGAGACAAAAAACTATTGTGGAAGAAACGTTGAGGCAAAAGAAGGTAGTCGAAGAGGAGATTCATATCATCAGGATCAACTTTGACAAGGCCTCAAAAGAGAAGTCAGATTTAGAGGGCGAGTTAAAGAAACTGAAGGCCATTGCAGATGAGACAGAGAAGAGCAAGCTTCAGGCTGAAAAAGAGGCAGAGAAACTGAAAAAGCTTGCTGCAGAGGAAGAGAAGAAGAGGAAAGAGGCCGAGGAGAAGGTGAAGAGGATAACTGCAGCAGAAGAGGAGGCAGCTCGTCAATGCAAAGCTGCTCAGGAGGAAGTTGAACGCCTCAAAAAGAAAGCCGATGAAGCAAATAAGCAGAAAGAGCAAGCTGCCAAAGAGGCAGAGAAGCAGGTCATTCTAGCCAAAGAGGCAGCACAAAAATGCAGTGCTGCTGAGCAGAAAGCTCAGGATGTTCTCAGTAAGAATAAAGAAGACAGTCTTGCTCAGGAGAAGCTGAAAGATGAATTCAAAAATGCTAAGAAACTTGCAGAAGCTGCTGAGAAGGCCAAAGAGAAAGCAGAGCAAGAAGCTGCCTTGTTCCGGCAAAAAGCCGAGGAGGCTGAAAAGCTGAAAAAAGCTGCTGAAGAAGAAGCTGCTAAGCAGGCCAAAGCTCAGAAAGATGCAGAAAAACTGAGGAAAGAGGCGGAGGAAGAGGCCTCTAAGAGAGCTGCTGCTGAGGAAGCAGCGCTAAAGCAGAAGCAGCAGGCTGATGCAGAGATGGCCAAGCATAAAAAAGAGGCAGAACAAGCACTTAAGCAGAAGTCGCAGGTAGAAAAGGAACTTAAACTGGTTAAACTCCAGCTGGATGAAACCGATAAGCAGAAGAAGGTGTTGGATGAGGAGCTTCAGCGAGTCAAAGGTGAAGTGAATGATGCTGTCAAGCAAAAAGCACAGGTGGAGGATGAACTGTCAAAAGTTAAGCTCCAGATGGAGGAGCTTCTGAAACTTAAGATCAAAATTGAGGAAGAAAACCGGAACCTGATGCAGAAGGACAAAGACAGTACACAGAAACTACTTGCAGAGGAAGCAGAGAAAATGAAGAGCCTCGCAGAGGAAGCTGCTAGGCTCAGTGTGGAGGCTGAAGAAACTGCCAGACAAAGGCAGATTGCTGAGTCTGACTTGGCTGAGCAGAGGGCCCTTGCAGAGAAAATGCTGAAAGAGAAAATGCAGGCCATCCAAGAGGCTACAAAACTGAAAGCTGAAGCAGAGGAACTCCAGAAACAGAAAGACCAGGCACAGGAAAAGGCTAAAAAACTTTTGGAGGACAAAAAACAGATCCAGCAGCGCCTTGATAAAGAGACAGAGGACTTCCAAAAATCACTGGAAGCCGAGAGAAAGAGGCAGCTCGAAGTTGCGTCTGAGGCCGAGAAACTGAAACTGAAGGTAAAAGAGCTCAGCTATGCTCAAGCTAAAGCTGAAGAGGAGGCAAAGAAATTCAAGAAACAAGCTGATGAAGCAAAAACTCGTCTTAAAGAGACGGAAAAACAAACGACAGAAATCGTCGTGCAAAAGTTGGAGACACAGAGGCTACAGAGCACAAGAGAAGCTGATGACTTGAAAAAAGCCCTAAGTGACCTTGAAAAGGAGAAAGAGAAACTGAAAAAGGACGCAGAGGCACTTCAGAAGAAATCTAAAGAGGTATTGTAACATGATTTAACACTGTTAGTCAGTTTGACCCCTTACAATTAATATAGTCCTGTTAAACACGTAAACCACAGTGCAATGTTTGTGGAAGCATACTTAAATACATTACAGACAGAAATTGTTCAGTTTATGTAATATTTTATTGCAGAGCGTTAGACAAATGGAGCACTGTCACTCTATATGCTAAATATGAGGCTAAAGCAAAGAGACAGTTAGCTTAGCATAGCTGTTGTTTGACCAGGAGCAATGCATGGTCTTATTGTAAGTGTGAATCTTAATTAAATTAGAGTTACTGTTAGAAAAAAATAACATTTAAGATGCTGGGTTTTGTTTCCATTGGACAAAGAAAGACTTGAAGTCCCGAGTCTAAATGCTAAGCTAGCTAAGATAGATGCTGACTACTAACTGTAGCTTCATACAAGAAAGCGGTATTGATGTTCTAGATATATGGATATATTGAATTATTTCTTCAAATATCAATTTAATTATTAGTTTATCACCTTTTTTTTCTTCATTTTTTTCTAACAGATGGAAAATGCCCAACAAGAGCAAATTGAGCAGCAGAAAGCCATACTTAAGCAATCTTTCCTCACGGAGAAGGAGGTGCTGCTGAAAAGAGAAAAGGCCGTTGAAGATGAGAAAAAGAAGCTCGAGAAGCAGTTTGAGGATGAAGTAAACAAGGCCAGGGCTCTTAAAGATGAACAAGAACGTCAGCGTAAGCTAATGGACGAGGAGAGGAAGAAACTTCAGGCCATTATGGATGAAGCTGTAAAGAAGCAAAAGGAGGCTGAAGCAGAAATGAAAAACAAGCAGAAAGAATTGGAGGTGCTTGAAAAGAAAAGGGTCGAACAAGAAAAACTCTTAGAAGAGGAGAACAAAAAGCTCAGAGAGAGACTTCAGAATCTTGAGGTTGCTTCAAAGCAGGCTGCGTCCACAACGAAGGAGATCGAAGTTCAGACTGATGAGGTCCCAGAGGAGCAGCTCATTGCTATGACAATGGTGGGAACAACAAAGAAGGTTTTCAATGGTTCTGTTGAAGTGGAGGGAGTGAAGAAGGATGGAGAATCAGTGTTGGCGTTTGACGGAATAAGAGAGAAGGTTCCCGCCGAAAGGCTTCATGATATCGGTGTCCTGACCAAGAAGGAGTTTGATAAATTGAAAAAGGGCAAAGTCTCTGTACAAGAACTCGGAAAAACAGAGAAGATAAAAGCATATCTTAAGGGGGAGAGCTGTGTTGGAGGCGTCCTGACTCCATCCAAAGAGAAAATGAGTGTCTATCAAGCCATGATGGAGAACAAGATTACTCCCAACACTGCTACAATGCTCCTGGAAGCTCAAGCAGCATCAGGCTACATTGTCGATCCAGTGAAAAACAAGCTTCTCTCCGTAGATGAGGCTGTTAAGGAGGAGTTAATCGGCCCTGAACTCCATGACAAGATGCTGTCTGCAGAGCGAGCAGCCACTGGGTTTAAAGATCCCTTTACTGGAGCCAAAATCTCTCTTTTTGAGGCCATGCAGAAGGGACTTATTGAGAAGGAGCAGGCCACCAAATTCCTGGATGTACAGCTTGCAACTGGTGGCATTATTGACCCCATCAATAGCCACAGAGTTCCACTTCAAACAGCCTACAAGCAGGGTCAGTTTGATCCAGACCTGAACAAGAAACTCACCGATCCCAGCGATGACACCAAATTATTCATTGACCCCAGCACTCAGGAGCAACTCACTTACAAACAGTTATTGGCGAAATGCACCAAGGATGCAGAGACTGGCCTGCTGATATTGCCAGTGACAGAGAAAGCAGCTCAAACAGAGAGAACATACACAGATGAGGAGACTAAAGAGGTATTCAGTAAATCAAATGTTGATGTTCTTTTTGGAAGGTTCAAAGGAAAAACTGTCACCATTTGGGAAGTCATAAATTCAGAATATTTCACAGAAGAACAAAGAAGAGAGCTGATCCGTCAGTACAAGACTGGCAAGATCACAGTGGAAAAGATCATCAAAATTGTCATCACTGTTGTGGAAGACAAGGAGAAGAACAATGAAAATGTATTCAGTGGGTTGAGGGCTCCAGTCTCTGCCAATGAACTTCTAGAGTCCAAGGTTATAAATAAAGACTTGTTCAACAAGTTGAGTAATGGAAAGATAACAGTTAAAGAGATCTCTGAGATGGATCCTGTGAAGAAGGCGCTGCATGGAACGCCTAGCATTGCTGGACTGTTTTATGAACCAACCAAGGAGAAGATGCCTTTCTACCAAGCTATGAAAAAAGAATTACTTTCTCCAGAGACAGCCCTGAATCTTCTTGAAGCTCAAGCGGGAACAGGTTTTATAATCGATCCTGTAAAAAATGAAAGAGTCCCTGTTGATGAAGCTGTTAAGTCGGGTCTTGTTGGCCCAGAGCTACATGAGCAACTTCTGTCAGCAGAACGAGCTGTCAGTGGCTACAGAGATCCATACACAGGAAAACAGGTGTCTCTATTTGAAGCCATGAATAAAGGCCTTATCAAGAGAGAACATGGCATCCGTCTGCTAGAAGCACAGCTTTCAACAGGTGGAATTGTTGACCCCATTAAAAGCTATCGCATCCCACATGAGATTGCCTGCAAGCGTGGATATTTTGATGAGGAAATCAGCAAGACCTTGAACACAAACACTGATGAGACAAAGGTCTTCTATGATCCCACCTCACAAGGTGATGCAACATATGCCCAGCTCTTGAATAAATGTGTCATAGACAAAGAAACTGGACTCCCATTGCTCTCCCTCTCAAAGAAGGCTTCAAAGCCAAAGGAAGACAAACAGATTACAGAGGCTAAAACAAAGGAAGCCTTGAACCAAGCCACCATGGAGCTGGAGTATGGACCTTTCAAAGGGAGGAAAGTCACAATCTGGGAAATTATACACTCTGAATACATCACTGAGGAACAAAGGATACAACTGATTCGCCAGTACAGAATGGGACACGTGACAATTGAGAAGCTGATAAAGATTGTGATAACAATGGTTGATGAAAAGGAGGACAAAACAAAGGAAGAGGCCTGCTTTAATGGCTTAAGGGCACCAGTCACTGCCAGCTCATTACTCGATTCCAACATAATCGATAAGGCTACATTCGATCAACTCCTACAGGGTAAAAAGACGCCCAAAGAAGTCAGTGAAACTGATAAAGTCAAGAAGTACCTTCAGGGCACAGACCGCATTGATGGTATCACTATGGAAGATTCAGATGAAAAGTTAAGCATCTATCAAGCAATGAAAAAGGGTATTTTGCAACAGAGCACTGGGCTCACATTACTCGAGGCTCAAGCTGGAACTGGTTTCATAACTGATCCAGTCAAAAACCTGAGATACTCTGTGGATGATGCTGTGAAAGTTGGAGTTGTTGGTCCAGAACTTCATGAGAAACTTCTGTCAGCTGAAAAAGCAGTGATAGGATACAAAGATCCATATACAGGCAATAAAATCTCTCTATTGCAAGCCATGAAGAAAGAGCTTGTATTGAGGGAGCACGCCATTCCTCTTCTTGAAGCTCAGTTTGCCACCGGAGGGATGATTGATCCTGTCTGCAGCCATCGTGTTCCCAATGATGTGGCTATTCAGCGTGGCTACCTCAGCAAACAAATGACTAAATCTTTCAATGAACCTACAGGTGATGTTAAGGGCTTCACTAATCCCAACACCAATGAAAGAGTGACTTACAAGGAGCTGCTGAAGAAATGCAGACGAGATCCCAACACTGGTCTGTGCTACCTGCCTCTGTCAAAAGTCGAAGCTCCTGCTCCTGTTGAGAAATCTTACCAGTACTCAGAGGAGCAAGCCCAAACAGATCTAGCCAATACTCAAATTGAGATCCCACTCAAGAGCTTTGCAGGAAAGAGTATGACTATTTGGGAAGTCATGAACTCAAATTTGCTTCCAGCAGAGGAGAGGCGCCGTCTCATGGAGCAGTATCGCTTGGGGCAAATAACAAGGGAAAGAATGCTAATTGTCATTATTGAAATAATTGAACAAAGGGAGACGCTAAAGTCTGAGCAGGGTATGTCATGTGATGTCATCAGAAGAAGGGTTACAATTGATGAGCTGTACAATGCTCGAATTATTGACTTGCACACATACAACCTCCTGAAACAAGAAAAGATGAATATTCGGGAAGTAATGGAAATGCCATCAGTAAAGCAGTACCTGTTTGGTACTGGTTGCATTGCTGGAATTATGTCAGACAGTCCTCCAAAGATCAGCATTTACCAGGCTATGAAGAATGGAAAGATTAAGCCTGAAGTTGCTTTGAATCTCCTCGAGGCCCAAGCAGCAACAGGTTTCATGATTGATCCAGTTAAAGATGAACTTCTAACAGTTGATGAAGCTGTACGTAAGGGGCTCGTGGGCCCTGAACTTCATGACAAACTTCTCTCTGCTGAGAGAGCAGTCACAGGTTACAAGGATCCGTACAGTGGAAAAGTGATTTCACTCTTCCAGGCAATGAAAAAAGACCTCATACCCGAAGACTATGCCTTGAGGCTTTTGGAGGCCCAGAATGCCACTGGAGGATTGATGGATCCTGAATACTACTTCCATCTCCCCACAGATGTTGCTATGCAGCGTGGATACATCAACAAGGAGACACTTGAGAGAATAACGGAGCCTACTGCAGATGTGCGTGGTTACACTGATCCAACAACTGATGAGAAACAGTCCTATGCCCAGCTACTAAAAAGATGCAGAGTGGACAAAGAGAGCGGTTTGTGGCTGCTTTCGCTGGCAGACAGAAGGCTTCTCTTTAAGGGTCTCAGAAAACAAATCACTGTAGAGGAGCTGCTCCGGTCGCAGATTATCAACCAAAAAACATACAACGAGCTCACTGAGGGGGTCATCACAATGGAGGAGGTCAACAGGGACGTCAAGAAGTACCTTGAGGGGATCAGCTGTATTGCTGGCGTGTATGTGGAATCAAGCAAAGACCGTCTGTCAATTTACCAAGCAATGAAGAAAAACATGATCAGACCAGGGACTGCCTTTGAGCTCCTTGAGGCTCAGGCTGCCACAGGTTATGTAATTGATCCAATTAAAAACCTGAAACTAAATGTCAATGAAGCTGTTAAAATGGGTGTTGTTGGCCCAGAATTTAAAGACAAACTCCTCTCAGCTGAGCGAGCTGTCACAGGCTACAAAGACCCTTATTCTGGCAAGGTTATCTCTCTTTTCCAGGCCATGAAAAAGGGACTGATTCTGAAAGACCATGGCATCCGTCTGCTGGAGGCTCAGATCGCTACTGGTGGAATAATTGATCCACAGGAGAGCCTTCGTTTGCCAGTAGAAACCGCGTACGAACGTGGCCTCTTTGATGAAGAAATGAATGCTATTCTCACTGACCCTTCTGATGACACAAAGGGCTTCTTTGACCCCAACACTGAGGAAAACCTCACCTACCTGCAGCTGATGGAGCGATGTATGATAGACCCAGAGACTGGCCTTGCTCTTCTACTGCTCAAAGAAAAGAAACGTGAGAGGAAGACATCGTCCAAGTCTTCTGTTCGCAAACGAAGGGTCGTTATTGTCGACCCAGAGTCAGGCAAAGAGATGTCTGTGTATGAGGCTTATCAGAAAGGACTTATTGACCACCAGACTTATCTAGAACTTGCAGAGCAGGAGTGTGAATGGGAGGAAATTACCATCACGTCATCTGATGGAGTTGTGAAATCCATGATCATTGATAGGAGGTCTGGTCGGCAGTATGATATCGATGATGCAATCTCAAGGGGCTTGATTGATAAGTCGGCCCTGGATCAGTACCGATCAGGAATGCTGTCCATCACAGAATTTGCAGACATGCTGTCTGGAAATATGAGTGGAAGTAGATCACGGTCATCCTCCTTTGGCTCCTCTTCCTCCTACCCCATGAGCCCAATACCTTCCATAAAAACACCAGCAACCACATGGAACGACCCAACAGAGGAAACTGGCCCTATAGCTGGAATCTTAGACACAGACACACTGGAGAAAGTGTCTGTCACGGAGGCCATTCACAGAAATCTTGTGGACAATATAACAGGTCAACGGCTGCTGGAAGCTCAGGCCTGCACAGGAGGCATCATCGACCCAAACACCGGAGAGAAATTCACAGTTGCAGATGCAATGAATAAAGGGCTTGTGGATAAAATTATGGTGGACCGTATCAGTTTAGCCCAGAAGGCCTACAATGGATTTGAAGATCCCAGGACTAAAACCAAAATGTCAGCAGCCCAAGCCCTGAAGAAAGGCTGGCTGTACTATGAGGCCGGACAACGGTTCCTAGAGGTCCAGTATCTCACCGGTGGGTTGATTGAACCGGATGCTACAGGCAGAGTCTCCATAGATGAGGCCGTGAGGAAGGGCGCCTTAGATGCGCGCACTGCACAGAAGTTACGAGACGTTAGTGCATATTCAAAATACCTCACGTGCCCTAAAACCAAGCTGAAGATCTCCTACAAGGATGCAATGGAAAGGAGCATGACGGAAGAGGGGACTGGTCTGCGACTACTTGAAGCGTCCTCTCAGTCAAGCAAAGGCCTTTACAGTCCCTACAGCATCAGTGGGTCCGGCTCTGCTACTGGTTCACGATCTGGCTCTAGAACTGGTTCCAGGTCAGGCTCCAGAAGAGGCAGCTTTGATGCCACAGGATCAAGCTTCACAACAACAACAACCTTCTCCTCTTCTTCCTACAGTTCACCAAGCTATGGCCGCCGATACTGAACTGAAAGGAATGAATTTCTAAGGGAAGGATATGCTATAAAGCCACAATGCTCACCAGATGCCTAACTCTCAGTGGAATAAAGACTACCTTTATTCTGCTCTGCATGGGGCTGTTACATAACTTTCAATATTTAATTTTTAAGTTGAATAATTTTGTTTATTTTATATGTCACATTTACATTTAGTGTTTATGCTATCTCAGCAGACTTTCTGATTATGTACTGTAAGCAGTTAGCAACCGCTCTTTATTTCTAGTCTCTATCACAGATGTTTCAAACGTACACGATATTTTTAAGTTTAACATCATAAGCATTTACTGTTCCAAAAACACTCAAATGAAACACTGTGCTACACTGTAACCAAAAGTGTTCATGACCCGTAGCTTAAACCGTTAGAACCAAATTGGATGTACAAACTAAAATTCCTGTACATGTGTATATTTCTGAATATTGAGAAAACTTTAGTAAAGAAAGCAAGAAAGATAAAAGCAACTCTGCAGAGCAGAATATCTAGTCTCCTGAAGATGAATAACACTTTAAGGATGCCAAGCTTCAAGATCTTTTCTCTCCTGGGCAGCACTGCCGTAAACACTCTGCCAGTATCCGAAGTCTTCTCCATTCCCATTTGTCTGTCTTTAAACCTGGACTTCCAAGAGTAAACTCCCACAAATGAAACAATAATGTAGCTTTATATGGCCATTATCACCATCAGACACTTCTGGACTCTACATATTAAACTTCAAGACCAACACAATTAAATCCCAGCCTTTCCAGACACTTTAAAAGGTAAGTAGACACATTTATCATTTAATTACTTTAGATTTTACGCTCTGCTGGTGTGATCCAGTGAAGCCTAATGTTTGTGTTCTTCTGTTTCACAGCTCACCTTGCTCAGATGTCTTCCAGAGACCCATGGTGTAATTTTGACTTTGACCTTCACTGTAATTGAGGACTTTATGCAACAGCACTGAAACACATTTGTGCATATGATGTTTTATCAGTTTCTTTTAACAGTGGACCATTTTGAGACTTGCATCTAACCTTGAGCTCATTTAAAGGCCTAAACCATGCTTTGTAAGTGCCTGCAAAAATACTGTTTAACACTTTACTGGGATGATGAGTATGAGGAGATGGTGCAGTGGTCACACTGTAAACTGACTGAAGAAGCAGTGCTACCCATAATTTAATGAATAGTTTGTTATCAGGTAAGCCTTTTTACTGTCTGTTACAGTATGTCACAAATATTTCAAGTATTTTTTTTTTCCCTTCAGTGGCAAATGTAATGTCTGTACTGTACATTGATGATTATATAGAGCGCAGTTGCTATAAGCCATGAGTTGGCATTTCTTTGAGAAAGACCTTTAAGCTTCGCACCAGACCCAGTATTTGTATTTTACACTACATAAAGCTGTTTGATTTAAAATTTCCTTTGTAAACACATCGGATCTGTATCATTTTATTTTCGTACTCTAAACTTTGCATGAATTACTAACATTTAAAAGGTGCAAAAACGAAATCCATCTGTATCCATTAAAGCATTTTGTTTTCTTATGTTTCAAAAGGTTTGAAGGATGTATTTTACTGAGGGTCATCAAGCCTTGTTTAAAATGGTGTATTTATAATACAAATGGTGACATGGAATTTTAATGTAATACCCACCGTGTGTAAATAAACAGGAAAATTAAATGTTTTCGCTCAAGTGTGTTCATTGAAATGTTGGCACGTAAATCTAAAAAGAACAGGTCGGATATGAAATATGAATTAACAGATTGTGGGAAACAAATGAGTGTTTTTGCAGCTCGACTATCCTCATAATGGAGCATAATAATAATAATAATTACAGTGCAGAATATGCAGCACTTTTCCATCAGTTTTCAGTCAGCTATGAGGAATACATGCACTGATTGAAATTACTGACTCAGTGGTCTCACGAGTGCAAACACTCGTTTTGATGCACCTCCATTAATGTTTAGGTGCTCCCATTACACATTTTTCCTTTTGTTATTCTGTCATATGTAAAAATGCTACGACTGAAGGTTTATTTGTAGCCTGTATATGAAAGTTAAAGGTGGTCTGCCTGAGGTAAAAAAAAAAAAATGGTTGATTTAAGCAGAGCAGGGGTCTCAGACCTGAGGCTCTTCTGCCCAGCTCCAGTGGTTTTGTTTAAAAAAAAAATAGATACAGCTGTGGTCAAAATAATAGCAGTGCATTTAAAAACATGAGCAAAGCTCAGAATCCTTATAATAGTTTTTATTTTCAGGCATTGGGAACACTGCACATCATATTCTAAATCAAAACATGAAGAAAAATGTATGAATTTTTCAATTACTTTAGAGAAAATGAAGAAAAATGAATGTTGGACTGTTCAAAAAAAACAGCAGTGTCTGCATTTTTCTTTATAAACTCAAATATTTACTGTATGAACTGAAAAATCTTTAGGAATTGGCATTCCTGTGAATCACTAAACTAATATTTAGTTGTTTAACTGCTGTTTCTGAGAACTGCTTCCCATCTGTGTTGCATGGCACAACGTCTGGCACCTGTGGACAGGTATTCCAGCCCAGGACGATTTGACAACTTTCCACAATTCTCTGCATGTATTGGTTTTGTCTCAATAACAGCATTTTTGATGAAGGCTGGTCACTGCATAACTTTCACTTTGTTGGTCTGGACTCAACATGCTGCTCTCTTACTGCTGTGTTTGGGGTCGTTGTCTTGTTGAAACACCCATTTCAAGGGCGTTTCCTCTTCAGCATAAGGCAACATGACCTCTTCAGGGACTTTGATATATGCAAATTGATCCACGATCCCCTGTGTAGTAGTGTGACAAGTAAAGCACGTTCTTGTATATCTCAGTGCATTTATTCAACGTAGCACATCAGGCACAAAACTAAAACGAAGGAGCACAGTCCCGTAAGGTATATGTAAACATTCTCATTCTCACTCTGCCTACCATTTTCATTTTATCAGCAGCGCCACCTAGTGGCGTGGAGTGGCATGACGCTACATAACACAACATTTCCTCCCTTCTTAAGGTTTGAATTTCCTCCCAAGGAATACTTTAACAGAATTTACTAAAGAGGCTAACCCATTAAGAAAATACATTTGAAAATTATCTGCACATTGTAGCAACAGCATTGTACATCAAAGGTACTAGTAACAAAAAGTAATCCTGTAATTTTAATGAAATGTCCTCTCCACTTTACTCCTGTAGTGAACAAATTAACCCATGTCAATACTTAACGAAGACTTTTGTAACCAACGGCGGTAATAGCATTTTCTCAACCATTCTATAATCTTAGGTAACAATTATCAACATGTTTCTACACAATGTTTATGACATGACAAAATCTCTGTGCCAACTAGGTTTATATTTTGCACGTGGAAGCTTCCGAAGAGGATGTGAATCGTGCTGGGCATTTTCCAGTCCTGTAGCAGTAGGATCCTGTTCAGCAACTGGAGCACAGCGTGCTAGGTGGGATGCATTCCAATTCCTTCCATCACTCAGCATATAGGTGTGTTTACCTTTAATCTTTTTGACAGTTGCAGGAGGGGTAAACCTAGGGTGACCTTTTGGAACGTGCAGTGGATTCCGTATCCTCACCCTCTCACCTATCTGGAATGAAGGCACCTTTGCACTGCGTTTGGCATCAGTGTAGCGTTTCATTTTGGTTTGATGTTATAGGACTTCACGTTGTGCCCTGTCATGTAGTGGAGATGTGGCAGGAGACAAGGGGAGTATGTTCAGTTTAGTACGCATTTTCCTACCAAAGAGAAGTTCATATGGAGAGGTGGCGGTGGTGGCATGAGGCGTTGCACGATATACTTGTAGCCATTCTTTTTTTTTTTTTTTTTTAAAGCCTGTCATGTCTGGTAGATCTTGCAAGCAGAACTGTGATCTGAATGCGTTGTTGTGCCAAACATATTTGCTATTTCAAGATGAGCTCTATAGGTTCTCAATAGGCTCTTCTTGTTGATGTTTTAACCCTTTATTTTATTTATCTGAGTTATTTTTCCACATACTATGTAACAGCCAGAGCTGACAGGCTGAAGAAGAGGAAAATAAAGAGAAGAAAAAGGGAGAGAGAAAGGGAGCAAAAAAAAAAAGGGGAAAGAGCACAAGTCTATTAATCAGATACTTCATCACTTTAACATATAAAAAAATACTATCAATACTTGCAAAAATAAATTTGTGTGTGAAAAACAAAACTAACAAAGCATGTTACGCACACCAACAATTTTGTTGAGTTGTGATTGAGTGGGCGTTTGTGTCTGTGTCATGTTTGTGTCTGTGTCATGGAACGTACTTACCAATGAGGGCAAAACGCTGCAGCTCCACCCATCAGAAGCCAGAGGCAGGTACGGAAAGCCCCCGGAACCCCAGGCCACCAGCAGCCCACCAAGAGCCAGGAAGACCCCCGGCCACTCAGTCCAAAGACAACCGCACACCTACCCCAGCAGACGGGAGAGGGTGGTCTCAGACGGAGCCCCCCCAGTCGAGGAGCGAGGGCTCCAGGGAACCCAAGGCGATGAGAGGCATTGCACGATATACTTGTAGCCATTCTAACACAGTGGCTTTCCACGGTGTAGATTGTTGGATTGCAGTTTGAATGCAGGTGCGGAGGGCGCGATGAAACCTTTCGACGGCCCCGTTGGCAGCTGGATAGTAGACAGATGTTCTGGTATGAGATATTCCTCTATTCTGGAGGAATGATGCAAAGGCTTCAGATGTAAATTGAGTGCCATTGTCTGTCACAATGTTCTCAGGGTTGCCATGACGACTGAAAACCGATGATAAGAATTGAACAACGTCATTCGTAGTTACAGTGTGTGAGAAAGCAAGCTCAGGCCATTTAGAATAATAATCAGTCAGTGTAATGGCAAATCTGCAGGAAGGAATAGCCGTGTCAAACGGTCCTACAATGTCAAGTCCAAGTTTTTTCCATGGCCCGTCTGGCAGCTGTACAGGCTGAAGGGGGGCAGGGCGTGTCTGAGCAGTTTTGTCATTGGACTGGCACATGACACATGATGTTATGGCAGCCTGAACCTGTGAGTCCATTTTTGGCCACCAGTAGAGGTCTCTCAAGCGCTGTTTTGTGCGCACAATTCCTTGGTGACTTTCATGTGCAAGTGCATGTCTGACAGAAAGTGGTGCGATGAGTCTCGTACCTCTGAGAATGTAGTCATTGTAGGTGGAGAGTTCATCTCTGATCTTGTAGTAAGGAGCAAGTGAATCACTGACTGATTTAATGGAGGCGGGCCAGCCTTTTTCCATTTGCACACGCAGACCTGTCAGTTCAGGACATGAGGAGCAAGCTGAATCAAAGTCAGTAACAGAAAGAGCAGACAGAGTAGCAGAAATCTGAGCTACCATTTCTGGATCAGCGTCTGGTACCAGATCCGAAATCACCGGCAGAGGCAGGCGTGATAGGCAATCTGCTGTGTAGTTCTGAGAACCCGGTCGGTAAACGACATCATAGTCAAAACACAACAGGCGGGCAGACCATCGTGCAATGCGCATTCCAGCTCTGTTCATTCCTTTTGTGCTCAGAAGTGTGGTCAGAGCTTGATGGTCCGTTCGAAGGGTGAAGCGTCGACCCCATAAGTATGTTCTCCATTTCTCTGTAGCCCACACGCATGCTAGTGCTTCCTTCTCGACAGTAGAGTACTTTTGTTCAGGTGCAGAAAGTGTGCGGGAAGCAAAGGCCACAGGCTTCTCTGTTCCATCAGGCTGAACTTGGGCAAAAACAGCACCCAGTCCATAATCACTGGCATCAGTGGATATCACGATGCGTAGGTTAGGATTAAACAGTGCAAGAGCAGGGCTGTTCACCAGAAGCTGCTTAATTTCTTCAAAGCTTTTCTGTGCTTCAGTGGTCCATACATAGTTGCTTGTTCCACTTCCACAAGAACGCATTGGAGCCACAATAGTTGCAAAGTTGGGCAAGAACTTGGAATACCAAGACACCAACCCAAGGAAGGACCTCAATGCAGCAGCATCAGTGGGTGGAGGAGCATTCAAAACAGCATCAATGTGTTCTTTGTCTGGGAGAATGCCATCTGCTGTTATGACATGACCCAAAAAGCGTAAAGATGTCTTTCTGTAGTGGCATTTGTTTTCATTTAGCACCAGGCCAGCAGTTTTGAGCTTGTGAAGCACTGCATTCAGGTTGCTGTCATGCTCAGCAGGAGTTTTACCGTAGATGATGAGGTCATCCAGGTAATTCTGGACACCAGGAAGACCTTGGAGAATCTCAGACATCATTTTTTGAAAAGCTGAGGGCGCGTTGGCAAGTCCATAAGGAACTCTGCGGAATCTGAAGAGACCTTCATGTGTAATGAATGCAGTTAAATCTCTGCTATCTTCATGCAGAGGCAGCTGGTAGTACGCATTGGCCAGGTCAATCGTAGAAAATAGTGTGGCACCTTGTAAACTGACAAACAACTCATCCACATGTGGCAGAGGATAGCAGTCTGTGATCACAGCTTTGTTTGGTTCACGGAGGTCTGCACACAGTCGTATTCCTCCTGTTTTACGTCCTGTTACCACAATTGGTGAAACCCATGGTGATGCATCGATTTGTTCAATGACTCCAGCTTTCAGGAGGCGGTCCAGTTCGGCTGCAACTGGAGCTCTCACTGCGAAAGGAAGGCGTCTAAGCTTCTGCCGTACAGGTTTAACTGAAGGATCTAGTTTTACTTTATGAACAAAGGATTTCACACAGCCTATATCAGGAGCAGCAGGGATGGGCGATGTAGGTGATCCATCTGTTGTCATCACGGGAGCAGCAGGGGCAGTGCATGGAGGAAGAACAGCACCTCCAGCGATGCAGATGTGCAGTGTCTCCATCAAGTCACGGCCAAGAAGAGGAGTTCCCTGTTTTACAACAAAAAATGTAGCTGGCGTAGTAGTAATTCCTCTACTTGCTTCAACTTGTAAGCAGCCTAGTACAGGGATTGTTTTCTTTGTATAAGTAACTAGGCGGAGGTCAGGGGGGCACAGTGGTGTTCCACTGAAGTGTTCTTTGTAGGTTTGATGAGGCAGTATGGAAACTGCAGAGCCTGTATCGACAGTGAGACGAAGGGTCTTGGTAGGTGAAGTAGGCGTGCTTAATTCAATGTCACACTGTAGGGTTTTTGATGCATGCAAAGTGTCTCCCAAATATAGCACAGTTAGATCTGGTAGCTGACCTTCACGAACTTGTCTTGTCTTAGATGAGCAGCAGACACGAGCAAAGTGACCAACTTTTTGGCAGAGGTTACATGTAGCTTTAGCAGCTGGACACTGGCGAGCATTAGCAAGGTGTTTGTTTGAACCACACCTAAAGCAACTTTTAGCAGGCGTTGATGTAGCAGAAGGTGACTTAACAGGTCGAACACCAGATTTATTACGCTGTGTAGCTGAGTATGAACGAGATTGTATGGCTTGGACATGTCTGTTGCTGTTAACTGTGCTTTAGCTTGGTAAGCTGCGGATTCCATTTGTGCTGCGAGAGTAACAGCTTTATCTAATGTCAGGTCAGGTTCGAGCAGAAGTCTCTCTCTTATGCTGGAGTTGGAAATGTGTTCGACTAACTGATCACGGATCATTTCCTCTGTCTTATCATCAAAGTCACATTTAGAACCAAGGTCACGTAAGGCAGTCACATACTGCTCAACTGTCTCATGTGGTGCTTGTGTTCGCTTTCTGAAAGCATGCCGTTCTACAACAATGTTGACTTTAGGCGAGAAGTGTTTTTCCAAAGCAGCAACAGCGGAAGAGAAAGTGTCACCTGTGTTTGTTAGGCAGTAGAAAGTTCGTTGACCTTCGGCTCCTAAGCAGTGTAATAATGTCGCTCTCTTCCGGGCATCAGGCCAAGCATTCCCTGTTGCATTAATTACCAGCAAGTAATTGCTGAACATACGCATCCACATGTTGAATGGTAAAGCAGGTTCTCCTGGGCAAGGTAAAAACAACGGTGGTGGATGAACGTTAGCAGCCATGCTAATTCAGCAGGAAGAAAAAAACATCGGCAGAAAAAAACACGCAGGATCCCTCGTCGCCAATTTGTAGTAGTGTGACAAGTAAAGCACGTTCTTGTATATCTCAGTGCATTTATTCAACGTAGCACATCAGGCACAAAACTAAAACGAAGGAGCACAGTCCCGTAAGGTATATGTAAACATTCTCATTCTCACTCTGCCTACCATTTTCATTTTATCAGCAGCGCCACCTAGTGGCGTGGAGTGGCGTGACGCTACATAACACAACACCCTGGTATGCGATAAATAGACCCGACACCACTGTAAGAGAAGCATCCCCATATCATGATGCTTGCACCGCCGTGCTTCAGCGTACTGTGGCTTGAATTCAGTGTTTGGGGGTCGTCTGACAAACTGTCTGTGGTTCTTGGACCCAAAAAGAACAATCTTACTTTCATCAGTCCACAAAATATTCCTCCATTTCTCTACAGGCCAGTCGATGTGTTCTTTGGCAAACTATCCTCTGCAGCACATGCCTTTTTTTTTTTTAAACAGTGGGGTTTTGTGGGGGCTTCTTGTCGATGGATTAGCTTCACACAGGTGTCTTCTAATTTTCTCAGTCCTCACAGGTAACGTCAGACCGTCTGAGCTCATCAGTGGCCATTCTGGCTCCTCTTCGATCCATTTGAATGGTAGTCTTCTGTTTTCGTCCACATCTCCCTCCAGCTTTTCTTTCCATTTTAGAGCATTGGAGATCATTTTAGCCGAGCAGCCTGTCATTCTCTGCACTTCTTTATATTTTTTCCCCTCTCCAATCAACATTTTAATCAAAGTACGCTCTTCTTTTGAACAATGTCCAGAAATGCATGTACCACATGTGTTAAATGAGGGCCACCTGACTGACGCCTGTTTTTTTTCACAGAAAGAATGTCCTCACTGATTGGACTCTACACTGCTATTATTTTGAACACACCCCTTTCAATGAATTATTCAATTACAGGCTCAGGAGCACGCATATCATGAATGTTGGGTCTGTTGGTTTTCTATGACTCTACTAGACCTACTGGTAAATTATTTGTCATGTAGTTATATGATTTCAACCAAAAAAAAAAAATATTGATGATCTGATTAGTCATCTTGGACTGCTATTATTTTTAACACAACTGTAAATATAGAAATGTAAGCCAAAATTTTCATTTTCATTTATCATTGATGTAAATAACTCACATGGCACCTTATGGTCTCATTTTTAGCTGAACCCTAATGGATGGTTTGCTCCTGCTATAGATTAAAATCCAGAAAAAAATTAAAGTTGTGGGATAAAATAAATTTGTTCTTTGTTAGGAGCAAGTGGTGCAGTTATCTTTTTAAAAGTCTATTTATTCAAATGATGTACAAAGCATGCAACAGACAATTAACACTTGATATCCAGAAGCTTTTTAAAATGAGGTTTGTTCCTTACACTTTGGTTATTTTATCACGGGTGGGTGTGATATAAGCTTTAGCTACAGCTTTTGGTTTGTGGTGTTAACGAACCTGATAAAATGCTACAGCTTATTGTGCATAAATCCACTGCAGCTGACACCTGCACGGGTGGAGAAAAGAGCTCCCAGGTTATCCACGCATAGTTTTGTTACCTAAGCTAACAAATTTATATGAATGACAGTCTGACTGCACATACAACTGTCCACTGGCTAAAATTTTCATGTAAAAATGCACTCCAAAGCATCCACTGGTCAAAAATGTACATTTCATACTGAAATACATTTTTGCCCCCAAGTGACCCACCAACAGCAATCTGCTCTGACCAATCAGCACTAATAGGGGGGGCCCAACGATACCCGCACCTGATTGGCTCCCCGCCCGTGGGACAAAGACGGTGACAGGTTTCCCAGGCTTGAAAATGATACTTTTTTTTTCTCGTTTTTTTTTTTTTTTAAACATAGTTCGGCTTGGGTCAAGTGAGTGGGGTCATTCGGTTGATATATATGCGGACACCAAGTAGAGCTTCAGTGAAGCAGCTGCCCGGTAAACTAAATGTCTTTGCCGAACAGCTTCGACAATTCAGGGAGGCCCAAATGCGCCCGCTGCCGCCACCACGGTATCGTTACTCTGAAGAAGGGCCACACAAAAATCTGCCCTTATATCAAGTGCGAGTGCTCCAAGTGTTCCCTGATAACGCAGAGGACGAAGATCGCCGCTCTCCAGAGGGAAATGCGAAAGACCAAGAAAGAGCAGCAACCCGGAGCCGGCAGTGGGGACGGCCGAGCTCCATCTACATCTGCACCGATGGGCCCTCAATCCGGATGGGCCCCGGAGAAGGGCACACCCGCCGACCCCTGGGGAAGGCCTGAGTCGGGAGGACAACCCGTGTCGGGTTCGAGCAGGAGGGATGAGCTGCCGTCGACTAGCGGGAAACGTCTTCCTCTCAGTAAGCTAATATTGTTAATTAGGAAATGCTGAGCTCACTGGGCTGGATTAATGTGAACCTCCTTACAAGGACGCAGGGAAAAGTTAATATAAGCTGATTGTTTCACACCAACAAACACGAATTATATATAAATAAATACAAAATAGAAAACTCACTAGGTGTGGGGAGTGTACAAAGGCTTTTTGTGTTAGCATGTAGCTATGGAAGCTTGTTTCAGCCAAAAATAAATAAACGTTGGCAGTGATAAGTAGAAATTTCCATTTATTATTTTAAAATTTTGACTTGAAGTTATTTCTCAGAAGCTTAAGTTTGTAAATCATAGTTTTGAGATAAATGTCCAACATTTTGACTTATGGATGTTTGTTTGTTTGTTTGTTTGTTTGCTTTTCTTCAGTAGCAGAAACGAGCCTCCAGAAGATCAGAGTGGTGTTTTTTTTATTTTTATTTTTTTATTTACACAGTCCTTTTAAAAACATGCTGCTCTGTTGGTTGTTCCTGAATCCTGAATTAAATCTTTAGAATCAAAGCTAAAAAATGTGAACAAAAATATATCCAACCCACTGTTTTACATTTTACCGCAGCTTCTTTTATAAAGGGTAAAAGTAATGGTGGTGTGGTCAGTGGGGCTGATGTCATCAGTGGTGGATTCGACAGCTGCATGTGCAAAAAAGGAGGAAGATTTCCCAACTAATATTTAATAATCTAATCAATTATTAGATCAACCGGTTCAGCTCTGAATATTTCAACAGAATATTTTAAGTGGATAATTTTATCTGCTCCCTTTTCTACTCATTCAGTCTTCTGTTAATAGATTATATTTACACAATTATTTTTGATTTGGGTGTGCCTCCATGCTAATTGATTTGTCTTTTGTGTTCCTGGTGTTTTAGAGTGAATTTTTTGCTTTAATCTTAAATTATGGGTGATGTATGGAAGCATGTTTCTGCCACAGAATTAAAATTTTTAAAAAAATTTCATCCGTAAGTCAAAATTTAGGCTTAAAAACTCAAAATATAAACTGACTGAGGAGTAACTTCTCTCTGCCTGGCTTTTTTTTTTTCCCCCATATTTTGAAGCCCTCACTGTAAAATGCAGACTTAAGGAGGAATTTGTGTTAAAGCGCACAGTTGCTTATGATGCCGTCTCTTCCCTTCCAGATACACCTGGTTTCGATGAACACGGGCAGGTGGGACCTCTGCCTTTTATTCCCTTTCCATTTAGGATGCCAAGTTGTTACCCCAGCAGCTATTCATCTCCACCTCCACACTTAATGCCCAACATGCAGTGGGTGCCCCCCGTAGCTGTTGGGTTTGGACCCCTGATGTTCCCGCACCCCCACCAGGGTGCTGTGAACTACCCTCTACCCCCAAATCCTAGACCGCCAGCTGTAAGCCACTGCTTCTAACACACTAAAAACAGATGGCTGTTCTTGTTTACACAGAGGTGTGTAATACAGTGTGTGTGTGTGTGTGTGTGTGTCAGGGTTGCAGGCAGGTCTTCATGCGCCACCCACAACCTGTCTCACAGACTTTTAAGGATGAGCAGCGCCCTCCACCTCCTGTGCCCAAGACCCCTGAGCAAGACGCTGCAGAGCAAGTTAACAGGGGGAATGAATCATAAACACCCCCCTATATATTTCCTGTTATGCTGTTATTTTTTGTTCATTTTTTGATAAAGTTTAGAGCCTTGAAGTGTTTAAAAATGAAAGGGAAGACCTCTGTTCTATTTTCAGAATTACATTAAAGTTTTTATTACGATTTTATATTTAGGTTCAGTGAGTTTACAGAGAAGGTTTGCTCAGGTTTTATTGTTCGGTGTCTGTAAACGTGTGTGTAGCTGGTTGTGTTGACAAATACGATGCCTCACAGCATTTCCTCTTTAGTTTGTTTTATAAGTGAACCAAATGGTTTCAGTTATTTTTCTTAAGACCTTGAATTGGTTTCTGAAATCTGTAAATTGTCCACACGGAGGCGCAGGCACGCTTTAAGTCGGCCACACACCCCCCAAAACGTTCACGGGCAGAGAAAAGGTTTAAAAATATTGCTTTAATTTTTATTTGCTTCTGCAATTTGCAAAAGCACAAAATGTTCATATGTGAGTTATTAAAACCAAATGTAATTTTAATCTATGGGTCAGTTTGTCGAGATCTAGAAACACTTACTGCTGCATTTATTCTAAAACTGAAGATATTTACTGCAGTTCTCATTGTTCGTATTGGACTCTTTGGTGGGCCGGTTCTGGCCCCAGAGTCCCATGTTTGATACTTGCTGTAAACTTTGCATATATTAAAAGTTCTGCATATGATTTAATCACTGAGTTGTGCAGCTGATTTCTCCTGTAGCCTCACCTGCACCTCAAAAGGTTTTTTTTTTTTGTTTTTTTTTTTTTGTTTGTTTGTTTGTTTTTTTTAACCCAAACTGCAGTTTTAATACAGACGTCTCAACAGGACACCTGAAAAAGTGACACCACAGATCAGATCAGCGAGGGACAGAAAAATCCACTGCAGCGTTTTATTAAACATTGAAAGGATTCGAGTTGAGTGAAATAAAGGTCAACACGATTGCATCAGTAGGCTCTTAAATGTATGGAAAATATTTTCCCACAGGTTCTTTAAACCCCACCTGCAGTCAGGGTGACTAATTTTCCCACTTAATTTAGACTGCACAGCATTTTTATGCCTTATTCCCCCCATTATCCCCATTTTGACTGCAGGACAGACACTAATGAAGCTGCTGTGAAGAAAGGAGGGAAGGCTTTAGCTGCGCCTCCACTACAGCCATCGGGGAGGGCAGTTCTCACAGTTTATACTGAGCTTCCATTTATGCTTATTGTAGCTAGAGGTGGACTTAATAAAGTTGCATTTAAATAAAATACCATATATTTTTTTTCTTGACATGCTAAATGCCAAAAAAAAGCGATCTGTATAGTTTGTGCATTAATTTTTTTTTTTTTTTAAGTCAAACTTTCCATCAGATCAGAAATGTGTCCAACAGGCCATCCTGCCTGCAGTGCCTCTGCACCCCACTAGAGGGCCTTGCTCTGCAGCATGAGGACCACTTCTCTATTCAGTCACTTCACTGTATTTCAGGTATTTAACTAAAGAGGAATAATTCACAATTCCAAGGAAAGTCTTAAAATAGCCGTGGCACACTGTAGATCCATCAGGACTGCGGTGGTCCAGCATTGAGTCATGGCTGGTACTAAAGTGAGGATCTCAATCAGCCCTGTCTGCACTCTTGGCTTAACCTTAAGTGTAGAGTGGGTGTACACTGACCCTTGCACCATTTCATGCCGATCTGCAGTATTTAGCACTTGGAGCTTTCCGAGGAATTCCAGGAGGAGGCGTGATGTGGTTTCACTGTGCTGCTGAGATCTTAATCAGAACGATTAATGTTGGCGGCAGCGACTTCGAGCCTGCTACAAAGCGCAGCAGCCAGGAGGTGAGGCATTGTCTGAATTCGTGAGAATGCCAGTGAATCACTTCAGCCTGCATTCCTCTCTGTTTTTCTTCTTCCGTCTTCCTCATCCCTGCTGGTTTTTCCTTTGTTTGTCCCAGTGGACTTACAGGAAGTTTAGACGCACTAAGAGCTTGAATCCCTTTTTTTTAACACTCAAATCAAAAGCAAAGAAAAGCTAACTTAATGTTACTCATCATAGCGATAACTGATAAGTGTGGGTCCTGCTCTTCTCTGAAAATGTAAAATCTGAGTTTACGTCTGGGCTGAGGATTCACTCCACTGCTCACAGCGTGTCTGAGATTATTAGGATTAAAGGTTTTAAAGAAAAGTTCAGTAGGACAAAGAAACAAACTGAAATCAACACAGATTAAATAAAGTGAGTCAACAACATTACTTGCATGAATGCAAATCTGCAGAACAGGTTCTTAAGATCAACACTGCTAACACGCAGTTCTTAAGGATGTAAAATAAAACTCTGCCCTCACCCTGATCTTTAAATGCTGTATTTGCCCGTCTGCAGCTTATAAACTTTAAACATAGTGAAGCAGGTGTATTTACCATCCGCACGAAGGATTCTCGACGTAACTGAAACAACACAAACAACTTTCAGTTTCTTGACCTTTATGCAGCTCTTCCACTTCAAAGATCTTCAGATTCCTGTTTGGTATAAAAAGATCAGACAGGTCTGATGTTACGGAGCGTTTAGTTTTAAATCTAAAAAGAAAAGCAGCTTTCACAATCTTAAAAATCATGGCAACACAGGCAGCACTGAGGAAAGAGTCTCCCGAGTCAGCCAGTTATGTAAGGTTGGCATCGGTCGCAGTGAACACACAAACAGCTTAGGTGAACTTATTTTATCCGAGCTGTGATAAAACGGTTATACTGTTGGCTGCAGAGCTGAAGCCAGCCGCAGGCGCAGTCTGTGGAGACCAGAAATGGAAAAACACTCAGATTTCCTTTAGTTCTGTCTAAAAAAAAAAAAAAAAAAAGCAAAAGTACTCATTGTGCAGCCACTGCCTCATGTCATCTTTGTATTCTTAGATTTTTTATCTGTTTGCAGCATGTTGAAGGTCTCAGTGGAGCTTTCTTCTAAACTGTTTCCATGCAGAGTTTCACAGTTTGCATCCTCGAGGCCTAACGATGCATTTTCTCACAAAACTGCCTCACCCCCCCCAAAAAAAACAACAGGAAAAGTTGTTTGTGTAATTGTGACCCTTCAGTTTTAAAGTTAATGACCATCAGCAGCCCCATCAGCGCATGTAAACGTCTGCTGGTGTGTTCACCATTAAACTTGGCAGATTTGTAACCTATAAAACTGAGCATTTCTAAGACTGGTGTACAGCTGTAAAAGGTCATTTTTGGACCAATTCATATTCTTTTTCTAACTCAAATCATTTATTTTTCATTTTCCTCCAAACAGAGTGAAAAGAAAAGAAAACCTGACACGATGCATCAACCAACAACAATAAGTGCAGAGAGGAGACGTGAAGCTGGGCTTCAAAAGTCGAGGGTTCTAAAGCAGATTTTGTGCCTGTTTCAAGGTTTTACAACAAACAGGATTTATGGTCTCACTTCAGTGGTTGTCTTTGGTGACACAGATAAAGGGGCTGTGGGGAAGTCTGTGGTCAGACAGACTGCTGAGTGGTTAGAAAGTTGGTTTGAAAAGGAAAAGCAGCGACTGCAGAGTTCTGGAGGATGTAGCAAGAAAAAAAAAAAAAACCATGAAAGAGCACAAACAGTGGCTGCAGTCAAGGCTGAAAGTGGGATCTGGCAGCTTCAGGAACCCTGAGATGGAGTGTCGTGGTGCCACAGGAGGAGAAGGATCTCTTAGAAATAAGTCATTTATCATCATGAGCTCCAGAACAGTACAGTGCAGCCCAGTGTTTGTGTACAGGCTGTGATCAGCTGGCCTGCGCTGCTATCCTGAGATTCTCTGATCTTTCTGTATTTACACAACTGAATTCAAGAAAATGTAACCAGATGTTGCACAATCTGAGGCTGATTTCCAACCTCGAGGCAGCGCAAAGCTGGTATCAAAGCTACAATTTGGTGAGTGACTGTAATCAGCATCACCTTAAATTGAAATGAATGTCTTCCTGATGTAACCTCACACTGAGCGTGAGCACCACTGCATGCTCTGCACCATCCAACATGCAACAAGTACACTACTGTAAAATCTATCACAATAGTGCAAACTAACCAGTGTGGCCTACTTTCATCATGCAGCCTTTGAGAACTGCAATACAAAAATATTTTACTTTAACACATCGGGTATAATTCCGATATCACCTCCTATTACCAGTTTGAATTCACTTTCTATATGAATAAGCACATTTATATAAATATGTAACTATACATACTTGTGAGTAATTTCTAACCGGATTGCTGTTATTACTGCACACCACCCCCCACCCCCGCAGTGCCTTCGCAGCCCACCAGGGGGCCGCAGCCCACACTTTGGGAACCACTGCTCTAGTCCAATCATTTTCTTTCCTGCCTTCTCCGAGCCAATCAGCTTCCATTCTACCTGCGTTAAACCCCAGTGATCTTCTCTCTATCTGCCTTCCAGACTCATTCAGGCAACCCACCTCCTCCCCATCTCTGCCTCACCCTTAGACCTCCATCCGAGCCTCCGTCTCACCTTCACCACCACCAGCATCTGGACTCTGTCACAGCTGGGTCATCTGCTCAGAGCCTCACACTGACCCACACCAAACCTCACACACTCACACGGAGAGTGTGACCCTCGCAGAGGTCAGGGTCACAGTGCAGTTCCTGTGATGATCCATGTCAGGCTCCGGCACTGTTTGTTGCTGTTGGTGATGCGACTCCACCTCTAACCATCGCTGCAGCTGTGTTTCAGCTCATGTCCCGTCATTCATTATTAATGCCCATGCAGCCCCTCCCGTCTTTATTAAGTCCCTTAATCTGTTTTCTTACTGCTCCTGGAATTTCATACTGTGTGCAAGCATGTCTCTTTTATAACAATGCAAGGCAATTAGTGATAATGATAAATTACATGTGCATTCACTTGTGTTGCTTTAAGGTTTTGATTTTGAATGTAGTCTTTATCCTGTATGTGATTAATTGTGCCTGCAGGATAAAACAGAACATATTATAACCTGATTTTATGTTTTGAATATAGAAGCTTATACAGGCAGTCACATGCTATTTTTTTAGGAGATGATGACATCAGTCTGGGGTCTTTGGAGTTTGCATGTTCTCCCTGTGGCTGCAAGAATCGGTTCATAACTTTCGTGTAATGTTTCCTAACTTAAAACTTACAAATTCAGCAGGGGATCCAATAATTACCCCCACCCCCCCAACAGGGGGTTGTCTGAGTGGTCATGTTTCTTTCCAGGATCTACCCTACAACATAAATCACCTTGGGGTGACTGTTACTGTGACACTATATAAATAAAACTGAATTGAATTGAATGATAAACAGAAATAAAATATTCCTGTTGCTATAGTCACTCGAAGATTAAATAAATACTATAAATTCGCGCCGATTCAAAGTTTTACCTTATACAACAAAATCTCATGCATCATTACAGAAAGCATGCTCCGCAGCATACCCGAGCACTCAAAAATGACCTTTTAAAAACTCCCCTGAAAAGCATGTCAGCACAACAGCCGGGCCACAAGTAAGAGGGAAGAGTTTTTGTTGTTCCTCAGAATCTCCACCCCGAACAAGCATCCACTAATGCAGTGACAGCAGATGGAGAGATAACAGCGCTGAAAACTGTGCTTCACCACGTCTGATTGGGTGTGAGCCAAAGATAACAGAAACTTATCTTATTGTGTCATCGCTGTAACAAAAAGACTTTCACAAGAACTGGTTTCCTCTAAAATTCACTTTTACCTTCATAGACAAAACAGAAGCTGTAACAGGGTGAGCGGGAATGAGACCACACCGGCTCGGTCATTTAAAGATGCACTAAGAAATCACATCAATGAATAACTTAACTTTGTACAGACATGAGTTTTTATTGAAATCAGCATGTCTGGGTGGCTCAGCCATCAAGACAGTAAGGTTGCATGTTTTGATTTCTCATTTGTTCTTCTGTTAATGGGAACGGGGCCTGATATGAATAAGCACCAACATCTTAATGAATGATGAAGAATATCTAAAAGCCATACTTGCTTGGGCAGGTTTGGTTTGTACAGAGATTAAACACTCTAATGGTTTTAAAATTACCCCGTGAAAAATAAAGTGATGATTGTCACGCAGCTGTCAATCTAGTGTCATCCAAGGAAACCAACAAGAGATGCAAATTATCCTTAGAATACAGCCTATATTGTTTTCCATACCTTCCAGGTATGTTGGATAAATCAGTCTGAGCGCGTCTCAGACTGATTTATACGGGAGTGGAGCCAGGCGTGCTCTGCAGTATTAAAGTTCAAGGTAAGTTAAAAAGATCAGTCCATTTATGCTTTTATGTGTCTTTGTGAATAATTCTGATCATTCAGAGAAACTTTATTCAAGATGTGCAACAAGTTTTCTGCAGCATTTCAGTGACATGAACTAAAGATGATGCAGTTGGTTGCTACCAACCAGCAAGAATTCTGGCTCCCACAGACCTTTAGTTTTTCTTTAACAAGCCCTCCTATTCTGCACTAATTACCTGTATTAATTGCACCTGTTTGAACTTGTTACCTGTATAAACACACACACTCCAACCTCTCCACTATGCCCAAGACCAAAGAGCTGTCTAAGGACACCAGGGATAAAGTTGTAGACCTGCACAAGGCTGGGATGGGCTACAGGACAATGGGCAAGCTTGGTGAGAAGGCAACAACTGTTGGTGCAATTATTATAAAATGGAGGAAACACAAGATGACTGTTAAATCTTCCTCGGTCTGGGGCTCCATGCAAGATCTCACCTTGTGGGGTAAGGATGATTCTGAGACAGGTCAGGAATCAGCCCAGAACCACATGGGGGTCCTGGTCAATGATCTGCAGAGAGCTGGGACCACAGTCTCAAAGATGACCATTAGTAACACACTATGCTGTCACGGATTAAAATCCTGCAGGGCACACAAGGTCCCCCTGCTCACGCCAGCAAATGCCCAGGCCTGTCTGAAGTTCACCAGTGACCATCTGGATGATCCAGAGGATGTATGGGAGAAGGTCCTGTGGTCAGATCAACTCCACTCACCGTGTTTGGAGGAAGAAGAAGGATGAGTACAACCCCAAGAACACCGTCCCAACCGTGAAGCATGGGGGTGGAAACATCATACTTTGGGGTGCTTTACTGCAAAGGGGACAGGACGACTGCACCGTACTGAAGGGAGGATGGATGGGGTCATGTATCGTGAGATTTTGGCCAACAACCTCCTTCCCTCAGTAAGATTATTGAAGATGGGTCCTGGCTGGGTCTTCCAGCATGACAGTGACCTGAAGCACACAGCCAGGGCAACTAAGGAGTCGCTCCATGAGAAGCATTTGAAGGTCCTGGGGTGGCCTAGCTGGTCTCCAGACCTGAATGCAATAGAAGATCTTTGGAGGGAGCAGAATATCAATGTTGCCCAGCGACAGCCCCGAAACCTGAAAGATCTGTATGAAGGAGGGGGCCAGATTCCTGCTGCAGTGTGCAAACAAGAACTACAGGAAATGTCAGACCTCTGTAACTGCAAACAAAGGTTTCTGTACCAAATATTAAGTTCTGTTTTTCTATTGTATCAAATATTATTTCAAATGCAAATTAATTATTTGAATTTAATCAGTGTATCAAATACAGTACAGTGTATCAAATTTTCCCCTCTGTGTATCTTATTCCATAAGTGGCTGTTGGGCAAAAGAAGGGCTCAAAAATCAGTTTCACTGTCAAAATAATAATAATAAAATAATAATGCATTATTATTTTATTATTATTATTTTGACAGTGAAAATAATAATAATAAAATAATAATGCATTAGTCTTATATAGCACTTTTCTAGACACCCAAAGACGCTTTACAATGTCATGCACTATTCATTCACACCTCAATCATACCTGGTGGTGGTAAGCTACTAATGTAGCCACAGATGCCCTGGGGCAGTCTGACAGAGGCGTGGCTGCCAATTTGCGCCTACGGCCCCTCTGACCACCACCAAACACATGTGGAGTTGAACATAGAAATACAGAAATGTCCATATTCAGTTCAGGTTTCACTGTATCTCAGTTTGTGCTCACGTTGCTTTGCACAGAAAGATTTTATGGCACCACCAACAACATACTCATAAAACATGTCTACAATAAATCATCACATGCCACAGACGGTGAGGATTTATTGTAACTGTCGGCTGTGCAGGGGAAACAATGAGAAGTAAAAAAACTGCATCATCCTGAGACCTTTCAGATAACATGCACTCAGGAGAAGACACTATGCCTCTTCCCTCCTCTACCTCACTGCTGTCACCTTTAAAATAGAATAGAAATAGAATATCTTGATGGTTCTACTTATTTATACTAATTAGTGTAAGCAATGATATCAAAATGTCATGCTTTTTCTCATTCATTTCTACACTGAAATAAAGGGATAGTTTGATCATTTTTTTTGAGAAAACTGCAGCGATCACAGAGTAGGCCTAGCTGTGCCTGATCTACCATCACCCTCTAAATCTCTGTGTCACTTTTCCCAGAGAAAGCAGAGCGTAAAACAAGCTGTTCTGGCTTTTACTGACACTAATATGCAAGACACCCCCCCACCCCCCACCCCACCCCACCCCCATGTGCAGTAAGTTTCTAGCACACCATTACCCCAAAATGCTCAAACTTTCCTTAAAATAAAAATTATTTTATGTTCTATGTTTTAATTTCATATCTGTGATGTGCCAGCATTTGTGCAACTATAAGAAACTTCTGAATCCTGTTTCTTTATTAGAGCTTAGAGAAGCTGCTCTAACTTAGCAGTCATGTTAAATTTTTAAGCAGACTTTCACTAAATGTGCACGATTGTGCACGCAGCTGAAACAACTGTAAGTTTTAACCTTGAGTTTTAAACGTATTCTTGAGCAGCTGAGCATTTCTGACATGTGTCAACACGTTGTCAGGACTTTTGTCCCCTATTCATGTATGTGAAGAGATGCTGGGCGTGCCTGAGATAACACAACCGGTACTAAAAAGCTGCCGGGTGTGGTCGCGGATTTTTTTACACACAGAAAATCCATCGGCTGAAGCTAAAAATGAACTTTTCCAACAAACTAGCAGGATGCTGCTTTTCTGACACCCTGGTATGAGAACATACTGGATGTTAATGTGGTTCAGTGAGTACTCACCACCGGATCGTGTATTAACAGTTCAGCCTGCTGGTGGTGGTGGCGGTGCGCCTCTGATACCAAATGCTGCTGCCCATGTCCAGCCCTTTGTGTACCCATCTTCTGATGGCTGCTTTCATGTCACAGAGCTCAGACCAGCACACTGTTGAATCTGTGCCACGAAGAACTGAAGCCGATCTGAAGGCAAAAAGGGCCCAACACAGCACTGCTAAGGTTTCTGATAAAGTGAGAGTATGTGACTGATGGTCTGCATGGACATTTGCTGTGTGCTCAAGTCTGTTTTTGCACATCACATTAAACAACCTTCTTCAATGCAACGAAAAAACAGAATTAGATGTTTAGTCTCCGGGTGACGAGTTAAAAATTGGATTTGTAATAATATGTTGCAAAAAAGTGGCCTTTTTTTGTTGCAACAATCATGATCAAATATTGCAATCAGTTCCAGCCAGTGTACAACTTTACCCTGTTCAAATAACACTGCTGCACTATTGCAGTCGGCTTTGGGTGCAGATAAGAGTGAATCAGGATCTGGCTGTAGAAAATGTGTGATATCAGTGAGTGTTCACATGACTGGTGAAAGACCAGCTTGTGTCTGTTTTGCAGTTTGTTCATCCAGCCATCCATCCATCCATTCACTTCCGCTTATCCTGTTCAGGGTCACGGGGGGGCTGGAGCCTATCCCAGCTGACATAGGGCGAGAGGCAGGGTCCACCCTGTACAGGTCACCAGCCTGTCAAAGGGCCAACACAGAGAGACAGACAACATCCACACTCACATTCACGCCCTCAGTCACACCTATGGGCAATTTAGAGTAGCCAATTAACCTAACCCCAGTAAGTGCATGTCTTTGGACTGTGGGAGGAAAGCGGAGTTTCCTCCGGGAGCAGAGGGAAAGTCTCTAAAAAGTAAAAAACACAATCTCAGCTATTTTAAAATTCCTCCATACAAACAGACATTAATGATGCGAAGCAGTCGGGGGCTGCTGGAGTGGAATGAGCGGGGTGTGGTGCTGACATGAACAAACAATGAACACACTGCTGAAATAAACATTCCTGGTTCAGTTTCAGGCGCACAAGGGAAAAAGTTGCACAACATCCTGCAAGACTGTTAACAAAGGAGCGCAAAAAGAAGAGTTTCTTATCAGGTAAGGGAGCAGTGAAAGACGGGGATTGTGTCACGGCTTTCAAGCTCTGTAATGAATCAAATAAACAATCAAATACTGTTGCTTTTTAAGAGGTGAGTATACTGAGAGCTCACATCATACACCTGTACACCTGCTGCAGTAGCTGTGGCTTTCCAGATGATGCTGGGACTGGTTTGTAAGTTGAAGTGGAATTCTGCTCCATTTGGGATCAGCTTCAAAGCCAACAGGCTGAATTCACTGAAACTCACTCCTAACTGACGTGTCCAACTTAATGTTTAGGTCCATATTTTAATACTGACAACAATATGTTAAAATCACTACCTAATCTTACTGTTGCTATCATAGAAGATTAAGGATTCATATTTACATTATATTCCTCCTACTGTGTACACTGTGCTTTTTTTGTGTAGCATAATTATTGCTGAGTTGTGATGCATTTAGTTATCTGGTTCCAGTTCAATACTTTATTGCCCTGTCAACGTTATCAATAGGAATTAGCTGCAGTGAAGCAAAAACTAAAATATAGTAATACTAAAAGTCCTGTAGAGAGATCAGCAGCGTCAAAATAAGTAATAAAACTAAGAAAAAAAGAGTCATTGCACATAAAACAGTTCAAGTTGTTTTGCTTTAAATAATTCGTGTTGAGGCTGGGTACATACTGTTCTGGAATCTGGTTGTTTTTGTGTTCTTTTCTGTGGGGGGGAGAAAGTTTGGTGGGTGGGAAGGGCTCTTTGAACCCAACAGGTTCTGCTTGTGCAACCTGTTCTGACAGATCTCTGCATTAAATGGGACTTCACAACCAGGAGTTCTGGATGCAGGACGCACCACCACATTCAGCTCCCCCTCCTCCTCCTCCGCAGACACATTCCCAAACCAGTTACGGCAAAAGTGAGGATGCTCCCAACAGCTGCTCCATAAAAGTGTTGAAAGCCTTTGAATGTTCTCTGATGGGATCTCTTTAGAACAGACCTGGTGTTGTTCTTCCATCTCAGGGAGGATTCCTGCTCTGTCCACTCTGCTGCTGCAAAAGTGTGAATTTCTAATCTAAACTAAAGAAAGAAAGATTTTGAATTTTGTTTGAATTTTTTTTCCACTACTGCACTCAAGTATCCATTGTGTGCAAGTCTTATGAAATAATACAGTAAAGTCTGTATTTAAGTCATTAAGATGAGGCTACTTTGTAGCGTCAGTGACTAATTCTAACAAATTACAGTTGACATTTCAGACTCAGTTGCGTCCTCACTGCCTCATTATGCCAATCTAGTTCCAACTTGTCCACACCCCTCCCACTCCCCGGTGATGAAATGCTTATTATTGTTCTGTTCTAATGTGAAAGCGGGCCTGTCCATGTGACCTTTGGGGAATTAATCAGTCAGACGTCAAGTCATGCAAAGCTGTGTTCCCGTATGTCATTTAAAGTTACTTCATCATGCACATTTACCCACATACTTTCCTTGTGATTACCACACCCAGCTTTTAGCACTCAACAGTGAATATGATGCTGATGAATAATAACTGTCATAACTGCACATTTGGTGAAGGAGAGGAAGCAACTTTAGCTGCCAACAAAAGCCCGAGCTGGGTTTGTGTGATTAACTTCAGAGTAAAGGACCGAGAGGCTGCTGAGAAGCAACAATCTCCAGGTTGAACAAATAAAGTCCTAATTGATTTGGTCCAATGTGCAGCTCAGATCTTTAATACTATCAAAAAGGGAACAGAACATGTGTTAATATTTAATGTTAAAGATTAGATTCAACTCATTGTGCACAGAAGGCACACAACGAAATGATCTTTCCAGATCACTCATCTGCGGTCATGCTGCCAGAGACCGGCGCTACCGTTAGGCAATGTGGTTAGGCAAGTGTCTTGCCCAAGGACACAACGCAGTGCAGGGACACTTGAGCCTGCAACCTTCCGGCTGCAAGGCGAGTGCCTACCCACTGCGCCACTGCCACATAAGACTGGTGACTGGTTTGTCACTCATAGTAACAAAACCAGGAAAAAAAACCTAAGTCATCTAAATGAGATGCTGTTGCCACATTGAGGACTTTGCTCTTTAATAACAGCTATCATGGAAAATGTGTGAAAATCACCATATTCCAACGGCAGCAGCAGCTATTCGTCGTCTCATTGAATAATCTTGATTATACTGAACTGATCATCACTCAACTCTGTACCTGGAAACACAGCAGGCTGAAATAAAGTCCCGTATTAGCAGTTAAATGTTCGATGTGTAGCGTGCCGCTGTAGCAAAGGAGCCATGTACCAAAGACACCAGTCCTCTGTGCACAGGCCTGGGCCTCACCCATTCCCTGCTTTCCTGTCCACACTCGGGACTGTCTGATTCACAAAAAAAAGATGTGAGTGGGAAAAGCCAACATCCAAACCAAAGCACCAGGAACCCAGATAAAAGCTCAGGTGACGGAGCTGAAGGAACGACCGAACCGAAGCAGCAGCGACCACATCCCGAGCCCGTGGCAGGCACCATCTGCGAGATCCCGTGGTAGCTTGCAGCAGTTGTAGACGGTGAGTAACTGGAACTGTGAGAGATAAGTGTTGGATATCAAGAATCATCACTGTTGTTCACATCTAATGATGGAAACAGGCCAACAATACAAACTGACGGCACAGAATTTAATATTCTAAAGATTCTCAAACACTGAAGGCTCCACATGTTTGTTTTTTATACTATATAAAAAAAATTATTTTAACAAGGAATCACAGCTTGAAGATGAGCATGGAATCAAAATGGAGGCATTCAGGAGGCCTTTCATACTCGTATGCTATAACTGTTATATCTAACCACAAAATGGACCCAAGGAACTGATTCACATAACTGACCGTAATGGTTTTTTTTATTGCAATCGAGGAATGGGTTATCAGAAAACCGGTGAGTCGGGCGCTGGAGTTTCTGTTGAAGAGGCTGATGTGAGGATGATGAGATTTTGCAAAGTCTGCAGCCTGAGTCTGGGGCCTTACTTAAAGGGGTGGGCAGGCAGGTGAGTTACAGGTAAGTCCTTTTCACTGCAGGTGTCGAGACCATCTGTTTGGCATAGGTAAGGAAAACAGGAAGTAGGTCACAGTGAAGAAAACACACACATCCAAATATTAAAAGTGTGCAGGAACAAAAAGACTGTAAGGAAATGAAAAAATGTCCGCACACCAGAAAGCTCCTCGACAAAATTTAATCCAAATAGACGTTCAAAAAATGGTAATGTTTGGGCCAAAAATACCCTTCTATGAAATCCAAAACATATGTATATATACCCGCCCACTACAAAAGTGGTCATGTGATTAGAAGTACCTGATGTCCAAACAAGGAAAAAGGACAATGATCATCATCTAAAACAGTCTAAATAGTACAAAACAAATATACATTAGAAATCAAACATTTAAAAATATATAATGACAATATATAAATAGACTACCAATATAAAGAAATACAGACATGTGAACTACAAATCAGAGGAGGCAATGAACAAACAAGAGAAAATATAGTAAATAGAAAAAACATATAAGAGACAGTCGCATAGGAAAAAGGGATAATGTCCACAAATATAATATAATATGAAAATTAAATAAACTAGAATATAAAGTAGGAGTGGCAAAAGACCGATAAAGAGAAGGATCACAAAAATTACAAAAAGGATCTCAGATCAAAATCCTCATTGAGACCATGAGGAGCTAATGTGTTATCAGTGTAAATCAATTCAATTCAATTTTATTTATATAGCACCAAATCACAACAAACAGTCGCCTCAAGGTGCTTTGTATTGTGGGTAAAGACCCTACAATAATACAGAGAAACCCAACAGTCAAAACGACCCCCTATGAGCAGCACTTGGTGACAGTGGGAAGGAAAAACTCCCTTTTAACAGGAAGAAACCTCCAGCAGAACCAGGCTCAGGGAGGGGGGGGTCATCTGCTGTTGATGTTTGTCATCAGATCCACAGAGGCCTATTTAGGAACAGAACTGTGAAAAAAACCTATCATCCTAAAAGCCTGCGGCTCAGGACGTAGAGGGGGTCTGCCAGTTGGAAGGTTGGTGTAAAGCAGGGGCAGAATTTGAACCATCAACCTTTGGATTGTGGGGGGGGGGGGGGGGGGGGGACACAGCAATTCAGGAGGACATGTTCCACTGCACGTTTGAACACAAAAAATACTCCAGTCTTAGGAAACATCTCACACAGGGGGGCTAAGAAATCAGCTACATTGTCACTTTATAGACACGACACCTGATAAAAAAGAGACGTGACTGGAAAATTTAGATTTAGACTCAGAGGTCTGCAATCTTCCAGGCAGTCGGCTCAAACGGGACATAAAGTAAAAACCTAACGTATTTGCAGATGTTTAAAAATATGTTTTTTAAACTTGATTTCTCTTACTGACAAAGCAGCATGGATTACCATCATCCAGTTGTTGAGAAGGCCAAACCAGTTTGTCGATCCGTGCGTGTGTCACAGCTTCCTGCCTTTTCTCTTCCTGGTCTGCGGGCAGTTTTTATGACCTGATTTTGCTCTGCGTGGTTTCCCGTTGTGTCTGGAACAACCAGCTAATTTCTTTTTTTTTTAAAAAAAAAAGGAAACTATGAAACAACCAGCTGGACTTTTTAAATTTAATACTGTAAGATGTTATCAGCCATAAGAACTCCTCCTGCCTTATTGTTCTGCCTTTGGGTCCTTACTTCTGTAGGATCACAACACTAAGGACCTCCTTAATCGAACTTACTGAATTTAGTGTGTAAACCTGTTTAATTACTGAGGCTTTACTGCAAACATACAATTATTACAAGGCTCTTTGAGTTTTGCTCCTCCTATCTTCATGCTGCCACATGCAAAGTTTAAAGGGTGATTATTTGTTATCAGAAAGCTGAAACGCTGTTGTGATGTATTTGTGTGCATCTTTAAAAATGGTTGGCAAAGATCATGTGGGAAACATAATGTAACTGTCTACATGGTTACACTGCAGTCAGCGGCAGCATGAAACTGAGCACATACACTTAAGCAGAGTAAATGTTGAAGCCTTGAAGTGTGTTTTCTGATAGTGCCCTTATCTCACAGCTTACTGATAAGGAATTTCACATTAACAAATTAATCAAATTCTAGTGCATGAGTAACTGTTACAGATTAACAGTACAAAAAGTAGATAAATCCACTGCTAGATCATTAAATAATGGCAGCAATAATAATTGTGTAATACATGCAGTATAATAGCTGAAGGGCCAGACTACATACTTACTTTAATACCTACAAAAACTGAGTTTTTGGTCAGTTTGAGACAACAGAAATAATCTTGGGAACATTTTATTAAACATAAAATAGTAAAACAGCCTTTGCTCTGTATTCATGGACATTTTTCTCACATTAAAGGACCCAGAAGGAGTTCTGATAGTTTTGTATCCCCTGGATGATGCTGCTTTGGTGTGTGTTCATGTGTCTGTGTGTGCCTGCGTGTTTCAGTGTGTTAGTTAATGAGTGAGTGTGCGTCTGTGCTGGCTGCAGTGAGGAAAAGTGAGCGTATCAGCGTTTTCAGAGGTTCGTCCTGTGCTGTGATGCTGCAACGTTTCTGCTGCAGAAAACAGACGTTCTGATGGTGGAGATGTTAATAAATAAAGTTACAGCTCCAGGTCAGTACCTCAGTTTTTTTATGGTTTAAAAAACTATAATAACTTATTTTTTATTAATCTAAATCTGCAAAACAATGTTACTAAAGCCTTAAAATAAATCTGATCTAGGACACCTCATGCCCCCCTTTAGACTCCCCCCTGCTTGCTGCAGGTATCGCTGCGACAGAAAGCAGGACGGCTGCCGTCGGCCTTCAGCCTCATTTAAACAAAGTGTCCGACTAAGTTAACGGTTCATCTTCATATTTCATTCTACTGTAGACTTTTCACTGTGTGAAACAAACAGCGGTGGATGCAGCAGCTGCAAAGTTCTCTCTTCTTCATGTTGGAGCTTGTTGAACACCTGGTTTGATGAAGGACCCCCCCACACACACACACACACACATCTCCCAGTGAAGTTTTTATGATTACAGGAACAAGCGCTGATGTTTGGGAAGCTAGAAAAACATTTTTTTTTCACTCCACCTGAGCTCTGTCTCTCCACCCGTGTGTGTGGACACAGACGCCGTGTTGAACTGTGGCAGCATCACAGTCACTGCTGCTGCTGCTGTTGTGCTCACAGTCATTTTGCTGAAACTCGTGGCTGCATGCGCTTGATGTTGTAATCCTTTTTATGGATACATTTCTGTTGCAGGTCTGTTTTGAGTCACTTCAACGACTCCTTCTGATTAATTATGACTGACATTTTAATCATTTGGCATCGCTGGCTCATCACCCTGGTTTCAGGTGCATTCTTGTTGACATCACTGTGATCCTTTGCCTGTCTAAACATCAGTAAAGCATTCATCCATCTCTTGCCCTGCAGAAGACATAATCTGTCTTATTTTAAGGTCAAAGTCTTTGTGACATTTTAAGAATGAATGAATTTGATTTCAAGTCACGCAAAGGTGTGTCCCTGGATGCAATCTTCTCACTTCTTGCATTTTACACAACCTGTTTTTCAGAAACTTGAGGTCACCACACATGAAGTTCACCTCAGAATCGTTTTTACAATAAATGGAAGAAATGCAGATTAGAGAGAAAGTCTCTTTGGCAGCTGTGATGAGCTTTGATCTACTAGGTGTCAAATCCTAAAAACACTTGATTGGCATTTTAATCTTCATTTATCTGTTTTGTTTTGTTTTTTCCGACCTGACGAGCGTTATTTATGTAACTGAAATATTTTGGCAGTTCACCCATAAACCTGTTTGACATTTAGCGTTAATTACACGTGTAACTTTGCACACCATGTTTCGACACTTTAGGAGATGTGTAGTATTTTCTGTTGTAAAAGTTTAGATGCCCGTATTTGGATTTTATTGCAATTTATAAAGTTTTACCTTCAGCAATAAAATGCTGTATGTCATTCATTCATTAACAGTTTAGTTTTTTAAAAAGGAGACGATGTCATTTTAACAGGAAAGTTTGGAGCGCACACGTCAAACAAACCAGACCCTGAAGTTCTCATTCCTCTCTGACTGGTGTCTTTGTAACAAATAGCAGCTGTTTTCTGTGCAGCTCGTCTGTTTCGTGACACACTTGATTTTTTTATTGTTGTGAGTAAGGCAGAAAAGCCCCTCTCGCCCGTCAGGTTTCTGCTTTCCACAGGTGAAAACGTGTCAAACCTGAGGGAAGCTGCAACACAAAGACAAAGCTCGGGGTTATCACAGGGCATCCTGCTCTGGCTGGCTCGATAAGTAAGAGGAGCTCTCGGTCAGGTTCACACATTGTGTGAAGTAAAAATATCCACTGTACATCAGTAAAAAAAAGAAAGTGAAGAAGAACTTTGTGAAGAATCTTTATGGAATTTTTAAAGTCAACAAAGCTTAGTTTACCTTATGTGTACATTTAATAAATCTCCCCATCTTTTGCACAGTCACAAAGAATCAATATGCTTGCCTTTATTGTTTTGGAGCACAATAGACATGCTCCGAGGAAGTCTGCAGGAATTCCTGGCATCCTGAGCTCAGTACAAAGAGATCTCTGGCTGTCTCACTCTCACAGCCCGAGGGGAGGAGGCTGAACCTCAGGAGGGGAGTGACTTCGCCGGGGCTGCCTTATATCTGAGCAGCGAACACCTCTGAGATGCTGGGAGCACTTCAGAACTGCAGTTTCTCTCATAGCAGCCGAGGCTGAATGCTCGCCGGTGCAGAGCTGGGACTTCATCCGAGCACCCTCTGGTGAGTTCAGCTTGGTTAAAAATGGTTCCTTTCTTCCTTCTGTTTGTCTAAAGTAAATGCTTTTTCTTTGAGTGGATGTGGCATTTACTTCAAACTAGAAACTTTTTAAACTTTAACTTGTGTGAGTGAAAGTGGGAGTGAGAATGCCTTGTCAAAGCAGAAACAGAGGAAACGCAGTAAGTGTGTCAGCCAACACCCTCTGATAAAAAAAAAAAGGGACGCACACATTCCTCACTGATCACCTTTGACCACAGCCGTTAAAATAAATATGCCTGCACGCCACTAATGAGGTTTTTGACAAGCCTGAACACTGTGCTTACATCACCCTTGAATCTATTTACACAGTGACAATCCAAGATTTTCCACAGCTATAAAAACTGTTGTGCAACACCTGCATCAGCAATACTATACTGCCTCATCCATTCCTAGTTCATACAATTTGAGTGCTGGGTGGTGTCAGGAATGCACCACAAAGGCTTAAGTTTACATATGATGTAACTGGGCTTATTGCTACACTATATGTAACCAACAAGAGAAGGTGGTTAGCAAGGTGTCAATCTTAAAATTGCTCAATAGCTGCAACATAAAAGCATAGCAGGTTACGTGGTTATGAGATTCTTGGCTCAGGTTAAAGCTTTGCATTACATGTGTCATAACTCATTTAGACAAGTGGGAGCACCTTATGACATCATCCATCCATCCAGCCATGCATCCAACATCCAAATATTCACTTAAAATCAGAGACAAGGGCGCCCGGGTGGCTTAGTGGTGAAGCCAGCAACCACATACATATGCCGCATTGTGGTGCGTGTGGCGTGGGTTCGAATCCCGGCCTGTCGCCAATTTGCCCATGTGTCTTCCTCCTCTATCTTTCCCCCATTTCCTGTCTCTGCTGGTAAAAGCTGCTGTGGCCAAAAAAAACCCCAAAACAACTGGATTTCCTTTGCAAGCTTAAAGAAAAATCTTTACTGGTGTTTCTTAAACTTCCTCAGTGGTGCTGCACTCATTAAGTCATTGTTAACTATTATTAAGTGAGTTTTCAAACAAAAGTATACCAAATTTTGCTTCTATATTGTAAAAATTTAAAGGTTTTCCTTGTTTAAATTCAAAGTAACTCATTTAACTTCAAATATTTTGGAGTTTTGACCTCTTGATCAGACAAAATGAGATATAACAGACATCATCTCTATGCATTTCACTGTTTTCTGGTTGTGTATGAGTTCAGAGAAGATAACTAGAATATCACATAAGTCAGAGCACTAAAAAGTAATTCTTTTTTTATGGTACTACTGTAAAGTCTAATGTAACAAATGTTCTTTAAGTCTACTTTTCTCCTTAACATGAACATTCAGCTCAATGATGTGTTCAAGCACTGAGGTCAGAGGTTAGAGTTGTGCTGTTATGTTCAGAGGCGTGTCCTGAATGCTGGTGCTCTCAATAAAGCCTATAAACACCTCTGAATGGTGACTAAGATCAACTGTACCTAAGAGTTGCAACAATGTCACTAAAAACTGAGCATTATGAGTAAATGCACATATGTGGCAATTCATACTTAATAAAGAGGCCACCAACTGTATAATTAGTCCCACTTAGAGCTCTTACTGAGATGAAAATGAAAGCAAAACCTTCAGATTTTCCACGACTTTGTTTTACATCTTTTGTTGCATTTGACTGACAGTCCTTTGGTTCAGTGCAGAAAAGTGAATTTAGTGGTGCGAGCAGAAAACATTTAAGCTCTGTTAGCACAGTCAGATAACTCTTTGGCTTTGTGCAGGAAGGTTATTTGCCTTTATGAGCTGACAAGTAAATTCACAGGGTGCCATAAATGTAAAATGAATGTTAGACATCTTTAAAAACATTCAAATATTTACAAAGTGGGAGACAAACTCAAGCTGGAAGTTCAGAGGTACTGAACTGCTGCTGTTGTACATATACAGAGTTCAGTGGACTTTAAATCCACAGCTTTGTGTTACTTGGCTCGTTGGCTCTTTCAGACCTGCACACACCTTTATGCCACCAATGCTCAAACAGTAACAGCTGTTAAATACCCATGTCAGGCTGCAGCGTACACCGCTTAGCCCCTATAAAAGTTTATCACAGTAAACATATGAAAACAATCATGCTGTCAGTAGAACTTTATTAAGTTCTACTGACTTTATTATTATTAACTTTGTTTCTGAGCAGTATGGCTGAGATCCAGTTCACACCCATTCTTCTGAGACTAGTGCTCACTCCTACAGGTGGCATGACATCATCTGTGACATTAATCACCGTCACAAACCCAACAAGGCAGAAAAAGAGCCACTTGTTCCCAGATATCTGCTTACTCATTACATTTTTTTGTGACTATGTAACAGTAATTAACTGAAATGTTATGCAGACCTTTGTAACACTGTCTCAGTACAGTAACGTCTCATCTGCCATAGAAAGAACCTGCTCAAAGATTATGCCATTGCTAGTGTTAAATTTATCACTCTAAGTGGATGAGTATTAAAATTGGGTTATGTTGTAGAATTTCTAAATAAGAAACTTTTCATACACTTTAAATCCTACAGTATTTGTTTACATGAATGGCAATTGATGAACACTTTATTTTTTATTTATTTTACCTTGAAGCTGATATTTTTATGCCGTGGTGTCTTTAGCTCTTTATTTTTTATGGCTATACTTCTGCACATGTTTGGAAACTTTCTGATTTCTGCTAGAAGCCAAAAATAAAGTTCTGCAGATTTGGCTGCACAGGAATTCAAAAAGATATGAACTCTCAACCTTGTTGTTACAAAACAGGACATCTGGCTGTTCCAGGTCAGACACACTGTGTGTTACTGCCAAAAGTCCCAAATGGGGGATGTGTGTGAAAAGTGCTCGTACGCTGACACATCGTTAGTAGTTTCTGTTCAAATTTGTGCAGGGACTGAAGAAAAACAGGTTTTAATCATCTTAATTAGCCTACATCTCGGGCTGGGGGTTGTTTGGTTTTTGAGACAGCTGCATTTTCCCCCATGTGTAATTTAGAAAGTGCATGAGAAATAATTTTAAAATCAAATCATAAGTTTAGATCAAAGTTGTTATGCTTGCCTTATCTCTGCAGGGACGGTGTTTCAAAGGCCTGAGACCATAAAAATAAGCCTTCCACTGCTGTTGGATCTTGGATTTTGGAACAACGGGCTGTCCACATACTCACAAGGAAACTGAAAGGTTTGATATGATATGATGATAATTATATATTACAGAAGATAACGTATTGCAAAACTCGTCAGTACAATTCACGGAAACAAAAACAACCTTGTATTTCTATTTCTGTTGCTCCAGACTAGTTATATTTGAGGAAGTCAGAGTTATCCTGGATGCTATTAAATGTTTAATTTACTCCAGCAGCCAAACATAAATACTATTTATCAATGCAATCAACACCATACCTTCTCTATCGTGCTGCAATATATTCTCTATTACATTAGTCTCTTTTTTTAGCAAAAGGTTGCTGGTTCAGTTCCAGCCAAGGACATAAATCCTTTTTGGGGTTGCCTCAGGAAGGGCATCCGGTGGAAAACATGCGGAGCTACTGTCTGTGGCGACCCCTTGTGACATGTAAGGTTAGAGATTATGAGGGAAAAGCAGGCATGTAAAAAACAGCACAAGTATTTAAAAGAAATCCTTTTATAAAACTTCTTACTGCATCTTATTCTGTGAAAACCTGAATAATTTGCTTATGACAGATAATTTGACAATCATATAAAAAAGTTAGTTTTATTGTGCATCCATTTGAACATATATGCAGATGTATTTTATAACCAGGCCATCATAACCTAGTTTAACCACAGTGTGTCCTAGTATATCTCAGATCTGTATTATACTTGTACTCACAATGCAGAGGATGAAACCTACAAAATAAGATCTCTAATTGTTTCTGTTACCACAGCCCTTTAGGTCAAAATGGACTCCAACCTTCAGGACGGCAAAATCAAGCAAAATGGCTCCAAAGAAGTCCGTGAGCCTGTGGCTGGGATATTTCTGGAGAAAACAAAGACAAAGATAACCATCTATCAAGCCATGAAAAAGCGTCTCATTAAGTCAGGGACAGCACTGGCTCTGCTTGAAGCTCAAGCTGCCACAGTAGGTATAATAGACCCGATAAACAACCGAAAGCTTCCTGTCAAAGAGGCTGTTAAAGAGGGAGTAGTTGGACCAGAGATGAAAGACAGGCTCCTCACAGCGGAGAAAGCCATCAGTGGGTATGCAGACCCCTACACCAACCAAATGTTATCTGTATTCCAAGCCATGCAAAAAGATTTAATTCCAATAGATTATGGATTGAGGCTGCTGGAAGCACAGATAGCCACACGAGGTCTGTTTGATCCTGCTGACAAGACAAACATTTCAGTCGACTCCGCGATTCAAAAGGGTTGCTACGAAAAAGATTTGCTGAATGACCAGATGTCAGAGCTCAAAGTGTTTTATCATCCAACCTTGCAACAAAATCTTAACTACAGAAGCCTCCAAGAGCAATGCACTGTGGAGCCTGATACAGGCCTGTTGCTCCTTCCTGTCTGCATCACCTTCAAAGGTCTGCGCAGAGGCATTTCCTCCACCGAGCTTCTTGAATCAAAGATCATTGACAAAGAAACATTTGATGACCTACAAAAGGGGAACACCACAACACAAGAGGTGATGTTGATGGAAACAGTAAAAGAATACCTGGAAGGCAAAGGCAGCATTGCAGGCATTGCTATACTCTCAACCAATCAGAGAATGAGCATTTATCAAGCCATGAAGCAAGGCATACTGATGCCTGGGACATCACTGGTTCTCTTGGAGGCACAGGCCGCTACTGGGTTCATGATAGATCCTGTAAAAAATAAAAAGTACACTGTGGATGAAGCTGTCAAAAGCAAACTTATTGGCCCAGAATATCACGCAAAGCTGCTTTCTGCAGAGCGAGCAGTAACTGGATACAAAGACCCATACAACGGTGAAACTATATCCCTGTTTCAAGCACTGTCAAAAGACCTCATCGTCAAAGAACATGGAATCCGCCTACTTGAAGCACAAATTGCTACCGGGGGAATAATTGATCCAATCAACAGCCACAGACTTCCTACAGAAGTGGCTTTCGAGAGAGGCTATTTTGATAAACAAATGAATGCCATACTGGAGGATTCAGGAGACGACACTAAAGGCTTTTTTGACCCAAACACAAAAGAAAATCTAACCTATCTTCAGCTGATGGAAAGGTGTGTCTCTGATCCTGCCACTGGACTGTGCCTCCTCCCTCTACATGATAAATCAGATGGGCTGAATTTCAGTTTCATTGACTACCAAACCAAAATGGCCTTCAAGGCAGAGAAGGTGAAAGTGACATATGGGAAATACACAGGAATGACAGTATCTCTGTGGGAACTGCTGATGTCAGAGTACTTTGATGAAAACCAGCGGCAAGACATCTTTAAAAAATACAGAGAGGGGAAGCTCACCATCAAGATGATCATTACAACAGTTCTGGAAGTCATAGAAAAGTCTGTGAAAACAACTGAAGTTGTCTTTGAAGGCATCAGAGACACCGTTACAGCCAAGCAGCTCGTGGAAGCAGATATCATTAGTCAGGAGGTCCTAGAGGACCTGAAGAAGGGAAAAAAGTCAGTAAAGGATGTGATTGAAGATGAAAATGTAAACGTGTACTTGAAAGGGAAAGACAGCATTGCAGGTATTCTGCTTCCTGATTCTCAAATCATGACCATCTATCAGGCCAAACAGAAAGGAAAACTGATGCCCGGAACGGCACTGATTCTACTGGAGGCACAGGCAGCAACGGGGTTCATTATTGACCCTATTGGAAACAGAAAGTTTTCAGTGGATGACGCTGTCAAAGCAAAGATCGTGGGGCCTGATGTCTGTCAAAAGCTACGCTCAGCAGAGAAAGCAGTCACTGGATACAAAGATCCATACACTGGAAAAACAATTTCTTTGTTCCAAGCAATGCAAAAAGACCTCATCCTAAAAGACCATGGCATTCGGCTCCTGGAGGCACAAATTGCTACCGGCGGGATCATCGACCCAGTGAACAGCCATCGAATACCTGTCCACGTGGCCTATAAGAAGGGGTACTTTAACAAAGAAATGAATCAGATCCTGGATGATCCAAGTGACGACACCAAGGGATTCTTTGACCCCAACACCCAGGAGAACCTGACATATTTGCAGCTCATGGCCAGATGTGTTACAGATCCCAGTACAGGCCTGTGCCTCTTACCTCTCAAAGGAAAGAGCAGCAAAATAAAGATAGATGATAATATTAGGGAACTGTTCAAAACAACAATAGTTACTGTCAAGTACGGTAGGTTCAAGGGCAAGCACACAACACTGTGGGATCTTATCAACTCAGAGTATCTGTCTGAGGACAAACGACAGGAATTTTTCAAGCTCTTCAGGTCAAAGAAAATCACAATTCAGCAGCTCACTGAAACCATTGTAGAGATCATTGAGAGTAAGGAGATAAGACAGCAAGAAGGACTGAAGTTTAAAGGTCTCAGAGGAGAAGTCTCTGCCGTGGATCTTTTGGATCTTGAAATTGTGGATGAAAACACATACAAAAGCTTGATCACTGGAAACATGACAAGCACTGATGTGATGAAAATGGACAATGTGAGAGCCTACCTACAAGGCAAAAGTTGTGTAGCTGGTTTGACACTGCAACCCTCCAATCAGAAAATAAGCATCTATGAAGCACAGAGAATTGGCCTTCTTACACCCGGCACCGCCCTTTGCCTCCTTGAAGCACAAGCAGCTACAGGATTCATTGTTGATCCTCTGAATAACAAAAAACTTACAGTTGAACAATCTCTCAAAGAAAATCTGATTAGTCCACAGATGTACGAAAAACTTTTGTCTGCAGAGAGAGCTGTCACTGGTTACAAAGATCCGTACACAGGTCAAAAGATCTCACTTTTCCAAGCCTTGAAAAAGGATCTCATTGTCAAGCAGCATGGCATCCGTTTACTCGAGGCCCAGATTGCTACAGGTGGTATCATTGATCCCATAAAGTGCCTCCACTTACCCCTTGAAGTTGCATACAGGAAGGGATATTTTGATGCAGAACTTAATCAAATCCTAACAGACCCAACTGATGACACAAAGGGCTTTTTTGACCCAAAGACACAAGAAAATCTGACATACATGGAGATGTTGGGCAGATGCATGAAAGATAAGGAAACCGGACTGTTCCTCCTGCCGCTAAATGACAAACCAAAAGCTACAGCAACAAAGGAAAAGCTGTATACTGACACAGAGATCAGGAAGGAGTTTGAAAAGACAAGTGTCAGAATATCTGTAGGACACTATTCTGGAAAATCTGTTACTCTATGGGACTTGATTCACTCTGGCTACTTCACCGAGGATCAGCGGCTTGAACTGATTGAAAAATACAGAACGAGGCAGATTAGCACACAAACCATAATCACATTAGTGATCACCACAATAGAAAAACTGGAGAAGACTGAAACTCCCAAAGTAATAAAAGGCATGAGAAAGCATGTCTCTGCACAACAGCTTCTGGATTCTGAAATCATTGATGCAGAAACATTCAAAAAGGTGAAAGAAGGAAAACTCAGTTTGGAAACAATAGCACAGAGTGAACCCGTAAGAGGATACCTGAAGGGAACTGGAAGCATTGCTGGAGTTAAGGTTCATCCATCCCAGAAAGTGATGAGCATATATGAAGCCAGAAATGAAGGCCTGTTGACAGCTGGCATTGCACGTGTATTACTCGAAGCTCAGGCTGCAACAGGATGGGTCATTGACCCCCTTAAAAATGAATTCTATACTGTGGATGAGGCTGCCAAAGAAAGGGTAATTGGACCGGATGTACATGAGCAACTTCTCTCAGCTGAACGAGCTGTCACTGGATATAAAGATCCATATACCGATGTGACAATATCACTGTTTGAAGCCATGAATGAAAAGCTGATAGAGAAAAGTCGTGGCCTTCGGCTTCTTGATGTGCAAATAGCAACAGGAGGAATTACTGACCCAAATCAAAGTCTTAGGCTACCACTTCATATTGCAATCAAAAAGGGATATCTGGATGAAGACACTCACAAAATTCTGATGAACCCCAAAGATGATGCAAAGGGATTCTTTGACCCAAACAACAAAGAAAACCTCTCATACTGTCAGCTGATGAAAAGATGTGAGAAAGATGCTAAAACCGGGCTACTTCTCCTGCCACTGCATAAAGAAAAAGCCCATGTATTTCACAGAGATGAGCAAATTGAGCTTGCACTAAAAAGTAAAACTATGACCTTGAATGTAGGAAAATTTAAAAACAAGAACGTCACACTGTGGGATGTGTTGCTATCTGAATACATATCAGAAGAAAAAAGGGAACAGCTTATACAGCAATACAAAACAGGAGTCATCAAGATTGAGGAGATGATCGAAATACTCACGGTAATAATTACAGAGCGATCATCCAAAGAAAGAAAGTTCAAAGGACTACGAAAGCAGGTCTCAGCCAGTGAATTATTTGAGTCAAAGATTATCTCAAAGGACCTCTTCACCCAAATTATACAAGGTAAAGTAAGTGAAGAAAATGTTGACAAAATGGAATCAATTCAAAAGTATCTTGGAGCTACAAACTGTATAGCAGGAGTCAGAGTTGAATCTACAAAACAAGTTATGAGCATCTATGAAGCTAAAAGCAAAGGTCTGCTGACTCCTGGTACCTCTCTGGTTCTGCTGGAGGCCCAGGCTGCCACTGGCTTTATCATTGACCCAGTCAACAACAAGAAACTTTCTGTAGAGGAAGCTGTTGCTCAAGGAGTGGTTGGCAGAGAGTGGAAAAACAAACTGCTTTCAGCTGAGAGGGCAGTGACAGGATACAAAGATCCCTACACTGAACAAACAATTTCACTGTTCCAGGCCTTGAAAAAAGATCTCATCGTCAAAGATCACGGCATCCGTCTTCTTGAAGCTCAAATTGCAACAGGAGGCATAATTGACCCGGTGCACAGTCATCGAGTTCCCATCCAGGTAGCATACCAGAGAGGTTACTTTGATGAAGAAATGAACCACATTTTATCTGATCCTGATGATGACACTAAGGGCTTCTTTGACCCCAACACTCAAGAGAACCTCACATATCTCCAGCTGATTGAAAGGTGTGTCAGAGATCAAAAAACAGAACTTGACTTGTTGTCTATTGTCAAAAAAGGAGAGTATTATTTCTTTGTAGATGAGGCAACAAAACATATTCTGAAGTCTAAGACAACAACCAACGCCGGAGGGAAATACAGAGGAACAACAGTGTCTCTGTGGGATCTGCTCTACTCCAAATACATCACTGAGGAGAAACGGAGGGACCTAGTCCAACAGTACAAGGCAGGATCAATCACAATTGAGCGCTTTTTGGAAATCATCCTGACAATCGTTGAGCAGCATACGAAAGACACAACAACTTCATCATCTTCATCAATCGTCATGAGTCAACCACCAGAAACAAAAGTGGACAGTAGCACAGCAAAAACTACCATCACCACAACAATCACAGAGACTACTCAAATTGAAAAGTTCCATGGAATCAGGAAGGATGTGTCTGCTATTGAGCTGCTTGAATCTAAAATCATTGACGAGAACCTCTACAAAAGTCTTAGTGCTGGAAAAGTTACAGTGACAGAAGTAAGTGAAATGGACTCAGTGCGTAAGTACCTTGAGGGAACCAACAGCATTGCAGGAGTGTATATCCAGTCCACCCAAAAGACCATGAGCATCTATGAAGCTAAAAGCAAAGGTCTGCTGACTCCTGGTACCTCTCTGGTTCTGCTGGAGGCCCAGGCTGCCACTGGCTTTATCATTGACCCAGTCAACAACAAGAAACTTTCTGTAGAGGAAGCTGTTGCTCAAAGTGTGGTTGGCAGAGAGTGGAAAGACAAACTGCTTTCAGCTGAGAGAGCAGTGACAGGATACAAAGATCCCTACACTGGACAAACAATTTCACTGTTCCAGGCCTTGAAAAAAGATCTCATCGTCAAAGATCACGGCATCCGTCTTCTTGAAGCTCAAATTGCAACAGGAGGCATAATTGACCCGGTGCACAGTCACAGAGTGCCTGTACAGGTGGCATATGAAAGGGGTTACTTTGATGAAGAAATGAACCACATTTTATCTGATCCTGATGATGACACCAAGGGCTTCTTTGACCCCAACACTCAAGAGAACCTCACGTATCTCCAGCTTGTTGAGAGGTGTATTACAGATCCCATCACAGGCCTCAGTTTACTAGTCATTGTCAAAAAAGGAGAGTATTATTTCTTTGTAGATGAGGCAACAAAACGTATTCTGAAGTCTAAGACAACAACCAAAGCCGGAGGGAAATACAGAGGAACAACAGTGTCTCTGTGGGATCTGCTCTACTCCAAATACATCACTGAGGAGAAACGGAGGGACCTAGTCCAACAGTACAAGGCAGGATCAATCACAATTGAGCGCTTTTTGGAAATCATCCTGACAATCGTTGAGCAGCATACGAAAGACACAACAACTTCATCATCTTCATCAATCGTCATGAGTCAACCACCAGAAACAAAAGTGGACAGTAGCACAGCAAAAACTACCATCACCACAACAATCACAGAGACTACTCAAATTGAAAAGTTCCATGGAATCAGGAAGGATGTGTCTGCTATTGAGCTGCTTGAATCTAAAATCATTGACGAGAACCTCTACAAAAGTCTTAGTGCTGGAAAAGTTACAGTGACAGAAGTAAGTGAAATGGACTCAGTGCGTAAGTACCTTGAGGGAACCAACAGCATTGCGGGAGTGTATATCCAGTCCACCCAAAAGACCATGAGCATCTATGAAGCTAAAAGCAAAGGTCTGCTGACTCCTGGTACCTCTCTGGTTCTGCTGGAGGCCCAGGCTGCCACTGGCTTTATCATTGACCCAGTCAACAACAAGAAACTTTCTGTAGAGGAAGCTGTTGCTCAAAGTGTGGTTGGCAGAGAGTGGAAAGACAAACTGCTTTCAGCTGAGAGAGCAGTGACAGGATACAAAGATCCCTACACTGGACAAACAATTTCACTGTTCCAGGCCTTGAAAAAAGATCTCATCGTCAAAGATCACGGCATCCGTCTTCTTGAAGCTCAAATTGCAACAGGAGGCATAATTGACCCGGTGCACAGTCACAGAGTGCCTGTACAGGTGGCATATGAAAGGGGTTACTTTGATGAAGAAATGAACCACATTTTATCTGATCCTGATGATGACACCAAGGGCTTCTTTGACCCCAACACTCAAGAGAACCTCACGTATCTCCAGCTTGTTGAGAGGTGTATTACAGATCCCATCACAGGCCTCAGTTTACTAGTCATTGTCAAAAAAGGAGAGTATTATTTCTTTGTAGATGAGGCAACAAAACGTATTCTGAAGTCTAAGACAACAACCAACGCCGGAGGGAAATACAGAGGAACAACAGTGTCTCTGTGGGATCTGCTCTACTCCAAATACATCACTGAGGAGAAACGGAGGGACCTAGTCCAACAGTACAAGGCAGGATCAATCACAATTGAGCGCTTTTTGGAAATCATCCTGACAATCATTGAGCAGCATACGAAAGACACAACAACTTCATCATCTTCATCAATCGTCATGAGTCAACCACCAGAAACAAAAGTGGACAGTAGCACAGCAAAAACTACCATCACCACAACAATCACAGAGACTACTCAAATTGAAAAGTTCCATGGAATCAGGAAGGATGTGTCTGCTATTGAGCTGCTTGAATCTAAAATCATTGACGAGAACCTCTACAAAAATCTTAGTGCTGGAAAAGTTACAGTGACAGAAGTAAGTGAAATGGACTCAGTGCGTAAGTACCTTGAGGGAACCAACAGCATTGCAGGAGTGTATATCCAGTCCACCCAAAAGACCATGAGCATCTATGAAGCTAAAAGCAAAGGTCTGCTGCCTCCTGGTACCTCTCTGGTTCTGCTGGAGGCCCAGGCTGCCACTGGCTTTATCATTGCCCCAGTCAACAACAAGAAACTTTCTGTAGAGGAAGCTGTTGCTCAAAGTGTGGTTGGCAGAGAGTGGAAAGTCAAACTGCTTTCAGCTGAGAGGGCAGTGACAGGATACAAAGATCCCTACACTGGACAAACAATTTCACTGTTCCAGGCCTTGAAAAAAGATCTCATCGTCAAAGATCACGGCATCCGTCTTCTTGAAGCTCAAATTGCAACAGGAGGCATAATTGACCCGGTGCACAGTCACAGAGTGCCTGTACAGGTGGCATATGAAAGGGGTTACTTTGATGAAGAAATGAACCACATTTTATCTGATCCTGATGATGACACCAAGGGCTTCTTTGACCCCAACACTCAAGAGAACCTCACGTATCTCCAGCTGGTTGAGAGGTGTATTACAGATCCCATCACAGGCCTCAGTTTACTAGTCATTGTCAAAAAAGGAGAGTATTATTTCTTTGTAGATGAGGCAACAAAACGTATTCTGAAGTCTAAGACAACAACCAAAGCCAGAGGGAAATACAGAGGAACAACAGTGTCTCTGTGGGATCTGCTCTACTCCAAATACATCACTGAGGAGAAACGGAGGGACCTAGTCCAACAGTACAAGGCAGGATCAATCACAATTGAGCGCTTTTTGGAAATCATCCTGACAATCATTGAGCAGCATACGAAAGACACAACTTCATCATCTTCATCAATCATCATGAGTCAACCACCAGAAACAAAAGTGGACAGTAGCACAGCAAAAACTACCATCACCACAACAATCACAGAGACTACTCAAATTGAAAAGTTCCATGGAATCAGGAAGGATGTGTCTGCTATTGAGCTGCTTGAATCTAAAATCATTGACGAGAACCTCTACAAAAATCTTAGTGCTGGAAAAGTTACAGTGACAGAAGTAAGTGAAATGGACTCAGTGCGTAAGTACCTTGAGGGAACCAACAGCATTGCAGGAGTGTATATCCAGTCCACCCAAAAGACCATGAGCATCTATGAAGCTAAAAGCAAAGGTCTGCTGACTCCTGGTACCTCTCTGGTTCTGCTGGAGGCCCAGGCTGCCACTGGCTTTATCATTGACCCAGTCAACAACAAGAAACTTTCTGTAGAGGAAGCTGTTGCTCAAAGTGTGGTTGGCAGAGAGTGGAAAGACAAACTGCTTTCAGCTGAGAGAGCAGTGACAGGATACAAAGATCCCTACACTGGACAAACAATTTCACTGTTCCAGGCCTTGAAAAAAGATCTCATCGTCAAAGATCACGGCATCCGTCTTCTTGAAGCTCAAATTGCAACAGGAGGCATAATTGACCCGGTGCACAGTCACAGAGTGCCTGTACAGGTGGCATATGAAAGGGGTTACTTTGATGAAGAAATGAACCACATTTTATCTGATCCTGATGATGACACCAAGGGCTTCTTTGACCCCAACACTCAAGAGAACCTCACGTATCTCCAGCTGGTTGAGAGGTGTATTACAGATCCCATCACAGGCCTCAGTTTACTAGTCATTGTCAAAAAAGGAGAGTATTATTTCTTTGTAGATGAGGCAACAAAACATATTCTGAAGTCTAAGACAACAACCAACGCCGGAGGGAAATACAGAGGAACAACAGTGTCTCTGTGGGATCTGCTCTACTCCAAATACATCACTGAGGAGAAACGGAGGGACCTAGTCCAACAGTACAAGGCAGGATCAATCACAATTGAGCGCTTTTTGGAAATCATCCTGACAATCATTGAGCAGCATACGAAAGACACAACAACTTCATCATCTTCATCAATCGTCATGAGTCAACCACCAGAAACAAAAGTGGACAGTAGCACAGCAAAAACTACCATCACCACAACAATCACAGAGACTACTCAAATTGAAAAGTTCCATGGAATCAGGAAGGATGTGTCTGCTATTGAGCTGCTTGAATCTAAAATCATTGACGAGAACCTCTACAAAAGTCTTAGTGCTGGAAAAGTTACAGTGACAGAAGTAAGTGAAATGGACTCAGTGCGTAAGTACCTTGAGGGAACCAACAGCATTGCGGGAGTGTATATCCAGTCCACCCAAAAGACCATGAGCATCTATGAAGCTAAAAGCAAAGGTCTGCTGACTCCTGGTACCTCTCTGGTTCTGCTGGAGGCCCAGGCTGCCACTGGCTTTATCATTGACCCAGTCAACAACAAGAAACTTTCTGTAGAGGAAGCTGTTGCTCAAAGTGTGGTTGGCAAAGAGTGGAAAAACAAACTGCTTTCAGCTGAGAGGGCAGTGACAGGATACAAAGATCCCTACACTGGACAAACAATTTCACTGTTCCAGGCCTTGAAAAAAGATCTCATCGTCAAAGATCACGGCATCCGTCTTCTTGAAGCTCAAATTGCAACAGGAGGCATAATTGACCCGGTGCACAGTCACAGAGTGCCTGTACAGGTGGCATATGAAAGGGGTTACTTTGATGAAGAAATGAACCACATTTTATCTGATCCTGATGATGACACCAAGGGCTTCTTTGACCCCAACACTCAAGAGAACCTCACGTATCTCCAGCTTGTTGAGAGGTGTATTACAGATCCCATCACAGGCCTCAGTTTACTAGTCATTGTCAAAAAAGGAGAGTATTATTTCTTTGTAGATGAGGCAACAAAACGTATTCTGAAGTCTAAGATAACAACCAAAGCCGGAGGGAAATACAGAGGAACAACAGTGTCTCTGTGGGATCTGCTCTACTCCAAATACATCACTGAGGAGAAACGGAGGGACCTAGTCCAACAGTACAAGGCAGGATCAATCACAATTGAGCGCTTTTTGGAAATCATCCTGACAATCATTGAGCAGCAAACAAAAGACACAACAACTTCATCATCTTCATCAATCGTCATGAGTCAACCACCAGAAACAAAAGTGGACAGTAGCACAGCAAAAACTACCATCACCACAACAATTACAGAGACTACTCAAACTGAAAAGTTCCATGGAATCAGGAAGGATGTCTCTCTAACTGAGCTGCTTGAATCTAAAATCATTGATGAGAACCTCTACAAAGATCTCAGTGCTGGAAAAGTTACAGTGGCAGAAGTAAGTGAAATGGACTCAGTGCGCAAGTACCTTGAGGGAACCAACAGCATTGCGGGAGTGTATATCCAGTCCACCCAAGAGACCATGAGCATCTATGAAGCTAAAAGCAAAGGTCTGCTGACTCCTGGTACCTCTCTGGTTCTGCTGGAGGCCCAGGCTGCCACTGGCTTTATCATTGACCCAGTCAACAACAAGAAACTTTCTGTAGAGGAAGCTGTTGCTCAACTAGTTGTTGGCAGAGACTGGAAAGACAAACTGCTTTCAGCTGAGAGGGCAGTGACAGGATACAAAGATCCCTACACTGGACAAACAATTTCACTGTTCCAGGCCTTGAAAAAAGATCTCATCGTCAAAGATCACGGCATCCGTCTTCTTGAAGCTCAAATTGCAACAGGAGGCATAATTGACCCGGTGCACAGTCACAGAGTGCCTGTACAGGTGGCATATGAAAGGGGTTACTTTGATGAAGAAATGAACCACATTTTATCTGATCCTGATGATGACACCAAGGGCTTCTTTGACCCCAACACTCAGGAGAACCTCACGTATCTCCAGCTGGTTGAGAGGTGTATAAAAGATCCCATCACAGGCCTCAGTTTACTAGTCATTGTCAAAAAAGGAGAGTATTATTTCTTTGTAGATGAGGCAACAAAACGTATTCTGAAGTCTAAGACAACAACCAAAGCCGGAGGGAAATACAGAGGAACAACAGTGTCTCTGTGGGATCTGCTCTACTCCAAATACATCACTGAGGAGAAACGGAGGGACCTAGTCCAACAGTACAAGGCAGGATCAATCACAATTGAGCGCTTTTTGGAAATCATCCTGACAATCATTGAGCAGCATACGAAAGACACAACAACTTCATCATCTTCATCAATCGTCATGAGTCAACCACCAGAAACAAAAGTGGACAGTAGCACAGCAAAAACTACCATCACCACAACAATCACAGAGACTACTCAAATTGAAAAGTTCCATGGAATCAGGAAGGATGTGTCTGCTATTGAGCTGCTTGAATCTAAAATCATTGACGAGAACCTCTACAAAAATCTAAGTGCTGGAAAAGTTACAGTTACAGAAGTAAGTGAAATGGACTCAGTGCGTAAGTACCTTGAGGGAACCAACAGCATTGCAGGAGTGTATATCCAGTCCACCCAAAAGACCATGAGCATCTATGAAGCTAAAAGCAAAGGTCTGCTGACTCCTGGTACCTCTCTGGTTCTGCTGGAGGCCCAGGCTGCCACTGGCTTTATCATTGACCCAGTCAACAACAAGAAACTTTCTGTAGAGGAAGCAGTTGCTCAAAGAGTGGTTGGCAAAGAGTGGAAAAACAAACTGCTTTCAGCTGAGAGGGCAGTGACAGGATACAAAGATCCCTACACTGGACAAACAATTTCACTGTTCCAGGCCTTGAAAAAAGATCTCATCGTCAAAGATCACGGCATCCGTCTTCTTGAAGCTCAAATTGCAACAGGAGGCATAATTGACCCGGTGCACAGTCACAGAGTGCCTGTACAGGTGGCATATGAAAGGGGTTACTTTGATGAAGAAATGAACCACATTTTATCTGATCCTGATGATGACACCAAGGGCTTCTTTGACCCCAACACTCAAGAGAACCTCACGTATCTCCAGCTGGTTGAGAGGTGTATTATAGATCCCATCACAGGCCTCAGTTTACTCCCACTGAAGAAGTGAATACTCTAATCCACTCACTATTACATAAAGTAATACCTTCTCTCTTACTTCCAATATTTTTTAAGGTGTGTTTAAAGTTGTGGAGAAGCCGTTCTGTGAGCTTCTCTTGAACAGTGAACCAAGTGGTTGAAACCTTTGCTTCTATGCTGTAATTTTTGTTGTTTAAAACTTAATTACCAAAAACTTAGTATTTTTTTTTCATATTAAGAAGTCTTAGAAACGACTTACCAAACTGGAATCCAACATTATTAGTCCACTGAAATAAATGATAGAATGTGCTTGAAACAACTAATATAACCTCAGTTTTCACATTCAATTCACACGATGTGAAAAATAAATTAAAACCTGTTTTCATAGAAGTCAAATGATACCACAAGCCTCTCCATATCTTTACCTAATTCAGTCTTGGACTACATTTTTGATTTTCAATGTCTTTTCTATGGTTTAATGTTTTTATGTTGCTGTGGGAACTATAATTTTGTTCTACACTCATGTAAACAGTTTGAGTCTTAATTCACCTAAACCCGCAGCACTGTGTTAAGTTTGGGCAAATGTTGTATGTAGTTTTGCTGGGTCTTTTTTCTCTTCACCTAGACCCCTGTCAAAGTTTTTTTTACTCTATCATATCGCCCAATAAATGAGTGAGCTATGAATACTACATCTTGTCTTTTATTTTGAAAGACTCTCCTTGGAACATGTTTATATGTTGGAACAATGATACAGGTATTTATATCCATCCATTCATTTATATGTATTAAATATAACACACATTGAACAGGAATTGCTGGGTGGAAGTGCCATCACATGTGCTGGAAAAATATTTAAAGCACTTGTAATCCCAGTTTGTAATGATTTGCAATAAAATCAAAGCAAAAGTACACATTGCTAGAACCAAATGGGTTTCTCATATTTAAAATTTTTGCTACAAGAAAGGTATGAATCCAATATGACTGTGCAATCAGATAATAAATGTAAATATTTCTAGAGTACAGCACTCTCTAGTGGAAATAAAGACAACCATAACTTTAAAGTAACAAGCTGAACATTTATTTTTGATCAAAAATAAAATATATTTTTTTATACTGTTGTTACAGTTGTAAATAAAATTAAAACCGCAAGTGGTGATATCGGGCCCTCGCACTCCCCACGCGTCGACCCGTGGCGCTCGTCGACCCGTGCCGCACTCGGAGGTCTTGTGACCGTGATGGTGTACAGAAGGTCTGTAGAAAGTTGAATTCTTTTATAGGAAAAGATATCTTTTGCTCTCGTCATAGACGCAATGGAATATTTGGGGGTGTGGTCACGGCTCCAGCATGCAAAATAGGGCATGGGTCTGATTGACTGTTTTGATCAGGATGATGTCAAGAATGTTGAAACACATTTTCATACATTTCTGAGAAACTAAGTTTGTGGATGCTATACAAAATTTCATTTGCTTCTGTAGGGGGCACTTTTGCAGCTATAGCCTTGAATCCACAGTTATGGGTTCAGAGTGGCTGTGTACATGAGTGATTACATTTTCAGGCAGACTGGGCAAAGCATGTACAAACACGTGCCCAAACAATTTTGGTCGTGATTGAGAAAAATGAAGGCCAACTTCAATGGCCTGGTGTGACAACACCATTTAATATTTTGTCAAGATTTCCACAATATTTGATGGGCTCCTTGTCTAGATGATGTGGAGCAAATTTGGTCTCACTGTGTAAAATGCCCTAGGAGGAGTTCATTCAAATAGCAGGCCTGAAAATGACAAAAATTGACACCTTCAATTGAAGATGGCGGACTTTCTGTAGGGTTGGGAGTATGGGTCCAAGAGACTTTTTTGTACGTCTTAGGATGTTACATGAGTGTGCACAATTTCAGAGCTGTAGATACAATGTAACTCTGGGGCTAGCTAAAAAACATGTTATTTTATGATATTTCAAGCTGCCACTAGGTGACGCTGTAACGTTTATGGACTTTATGCATATCAATGTGTTCAGGGCAGGAGGCTTATTAAACTGATGAGGATTTTGTAAGGAATGGTGAAAGATATTTTCATGTATTTCAGAACAAACCTAATTCTGTGGACGGTCATACAAATTTTCATTTGCTTCTGTAGGGGGCGCTATTGCACCTACAGTCTTGAATCTGTAGTTATGGATTTAGGCTGGGTGTGTAAAGGAGTGATTAAATTTTCGGGGTGATCAGACAAAGCATGTGCGAACAAGTGCACAAACAATTTTGGTGGTGAGGGAGAAAAACGAAGGCCAACTTCAATGGCCTGGTGTGAAAACACCGTTTAATTTAATTTCAAGATTTCCACAATATTTGATGGGCTCCTTGTCTAGATGATGTGGAGCAAATTTGGTCTCACTGGGTGAAATGCCCTAGGAGGAGTTCGTTCAAATAGCAGGCATGGAAATGGCAAAAATTGACACCTTCAATTGAAGATGGCCGACTTCCTGTAGGGTTTCGGGTATGGGTCCAAGAGACTTTTTTGTACGTCTTAGGATGTTACATGAGTCTGCAAAATTTCAGAGCTGTAGAGAAAATGTAGCTCCGGGGCTACTCAAAAAACATGACATTTTCTGATATTTTGAGCTGCCACTAGGTGGCGCTCTAACGTTTATAGACTTTATGCATATCAATGTGTTCAGGGCAGGAGGCTTATTAAACCACTGAAGTTTGAGACAGATTGGGCAATGTGTCTTTGAGTTACAGCCCTTTATGTCTTGATGGTGAAACATCAAATTTTGCCCTCCCGCCATGGTCACGCCCTTTGGCAAAAGCTCACAGTTTTTAAAACAGTGTAAGCCCAACTCCTTAAGGCTTTCCAGGGGAAATTTGAGATAGTTCTGCTCAACCATCTTGCAGCTGGACCTCAAAGTGTAAAATATGACATTTCCTGCTCCCACTAGGTGGCGCTGCGATTGTCATAAAATATTGCCATATGTATGTGTTCAGGGGCGGATACTCATCGTACCTAGAAAGTTTGATCCAGATTGGAGTATGTAGGTATGAATGAGAGCCAATCAAAATTTCATGGCGAATGATCAAATTTCAGGGGGGTATAAGGGCCACGCCCCCTTTTTGAAATGTAGATTCCCCTTGGTGTGTAGATGAAACACACCAAATCTGAAGTTGATAACTTCTAAACTCTTTGAGTTATTAGAGAAAGTCTGAAGGGTGCAAATCGCCAAATTTGCATATTTGAGTCAAAATGGCCGACTTCCTGTTGGGTTTAGAGCATGGCTCCAAGAGGATTTTTTGTGCGTATGGATGTGATACATATGTGTAGTAAGTTTCATAAATGTACATGAAACACAGCGGTGGGGCTAGACTTTAGGGGGCGCTACTGAGGCATTTTGGCGGGCCCTTGCCAAAGGCCATTAAAATACTTAAATTTTCACCAGGTGTGACGCATGTGCAAAGTTTCATGAGTTTTTGAATATGATAAAGCCCCCAAAAAGGCATGTCTTTTGCCTGAATAAAAAAAAAAAATTAAAAAAAAATAAATAAACGGAGCAAATACAATAGGGCCTTCGCACAGTTCGTGCTCGGGCCCTAAATAAAGTATACAAAGAGGTCAGAATCATGTAAAAAAAACAAACCTGGAACATCTAGTTCTCTTTACAGTCCTCTGTGTCACACACAGTGGTGCTTATAAAAACTGTTCAAATCTGAATTCGTAACAAACACCTGAGATTAATACAGTAGTGACAGGTTTGCAAAGTATTTTGTATGAACTGTAGGCATGAGAAAACATCTACAAAAATCCTTAGTCCAAAATATTCAAAATACTTAAACGATGTAGTCAAAACAGGCATGTGTTAAGATACTCAAGTTTGCCGTGTGAATTTGGTTTCTGATTTCTGGAACCAAAACGAAGCTACTCCAGTTTGTCCAGCAGCTGCCGAATTTCTTCCTGGCATCGGTAAATCCTCTTCATGCCTCTTGGAAGATAGCGGCAGGATGAGAGGTTGAGGTAGCCGAGAGCAGTCGTGTGTTGGATGACTGGCCTGCAAAATAAAGCACAGATTTGAATGCCTGAGCATTACTCAGTTCTCTTTGCTTGCACTTTGTCTCATTATTTGGAGCTTGAAAAAGCAAAAAAAAAAAAAAAAAAAAAAAAAGCAAAATGTTTTCAAGAAACTTAAAGAAAGTCCAGTCTCTTCTTTTTTTTTAAAGTTCCAGATACTGCCATGACCGAAGTGACTGAGGACCTACACAGAAGAAGTTCAGAGGTTATTTAGGGCTGCTGAGTCAAAGAGGAAACTACACACTACCTGAGTGCACGTGGTGTGATTTTGGTCCCACTGAGGTTTAGTGAGCGCAGCGTCTCTGCCTCACTGTAGCAAAGGTGACTCATCGCTAACTCCAAGTCTTCCTCGGTGAAGAGGTGATTTGCTATGTCCAGCTCCTGTAAAGTTTGACTCCATTTTTGGGTCACTGTGCCAAGTCCTGTCTTAGGCGACGACAACGCATCACGCCTGCTGAAGTACTGTCCCCAGAACAAATACTCGAGCTCTACCACATACAAGACAGAAAAATAAAGTAGAACCAATTAATGTTTGAAATGGGTTTTAAAAATCAGAACTGTTCAAATAATTATCATACAGTTTGTGTACTCTAAGCATTCCTGTGACTCTAACTTCCAGGCTGTCACGGATTAAATCTGAAAAGGCCAAAGCATAAATCTCATGATGGGCATACCAAGACAGGGTAGAGCTGCGAGACAAGACGGTGTGATTCCCGAACAGCCTCGGAGGTCCAGAACTCGCAGTTTGGTGGAGTCGAAGAGAATGTTCCACAAATCTTTGTCAGTCAAGTAGGAATAAGATGTGGTCGCGATGCAAAGCTCCTCCAGAAACGGAAAGCCCGAAGTTGAATCGACGCCAGAACGCATCGCCTTACGAAGAGGACGGACGTTCAGCATCCGGAAGGTCTGACGGGAAGCAGTAAATAAGCTTCACGGGGGAACTCAGAGCAGGAAAAACGAATTCACATATAGCAAAGTGCAAACTGTGTCACTAATTAACAACAGCAGCTACTAGGGTTTAATATTTTTCCCGAAAATGACATGAATCAAATCCCGGGAAATGACGAGCCATTTCCCGGGAATCCCGGGAAAAAGTTTATTTATTTATTTATTTTAATTAGATCTTCTGTAGCCTGTGTCGGCCTTAACCTATTGTGATATTGTAGAGGTAGCTTTCCAGCTATGTCCTGTTATGCCCAGTAGGGGGCAACGTCGGCTTGATTAACGCAATAAAACCTACATCTCAGCATTCGAGTGCTCGAGCTATGCGGTTTTGTATCGTTCCTCAACACTCCCTTAACAAATATAATTCGAATATTCCTCCATTGTACATGGAATTATACCAAGATATTTTACAACTGCTGGTGCAAAACAATACGGTTCATCTCCACAGCATTGATAATGGCTCAGCCACGCTGTCGTGGCGACATCTGTTGCGCTATATCTCCACCAGTGGAACGCTGTAATAGTCATTGAAAAGTTAACTACTGTACTACACTATAATATGGCATAACACAGGGCCTTGAGTAATGCACTACGACTTGGTCATTGCCATTCTGGCAACAACAAATTTATAACACCGTGTCTGAGGGTTAAAGTAGGTTCGCTGTGAATCGTCTTTTGAAAAACTGGCCGATCCTTATAGCCTAAAAAATATACATTTTACTCAACTCCATTTTAAAAGCGAAATATGTTAAAGCAATCTATTTCATGATACTTTCTTCACACATTAGGCCCGTATCCTAATTCATGATTGTTAGTAAGCGGCTGCAAATGAGAAAAAAGAAACACTCGAAGTTATACAGATATTTCTTTATTGTTCAGGGCAGGCAAATTTTATAGGCTATATGATCTAATATAACAATATATAATATAAAATTATATAATACAAAATACCTTAGGGTAAACACATTGCCTACGATTTCAACAAATTAAAGAGGAAAAAAGCACAACTGTGTAATACCTCTATTAAAACGCTTGAGATGAAGGCTGAAGCCAGCCTTAAACGGAGGCTGAACGTGCCTGAAATGAAGAGTAATGCTTTTCGCATTAAACGAACCCTTCTCTCAATATTTCCTTAAATTTAACATTCTGAAGCTTTCTTTTCTTTCTGAAAGTCAAATCGACGCGCGCGACTTTTTTCCCGGTTTCCCGTCTAACGTTTCCCGGGAAACGGGAAATGGTTCTGATCGCATTTCCCGGGAATCCCGGATCCCGGGATTAAACCCTAGCAGCTACTGACTTTATTGCTACTTGAAAGGTTTTTCCTTATTTTCTGTCACATATCCACTTCTCCAGTGGTGGACACTCTTATTTCGAAAAATGAGGTCAGTATAAAACCTCAGATTACTCCAAATGTTCAGATATCAAAATGAGCATTTGTTATTTGATCATTTCAGGCACACAGCTCTGGCTGAGAGCACAGGAGCCCCATCCACCTGCTCTTCAAACCCCCTGTTTGTGAGAGCAAACCAATCAGAAGGCAAGATGAATTAAAGGGAAGGCGGCAGTGAATGAACTGCGGGGCCGCGCTGAGTCCCAGTATGAGGTAGATAAGGATGTAAAGTCACTCTAATAGAGTTGGAAAATAAAAAGGTGTAAATTGGAATTGTTAATTTCAATATGTTTGTTTTAAACGAGCAGTTATGAATCCAGATATCCAAACAAGTCTTTGAAAATTTAAAGATTAAACAATCAATCAACAATCAAAATGTGTGCCAATTAATTTTCTTGATCTCCTTGATTAATAGCTTCAACTTTACTACGGTATGTACTTTTGAGCAGCTATTTCAGCTGCTGCAGTCACATCAAAATAGAAATACCTCCTGTTTTTTTTTTTTTTTTACCTTGAGTTTAGGACATGCCACCTGCAGTGCTGGGATACAAACAGGAAGTTCACAGTGTCTACTGTCAAGCCTGGTGTTGACCTCCAGCAACTCCAACTCTGGACAGCATCCCCGCTGGAAAAACAAAATCAACATTTTCACTAACGAGTTCATTTGTTCAGTGGCTCTGATTGAGTGCATCGTATGTTTAACAAATATGGAGACAAAAATCTTACAGTGACTGCAGCCAGAAGTTTGTCATTCTTTTGTCCGTGAGTGAACAGCAGTTGCCTGATCCGGCTCCCATGATTTACAAGGTACTCAAGGAGTCCTTCAACCTGAAACTACAGCAAAAAGCTAGTTATGCAAACATTCATTTCTGACTTAAATAATAATTTAATCTTTACTTTTAAACACACTTTTTTGACGGATTTCAAAAATATTTGTATTTTAGTGTTTTTATGTCTGGTGGTGTATGAAATTTGTTGAGCACTGTTTCACAGTTTGTAATAGAAAAACATCCGCGTACCTCTGAAAACTGGACATCTATGCTGTGCAGGGAGCTGCTGTTCAGACCGAGGGTGCGGAAGGCCGCCGCCGTCACCCCTGTGCAGTAAGAAAGTTTGAGGGAACAAAGGTGAGGGCAGTACTGCGAAACAACCTGATGAAGAAAAAAAAAAAAATCACATTAAGTAGAGGTAGAGTGTTTTGGTTTTTTAAGTGGACTCTGTAATTTATATGAGCAGGATCAAAATGAACAAACATAAAATGAGGGGAGACTTTCCAGGTGAATCTCTGAAAGCTCCATCCAACCTATCCCTGTAGGGCGAGAGGCAGAGGAGACCCTGTGCAGGTCACAGAGAGACAGACAACATTCACCCTCACATAACCCCAGCAAACACCACACAGAAAGGCCCGGGCAGATTCGAACCCAAGGCCATCAAGCTGTGAGGCAACAGTGCTAAACACCACGCCACCGTGCGGCCATGCTGGCAGCTAAATTCAGACTTCCTTATTTTGTATTCACGCTTGTAGTGTTGATCACATTAGTTCAGACACTTTGTACAAAGAAATAATTTACAAACGAGTAAAAAAAAAACTCTTAATGGGATCATTTACAGGGTGAAATGTCAATGGACTGCCTCCAACAGCAGAGATACTACGTTACACATAAAGTTTATCAAGTCTCAAAGTTTGAGAAGTTGGAACCAGCAAGTGCTGAATAAAGAAAGATAATTAATGATTATTAAAGCAGTTACCTTAATAAATTAATTTGAGGGTTTAAGTCTTGATTATATCTGTTTTCAACATAAAATTAAAAAAGGGATTTTTTTTTCTCTTCTCAGAGTTGTATGAAGAGTTTGTCTATGTGTTTCTGCATGTATGGATGTATAGAGGAGCCCAGGAACCATAGTCAAGGATAGTGCTAATTAATGTACAGCTTAGAAGACCTTTAAATGAATGTTTAATTCTTGATGACTAACGTTACCTCTAAGGCATAGTTGACGTTCTTTGTCCAGTGATACAGAGAAAAGTCTTGCAGCTGAGAGAATCTAGAAAACAACACAGTTCATTTCCATAAGATTTTAAATATATGAGAAAAAACCTGAGTGTATTTATCAAACTAACAATACAAACCTGTTCTGTGCCAGCCAGTCCAAAGTGTCCTTGACCCTCATCTTAGTTTTAGGCCCCTGCTTTTTCCCCGGTGCGATCCAGCAGTGACCGAGAGTCACTCTGCGCCACAGGATCGGCGTGGAGGCAGCGGCGTTCCACAGACGACAAACACTCCCCACTCTGCACCGAAAACACAACAGGAAGAATTAAGTGGAACAGTGGTTAGCACTGTAGCCTCACAGCAAGAACGACCTGGGTTTGAATCCACTGGGCGGCTGGGGCCTTTCTGCGTGGATCTCTCCGTGTATGCTGGCATGTGGGGGTTAGGTCAACTGGCAACATGTCTCAATCATGATAGAGTGTATGTACACAGATTCACACCTTAAGTGATGAGACTTAAAATTAAAGTAATGAAATAAGTGGACCGTTTTACTCTCATAAGCTTGCATCAAATAAATCTCATGTATGAAAGAATACCTGCATAGAAAAGGTACCGCTCCCTCTTGATTGACCACCATCTGAAAAATATTGATTAGCACCTCCTCAGGCAGATTCTGTCCCCATCTGTAGTCATCGTCTTGCTGAGTTACAAACCATTCTGGGACTTCTTCTTTCATAACTGGTTTGTTTTCCAGTTTAGGCATGGCATGGAGTGGTTTTGCTTCTCCTTTAGCCAACTTCTCTTTGCTTCCATTCCTTTTAAAAAGCCAGGATATCAAATCCTCATACGGAGAACTGGAATTCGACACAATAAGAAGCATATCTTCCCCTTGATGGACAGTGTAGTTAGGCTGGGCAGAGCTGGAGACCCGAGCCTTTTTTGGCTTCTTTTTTACATTTGCATCTGGAGCTCTTTTCAAATACACCTTTGTTGACTTCTTCTTTTTTGTGTTTGCACCTGCGGCCCTTTTCAAACACGCCTTTTTTGACTTCTCTCGGCCATCTTCTTGAGCTGATGCTGTATGTTCCTCGGTTCTCTCATTCTCGGTTGAGGCTTCTGCTTCAGATGCATCCATTGCTGCTGCTATCTTTAGTTTACAGAGAGATAAAATCCAAGAAAAACAGATACCACCGTAGCAGGCACATAGGTCGCACAATCTGGAAAGAGTCAGTTCAAGATAAGTCTGTGAGTAATCTGATCTCCACTGGGGATAAAATCAAAATGTACATAGTGAAGAAAAACAATAAGCTATGTATAAATTATGGCAAGATCAAGTGAACAAGGGTGTAACTACATGATTTTAAACAGACTTCTCTGTTTGCATAATGTAGACTGCACATAAAAACACTGATTCCATAAGAATATATCGCTCAGAGTTCCAATATTCAGGCACCCTCAGCTGGAAACATCCTGCACCAGGTCTCTTTCTGAGGGTACATGATGAGGAGGTTTCATACAATATGCAGGCATTTTAAAAGGGCCGCACGATGGCGTGGTGGTTAGCACTGCTGCCTCACAGCTATAACAACATCTAGGAGGTCTGGGTTCGATTCCACTCTGTGTCTGCGTGGGTTTCCTCCCACAGTCCAAAGACATGCAGGTGTGAATGGTTCTGTGTTGGCCCTGAGCCAGGCTGGCGACCTGTACAGAATGTACCCTGGCTCTTGCCCCATGTCAGCTGGAGCCTATCCCAGCTGGCTTTTACCCTGTACAGGTAAAAGTAAAATCCTTCCTAATAGGTTATCTTCAATAAGCATGCCATCTTGTAAACCTTCCCTTACACTATTGGTGCAATCCTTTTGTTACAAATCACCTGACACCTGCCTGCACCTGTTTCACCCTGCCTGCACGCTCTCCTTCACCTCTTTTGGCGAAGGAGAGAGTCCCCTACTTTGGATGGCCGACCCCTGCTATTTACTATGCCAGTGTTTATTTTGTGAGTTGTGCAGTACAATGTGCAGTACAGTGGATATATTGTGGATTTTACTGATTACATACATAAAGTTTATTTGTAGTTCTAATCATTAGTGATGAGAGTTTGAAACTGAAGCTTCGATACGTGCTTCGAATCCTGGGCTTACAAGTCCACAGAACCACTGCCTCGAAGATTGCTTCAGAGCGAAAAAAAATCATGTGACATAAAGTATGATGTCCGAAGCAGCAACTGCTTCGTTCTCGGAATGAATCACGTGACTGGTTCAGGTGATTCGCTGGTTACGAGTGAAGGAGCGAGACAGTCAGCCAGGTTCATACTCGCACAGTTTTAGCGTTGTTATGGTCAACAGTTACTGCTGAGTTATGAATTAAAGACAACCTTTGCTGGCTCGTCCTTTGAACGCGATGACGGACCCTGTCGTATCAAGATTAACGCAAAAGCGGTAGTTACACAAGCACACCCAGTTAATGCCATGTTTTCCCAGCACTCTGCTCAACAACACAACACACACATTCATTCATCTTTATTTGTAAATAGAACCTGATATCATGATAACTGGTCATAACGTGTGCGCCTCAAACGATGCAAAGATGCTTCAGATCACTGAGGTGCGTGAGCGTGTGCATGCAGGTGTGTAGATGAACACATTGCACTTTTCCAGGAGAGGGCGCTATAATTGAAGCTTCGAGTAATGAACCTATTTCCGAAACAATTGGTTCAAGTGGTTCAGTGCTTCACAAAAGCTTCATTTTCTCATCACTACTAATCATATTTATGGTGTTTTTTTCTACATTATTTGTCCTCTCTCCTACAGCCTCGATTGCAACTACATGCAAAGGACCAATTATGCTGATTGGGCAATGACGTCCTTTGCGACTTCAATTTTCAGCGGCGGAAAATTTCCCGTATTTTTAAATACAAAACTTGACAGGTGTGGTTTCATCTTTTTAGTTAAAGATACGAGTGGTATTAATAGGAATGTGTTGCAGAAACTCACGTTAGCTTACAAGCTGTTTTTAGTAAGCTATCGTTTTCTGTATAGACGCTTCGCGCGCATTCTCATTGTAAACAGAAAACTGTACTACCGACGATTTTCTGTGAAGAGAGAGAAATGACGACCAAACAGTTTACAGACACAACACAGTAACGTTTCATTTCTAAGCACGTACCTATAGCCATCGCTTGGAGCATTAGCTAGTGCTAGAGCCAACTAACTAAACCGCCATGCAGTATAATGTTACAGATTACGGCATCGAAGCATCCTCACAGCCTATAATTATTCAAATATTATAACCGGAAAGGCATCTTCATACAATAGCTTTTATTGTTGTACCTTACCTGCGTCTGGTTTACGAAGGCAACTGCATTCAGTAGTGGACCCATAATGCATTTCGCGTTGTTGCTTTTTTTTTTTTTTTTTTTTTTAACTTTATTAAACATCTTCAAGGAACAAATATGATCGTTGTTATAACAGATTCAGCAGTAATTCCACGAGTTACTTTCATATCTCACAAAAATGGAAATAATAATAAAAAAAAATCCCCCTACTCATTATGAAAACATTATTAGACACAAAAAATAAAATCTTTGTTTTGCAAAGAAACACACGATTTAACAATAAAACAATAAAAAAATGCAATCTTTGTATTGAAGTCTAATATTTTCTTTTTTGTAATAACACGTTTAACAATAATAGAGTTAAAGTAGAATAATCTTTCTCAGATTCTCTTGTAGGGGGTTTATAGACGTTTCGCGGCAGTGATTGGTTGAGACCTCGACAAATGCCGCCTGCGGTAAAAACCATCCAATCGCTGCAGCCCTCTGTCTCCACCTCTTATCTGTGTGTAGTGAGAGGGAGCGCGTCCCCGGCTTTTGGTGTTGTTGTTTCTGGGCAAGACATTGTGCTAGTAAACGATAATTTTTCTGCGTGTACATTTCTAATTATTTGGAAACGCTACAGCACCCAGCACAGCTTTTCTGCTCAGGTATCGATCACGGATTATTGCACTTTTGCATGCTTAATTTATGCTGGAAAAATGGGTGCTAACAGTAGCATGATGGTCAGAAAGCTAGCATTAGCATTAGCATTAAGATGTGGTGCAGCATACTTACAGATAAAGTTTAGATCCTTTTATTCCGGAAAACCTGTTTATAAAACCATTAAATCACATCAATAATCAGAGAGTTCATTGTATTTATAACTTTTAAGACATATTCTTGCATGCTGACTGATAGTCAAACACACATAGTGTCTAATAAGGATTAACTCTCATAAGTTAAATTAGTCTGTGATGTACTTACATTTTTTTTTTCAGAAAAGTTTATTTATTTTGGCTAGTTATAATTCCAGATTAACATTTAGAAAAGTTTATTTTAACAAGTAACAGCTATAATTACAGGTACCTACATATATTTTCTCATTAGTCAAAATGTTAATGATATAAATAATAAATCAGTCAGTGTTTAACTTTAGCACAGCTATTCAAGGATTTAAAATAACTTAATACAGTTTTAATCAGTTAAATGATGATTATCATCACCTCACTTTTTACTAGCAACATCTTTATTATAGATTTGTAAATGTCATGGTAAATATAAGTAGAAGTTTATATATCTTAATAAGTGAGAACTAAACTATAAACATATTATTTTGGAATTTGAACTAATAAAAATATTATTTCAGATATTAATAATGATACTGTAATTCATGAGATTTGTACTAGTACAATATGTTTAACATATGTGTGGTTCATTTTTCAGTGAGTCAGAATTAAATTTTAGATCGAAAAAAGGGAATTTCACAAGTCAAATGTCATTGTAGTGAAAGTGATGCAAACAGTACTGTGCAAAAATCTAGAGCCATTCATTTCTTTATATTTTGCTAGGAAAGTGGGAAATGGATGCAGCAATTCATTGAAATATGCAAACATACACACAAAAGTTAAAATAGCTGATGTAGTACAAGTTCACAAACTCTCTGCTAAGAGGATCCCACACTACTTCAATAATATTGCGGTGCGGGTTCTGTGGACGTCAGTCTATGACTGTCTTCCATGCTGTGTTTTTTCTGTCCAGCCATGCTTCGACTGCATTGGCAGTGTGTTGGGTAATCATGTTGAAGCCAGAGATTTTCCAGATTGTATTGCATGCTGGATCAAAATCTGACAGTACTTTAATGCATTCATAGTTCTGTCAGTTTCCTTCTTTTGTACTTCACTTGTCCAGTTTCCTCAGATATTTCTAAGGACACACTGCACACCATGCTTAGGTGTATAGGTTTTTGGCTAATAGCTCTTTAGGAATCACCTTGTTGGTGCAACAATGCTATGCCTATGGCATTTTTCACAGATTCCACTAAGGAAATGAGAACAAATCATGTGTTTTTGTGACAACTTGTCTGTTCTGTGTAGACACAATACTGGATCATCCCTTGAGTTAGGTGCCTGTTTATGCTTGAATGAGTCATAGCTCAGTTGCTTTGAAAATGTTCAGGTGCAAGGACTGAAAATGAGTGAAAAAGCAGCCAGTGTTCAGAGAAAAACCTGGAGCACTATTGCTCAAGATCGCTTTAAAAAATATAAGAAAATCTGGCTACTTGGAAACAAAATATAAAGAAATGAGGGGTGGCTCAAGATTTATGCACAGTGCTGTATGTTAATATGTGATCTGGGTGTAGATGTTAAAATACGACACATTGAAAATGCTATTGCTGATATCTATAACTCTTACAAGTGAAAAGGAACGTATTTTGAATTCCTCTGTGTGAAAATATAAATTTTTATTGTGCCAAAATTGTTTACTGTTATTACAAAGTCTTGGTAGAAGTCCACCTGAAGGATTAACTGTTAAAGGGCTCGCCAAAGATCCACCACATGGAAGTTGATGAGAGTAGACAGCATCAGCAGCGCCAGATACAGTTTAGCAACATGAAAGTTAATTACAATAAGAGCAAAATATAAACAACTTGTTTTCGTTTTTAGGGAATTCAGAGCTTCGATATTGTTTCTGTGTTGATGCTTAAAGCCAAGAGCAGACTTTTTTTTTGTGAGTGCAGAAGCGTGCTCGCCAGGACGACACTGATATACTGTTCCTGTTCTGTTTCACTGAGTGATTTATAGGATAATTTCTTCTCAGTTCATCGGATTAAAAAATAAAAACCTTTCCACCTGACCGTCTGAGATTTGCCTGAAAAAAAAAAATTCAGGCGAAGGATTCACTTCTTAATAAGATTTTTTTTCAGGTTCCTTCTGTTGTTAGTTTTCTCAAAGGTAGGGGTGTTGAGCAATAGTAACAGATATGTACCCCAAATATTTGAAAGACTTAGCTCAAGCAGTATTCTAGGTAGTGAAATTTTAAAATGGCCCCTCAGAAATTGTAAACTGTTAGGTGGGAAGGATTTGATGAAATAAAAAGGAAATGTTTACTGCTTCTTGTTTGTGCCATAATGCACCTCTTTCTCACTGTGATGTATTAAACACTTTATGTAAACACTTATTATTCTTTATGGAAGAAGGAAAATAAAAATAGCAGTAGTTAGTTCAAATAAATTTTAAGACCCAGTCATTGTCATAAAAGCAGTCGAAAGGATCTCACACAATCTCTGGTTTACTGCTGAAATATTTATTAATTATAATTTAGTCTGTGAGGTCTTCATCATGGCGATTTGTTGTGCATTATCTGTCCAGTTTTATCATGACAGTTTTGTGCTTCTGAACGCTGATGACCGAAGAATATCATCTGTGTCTCCTTTTTAAAACAGCGTAAAATGGAGGAAGGTCAAGACTTTTCTCTTTGTGGGAAATCAGCTGTGACTGAAGAAAATCTGAGTAAGTCTGGATGCAGTTGAAGTAAAAAACTGAGTAGTGAAGTTTTTATTTAAGTCACTTTGGGAGGTAATTCTCCACATAGTGAATGTGCTGTATACCAGTTCATTAAAAAGCCTTCCTGCTTTGTAAAGAATCTTACTTACATTTTTATTTTTCAGGAGATGAGTACTATTGGAAGCTTGTTGCAGACTTCATTGGTCCTCAGTCAGGAGAAGGATTAGAGCTCGAAAAGGGCTCCTGTAAGAACAGGCTTATGATCCAAGTCGGACTTCTGAGAGAGGACAATAATTTTCCGTGGATAGCCATTTTAGATTGGCTCAAGAGGATCTTCCCCGCACATCAGTCAGCAGACTTTCGTCGTTTGATTGAAAGAGGCATCGCCACAACACTGAGTCTGGGAAGTGATGCGAGGCTAACCTTCCTGGAATCGGACGTCAACTTTAACTTTGTCGGTCCAATATGCGATAGCATTGGAGTCGAGCGACAAGATCTTTTGGAAATGAGGGATTTTTCAGATCGGGCAAAATCGATTGAAGTCACAAACGGTTTGATTCTTGAGTTGAGCAACTTTGTGAACAGGGAGAAAATTTCCCCAATCGTTTTAGTAAATTGGCTTATGAACTTCAACCCCGAGTACTGTAAGAATGGAAATATTCAAAAGGCATATCAAGTCCTCAAGGCCAAGATTAAAAAGTTGAAGACTTTTTGCCGCAATTCAGAAACGAGAAGCAACAGGAGGAACGCTGCAGTTGAAAGTATTCTTCAAAGTCCGTTTGAACTGGTTCAGATAAAAGAACCAAAACTAATTGTGAGGAAACGCATGAGAAGAGATGACACCATAGATTATGAAAGAGTTACAATCAAAGAGGAATATAAGAGCTTTGAAATCATGCAAAGTGAGGGGCCCAAGATGAATAGAGATGATTTCAGAGCACAACGCAATCATGCTGCTGTGCAAAGACATAACGAGGATTTGGATGTTTCCGACAGTGGAGAAGAAACCTCAGCTAACGCAGGAGAGTCTATGACTGTGCTTGACATCGCAATGCTGACTGTCCATAAGCTGTCTAAAGTATATGGTGGGAAAACCGCAGCGTGCAAACAGGTTTCCCTGGATCTTCTCAAAAACCAGTACGCTCTGACATTCAAAGACAATCCAGCTATGGCGATGTTTGAGAAGAAGCTCGAGGCGCTGCGTGAAGACATTTCACTAGCCTCTCCTGTCACGTTTCTAAACTACAACGCAAATTTCCTCGTTGACGTGCATGACGCAGTTGAGGAGCACATTGTGAACTTTGAAAAGGAGATCGTTCTGTCAGCGGGAGAGAAACTAGGCCGCGATAAGCTCCCTAAATTCAAGAACTTTGTGAATTTTCCAGAAAGCGCCACCTCACGCTACATTCACATGGCTTGTGATATCCTGAGCCCTCGCACCCCCGAGAAGAAAAACTACAGGAAGTACTGGGTGGCTTTCTGTGAGGAAAAGAATAACCCCTCCAGACTCACAGTAGACCAGTCAAACAGATTCAACACGTATTTTGAAGCTGCAGCGGGTCTTATTCACCATCACAAAGAGACCGCCCTCTTCTTCTCCGATTTGCTCTCACTGAACAACGACAAATGCCCAAACATTATTCTGGACAGCGTTGCCGCAGATGCAAACGATCCTGTGATTCAGAGCCTCATGTGCGTTCTGGCAATTGTGTACTGCAAAATCCTCGGTCCTTACTGGCAGCTTCTGAAGAGTGGAGGAGAGTACGCGCTCTACAGTCAGTACCTACTCTTTCTCTACCAAAAATTTCTCGATTGGTCCAAAGATCCTTCAACCCTGCTGGAACCGGAGGAGGCCACGGATGTTTTTCTGCAGTACCCACTGCAAGAGAAAACCTTTGACGGTGTGTTTCACTACTGTGGTCAGTGGCACACCAATCGAGACCTGATCAGAGCTTGCTTGAAGAGGACGATAAAGGTGATTGCTGCGGTCACTGAGGAACACCTGAAGGACTTTCTGCCGGGAGGAAAATTTTCCCAAGTCCCTTCCGCAAATTTGAGCTTGCAGTTGGTAAGTTGCACGTTCTCCATCTTGATGGCGGAGTACCCCTTTGCCCACACGTACCCCTACAAAAAGAAAAGACCTGACAAGTCATCGAAGTCCTCCTTAGATGTGAACTTGTCATCAGACAGCTCCCAGGAGGACGAAAACCCGTCTGGTTCATCTGATGACAGCTCTGATGACTCTGACTCTTCCATTTTGCAAGCTAAAAAGAGCACCCAAAAAGAAGCACACAGTCCGCAGATGAGAAAAGGTTATGGTAGTAAAATAGAAAAGGCAATAAAGGTGTACGAGGAGATCGAGGAGAACATGGACAGGGCTTACATAATAGCTCAAGTAAACAGAAACGGCGGGCCGTGCAAAACTCAGCAGGATGTCGATAAAATGATGCTGCGTTTCGATGGAAAATCCCGAGCTGAGAAACGGGAGGCGCTGCGGTGCGAGATAGTGTACCAGAAAATGATCCTCGACAACATGGACCCGCACCTGGATATGGTTTTCCACAACAGCACACAAATGGCGCTGAAGCTGAAGCTCGCACTCCCTCGAGTAAAGCCTGGCTACTCTATCGTTCTGGCGCCCAAAAGGACAAAAATGAAGCCGGTGATGCCGAACGCAACGGAAGCTGCGACCAGTCAGAGTGAGAGCAGCAGCACGTGAGAGCCATGATATGTAGGAGAACAGGTCGCGGGATGGATCATGTGACTTCCTCGTGTGACTACAAGCTAAGCAGAAATACACACAGTGGCCTCAGCCTTTCCACACAGTTAACACATTATGTATAATTTTGTACATGCCATTAGTTGAAAAGACTGGATATTTTTATAAGTGATATTTTTTTGTGATAATGTCGACATCAGTTTGCTCATGTAAGAGATATAAAATGAACCACTGTCACATTAAATCGCCTTGTTGTTTATATCTTGTTTTTATTTACCTTATCAACCAGCACGATAAACTAGAAAATGTGTGGCTGTTGTCCTTATCAGCTGTTCAATGACCTTGTGTTTGTCAGAGTTGAAGGGCATTTGTGGTTGTATCACAAGCCTCAGTGTGAGGGAGTTAATCAACAGTGTGAGTGAGTTCATGATTATAAACTCTTGAGCCCCCTGGGAGGGGACAGAGGGATCACTGTGTCAAAAGTCACAGTATTAGCATCTTTTTTATTATTATTGTTATTATTGAAATGCCAAAGGAGAGCAGCCAAGCCCACTGTTGGGCGGTAACTAACCTAATTAGCTATTAAAGTAGCAGCAGACAGATGCAGGAATTTAAGCCACAAACAAACAAAAAAAAAAGAAGAGGTACAAACAGTTGCTTTGTGTAGTTGTGTACCTGTTGAATTTTTTTTTAAAGGGATGGCTGTTTACAATAAGCTGTTTTTGAGTTGCCAGCTGGACTGAAAATCCATAAATAAATGATGGTGCCTTCACTGTTTTGGGAATGCGGGATATTGGTTCTTGAGTATGAAAACACTGCAACTGAGTTTATCTCCAGATTTTAAACTTTACAATCAGGAGCTGGTTTGTGTCATAAAAGTAAGGTCAGCATAGTGGAAACGTGTTATGGTGTAGGGAATAGTGGGATACAGTGAGGAAGACCGCAGTATCGTAATTAAACCTGATTTAAAGGTGCAAAACCGCTTTTACAATTCACGACATAACTTTTTAAATAAACTTGTATCTAATGTGTGCTTTTCTTAAATAAGTGCAAATCTCAAACACGTAAACGCCCCAATTAAATTTTATTTAACTGATTTACAAAGTTCCGAGGGACGCGAAGGCAGCCGAAGGGGGCGGGAACTTGAGAAGGATCTTCCGTCCTCCAGAGTCCCCGACAGGGACGCGTGCTGGGGGAACATCGGAGCGGTTTACACGAGCTTAGGCAAACTGGTTCCTCTTGTCTTAGCCGGACTAAGCGCGATCATGTCCGGTGGCTGGTGGAGCAGTGCCGCGGTGAGCCACGGCCTCATGGCTCTGTTCGCCATGGGCTCCTGGATTTCTGTCAACAGCCTGTGGGTCGAGATCCCGGTGTTGGTCGGCGCGCTGCCCGAAGGTAAGTGTAGGAACCGCCAAAAACAACGCCACGCTTCCCGTGTTTGACCTTTACCCCAATAAACCCAAACCTTTGTCACGGTATTGCTACATCATGTAGATCAGTTGGCCTAATTGTGCAAGCTCTGGAAATGGTGATAATATCAGCTAGCGCCACCTTACTATTACATTCAGTCTTTGCATTCGATATTGATTATTGTACGCGCAGAATAAAGCAGTTGGTGGCATGTAGGTGTAGTTTCTCATGTATTACAGTTTCTTCGTGTATTTAATATTTACAATCAAGTACGCGTACTGGTGTACAGTTCAGATGTAGTTGTATTTTTGAGTATTTTAAGGGAAATATGGCTCTTATTATTCCGGAGCTATTATTAATTTGTAGTTTAAGGTTACTAAACTACTAAAACTGACGTCATTGTGTACAATATAGTTTATTGCCATAGACTGTTAGGTTATTGTAACTCTCCTCCTCCTGCTGTACGCATTAAAATGCTGCAGGGTTATCTCTTTAAATATTAATTCTGGGGTCTCATGTTTGCGTCACGTCATTTGGGGTCCACATATTGTGATTTTTTTTTTTTGCAAATTTCCACCAATAAAGTTGAATATTAACTATGACACATCATCCATAGAAGTATGTTTCTGTTGGTTCAGGTGCAGCCTACTAACATTTTTGACTGGACAGATGTTATTTGTTTATATGCATTTAATGTCTTTATGATTAACCAAAGCCAGATGCATAATAGCCCATAACAAAAATTAAAAAGGTAAATAAACACAGTGAATGCCACTCATTTTGGAGAGAGTGTAAGTTTATTGACATAATTGAGTTTACTGCCTGATGAGGGCAGTAAACTCACAATATTAAACTTCTTTTGCACTCAGGCAGCAGGCGGCAGGATCAGTCTAACACAAATGAGTCAGGATGCAGACAATACACACAGATAGTCAACATTAAATCATAAAATATACGCATAAAATCTGAAAACAATTGCACGTTAAGATCAGCAGAACAATGTAGTGGCCTTACAAATAGAGAACACAGAAATGTCGATTAAAAAGAAGCGAAATGCTCACATTTATGGTATGAAATTGTGAAAATATTGTCTTCTAATCAGGATCTTTGCTCTTTCTTCCCTTTCAGACTGGAACCTGCCTGCTTACCTCTCAGTACTTATAGCATTTGGGAACCTGGGACCAATCGCAGTGACCATCACACACCACTGTGCTCCCAGGCGTTTAAACGAACGCCTCGCCATCCACTGCATCCAGATCCTGGCGGTGGTCACCTCCATTTTTCTGGCCATCTTCTGGTCGCACACTGTCGCAGTAGCAGGAGAGCAGAGATCTGTACCATTCCTGCTCCTTACGTTTGTGTTATCCTTGGTTTGCTGCACGTCCAATGTGACCTTTCTGCCTTTTATGTTTCGCTACCCGCCTCAGTATATCCGTACATTCTTCATCGGTCAGGGCCTCAGCGCCTTGTTCCCTTGTATTGTGGCGTTGGGGCAAGGCGTCGGCAAGCTGGAGTGTAAAAGTGTGAACGGCACGGTGGAACCGGAGCATTTGAAGGAGAACTTTTCTGTCCAGAACTTCTTCTGGTTCTTGTTTGTGATGCTGTCGATCTCCGCTCTGAGTTTTTGGGCGTTGACACAAAGACCAGCAGAGGCGCAGCAGGATTCCCCGCCGCAGGAATCTGACAATGCTGCAGCGGCAAAGGATGGAGAAGAGACGCGCCGACTGTACAACGGAGGGGCGCCGGTATCTGAGGAGCAGGTGCAGGTGGAGGAGCAGCCACCCCCTCAGACATTTTGGACGCCACGAAACATCTTCCTGCTTCTGCTGCTCACCGTCTCCAACGCCCTCGCCAATGGAGTCCTTCCATCTGTGCAGAGCTTCTCCTGTCTGCCCTACGGCACCGTGACCTTTCACCTCTCGGTGGTCCTTGGAAACATAGCGAATCCCTTGGCGTGTTTTCTGGCCATGTTTGTTGTCCTCAGGTGAGAACACAGAAAAGACTTATTGTAGCTTATTATTTGTGAGATTTCAGTTGCTTCCATAGCTCATTATTATATTTAAACTACTTCTTATGAAAATGTCCGTGTTGTTTTCCAGGTCCTCTGCACATCTTGGCTTCTTGGCTTTGGCAGGCGGTGCATTTGCTGCTTATCTCATGGCATTAGCAGCACTCAGTCCGTGCCCACCGCTCCTGGGGAACCCTGCTGGTGTGGCTTTAGTGGTGAGCGGCTTCATTTATTTCTGGGCCCGAGTGTTACGTCCTGTCGTGGGCTAACAAACGAGCGGAAACAGATCCAGATACGAGGCAGCTCACCCCTGCTTCAAAACACACACCAAACTTTAGAAGTTGCAGCGAGCGCCGGTGTGGGTGTTGGTTTGCTCTCTCACATCATACAGACCTTTTTATAAACACAAGGAAACAGCAGTTACACAAAATTATTGTTTTTATTATTATTTTGTTGCATATTTTAAAGGTTTCTGACACAACACAAACACTTCCGTAGTTTTGAGCCTAATTTAGAGATTTTTTTTTTTTTGTTTAATTTTCCTGCTTTGAAATTTAAAAAAAAAAAATAAATAAAAATATTATTCACAGTACAAAAACACTGGATGAATATACCTAAATGGGCACAGCTGCTCCCTTAGTCACAGCAGGCAGCTCAGCATGTTCGATGTGCATGTTTTTTATTTTTGCCCTTCCTGTTGCAACCCTGAAGGGATTTGTGTCTCCTCCCAGGACTGATCTGGTGAGCTAAAGTTCAGTCAGAGGTGACTTTGGATTATTTACTGCTGGATGATCAGTCGTCTTTGTTTAAGAATCCAAAACCTCAAGATATTATTTTTAATTCTTGTTTTTTCTCACATCATGTTTAACCTGTAAACTTTGACATCTCTGCATGTTTTAATTCATTTGAACATTTTTCCTGTGTGTGATAATCTCGTATTTTTTTGCTGTTATGCGTCCTGTGAAACATTTGGTTTTAAATTTGCCCTAAAACATTTACTGAAAACCTTTGTGACATTTAACAATAATGACTGAGAGCGAGGTCCACTTACTCAAAATAACAGCACTATGAACGGCCTGTATTAATAGTGGGCTGCTTCGTCCTGTTTTTCATGTCTTCTGGTGTCCTTCACTGATGTCAGCTCCTCTTTGTGCCCCCTGCAGATCGTCTCTTGGATTGCCTTCACCGGCCTCTTTTCCTATCTGAAGGTGGTGATTGGGACGTTGCTTCACGAGGCGGGTCACGCCGCCCTGCTCTGGTGCGGCATCTCTATCCAGGCCGGCTCTCTTATCGGAGCTATCGTCATGTTCCCTCTGGTGAACTTCTACCATGTGTTTGCCAGGGGCCAAGAGTGTGTGGACAACTGCAGTTAGCAGGAGTGAAAAAAATGAGTTCAGTTTTTCTGGAAACGTGCACACCTCCGGCTCCTCACGGGAAACTCCACCTGCCTGCTTTAACTCTGTTTTTGTGGATCCTGGGAGACGTGCCAGATCTTCCTTGCAGCTAATTTTTCTCGGGGATCGTGGCACACATGACGTCTCCTGATTCAGGGGCCTCCAAGTTTGAGGAAGTAAATCATTCCCAGATAATGGGAGCATTGTGTTGCTGGATGTTGGCCATGGGGGATGTAAAGTGCATATGATGCAGTGAAACCACAAGTGCTTTGTGCTCGATTTTATAATGAAGCTTTGTGGTTGAGGTTGTTTACTGTAGCAGAGGAGCTGCTGAGGATCTTCTCCCATCACGTGAAAGGTTATTTGGACTAACTCGTTCATCCTCATGTACGGATCCTGAACCTAATTAATGACTAACGACAGAAAACCAGTTATTGTTTAATGTTATATTCAGATGTGTTGATACCACTTCTGCATTAAGCCATGGATTGTTTTTTAAGCATATTCAGATTTTTAAGCTCCAGATCAAACTGGTATAATTTATATTGAATCAGATGCATTTAAAGTCCCAGATGCTGGCTTACAAATTTGTTTCCTTTACATTTGAATATACTTGACATTTGGGATGATCTAATTTATCTCAAGGGAACAATATATGGATTGTTTGTTTTTAATGTGCCTGTCAGTTATTAATCTGTGAACTCTTCTGGTGAATAAGGGATTTTCTCCCCCCATCTTTGAAGTGATGATTGTGTATGTCAGTGGTTCCCAAAGTCAGAAATGCTGCAGCCCACTTAAAAACCAGAATATAAACCCCACCCCCACCCCAACCCGGTCGTCCAATCGCGCCGGCCTGTGAAGCCTGTCTTCACTTTTAACAAAATCCAAGAAAGTGATGGATTTCCTTGAAAATTTGATTAAAAACAAAAACATAAAGAGCACAGGCTGTTGGCTATAAATTGCCAATACCACCCAATCATATATACAAAACACCAATGCCAACATGTGACCCACCTGCCACTGGGACACAAACTTCAATCCAAGAGCAGTAAATTTAGGTCAGAGTAATGAGGAATATCACAAACTAACTACCTCCTATTACCGATTTTAATTCACTTTTTATAGAAATAAATACATTTATATAAATATGTAACTCTGCATACTGACTAATTTCAAACTGAATGTTTTTTCAGTCCCCCTGCAGTGCCCTCATGGCCCACCAGGGGGCCCACACTTTGGGGCCCACACTTTGGGACCCACTGGTGTAAATCATTGATATGCATTAATGCCTTTTGACGTCATTTTACTAACCATGCTGCTACACTGCATCTGATTTATTAAACTCCTGTTTATCTGCTGTGTGGATTTGGTGGTAATACTAGATGTTTTTTTGTTTTAATACCAATGAACTGTTCAACACTTGCTTTTTAATTGATCTAACAATTTGCTATTTATGTAATTCATGTAACTTTTGTATTTTTTTTTTCTTTTTACATCGTCCATTGTTATGAATAAAATTGATGATGATGATGCATCTCTGTTGGTTCTTTTGTTTGAATGAAGATGGTTTGGTAGCCGTGACTTTTCCGGCTTCTGGAAGTTTAACTACATATAAATATAATTTCCAAAATTAATTGTATATCTGACACAGTAGTAAAACTAATAGATTATGTAAGAAAACTAAAAGGATTTCAAATTTATTTATATATTTTATTGACACACGACTATGAGGTTGAGTCTTAATCATTAATTTTGCCTCATAAACAGTAAGCTGGTCAAACTCAGTAATTCATGTGTCCCAGTTATAGGACGTGCTACGTTTAGCTCCTATGCAGCTGCGCAGTGATGTGCGGGTTCAGGGATTATCCTTTTACCGTCCTGATCTCACAGCTACTAGGCTGGACCTTCATCCAGTGTCAAGTCTTGTGTAATTCATGGAGGCATCTTTACCCTTGGCTCAGCTCTCCTGTGCTGGCACATACTCAGTTCAGCTGCAGCATCTAACCATCCACCTGAAAGACAGTAACCACTAAAAACGGTTTCAAAACAAGCCCAAAATCGTCATCATCAGCTTAAAGCTCACAAACAATAACAACAATAACGAGCTGCAGTTTTACCATTTTTTTCCCACTGTTTCCTGTTTTTATGCGAAGCCAAACTAACTGCTGACAGTGTATTAAATGTGTTATCTATTAAAGTGATATTGTGCCTCTCATCCAACTCTCCGCAAGGATCTGAATACTCGTTTCCTTAAATATCAAACTGTTCCTTTAAAGCTGGGGTCCTCAAAGTTTTTGCTGAGGAGTCAGCGAATGATTAAGAGCATAAAAACCTTTAGCTGTATTCTAAAGGCGCGTCACCTTTAACCTGTGGGCCCCAATTTTGGGAACCCTGGCTTTAAAATATATTAATATCAGCTGATGACTAAATGAACAAACACTGTCTTATTGCATAAAGTTTCAACAATCTTTTTTATGTAGTTTTTGCAACTCAACCGTGTGAACACTCCTCTCTGCTCCCATGATCCCCTTAAGCAGAATTAAGGAATTCTGTAGATTCTTGAACGCGTCTGACTCGGTAACCGCTCCGAGGCGAAGGAACCGGAGCAGCCGTGGACCGAAATCCCAACATGTGATGATCAACAACGTCCTGGCAGTGAAGGTATTCAAAGTTAGGACAATGCTCAGTTAACCCAAAGTGTGCTACGGTTGGTTACACGCTCACACACACCCACTCGCCCCCAAGGAGGATTTAATCCTGTGGTGCGCGCGCGCGCACACACACACACACACGTTTACTGTGCAGGACTTTGGCTTCTTCTTCTCTTTGTGTCTGCAGATTTCTCCAAACTCTCCACCAAACTGCCTGTAAGTATCTGCAGAGACGCATGTTCTGATTTTAACACTGAAATGATTTTAAAAAACGTTGACATGATTTAATGCTCAGTTACTTTTATTATGCACTAAACTGTTTATTCAGGGTATTTTATTTTGGCAACTATTATTTGACATCTCTACAATATTTACTGTTCAGGAGCTAAAAATCAACATTCAGGGACTTGGAGCATAATTCAGCCTTAAAGGAGATATTTTGAGATGTAACAGATGACTCTTCCTATTCTGATTTAAGGACTGTCTTTCAGCAATGGTTTCAAACTATTATGTTACAGATTCTCTCTCTGATCAGTGTCTCCACTGCATGAAGTTTCTGTTTAAATAAACAATGCATGGCTCAGATGTTTTCTCGGGTTATGTAATAGATTACAGTCCTGTAGGTGGTCATGTTTTCTTTCCTGTACGTTTCATATCTGAAGCAAATTTAAGCCAGACTATTGAAACAGCTTCGTGTGCATATGTAAGAGTTTCCATGCTGCAGAAGTGACTGAAACCCTGAACGAAACAACGGCTTTTTGTGCAGTGATGAAAAAACAAGATCCTTAAAACAGGAGTAAAGATTAACTCAGCGGTTAAGTGCTGGAGGGATGCTTCGTGATGGTGACTCATTATCTGATCTGGGATCTTATGTTTTTATTCAGTTTAATTATTTCCAATGTTTTGAAGAAAACATGCTTTTTCCTCAGGATGCATTGCTGTAACTGTAACCAGTGCATGCCAAGTGTTATCCCAACCATAATTCTGTGTAACCATAATCTCAAACCAAGTCTTTGTCACTAGCACATAACTAATAATCAACTTTATATGAATAATGGATGCTGTTTGTTTGCTTCAGGTGGTTTGAGATGTTAGATATACAGCATTTAATTTATGATCCTTAAAACCGGAATTTTTATGAAAAACAGCAAAGCCTCTTTTTCACTGTGTTAGGTGACAAACAAAAGGAAAAAAATAATGACCCCCACAGTGAGGGGCTAATGCATCTCTGTTATGCTGTGGGGGGCATTTGTTCCTTTAGAAGGAAGGTCAGAAAAAAAATGACTGCAAAGTTGTTCAGCTTATTAAAAATTCACCTCTCATACAGTTGTTATGAAGGACTGAAAGGACGCCACATCATTTGATGGAAATGAAAATGATGAACCTGCAGAGTCTGAATTCAAAGACACGCTGCAGCAAATGGGACTCAGCAGCTTGTACGTCCCCCACGTGCAGCCGGGACATTCAGACGTCCTTCCTACATTTCTGAAGATAACTTTAGCTGCTGGACCAGGAAATCCTTTAAACAACAAGGAAAAAAACAGATTAGATTTGAGAGCTAATTGTATTAATTCAGCATTCACATGATGAGATGAAAATGAAACAGCAACTAATGTTCTGTCATCAAATTTTACTGTTTAATATGATTTCACCATTGTAACCAAATAAATCCACTTTTAATGCCCTGTTTGTCCCATTCTAGAGTAACCCACCTCCAACATGTCTCTTCTCACCCACCTGTTGGCATGCCTGTTCGGTATGGGTTCCTGGGTCTCCATCAACGGCCTGTGGGTGGAGCTGCCTCTGGTTGTCCCCCAGATCCCAGAGGGTTGGTACCTGCCCTCCTACCTGTCAGTCCTCATCCAGATGGCCAACATTGGGCCTCTCTTTGTCACCCTGATGCATCGTTTCCGACCGGGCGCTCTGAACGAGGCGGCCGTTATATATGTGATCATCGGCCTGGGTACAGTGGCGAGTTTCTTGCTGGGGTTCTTCTGGAAGGAGACTGTGGTTGTAGCAGGAATCTCTCACAGTGTGCCTCTCCTCATTTTAACTTTCTTCCTAGCTACTGTTGACTGCACTTCTTCCGTCACCTTCCTTCCCTTCATGATGCGCCTCAAGCCTCAGTATCTCACCACCTACTACATCGGGGAGGGTGTGAGCGGCCTGCTGCCGGCTCTAGTGGCTCTGATCCAGGGTGTGGGGGTCGTCCACTGCATAAACAGCACACAGTCTGTGAACCACACCCTCAATATGACCTTCGATCTCCAGGCCCAGTATCAGCCTGCAAACTTCTCCGTTGAGGTGTTTTTCTTCTTCCTCAGTGCCATGATGCTGGTGTGCCTGGGGGCTTTCCTCCTCCTGAACTACCATCCATCTGTGGCCAGGGAGCAACCAAACAGCAGACACGCCACCAGAGTGAAACGGAAAGCTCAGAAAAGCAGGGAGTGGGTCGAGCAGAAGCCAATGATGGATCTGCACAGTCCAGCAAACCAGAAGCTCAGAAGCAGCTTTGGCACTGGCTCATACAGCTGGATGCAGGTGTTTTATATTTTTGGGATTCTGACCTGGGTGAACGCTCTGAGCAACACGGTTCTTCCCTCGGTGCAGTCCTACTCGTGCCTGCCATACGGGAACAACGCTTACCACTTGTCGGCCACTTTAGCCGCGTTGTCCAACCCTCTGGCATGCTTCATCGCCATGTTCTTACCAATCAGGTCAGTATGCCATCAGCAAGACATGATACAGGCCTTATGATAAATGCTAAGATAGTGTTTGACTTTCAGCATTCTTTCATATTTTCTATAGATTTTAATGCAAAAGTAAATGGATAAAGAAAACTTGTGAATACAATCTATTTAAAAACCTCTTTCAAGATACACTTTGATTGTATGTGTATGTCTCAATAAGAGGCAGCCTAAGAATATGTTTCTGGCATAATGGTGAACTCTTCAGTTACAAAGTGGTAGGGACAGCTCTTCATCACACTAAAGGGTCATTCCACCTCATATCATTAAAATTTTGGAATATTTTATACTCAACCATTTCTGATTTGCCAGAATTTTTTATGGTTTAAAATTTGGACATTTGGTTTAAATGACTGCTGTGAAATTTTAGCTTCATATATTCAATTTAATTTTATTTATATAGAGCCAAATCACAACAGTTGCCTCAATATTGTAAGGTAAAGACCCTACAATAATTACAGAGAAAACCCAACAATCAAAACAATGCCCTATGAGCAAGCACTTTGCGACAGTGGGAAAAACTCCCTTTTAACAGGAAGAAACCAGGTCACCTGATCCAGCCCTAACTATAAGCTTCATCATGAAGGAAAGTTTTAAGCCTAATCTTAAAAACAGAGAGGGTGTCTGTCTCCTGAATCCAAGCTGGGAGCTGGTTCCACAGAAGAGGCGCCTGAAAGCTGAAGGCTCTGCCTCCCATTCTACTCTTAAGTATCCTAGGAACCACAAGTAAGCCAGCAGTCTGAGAGCGAAGTGCTCTGTTGGGGTGATATGGGACTATGAGGTCTTTGAGATAAGATGGTGCTTGATTATTCAAGACCTTGTATGTGAGGAGAAGGATTTTAAATTCTATTCTAGATTTAACAGGGAGCCAATGAAGAGAAGCCAATATGGGAGAAATCTGCTCTCTCTTTCTAGTCCCTGTCAGTACTCTAGCTGCAGCATTTTGGATCAGCTGAAGGCTTTTCAGGGAGCTTTTAGGACAGCCTGATAATAATGAATTACAATAGTCCAGCCTAGAAGTAATAAATGCATGAATTAGCATTTCACTCTGAGAAAGGATGTTTCTAATTTTAGAAATATTGCACAAATGCAAAAAAGCGGTCCTACATATTTGTTTAATATGTGCATTGAAGGACATATCCTGGTCAAAAATGACTCCAAGATTTCTCACAGTGTTACTGGAGGCCAAAGTAATGCCATCCAGAGTAAGTATCTGGTTAGACACCATGTTTCTAAGATTTGTGGGGCCGAGTACAAGAACTTCAGTTTTATCTGAATTTAGAAGCAGGAAATTAGAGGTCATCCAGGCCTTTATGTCTTTAAGACATTCCTGCAGATATTCCTGGGTATCATCAACTTAACCTGAATGAAGATCTGAGATAGAATGACCCGCAGATAAATATCACACTGTAAGTAGAACTTCATTTTTGTCAATTTGGGGTCCAAATCGGATCTGATTTAGTCAATAGTATGATGCATCTTGTAGCCCCAGCTTGCATAGTTGCACATGTTGGTGCTGCATGTAATGAGCCACATTATATCAACCTTAAAACACCCTGAACACCAAACATGATGTAATTTCATTTGTGTCATTCCACAGATCCCTGCTGTTCATGGGAGCCCTCACAGTGATTGGCACTGGAGTTGGAGTTTATATAATGATCATGGCAGTGCTGAGTCCATGCCCACTGCTGGTTAATGATACCTCAGGTGGTGTTCTCATTGTGAGTTCACTGTTAAGCTTCTGTTACGTGAAACAGTTCACACAAATTGCACTTCTTTATCCTGTAAACACAGCAGCACTCACCTCCCTCTGTTCCACAGGTGCTGGCCTGGGTCCTCCTTATTCTCACTCTGTCCTATGTGAAGGTGATCATCGGGGTGATCCTCCGTGATGAAGGCCACAGCGCACTCGTGTGGTGTGGAGCTGTGGTGCAGCTGGGCTCTCTGCTGGGAGCTGTGACCATGTTTCCTCTTGTCAGTGTGTACAACTACTTTTCCTCAGGAGACCCGTGCAACACAAAATGTCCCTAAATGAAGAAGTGGCAAAGAAGACGCTGGAAGCAGATTTAGTAACTGCTAACATCTTAGTGAGTGAGATGAGGAAAATCGATTTATGTATTCCCATTTTTTTTGTGATCCAATAAGTTCATTTATGCATTTACTGATCCTGATCAGTGTGACTCGTGTGTGAATCTGTGTAAAATCTACAGCGGTGGTTCAGAACTGCCACAGCAGATAAACACTGACTTTGACTCTGTGTGGGATCTCCCGGCATCCTTTAAGGTACTATCACTCAGGGGTGGGGTTAGATCTCAAGTGGGACAGCACTGCCACTGTGGGACAGGTCAGCAGTGCTGAGAGGTACTCAGAACTGAAGTTATTTCAGCTGCTCTTCTGTTTGGTAACAGTTTTTGGGCTTCGGTCTGGACACATCCGTACTAGCTTGCCACACCTTTTTTGGGCCATATCTGATCATTTTAGCTATTTCAGTTATGACACACATATTCTGTCATTTTACACTGTATTTCTCCCCTGTGTGAAACTGAAAAATAACTAGCAACAAAGGCAAAAGCTTTATTTCTCAGAATATACGGTGGCTTCAATTTCTTTGTGGTAGTTTCCATCATATTCATCTAAGGCTGCACAGCCTGTGACTTTCTGCTGACTTGTATCTTCTCCATGGCATCAGAAAGGCTGTAATAAAAACCCTTCCCTCAACGCATATGAAAAGTGCATGTCCTGCAAAATCAGTCAAAATGTGGGACATTATCTCAAGATGTGTGACGGGAGGGCGAGGAATAAAAATGCTGTGCAGTCCCACATAAAGAGGAACATCTGGTGCCCTCCCCAGGAACAGAATATCACTGAATAAAAAAATAAGCAGAGCTCAGTGGATGATGTTTAAAAGTGGGAATAACAACAATGCATTTTGGACCAGATTTACTAAGTGGGGCAACTCAGCCATAATTATGTGTAAGTGGGAAGTTCTGTGTGTGATCTGTGTGCTAATTTCAACAACAATTCCAACCAGCCTGTTAACAAAAGCAGCGCAAATTGGCGACCAGAAAGCAGCGGCTCTGATGAGTGAGTGATTTATCTGCTAACCATCATAATACAGTGTAAGCGCGCACGTTTCTCTCTGAATGCTTTGAGGCAGCCATTCGCACAGTGCTGAAAAAAGAAATGCAGGTATATTTTGTTAACTTAACCCCAGAAAGTGCATGTCTTTGGACTGTGGGAGGAAACCCACACAGACACGGGGAGAACATGCAAACTCCACGCAGAGAGGCCCGGCCAAGGCGGATTTGAACCCAGACCTTCTAGCTGCGAGGCAGCAGTGCTAAAACACAAACACTGCAAATCCACCAGCTCAGTGTAAAAAGTGTCTCTAAAATAAGAAACGTCCTGTGTTTGGGGACCACCCGTCATCTGACTCTCTACATTAGGTTCTGCTCTGTTTCATCAAAATATTATATATACAGCTTTAACCTTCTGACCCTCTCATTTCAAATAAATAAACATCACTATCTATACTAAACTACACAAAACCCACTGTTGGTGTTAAAGAGGGTCTGAATCTATTAAAGAGGCCTTTCTGCACTGCAGCGTTAGCAGGACTGGTTAAAGTTTCAGCCTGTCGGTTTTATTCTAATCAACCATGAACGTGTCGGTTTGTGTGGTTTTTAATAAATTCATAATTTTTAGGTTCAAATTATTATTGAACTGAGTGCAGTGATTACAGTTTGTCCATGAGTTGTGTGGGTTTGTTATAAACAAATAATTCTGCAGTCACATTATTGCTTTTTTCTATTAATAAATTTTAATCCTGCTGTGTACAATATCACATTAAAACATATAATTATGACATTAAAGCAACAATTTTTTTATTATATCTTTATTGTTAATGCACAACATATAAATACAACATTATTCTCACAGCCTACACTTAAATATTGCATCCTTTAAATTTACATGATATTCTCACTAATTAATATTGAGCTCTACACACTCTCTCGTGTTCATTTTCATGTGAATGTACAGCAGAAGCACAATATGTATTCTATTAAATATTACACTACTGCACAAAATATTACATGAAATATAGATAGTACTGAAACCTTCATGTGCTGGAAATGCCAGATGGTTGTAGGACTGATCATCCAGCTGCACTGAGATAAATCAGACCTTATTTTCTTAATACAGACGTGTGTTTAGTGCAGGGCAGCCAAGCAAAGTCAACAAGACAGGTCCTGATTTTCCTAATAGCAGAGCGCTGAGTGTCAGCACAGGTCAGGGTGTGACACATAACCAAATTAGAAAAGATAAGAAAAGAACAAATATGACAAACAGCAACTCTGAGTGTCTTTAATGTGTCCGTGTGCAACACAGCATAAAAGAAACAATAAACAGCACACAGGTTAGTAAATAGTTTAAAGTCTCAGTATTAAGAACAGGAGTCTGCACCCTATCCCAGCATCCTCCTCTGTCACACCAACCCTCTGCAGGTCCTCCTTCTCTACATCCACAAACCTCTGTGGCCTTCCTCGTCTCCTCCTGCTTGGCAGCTCCATATTAGCATCCTTTGTTCAGTATATCCACTCTTCCTCCTCTGCGCATGTCCAAACCATCTCATCCTTGCATCTCTAACTTTGTCTCCAAACCCCTTCAGCTGAGCTGTCCCTCTAATTTACTCCCAATGAAAAGCTGAACATCTTCAGCTCAGCCTCCTGACTTTTTGTTAGCGCCACCGTCTCCAGCCCGTACATCACAGCAACTTTTTGCTACCATCCTGTAAAACCTTCCCTTTCACTCTTCTGTCACAAATCACCCCTGAGACTCATCTCCACCCACTCCACTTTGGATGGTTCACCCCAGGTATCTATTCCTTCTCCTTGCAGCTTCTCTGTTACACCTGCCTCCCTCTCATTCACACACACATTCTGCCTTACTTCCATTCCTCTTCTCACCAGAGCATACCTCCACCTCTCTTGCCACCTCTGTAACATCATAGTCTATCTATCTATCTATCTATCTATCTATCTATCTATCTATCTATCTATCTATCTATCTATCTATCTATCTATCTATCTTTCTATCTTTCTATCTATCTATCTATCTATCTATCTATCTATCTATCTATCTATCTATCTATCTATCTATCTATCTATCTATCTATCTATCTATCTATCTTTCTATCTATCTATCTATCTATCTGTATGTAATTGTATGCATTCATCATCCGACCTTCTTTTCTCCCTTCGAGCAGACCCGTAACTTCCCCTGGGTGGACAGATAAAACAGTGGATGCACAAGACTTGCAGCAGACAGCAAGGTTATACATATAGGTAAAATTAAACATTCATATGAAGGGTCCTTCAAATACATCACTATTTGCAGTGTATTTGCTGGAATATAACATGACAGGTTGATGAGTGTGGTAGCCCGGATGGTTATGAAGGCTCTCTTCTTGGCAGGATGCAGCTCATCTTTCTCTGGTGCAGATTTTTTCAGTGCCCTCAAGATGCTGATGTTGTAGTAGAACATCATTGTAAAAGTGGCTCCTAACACAAAACGCGGGATGGCTTTTAATAGCCCACCTGTGAGGGGGGTGACATTGGTTAGATGAATTCCAATGGAAACAATAATTGCAGTGAGGAGCCAAACTGTGAGAGCACAGGCCTCTCTGAGTCTGTACTTCTTCAGCAGATGGTAATTTGTGGGATAAATGACAGCAATGTATCTCTCCATGCATATGAAGACCAAACTCACTGAGCCACCCGTTTGTGCATACATGTATAAAATATTGAGGAGTTTTGCCTGGTGCTGTGGCAGCAGAAGCAAGCAAATTAAATGACTGAAGGCCATGAAGTAGTGCACACAGTGGAAGAAAGCTAAATTACAGTTGAGGATATCTAAAGTCTTCTTGGCTGTGAAGCTGATCCACAGCAGTTTGCCTGCCACCGGTTCCCCGATGAGAAACGTGAAGATGTCAACAAGTGAGAGGATCACGATTTGTTGTGGCCCATAAATACATTGTTGAGTTTGACTGGAGCTGAACGAGGCGTTGCTGAGTAAAGTCTCCATGTTACCAGACTGGTTCAAAACAGAAAGAAAACAACAATCAGGGAAAAGCTGAGGATTTAAAAATTCAAATGCTTTCTATATGCATTTACCAGACACTTTATTAGGTACACCCCCCCGGCCATTCTCTTCTGACCTCTGACATCAATGAGGCATTTGACCCAGAGAGCTGCTGCTTACTGGATATTTTCTTGCTGTGTGTGAAAATCCCGGTAGATGAGCAGTTTTTGAAATACTCACACCACCCCGTCTGACACCTCCAACCACGCCACATTCAAAGTCACTTAAATCAACTTTCTTCCCCTCGGTTTGAACCTCAACAGGTCGTCTTGGCCATCTCTACAAACCTGAACGCACTGAGCTGCTGGCGTGATGATGTTAAACTTCAGCTTAAGTTCTTATTTAAAATGAATGGTAAATATATATAAGGACGGGATAACAAATGTAACCAAATTCTTTTAATTTAAATTTTGTTTCACTGAAATGAAAATAATAAATCACACAATAAACTAACACTGAAACCCAAAGTTTGTGCTTACCTGGTTCATGATGCTGCAGCACGAATGCCAAAATGCACACAGTAAAACTGACACCTGATTTCCCTGAAAGGCGTAAAGTGGGTTAAAGGCAGTCAAGCAAAACAGGTCCTGATTTTCCTAACTGCAGAGTGTGGGTGTCACTACAGGCTGTGACACACTCAAACATGTATGAAAACAAATTAAGAGAAATCAGATTTATGGTGTCAGAGGAAGCAGAAATTCTACAGGCCACAGGGTGTCAGTGTGCACTGAGAATAAATCACTGCACTGAAATAACAATAAGCACAGTTTAAGACTCAGGACAGTCCTTTTATTCTTCTTGCTGGATTTATAATTTATGTTTCTGCATCACAAATGTTTCTGCTGTGGAAATTAATTTTCTCTCTTTTTTTTTTTTTAGCTGTAGTCAAACATCTTTGTTAATGAAGCGCCAATACTGGTTAGCACTGGTGTCATGGAGTTAATGGGTGCAGGATTGATTTCTGCTTCCATGAAAAAGCTTGGATACTTCCAAGAATAATTAATATCAGTCTCTTTTTTCTGGTTATGTCTGATGAGACTGAGGGTTGGGGTCGTGATTTTTCTTTATCAGTATCATATAGCTTATATGAAAGATGCAGCCACCCTGATTTTAGCATTATTGCTATTTCCATGTCAGTTTCTTATAGTCAGATGTGATCCTGTTTGGATGGTTAAGACCTGTACTTCACTTTTGTTGAGTAATATTCTGGTTCTTTATTCCTCTGTTACTCAGCAGGTAGCTGTTTCTGTGTGCTGCTAAGCCTGCAAGCGTCAGGAGATCATTTCCCTCTATTTTCTTTTCTGCCTCCACAAAAACAGCATGAGTTGCAAAGTATTCATCTTTAGAAACCGGAAACCTGTGGGTGACATCACAGTGGCTACATCTACGGCTTTGAAATCTCCAGTTTAGCTTGACAGTGGTCATCTTCTGGAACCAATCAAGTTCTGTCTCTCTGCACACGCATATCCTCTACATGATGTGTATACTCACAGAGGTGAAAATGTGAGGAACGCTGTATTTCTTACCATCCATGGTCACCACCTTGGCTGGGTAGTGGAAAGAAAGAGCCAGTAGGAGGAGGACACACTGCCAGCAGCAGTGATAATAGACACATAAAAGATGGACGGAGCCACCATAACATCAGCCACTGATCTGTGACGTCCAGTTATGAAGGCTCAAACTACCACAGCCTTCATGTCTTGAAACTGGATGTTATAGCACGAGTGGAACTGACAGTTAAACCACACACTCACATGTTGATAGCCAGTGACACACCCTGGATAATCCTCCTTTTTGACACTTAGAATTACCAAAATTTTCAAAATGGACTCAATGTTTTATTCAGTGTGACTCAAAATTTGCAATTTTCCCATAGACTTCAATAGGATCCTTTTTGCAGCCACAGGGGGCGCCCCCTAATGGCTATTAAAAATGTGGGTTTCAGGCACTTTTGCATTGGCTTCACCTTTTAGACCCAGGAGCTCCATCCATCTCTAATACTTACTCTGATGCCAGCACTAGCTTCTTTCACTTTTTCAGGTTTCAGGCATAAACTGCACACATGCTGTGATTTAATGTTCATGCTCACTGAACTGTAGACTTAGCTGTTCGGTACTGTGTGTCACTGGAGGCTCGACAAGCCTGCAGAACGCAGCAGCTTCCACATCAATCACAGTTAGATTTCCTGCAGGTGCGCAGCTCTGTGTCTGATGTGAGACAACATTACCCTGCTGAAATTCACGCACGTTAATATGTATAAAGTGTACATAACATACGGCATGAACATGTACTAACTTAAGTAGATGATTGAGATGCAGTCATGGCCATTTGTAGACCCATAAAATGATGTACCATAAGGCTGAAGCAGAGTCCACAAACCAATTACTTCACAGGGCCACTCCATCACTTTATGGCCAAAGTGTGGCCAAGAAACAAAGGAGCATTTCTCTTTAGTTCCCCTCATATTTATAGCAGACTTAACCTTCCTGACACTGACAAATACATCTGTTACCAAGAAATGCCACCTCAGAAACGGTTAAACAACTGTAAACCAGTGTGACGGTGATACAGACGTTACTCACCGCTCTGAAATGACACATTACAAACAACATTTTTCTCGTAAAGCCCTCGGTCATACTCTGGCTCCCTGAACTGGCCCTCAGTCATGAAACCTTTGGTCTACGGTGCGAACTCGTTTGGGTTTCCACCCGACACTGCAAACACTTTCCCCTTCAAGTTTGCATTCAGTGTGTAAAATGAACACTGCATTCAGTTGTTAGAACTAAAAATAAACAATAAAAATATTGATGGTTGGGAAATCTCTCCAGCTTTATCCTGACAAAGTGCCCGTGTGCTGCGGTTTGTCTGCCACTCCTTTCGGTTTGATTTGAGTGAAAAACACCTGCCTGGTCTCCAGCTGTGACAAGATTAACTGATTTAAAAGGAGCACACCAGTATTTTCTGCATATTTTTGTCTTTTACAAACATTTTTTTTACTGGCACGGCCTTGTTACCTTAACATTTCACCCACTGCTTTAAAAGAAAAATTGAGGGGTTGGTGGGTTGTGTGATTATTAAGGAACTTGAGCTCCGAGGTTTCTGCGGTAAAGCAAGATGACCTCGATCTGATCTTCCAAGATGAGGAAGCAGCAATCTGGAGGAAGAGCAAAACTCCGATCACAGCCCCGCTGATGCAGATGACTCTGAGGCAGCAAGAGAGATATTAAAGCCTTTTATGACTCCAAAAGCGACACCACCGTCCCCGTACAGCAGCTCCAGCAGTACAGCAATCTGTGCTGCACCGCCAGGTAAGACACCTGTCTGATCAACAAATCACACAAGAAGCAAACACAAGAGTGCAGGAGAGATGGAGATGCAACTTCTCTCAGTCATTACGGCTGTTTTCATGTCTCATCACCTCACAGCCTCCTTACTGAATTCATTCATACAGTAAAACTGAGACAGTACAGATCACAGAGATGAAGACATATTTATTGACAAATACACAAAATATCACAAAGGAGAGTTATGAGTTACTGATTGAGAATAACTGCATCCTCCGAAACATTTCAGTATGGCTTGTCTCGTGCTCCTCAGTTACAGAGATTAAGACTCATAAATACATAGAAAACTGGAACGAGTGTGCGAGCGCTGACAAATGAGCACGTAAACCACAGTATGCAGGTAACCGTCTAAAACAAGCGGTAAGATAAACATGAATAAACAGAGCTCATGCTACGAGAATAAATATGAAAATACAAAAACGTGTAAAAATGCATATATTCGTATTGCTGTTCACCGCTGCAAAGCAATCTTTGGATTCGAGACGCGGCGGTGAACGTTTACATTCTCTCAGAGACCGATGCTACCTGCACATTGCATAGCTTCCAGGGAGTAATAAAAGTCAAGCTTCATCAAAACTGAGATGATTTTTACACAAGTTAAACCAGCATTACTGCAGCTAACAGTTTGTTACTTTCAAGTCTATATGTATTTTTTTTTTTAATTTCTTATTAAAAATGACTGAACAAGGTGTAAAAAGCAGTTAAAGGTTGTTAAAGATGACGTGTTAATGCAGCGGCAGAGCCAGGCGAGTTTTACAGGGGAGGCCAGGCTGAAACCATTATTTACACGGGGGTGCCAAAGAAACCGACGTCTATTTATTTTTCCAGCTTGGCAAATTGGTGCAGTCTCTCTCTCTTTTTTTTTTTTTGGTCACTTATCATTTGCTCATGCAGCTTTGTAGCAGCACACTATGAGGACTCCTATAACACTCAATTACAGTTAGAAAATCTTTTTGCAAATGCTGCTAAATGGAAACTAAAGCTTATAAGATTATTACAATTTAAATTGATGGATGAGCTATTAAACTGTGCACGGTGGTAGCAAAATGTTTACAAAAATAGAAGTTACTAAATGTAACTCCAGTGCTGTGATTACTCACATACTTCTTTAATGAGCTGAGAGCCTTTCCACTTTAATGGAGGGCTAAAATAATTATTTATCCAAGCTTTTTAGGCAGAAACCCAATTTTTAATTTGTTTTTTGGCCATACAGAACTAATCTGAATAATGGAATATATGGATGAAAGTACTGGGACACTTTGAATTCAGGTGTTTTCAGTCCCTCTGTCACAGGTGCATAAAATAAAACACTGGTGAAAGAATGGGTCGTTCACTGTAAGCTCACTGTCAGCTGTAAGTGGTATTATTGCAAAGTGTTTAGGACCCACAGAAAGTTAGGCACAAAGTGTCAGACGGGGTCGCCGAGTCCTGAGGCGCACAGGCGGGAAAGTCACCAACGCTCGGCTGACTCAGTAACCGCAGAGCTCCATTAACATCAGCGCAGAAACTGCACCAGGAGCTTCATTAGGACCTGCTCAGGTGGCTGCTGCTGCTGTCAGCTTCGTGGCAGCTGCCATAATGTGGTTCAGAGTGCTGACCACAAATTTTTTGGGACACAGCTTCAATCCATCCTGGACTACAGTGCCTCCTTTTTAAAGTATTTGGACTTCACCTTTGGTTGTCCTCGCTCCACCCCTGCATTAATGAAACACTGACGGGAGATACCACTAATTTAGAGGATAAGTGCTTGTTGTTGGTTCTCTGCAAACAAGTTATGTCTGAACAGTTGGGAAAAAAACTTCCAACTTCCCACTTCCAAATGAAAGGCTGAACTCCAGACAGACATCACATGCACGTTACACTGTTACTCCATCTTTCTGTTTTTACTATAATCCCTTAATTGTCACTTTTACCCACAGTATGCACCATTCAGGAGAATGTACATTAAGCCGCCCTAAAATAAATGTAATTTGAAGTTTTGAGGTTGAATATGTGAAGCCATGTCTTTTTGCTTCCAGTCAAAAAGGCACTTGTCTTTTAAATGGTTTCTCTGTAAAGCCAGATATGCAAACCGAAGCATTGCACATACAAATTTATATACAAATGACATAACTCATAGGCACTGACTCATTTACAAACCGCAGCAAAAAACAAACAAAAAATAAAGTGAAATAAAATAAAAACAGAAAGCAAATCTTGGTCCTCTAAAAGCACACTTTGCCGTAAAGGTTGGAAATGGCAGGTTTGGCTGCTACATACTTAATTTACATGTCAGTCATGTAATCTATACCTTGGGTATTTTCTATGTAAAGTTATTATATATGAAAAACAAGGCACACGTTGGACCCTGGTCATCTGGACAAGACATTTACAATTGTTCTCCTCGCTGCTTCCTGCATGCTGCAGTCCAAACATGTGGAGCATAATGTCAGATTCGTTTGGAGCTTCACTTTTTAAAGTTGCCTTCAAAAAGTTTTGGCGGCGGCGACGGGAAACTACGCGTGGCTGTGTACGGAGATGCTCGACAGGTCGTTCCTGATGATCTCGTTTACTGCAAAGACAAAGAGAGAAAAGGACGATCAGTATTTCTGTGTTTCACCATCAGCCCTACAGGTGGCATCCAAAATATTCAGAGGCTCTTCTTACTCAGAGTGAACCTGAAACAAAGATGACGAACTCGATGTTCTGTGTTTTCAGCTTTTCACTGTTTCGTCTCAGTGTTTGTCAAAGTGGGCGGGGCGTCACCTTCATGCACAAAGTGTAAATGTGGCGTGGTTCCTGTCCTGAAGGGGCTCACATTGAACCCAAAACATTAGGTTTTCCTAAACCTAACAGAGGATTTTAGTGCATTGATTGAACTGGCAAGTGAAAGAACAATGACGTGTTTTTAAAGTAAGTCTTTAACTCTCGGCTGCAAATATTACCACAGTGCATCGAGGATCATCTCACCAACAGCCTCATATGATGCCGTTAATGAGGGTGCATTGCCATGGTGACGCGTCAGTAAGAGTAAACATTTAAGTGAAACCCCACCTGAGCGTTCAGCTTGTGTTTTCAGGACACGGTCAATCTGAACCTTTTTAAAGACTTGATTAGAAGTTTCTGACTGCTCTCTCTTCCTCTAAAGGATTCTTTTGTTTTTTTTTTCCCCCAAACTTCAGCTTTTAATATTGTAAGATTTAAATAAACATTAAAAAATTTGAAGGGAACGAGCTGCACAATATTTAAACAAAACACTGGCTTTTTATGACGTGAGCTGATATGGCTAACATCTAATAACAGCTGATAGTTTACATGTCTAACAGACACAGAGAAAATCACAACAACAGTTGCCTCAAGGCGTTTTACTCTGCAAGATAAGACACAACACTACAAGGGAGAAACCCCCACAATCAGACAATCCCTGATAAGCAGCACTAGGTGACGCCGGAGAGGAAGAAACCTCCTGCAAAACCGAGCTCAAGGAGGGGCACCCATCTGCCACGACCGGTTAGGGGGCTGAGGAGAAACAGGAAAGAAAAAGAAGAGCATAGGAAGACGGGACAAAACACACACTCTTGGAGTGAGAGGACACAATTTAATGACATGCCGCAGAGGTACATAAACACCTGGGAATGCTCAGCCTATCACAGTGTGTCACGTGAAGTCCCCCAGCAGACTGAGCCTACAGCAGCATAACTCAGGGTTGCTTGAGGGTCACCTGATCCAGCCCCGACTACAGGTCTAACACTTGTTAGCGCGTCTGTAAGGTGCTGTTTCTGCCAGTGTGAGCAAAACCCTCTGAGCCACACAGAACCTGTTATTTCCTCTGAGTCAGCCTAATAGAATCACTTCACACTGGAGGTCCCCAGACATTTTTTTTTTTTTATCAGGAGAGATGATGCAACATCCTGCTGCCTCCAGGTGCACTTGTTTATCAGTTTTTATCAGCTGTGTACAGATGGTGTGGGACATCCAAAGAGCAGCTCCACAGTCTGACTGACTGCAGCTGTGCATCAGTGCATCGCAGATATCGATGCACTGATAACGGGGAAAATCACAGATCTGTCAGACTTGAATAAGCTGTTTCCATCTTCATTTTTTCCGTTTTACTGTTCTTTGAACCGTTAACGTGAACACACTTATTACTTATTGGAAGACATTTTCACCCTCATCAGTCTCCTGTTTATTGTTTAACCCAGTATCTAGGTTAAGCCGCCCCCTCCTCTCCCCTCTTATAATGATGAGAAATGTGAGAGGGGAAGGGGAACACCCCTGGATCCGGCCTCAAGAACCCGAGCCAGAGAGCTGAGGGAGGAATTCCCTCTGTCTGACTGGTTGCTTAAAAAGTGGCCTGAAAACCTGAGATCCCCCCTTCACACAATGGAAGAAGTTATTATTTTTTTAAACATCTATTTTTACTGCAGGCAGCAGAGCAGCCCTTTCCTCAGGGACCCAGCACTGGCATGGACACTTCCTACCAGAAATACCCCACACTTCCTATCACAAAAACATGACAGGTCGCATGTGTTGAGCAAGAAATACACACACACACACACACACACACACAAAAAAGTCCGGGTGCGTGGGAGGCTGTCATGGTGAAAAACAAAATAATATGTGTGTCATAATCACCTAAATGTGTGGATACAAACCTTTCGTACCGAAACACGAAAATCCTCCAACTTGTCGCTGAAGCTGTTTACAATTACAGAGACGCGCTACACTCGTCTAGACGTGAAGTAAATGTGTTTGGCTCGCTGAGCGACTGCCATTAATAAAAAGGAACAACGAGATGTCTCTGGCATGTTTGATATCTACAGTATGGCGACTCCTCATTGCATCACAGAAACACATGGACACACTGAAGCTATTATGCAAATATGAGAGTCACAGTCACAGCAGCGTGTCCTCGTGAGAATCGACGTGGAGGAAAGTCATCGAGACAGCAGGTGATTTAAATCACTTCCTGTCGACAACACCGGGAGGATAAACATATTAAAATTGAAAATTCAAGGATACTGTCTTTACATTTCACCCTCTTATTATGAATAATTTACTGCCAAATCACAAGGTTGTTTTTTGTATCGAGTGCATACCTTTAAGTTACTTGATCTCATTATTTCACTTAACTACATGCTTACGAGCAGGGCTGAAATCAGTTACCAGTTAATTAATAAGTTGATGCACAAAAAATGAAAATACACTTTATTAAGTACATCTGCTCAACTGCTCGTGGCATGGCAGCTCAGCTCAATGCATAATAATATAAATAATAATCACTGACTACAACTTTTCAAATGTAAAGATTTTCTACTTCTCCTTGAAAACTGAACCTTTTGTCAGACATGAGCAGAATCTGGGAAATCACGACGAGCATCAGGAAAATTATAACCGGAGCAGCAACAGTTACAGTAACAAAGTAGTTGCACGTTGCACAATAACAGCGGCACGATTTTGGTGATTAAATAAAGTTGAGCACCTCAGCAAATGTAGGAAAATTTACCTACAACTTGTCATCAGTCACCTGTATTTATGTTTTATATAAATAGGTTGCAACTCCACCTTTATTTCATCGGTGAAAAACGGGCAGCGGCTTATTGTGTAGCAATCTTTCCTTCCTGCAGTTGAACCTAAACTCTCCAGAATTTAGCTTCAGGTTCAATTCTGTTGTGGTGACAGCAGAATCAGAACGGCCTGTTCTTCTGAGCATACAGGAGAGCAAGATGCTTTCACTGTGCGTCACCAGGACAGCATGCTGCCACCAGTCATGTGAATGTGAGACTGGCATTACCAGAAGACACACTTGAACCTGAAGAAATAAACTCTCCAACCTCGTCTCCACCCTCCTCCAGTCTGCTGCTCCGCTGCCATGTGTGCTCTCCTGGCCCGACTGCACTGCCTGACCTCCTCTCCCCTCTGTTTGATCTGGCTTTGACCTTGTGCACATCTGGAGGTAGAAGGATATAATAGCCGAGTTCGGGCCTCGAGGGCATGTTATTACACCGAATTCTCAACGTGCACGTCGAGCCAGGCGGCCGGCTGTAAATTGAGACCTTGTCAGGCCTCCACATCATGTCATCACCTGTCCAGTAACCATCCAAATCGTGCATGAATTATGCTCTGCAGATATTTTTCTTACGCATCATCATGCACCACATCTGGCGGAACGGCTTTCACAAAAGACTGACATGGTAAAAAAACATAATTCAGTTTATTCACATATGAAACAAAAGAAGAGCAGGCAGTAAAAATGTCTCTTTTACCTCACTGAGGTCACAGCGTGTACTGTTTATGCGCCTGTTGCCATGGCCTACTTTTCATTGTGGTGTCACATTTGATGCAGAGGAGCTAATTGAAAAAAATAAAGTCGATCTATCGATTTCTAAGTGTGTTTACAACGAAGGCCTAAAAATAGGCCCAGCACTACTGTGACATCTGTGTCACATTGATTTGCTTAAGAGAGCTGAGCAACAGAGATGCTGCAGACACAGACCAGCATCTGTGCTGCTTTTATTTCACAATATGAAATCTATGTGGTTTTTATTAAACTGTGAGAGCCATACCATAATCTTAAAAAAAAAAACTGTTAAGTGAGATTTTTCTGGAAGAAATTGAACCCAACAGATATATTGGTTAATATATTTGATGTATTGGTCTATTAAAGACAGCCTTTAGCAGAATCGGCATATATCAGCATATAGGTGCCAGATATACATTTTTTGCAGCACATGCAGCAAAGTAGCATAACAGCTGAGTGCATTTGTCATACTTTTGTGCAAAATTAATTGCTCTTTTCTCACATGGAAAAGGGTGGATTTGTTCAGGAGGTGGAGGAGACTGGCTGATGGTTTATTTCTGCCCTCACCTATGGCCATGAACTGTGGATAGTGACTGACTACAACCTGAGTGTGATCCCAAGAGTGACTGAGGTCACCAATAAAGGATCTCATTCACTCGGGAGGGTGTTCCTCCACTTCTAACACAGCAAGCTGAGGTTGTTCAAACATCTGACAAGGATGCCTCCAGGAGGTGAGATGTTTTGGACTCGTCTAACTTGGAGAGAGGTGTTCTGGGTATCTCTGCTTAGTCTGCTGTCCTAACACTGACCAGGATAAGTGACAGAAAATGGATGGATGGATTAAAATGAATAAACAATGTTCCCATCCTTGTCCGTCTGTGAGCCCGATCAATTTCAAACTTTGATGGAGTTCTGCTGAAGACCTGAGTTCAGAGCCACATTTGAGGATCTTCAGGTAAGGAGCGGTCTCTGTTGGTGGATAAACATCCTCTGACTGACTGATGACCGCAGGCACTGTATAAAAACAGTATCTGATTTTTACACTCTCCAGAAATCACTGCAGGTATCAGCACTGACCGCAGAGATGGAGTCGGGCAGACCCTAAAAATAAAACTGGAAATAAGAGTTAATAAAAGAAGCTCAGAAACAAGCTGAGCTCCATTCAGCAGATGTTGGTTTTGCTCAGCTGTCACTGAATTGCTCAAGTTTGAATTGGGTATGTTTTCAAGCTCGTATCTAATGGACCTTTTTTTTTTTCAGTGCTGTTATTACGTCTGTGTTCACACCAAAGTCAAGCTTCGAACTCCAACCCAAAGTGACAAAAGATTAATCTGACTGTAATTTGACGCAAGATTCTGAGCTTATTTCTGTCAGACTTAACATCTGCTCTGGATCGTGGATGTTGGGGTTTGATATGAAGTAATCCAGGAACCAGTTTCCTCTCCCATGGCTGCTGACTGCAGCTGCAGCTGCCTGATACAGCCCGGCTCTCCAACCAGGAAACCCCGAGGAACTCCTGAACAATTAGCAGGATAGCACTGTTTGCCTCATTAAAGGCTGAAAGTTGTCAGCATGAACCGGCCTATAACAACACAATAACACGGAGGAACCGATCCGGCAGCGAGATATCCGACTGAACCGTCAGCTGAGAGACCTGCAGTGATACAATGAGAGAGAAAAAAAAAAAAAAGGCCGGGGGCAGAAAACACCATGAACCCTCCCCCAGTTTACTGCCACGTCAAATCCAGGCCACAAGCCACAAGATGTTCTTGGCCCACATTATGAGGCTCCTACTGGGTTACTGCAAGTCAGTCCCACAGAGCGGTTCTGTAGTTCACCACAGATTCAGCCAAGTTTTTCTTTTAAACTCAGGTATTATTTTAAAAAGCAAATGTCTGAACAATTGACTACTGGAAGCCTTTTATACTCAAAGAAAATGACAGAAGGGGAGAAGGAATTATGATCGTGTATTTCAAATGCAGAATCATCGTTAGCCATACCAGCAGCAGCCTCTGAGGACGCCAGCGCTCGTTTGCCCGTCTGTCCAGGGCGAAACATCACCTTTAAATTTTGCGCAGCCAGTTATGGCGCTCCCGGGGGGGGGGTCAGATTTTTGTTTTTAGTGGAATATCTGCAGAATGATGAGATGGATGCTATCAGGGTGAACTGTGATAATATGGCAATCACACAAAGTCACATCATGAAGTCACAAAGATTAATTTGTCTGATATCTAAATCTAAGTATCTGTAAAACTAAGAACGTTCCTCTAACCCTCAGCTGCACTTTGTGTTTAGTGCTGATCAATAACTGTTAGCGTGTGTCTGTACATTTAAATAAGACGGAAAAAATGTTGGAATCATCTTTCAGTATAATTTAGGCGAAAGAGAGAAAAAGCGATTATAGCAGCAAATGGACTGCGTTTCTACTTCACTCTTCTAGTCAGACTGACCACTTAAAGCGCTTTAACCTAAAAGCCACATTCACCAAATGACACATATACAGTTCACACGTGGGCATCTTGCATAAGAACAGCTTCAATATGTGAACAGAAGCATGAGCTGGAGATGAGACCACAAACCTTCCACGTAGTAGAAGACCCCCCCCCGCCCACTCCCCCAAATACAGATGCCCAACAAAAGTCGTAAAGTAGTCGCTACAAAAAACTGGATGTTTTCCATCCATTTTCACTCTTTTCCAACACCTCAGGTCTCCAGTCCATTTTAGAACCACCTGGTAACCTAATAAGCTCTTTTAGGCCTGAAGGACACCGGGGTACCCGCTCCACACGCGCCCACTCCACACGGGGAGGAAAGGCCGCTGCAGTTTTGAAGCTGGGTGACGATGACAACTGCTGCGCTGCCGGAGCTTTACATTTTAATTCAGATAAATCTTTACCCCAGGACAGCTGCACTGCATTACAACATATCTGTGTGTGTTTTGATGGAGTTTAACGATGCAGCAGTAAATGGCAATGAGTAACACATGGCAGATGTAGATATTGGTGAATAGAGCACAAACAAATAAAAAGAAAGCTAACAATTCCTTCTAAACATAATAAAATGTGTAAAGCTGCGTTTTACTGTATGAAATCAGAGTGATTCAACAGAGTCAGGTATGACTCACTAATTTATTCTGAAGTTTTTTCCTGTGATAATCTAAATCTCTGGTCATCAATCGTAAAGTTCTGACATCCAACAAGCCACAGCATGCCATAAAAAAGCATTTCATAATTCTCTGGCTCACATCAGACTCAAATGTTTTGCTCGTGTTACCTCACCGCTGACAAAAGCCTTGGACACACTACTGTGCAGTATAACGTATGGCTCTCACCACCTCCTCCAGACTCGCTCTGAGCCAAAGGGAAGCATGCAAACCTCTGCAGTCAGCAGGTTTTATAGCAGCGTGGCCGACCTCCATCTCTGCAGCCTATACTGTACGTCCGGCTCGGGGCCAGACTGCACGAATCAGACTTTCCATGAGCAGACATGTTTGTAACCTCTCAGGAGACGGTGTGAAAAAATGTGCAGCTGAGGAGGGGGTCTTGATGAATGTAAGAAACTCTGCAAACATGTATAATAAGACAGAAACAGTACCACCTGTGCCACTTCCAGTTAAAGATGAAGTTTACTGTGGCTGTTTAAGAGGATGATTCTGTGAAATTAAATCAAATTGGGCAAAGATCACTCCTCGGCTTCAGGGAATAATGTGCAGATGGTTATGTGTTACGTAAATCAAATCTGCCCAGAATCATACTTCAGAGAGGAGTCACTACGACTAAAAAAAAAAATCTCAGATATAGTTTTCTGTGCTTTAACAAGCACGCTCCACATCACACCTGAGCGCGGCCATAAAGCTGCATCAGGTCGTGCCAAAGGTTTAATGAAGTGAGAAGCCACAATAACGCAGGAATGTTTAGCAAAATTTCCCTCAGTCTAACCGGGATGCCAACTGTTCAGGAATATCCATTATGGTTGTGATGGCGCAGTTAAATACTTTGATTTCATTAACTACACCTGGTTTGGACCTTAGAACCAGAAAAAAAAAAAAGCACATTAACAAATCAAATCTGCAGCTCTTGCCTGCCAAACATTACCGCAGACGGGGTAAAGAAGTGTTAATGTATTTATCCAGACTGCTCACAGGAAGTGGCACGAGAACAGTCTGAGTGCCGCAGTCTGAGGCCCAACAACAGCGTCTCACTCCCCATCATCGGAAAGCTCGGCCAGACAATTCAGCGGGGGCTCTGGTGACGGATCAAAGCTCCGCTGCTCTGACTGCTGATAGCTGCTGGTTAGCGTTGCTTCATCTACTGAACTCCTCTCCGCCATGGACCTTGTAACCAGCCACAGGCTGTTTTTTTTCTTGCCCCGAGGAAGAGCACTTAACCAATTTATTTCCAATCACTGCAACTCAGAGCACAAAGCCCCCAAAACCTCAGCGGTGAGCGCCAAGGGCCAGAGCAGTGAGATCATAGAGTTTGTGCTGCTAAAATCCTGCTTTCTGTGACAATAAATAAAGGGCGATGCAAAAGGGGGCATTTATTTTCTCAGTGAGGTTTGAGCAGACTCGTCTTATTCAGCGTCTAAAGTCAATTATATCAAATTCTAGACCACCAGAGGTCAGACAGTGAAGAAAGCAGTGCTTTAAAGCATTGCAACAGCAGTGATAAACATCTTGGCACACTGTATAGTCACTCCTACAACCATCTACTCCTGCAACAGCCTGTAACTGACTCAAGCAGTAACAGTGGAGACAAGTACATACTCTAACCCTGGACATAAAAAACTTTTAATCACAATTCACACAAAGGAAAAAGAGATTACACAAAGAAAAAGGACAGCATTTGACTAAATATACCTTTGTGGTCATTACTGGATGCTTTTTATGGTGTACTGAGGATTAGCAAGGGTTTGTGTGATGGGACCTCGAGAAGAAGTCAATGCAGGTCAGCGCAGGGGCAAACAAAGTGCTGCAGTGGATAGCTCTATCGCCTTTCTGTGTGCCTGTGTTTGTTTCCTCCGGGTACTCTGACTCCCACCCAAAGACATGCTCGTTAGGTTAATTGCTGATTTTATTCGATCCCTCTGATGGACAACCAACCTGTCTGGGATGTACTCTGCCTTTCTCCCAGCTGTGATAGCCTCAAACACCCCCTGACACTGTACGGTGGCTAATCAGTTAAGATGATAGATGGATGTCACTGTGAATAGGTTTCTAAATAAAAAGGGTCCAACTTCCAGTTCAGCATAAAGCATGTTCGCATATTAAATATAGTGAAGCATATTAAATTTGTGTAAGAGACACATTCTTATGTAACCACATGCTGAAAATGTGTGTTTGTACTGTGATGTAAGCTAATAAAAGACTCAGAGGTTAACTTTCTTGCAAGCAGTCTTCCACTAATCTAGCAGCGTGTAGCCCATCAAATGCTGATTTGGCTTAAATGGAGTTTAACATAATTAACAATGAAGAGGAAGAAGCATGAAAAAAATCCATCAAAGATCCAAAAAGGATACAAAAATCATGGAGAATGGCTTCTGTGGGCAGTTTTTACTTTTTTAAACATTGTTTCACAACAAACAAGTTCTTTGTCTGGTACAACTTCTACCTTCTCTGCTAAGCTAAGCTAAGCTAAGCTAAGCTAAGGGCCCAGTCACACTAGTGGAAAAACAAACCTCTGTGAGACCACAAAAAATAAATGAATAAAAATAAGGTGGTTGGCAACTGATGGCACAGAATTTTTCATGCCATCTGGGACCGACTGCAAATAGTTGCAGTAACAAATTGGTTGCCCAGATTGTTAAACGTGCAGCACCCTCGTCCTCTGGTTGACCCGAGTTTTAGGCAACAACTGCATACAAGGTTGTGTAATGGAAGGCAACCTTTCTCAGTCTGACTCAGACTGATTGCAATCAATCGGAGGTAGACTGGCAAAGGTCTGCAATTAATCACCAGCTAATTTATAAATGGTAGACAGATCGCCAAAACGTTGACTCAGTCTGCACCGATGAAGACGCCTCTGCACCACCGTTTATTTCTCTAAGTGAGGACACGAAATAGTGAATCACACAAAGTTACTAAGGTTTGCGTAGGAACATTCACTGTAAATTGTGCTACTTTTAACACTGAAAAGCAGGTCTTATTTTATCCCTCATACGTGTGTAAAGTTACCACTAGAAAAGTTTATTTATATGGAATAAGAGAGGGAGATGTTATCAGAACGAGAGTGTAATCAGCATAGCGGGACGGTACGCCATGAAAACATCTCCGCATGTCTTTTCTAACAGCGCGCTCACACACACACACCCATTTCTTTCTTTTGCTTCCACTGATAGGCGTTATTACAGATATCTGTCGAGATGCAGCTGTTAATGGGAGTGTGTCAGAATGTTACCGTATGTTAGCGTTAGTTAAATTAATGTGTAATATTCCCAGTCTCACGCTTTCCTCTTCAGTCAAAAGCAACAATACAAACAGCTTAACATGCCAGGATTAAGTCCCTCCATCCACTTAGTGCTTTCTGGCGAGCTGTGCCACTTAACTTCAATATTTAATAAGAAATAATGTCAAGCAGCAACAGCACAAAATGCTGTCAGTTTAAAGAAAGTATTAAGAAATATTACATGCAGGAAATTCCTAAGAAAGCTGTCAGCTTTGATGAGGGATTTTTTTTGTTTGTTTACTCTGTACAGGCATCTTTTTCCATTTACTGAAATCAGCAGCAGACTTGCCGAATTTTAGAGCTAACAAATAAAAAAAGACTCAGCTCTGCAGTGTGTTTCACAGCCTCTCGGTCCACAGGTTCTAAATGTGAACGGCAATCAGGTCAGGGTTGGTCTTCACACTCAGGAGCGTGGCTGCTCCTCTCCATCGGCCCTTCGCAGCATCTGCACAGCTGCAAATCCAACAGTAACACAGCGAGGCTTTCAGACTGCGGGACGTGAAACTGCAGCCAAGGCGCGCATTTATGCAGGCAGCACAGCGAGCGTCTTCGTTAACACACAGACAGCTCAGGGCCTGATAGGAAATAATGCTTTGTGTTCTTTTACACATTGCACATGTCAGATGTTACACACAGATTTCAGGGTTATATGGAGGAATCCTTTATAATAAAGCAGCTCTTCACTGGATAAATCCTGCGCTCCACCTGAGTCTCAGGTCTCAGGACCACACACGCTCCCCATCAACTTCTAACAAGACGTCACCCTTGTATCATACACATTAACCTTTTCATTTATCTCAGCTGCCACACCATCTTCAATGAGACACACAAATGTAAAACCTGCCCTTACACTGAGTACATGACTCGCGCCCTCATTTCTGAGCCCAGAACTGGACCAGTCTGTGGCTGGTGTGTTCGATTCTGCGCGGTCCACCATCGGCGAGTCCACCCCCGGCTCTGTATGGATGGCATCAGATTTGCTACAGATCTGAGATTCATCACAGTTAATCGCAGTATTATTGCAACCAGATTGCAACTTGAAAACTGATACCAGACTGACTCCGCCTTATAGCCACTTTATCCCTGTTTTATCACCGTCCCGATGCACCGATGTCGCTTTGAAGACAGAAGCCGACCGGGAGTCGTCTCAAATCTGGTCCCCATTCCCGACCACTTCAAAGGCAGGGATGGTGCAAGCGGACTACACATGGTCACAATTTTAGCCTGTTTTCTGTAGTGTGACTGTTAGACTACACATTAGGCTAAACGAAGGACAACAACACAAAGATCAACAAGCGTGTCCTCACTTAGAGACTGAGTGCAGACTGAGTCAGCGTTTTGGTGATCTGTACCATTTATAACTTAGTTGGTGATTAATTGCAGATCCACAAGCGCATCCCATGGTCGTTCCACATATGTCTGACACTGCCCCCGGTGACAGCACACAGTACAGCACGTAGCGCTCCACTGAAGTTTTTACTGTTGAAGCGCAAACTCTATTTTCAACCAAATATAATCCACAGAGGGTGCAATCAGTGAGCTTAAGAGGTTTCCCACACTTCCCCTCTTCTTACTGTGATCGGACCCTAAACCCCCTCGCATCACCAAAGATAAATGAGATCAATCTTATCTTCTAAGTCTCGGCAACAAAGCAAACAAACACTTTCCACATATGTTTAACTGCTCTTTTAAACGCCTCTGAGTCAGAAGATTTGCGCACAAAAGAAAAAAAGAGGAAAAATTTCTAAGTTGTGTTTGATGGCCAAAAATTTCCTGGCAAAGTGATACGTGAGTCATATGATAATCAAAAATGCTATCAGTGCCTGGAGATATATTACAGCCGGAGGGTAATAAAAACCTTATTGTTTCATCAATTAGAGAGCTCAACGGGGATTTCACTCCATAATTTTTTCCATGCAGTGTATTAGAGGTTTTTTGATTCCGTCTTGTTAAAATAAAATAAAAAAAGTTTCTTCTCACCATCATCAAGGTACATCTGATCCAGCTCTTGTGGTTCTTGTTTGATGCTGACGGCCAGTGCTGAGGGACTGCCATCTTCCTGCAGGGAGGAGCGACCCCTCTCCGGCACCTTGGGGTGCTGCTGGGCGGTTGGGCTGGTGCTGCCGCTCACCGGCTGCGCTGCTGTCATGCAGTGGGTTGGAGAGAAGGCGGCGTCAGTCGGGGTGGAGGCCTGTGAGGTTGGGGAGGAAGAGGAGCTACTGGGCGGGTAGAGGTTCGGTGGCTGGTAGCGCCCGGGAGTCTCCTGGATGATGGAGACGTGTGGGATCGGGGACTGTGAGCCCGGCTGCTGGACGGCCGGGCCTCCAGGGAGGCACTTGGAGAAGGGCGAGGGTGCGAGATCGTGCTGTTTAGGGCTGGTGCTCGGTGGTGAGGAGGAGGAGGGGGGCTTGGCTGCAAGTTTCTGCTGGCTGCCAGAGTAAGGCCCGCCAACTACACATGGCCTGAGGTCAGAGGTCATCACTGGGGTCATGACTTGCGAGGGGTAGTATGGCTTTGGGAGCAAGGACAAGCCAGGGCCATGCTGGGTGCACATCAGAGGAGCATCGTAGTCATCGCGAGGCTCCGTCTTTATTGTTGGAACTGAGGGAAAACAGGAGGAAAACCTACATGAGCAAACACATATTCCAACCATCCTACGAGTGTGAGTGAGCGAGTGAGTTAGTGAGTGGGTTTGTGGCTAGGATACACACTGCCAAACAAACACTCTCATCAATGAGTCTCTGTGTTAGGGCCTGAGCTCCCCCACCCAACTGAAAACATTCACAAAAAGTAGAAAAAAGCAGTGAAAAAAGGGATGACTCATCAACATGAGAAAAATCTGGCTGCTTTTATAATAAAAGGCTCGTTTTCTTTGGATCCCGCTCCGGTGCTAATATCCACTACAGTGCATGTGCGATATGAAATATGTTGCTGCTGCAGCAGCAGCAGCTTCGAGCTCAGTGGGGTTCAGTAATTTAAAGGAAAAACCAGTGCTTAATCACTGAGACAAAGAGAAAAAGTTTAACCGAACACCAACAGATGAAACTGGGCCTTTGGGGTGTCTGAGCACGGCGCTGATAGCGTGAGCGAGGACCGATGCCGAGTTCAAATGAGGCACATCTTGTTCTCAGTCGCTGTCATCTTGGCCATCGATCCGGATTCCACAGAGAAACATGTTGGACAGCGACTTTCAAAACGTGGGCCATCAATCAGCTGCAGCCAACGACACGACATCAATCTTATATAACAAGCGTTTCAGTGCAGTTACAAGCAAACGACAGCACGGCTCTGACCCTGAACTGCACCACCGCGCCACCAAACTGGAGCCTTCTCTTTTTTTTTCCTTTCTGCTGAGGCGGTTTGAGATTTATAATACGAAGCATGTGTTTGAAATAGAAGCTGAAATACTTCATAAGCCGTGCTTTCTTCTACTTATTCTTGCCACACGTGTTTGATTTTCTGTCTGCTTTTGTGTTATTCTGCAGCTTTCTTGGGGATGTCTCTTTAAAAAAGATATTTTTAATCTCAGAGGGAGTTCCCAAGCTCAATAAAAGGCTAATTAGAGTAAAAGAGGAGCGAAACTAAGACGTGTCATGCCTAGTGAAGCCTCGCCCGTCAACAACTGTAAAAGAGGAACTGCGATGAGGTGGTTACGCCAACCGCAGCACTAAAATAGCAAATGCACGCCTATTTTGGGTCTGTTTGGAGGAAGTGTGTCTGCCTGCCTGCCTGTGGAGGGTAGGTGCATGCACGTGCAGAGAAAGGTGCAGAGGTGCCCTCGGGTTTCCGGAGTGTGAAGATCAACAGCGTGTGCTACACGTCCCAAAATAAATCTGTTGTTTTTGTGTGAGCTGTTGTAACACCTGCTGCTGATGAAGGAAAGAAAAAAAAAAAAAAAAAAAACGAGGTACAGAAGTGATTTGTTTAAAACGGAGGCAAAAAGTGAAAAGTTGAGACGACGTGTAAAATTTAAATCAAAGCAGAATGGAAGGATCTGCAGAGGACTTTAACCCAGTATTTAACTTCAGTGCACCAAATGCTGAAACGTGATTGAAAATAGATGCACGACTTGAATTTGTAAAAGTTGAAAAGATGCTCCAAAAACTCTCCACAGCCCACAAGCAGTTAGTTATGAGTAAAAACAGCATCTTTCAGGAGCATTCTGGGAAAGAATACATGAGAATATAGTCGAGCAATTTAGGAATAAAGTTTCTCAGCCTAAAATTACAAAAAAATGGGAGAAAAAAAATGGGATTTCATCATCTGAGGTTCATAATATCATTAAATAATATAGAGAATCTGCAGAAACCTGCAGATTTCAGTCTGTAGAGGAGGCTGAAAACAAATCCAAATACTGAATGGCCACAATCTTCAGGTCAGACACGAAGAACAGATGTAAAAATGATTGAGAAATGCTGCTGCCTTCTCTGGACCTGAGCTCCAGATGGACACCCTTTAAGCATCAGTGACGGTACAGGGGTCCGGCTTGTGCATCTGTGAAGGCTGCATTAATGCTAAATCATTTACAGTGGTGGGCTGTGTGCATTAAGATGGCACAAACTGGCCTGCCTGCAGTCCAGTCACTTCATGAAACAAAAAAACTCCCACATTAAGTAAGAATGGGAAACCTTTGCTTTCAGACCTACAGCAGCCGCTCCCTCGGTTTCCTGAACGCTGTAAAAAAAGAGGCGATGATGAAACACACCGGTAAACTTGGCCCTTCCTCCTTTTTTAAACAAATTGCTGCTATCAAATTCAAAATGAACGAGTACTTTTTTAGCAAACAATAAAGCATATTTGAAAGGTTGTCTCTGTATTATTTTCAATTAACCGTGAGGCTGAAATGATTTGCAAATGACTGCGTTCTGTGCAGACGTCTCATTGAGGAACTGAGGGCTTGATCATTTTTTCCAGCTGTGTTTTCACTCAGTCTGTCCATTTGTTTAAACTTTCTCAATGATTTTCTCCCTTTCTTCGAGACTGGCACATTACATTGTTCGGCCCGCTGGCTCGATGCCTTAAAAGCTTTCACCTTCTGGGAGACACCGACCACGCTCGCTGTCCCGCGGTCTGTCCACTCCCTTACACTCTGCATCCCGAGGACAATGCTCCACTTTCACAGTGGGGCACTCCGCCGCCCACGCACAGGGCTGGGCCGGTTCAGCTGAATCGCAGCTTTGAACCACCCACTGGATTTTCACTCCAAGCCTGGAGTGCAATTAGCAGCGGTTTTTACTTTTCAGTTGGTGGGTCAATGTTTATATTTAGCTTGGCAAAAGGTTCCCTATTCAAATAACATGTTTTTCCCATGCCCCTCTCCCCACCCTCGTGCGTCCAGTCGCTGCAGCATTCATGCAGCAACAGGTATGGAAAAGAACAGATTTTATAGATTTCTTTTTTACAATGGAGGAATAATAGCGTTGCTTTGTTCCTCCCTTGCTAACCACCAGACAAGGGGGGAATACAAACTGTTTGTTCTCGTCTTCAGAAGTAAAATCCCGGCTAAAATGTTTCTAATTAGTCTGGGATGTCAAAGGCAAGAGAGGAGACGGAGAGTAGTGAAGGGCCGGCAGGATTTAATGCTGTAGCTCACGTGTTGGTGAGCTACAGCAAAAAAAAAAAGTGAAAAACAAAAAATTAACCAAGAGGCTGGAGCTTAATGGAGAGATATTTTTCACTTTGTGACCAAAACGCTCTGAAGCTGACTGGACTGTTTTTGGGTCGACAAAATGTCAAATGACAATGAAAGCAGCTGTTGGCTGGTCATTACCAACACGTGAGCTACAGCATTAAATCCTGCTGACTCCCAGCTTAACATAATATCTAAAGACAGTTCCTACTTTATTCACATTGTAGCAAGTGGGAGCTGAAAAAGTTTTTTTTTTTTTGGCAGTTTCATCACATCATAAGTTGCTGAAAAACAAGTTGTGATGTGATGCTAATCTCCATTCTTGGACTCTTCAAAATAATTCTGATTGGTGCAGCCCTTCTGTTCCCTTTCCCTTCTTTTAAGGTGGGTAGTTATTAAACTGTGGTGTGGACCTCACAGGTGAGACCTGGACTACATGAAAGTGTTTTCTGATGCTGCGGTGCTGCCCGTCTCTACAGCTTGGACCTTTTTTAACTGTCCATCTATTTTCTTCTGCTTATCCAATTCAGGGTTGCAGATGGATGGAGCCCATCCCAGCTGCCACAGGGCGGGAGGCGAGGGTACACCCGGGACAGGCTGCCAGTCTCTCAAAGGGCTGATTGTTAGCTTGAGTGGTGTAGGGCCAGAAACGTTTGAGAATCACTGCTTTAAATGACTTTCTTCTGATTGGCTGCCCCTCTAAACAGGGACAGCAGGTGGGTGGGTTTCTGTGCTCATGAAGATGCCCATATTAGGGATATCCTCCCTCACTAATGTAATTCAGAGTGAAGGACAGAAAAAGACAGATTACTTAAACTTTAGCCATTTTTAATATGAGCATCCAGCACCGTAACAGCATATGTATGTCAGAAAAATCAGGGAAACGCACAACAGGTCCACTTAAATAGAGTTCACCACAGTTCAGCCTCTTATTAAAGAAAACGGTGACAAAACTTGTAAGGAGGAAGACAGATTTACCGGTGGCAGGGACGTAGGTGAAGCGCTGATACTGGCTTCTTTTCCTCTTGCCGTTGCAGATGTAGAAGTTGACGTGGACGGGAGTGGAGAGTCTTTGGTTCTGGTAGGGGGGGATTTCAACAAGAAGTGAATTCTGCAACACGGAAAAACGTTCTGTCAGTTCTGTCTACCACAGACAATAAAGTAAACTCAATAAAAATGCATTATCTGTTGGCATATCCATTTAATTAGCATACAGTTTTGTATAATTAAGGTACTTAATTGATCAAAGGTGCCAAAACTCCTGAATGAGTAGTTGTGACAAAGAAACTGAGGACACTGCATGCTCATCTGTAGCAATTTGTCAAGCACAAGCAACCCTTGGAGTCGCCCCCTGCTGGTCATTAGAAAAATGCAGCTTTAAGGGATTTCAGCATTGGCTTAATTTACAAACCTGGAAGCCACATTCCTCTTATTTATAATATTTGATATTTAACTTAGTTATTAATTGATTAAACCCCCTTTAATTCTTTCTACATTTCTGTCTTCCTGGTGGAGACGGTGTAGGCAGTGAGGTTCAGTAAAAAGCAACTCAAGCTGCGGTCCTATCGTTTAAACCCACAGCTTAAGTTTAAGGGGCGGTGAATACAATGTAAAAATCTGGTTGTCATCTGAAAACCACAAAGAGACCATGAAGCAAGGTTAGAAGGGACCCTGGTTGTTTGCACAACGAATAACTCAGTCGATGCGAATAAGCTGAATCTGGGAGTGTCCAGATAGTTTATTTCCCCAGCAGAGCTTCCTGCTGAGAGCGAAGGCCAGAGGTGACCACACTCCTGGGTTCAGCCCATGGACACATGAGCCCCACGTGTGTGTTTCTGTGCATGTGTGTGGGAATATATATGACTGAGCGTGGTGGAGGCACTGCTCGGTAGTCGGGGAGGAAGTCATCTGTCTGCAAAACTGTGCTTCGGAGGACGGCCGGCCCCGACATGTACAGGTGAGAGCTGACACACGTTATATTAAATCACTACAACTGTAAAGCTAAGTGGAGCCAGATGAGGCTTTTCTACTCTTCCTACTCCCTGAAATCCATCTGCCCTCAGGAAACGGTTCCCCGTGTGGACTGTGTATGCGGCGTCCAGATTAGGCAGCAGTATTTGCAGGATTTACTTCAGTTATTTCTGTTTTATGCTTGCATATTTTATGTTACATCATAAAAATGCAATTTGTCTATAAACAAACAAACAAACAAAAATCTAAGAAATTAGGTTTGAGAGGTTTAAGATAATAAAAAGTAGTTCCTATCATGCAAACAGGGGGAGGAACAAAATGTGCCAAAACTGAGCACAGAGGAGCATTTTTGGACTCCTAAGTGAGCACGTCAAGACCATCTATCTAAGTTTATATGAGCAATCTGTATGTAATTATAAGCAATTCTTAAAATGAAAACGTAATGATCCCTCATCTGCTCTCACTGGGGGGCAGGTCAGCCTGTTCAGGTGACGTGCTCTGAGTTTGTGGTCCAGTCTGAGATTAAAGTCGGCCAAAGCAGCGTCATTGTTTGAAATGGGACCAATCCAGCAGACTGGGCTGAGTGGGGAGGGAAGGAGGGAGGGAGGCCCTTTGTCTATTCAAGCAGACAGATGTGCCCCAGCAGTCACTGTGAGAGTGTGTGTCTGTGTTTTGCAGAGGGAAGACACTGGGAGCAGGTGCAGAGCTTCACATTTATACACGCTCTAATCCCCTCGTCTATCTCCCAGACTCCCACCACATCTCTGCCTCTCTGTCTCTCAGCTGTCTGAGGCCAAGACAGGACACACCGCCGGGCTCCGACTCCCACAGGTGGAAGGCTGAACTCTTGAACACCTTTTCCACACATTTCAAACACAACATGGAGGCTCCCCTCCAGAGGGCTTCTGTCCTGGGCTGAGAAAATCAAGTCATATTACAGTTAAAATGTTGGATGCAAGAGTCGGCTGTTTTCCTGCCTGCAGCGATTTCCTGTCTAATGTGTTTGGTTTGAAGGTCAGAGGTCAGAGGCGAATGGCCAGACTGCTTCCAGCTGACAGGAAGGTGAAAGTAACTCAAATAAACACTCGTCACAACCAAGCTACGCAGAAGAGCGTCTCTGAACACAGCTGACTGGCTCCAGCAGCAGAAGACTACACCGGGTGCCACTCCTGTCTGTTAAGAACAGGAAACTGAGGGTACAGTTCACACGGGCTCTCCATTTCTGCTGCAACATTTGGAGGGTGGGGTATCAGCAACAATGAAAGCATAGATCAGTGGTTCAAGCTGCTGCTGGTGGTGCAATGAAGTGATGGGGGATATTTTCTTTGGGCTCCTTAGTACCCAAATACCCATACCTCGGATAGCTGCCTCCAGCAGGACAGGACTCCACGTTACAAAGCTCACAACAAATTCTAGCATAAATTTACTGCAGATTAATCCACTGCTGTTAGCTGTGAGCTCTTCTTCAACAGAATGAATGGAGATCAAGTGGCTCTCGGCTCACTTAAGACAGACAGTTTGTTTTTCAAATGCGACGACTAAACATTTTGGCACTGAGTTCAGATAACTGATGGGGAACAGCTGCTCTTCACACGGCGCTTTAATCCTGAAACGAGAGCAGCTTTGTCACCATAACTGCGTCACACGTGTCACTTACAGGCTTTGAGACGTCTCTCTCGACTTTGGCCTCAGTCTCCCAGATGTGGTGACCATCTGAAAGAAAGGACAGGAAGAAGACAAATACTTAGTGATGAAATAACCCACCTACTTGGCTCCCGGCAGAAGTGAAGAAATGCAGTGAGTGTTGTTATTATTATCGGTTACATCAGTGATGCATAAAGCAGCCACAGAGCGGAGGATATCACAAACGTCATATGAGCTCATATTCTCAGTCTAGCAGACCGGGGACAGACTGAGACACAGCAAACGCACACACACAGAAATCTGATGCAATCCTGAATACCAAAGAGATGAGCGACATCTTTGGTGGATGAGAGAAAGCTTGACTTCATCGCCGTGTGGAATCCCAACACGCTCGGGCAGCTGGTTGGCTCATTAACGCGAAGTGACTGGAAACCGACAACTCGCCTCGACTTTCAAACCTCTCATTTCTTCTGTTCTCATAGGAATCTTTGTGCCATCCCCACATAATGATTGTTAAACGCTGTTTTTTCTTCTTTTTAGTTGCCACAATAAAAAGGTTTTCCCATCAAGCAATAAAATGAGGCATCATGTGAGCTGCTGGAAATGCAGGCCAGCTCAAAAAGCCGAGTTTGATTTGTCATTGTGCCCAATGAGGTGTGAGTAAAACTATATTTTCAACCAATTTATTAGACACAGAGGGAAACCACTGATTTTTTTTAGACCCCTGACTCATTAACAAGGCTCTAAAATGACATAAAAAGCCTGTGAAATTAAAAACTGCACTTTAAAGGGTGGGAAAAAAAGTCAGATGTGGCCAAAAGTCATGAAGAAAATTGACCCCTGCGCGCTCAGCATGAATCCTGCAGTTTGACAAGAGGAGCGTTTGGATTGAGCCGACTGCTCGGTGGCGACGGACGGGAAGCTTTGTGTGTGTGGTAGACGGGAGCTGTGAGGTGGCGCAGGCGGAGGAGGCGCAGCTCGGCGCTGACAAAGACGACGCCGGAGAGCCGCAGACTCTCTCTCACTTTCATTTTCCTTTTAGTCTCTCCACGCGCCCGGCACTGGACTCCAGGAAGGCGTGATAACAGTCGCATCACTTAAAGCTATGAAAGCGCTACAGATTCCCCTAAGCTGATTTTAATCTTTCATTTCAACGTTACCTCTAAATGCTAAATAAAAGTTGTTTTTTTTTTAACCTAATGTTTCCACAGCACTCCTTCATACAACACACAGGGCCAACTCTCACCCAAGAAAAACTAAAAGAAAAGGTTGAGACAGAGCAGGCTGTCGCTTCAGTAATAACTTGAGGGAAACCTGAGAGGAGCTCAGCTCTCATTTCTGGAGACATATTTTCAGACGTTCAAACAATCAGAAGCTTGTCTCCAATATTGTTTTTAAAATGAGGGCTCTGGGTATACTGATTGTTGTAAAATTTTCAGCGCACCTGCCGTGAATTCGAATGTGGAACTTGGACCCAGTTATGGTCTAAACTTTTCTCCATACGCCTGCTATGCTAGACATTTAAAAGAGTGCTTATTATTTCTACTAAATATCAAATGTCTGACCTGTTCTTTACTGCCATTAGCCACATAATGCTTAATGTTTGTGCTACAGTCGTTACAGAGATATTAAGTGTTTGATTTCAAAGCGATGGAGAGAACATTTATGATGAGATGCAAACCAGACTACAGACTGCAGATCTATCAGCAGGTTTGCAGCTTATCATCAAACTTTGCCATTATATGCATGCCTTTGTCATTGGTAAAAAAAGATTTAAATTTAATTCCAAGTCAGTTTTCTCTGCATAGTGCCACATACTGATCTTAGGGAATTTACAGAGCATGATAAAGATTTCACTATCAGAGAGCGAAACCCAACAATCCAATTATTCCTATAAAAAGAGGAAAACCACATGCAGACTGATCCTCGTGGCCGGTCAGGATGAAACATGAAGGTAGGGGAGGAAGAGAGGAGGGGAGTTTACAACAGCCTCCTTCATGAGATTTACGACTTACTGACGGGAACGCTCTGAAACTTCTGAGAAAAAAAATGGCAGCTTATAACAATAAATTTATCATTACCTACATTTTTCAGCCTTAAAGCTGATGCTCATTATGCTCATTTCTGTACTCCATTTTTTTTTCTTCTTGGACTTTACTCGAGATGCGTTGCATTCACAGTTCAAAATAGTCATCATTTATCTGTAGCTGGGCCTCACCTCAGTTCATCCTCTTTACACTTTAGCTCACCTCCCTTTATGGCAAGTTTCTTCTGATTGGCTGCCCCTCACAAACAATAATGGGTGGGACTTCTGTGCTCACTGAGATGACCATATTTAGGATACCGACTCTCACTGACATCATAAAGATCCAAAAGTAAGAAAAACTGTCAGAAACAAAGCTTTTAGTGCAGTTTATGGCTCAGAGGGATTACTCATACATACAGTGACTTAATTATTGGATATGTTTAATATGAGCATTCGCCACTGTGAAAGGTGCATGTATGAGAGAAGTGAAGGTAACTCATAAAAGATCCACTTTAATGCTCAAGAACAAAAAGATAATGAATATAAACACAGCTAAATCAAAGGCATTCTGCAAACTCCAAGATAATCTGGTGCAGATGCAAGGTACACACACACACACACACACACACACACACACACACACACACACACACACACACACACACACACACACACACACACACACACACACACACAGAGATTAGCGTGTGGTATTATGAATCAAATGTAAGATTTATAAACAATATGGCAAGAAAACCTCCCTATAAACAGAGAAGGAAAACAGCTTGTCATGCAGGAAGTTCTCAGTGAGGATATCTGTACGTAAGCAGAGCTGACTAACTTTAAAAATAGTTAATATGACTAATCTGAGCTTGTCTGTCTTTCCTCAGTCTCACTCCGTCTCTTCACTGTAGGAAGCTCTCCAGAAGGGAAGCCTTTGCAGTAAATCCACAGGAAGTAAACTTGTTTTTTTTAAGATCTCCTTCAACATCTCTGCCTCTTTCTCCACGTCTGCATCTGCCTCGCTCTCTCTGACTCACGCACATCATTTTTCACATCAGCACCAAGATAGAAAATTTGAATTGAGCAATTTGCTCTCAGTGCCCAGCTACCTACTGCCAGGAAAGTTCTTGAGAGCCCAAAAAAAAAAAAAAAAAGGAGCTTTGAAAAGTTGAATGCGTGGGATGCCTTTGTTTGAAAAGGCTGTACCGGATAATTGATAACCACAGAATGTAATTGATAACCACAGAATGTTCCAGTTATAGGGCAACATCTGCGCAACGCCTGCACTGATCCAATGAAAAACTTGAGCAGCAGTTTCTCTCCAGCTCCCCTCCCACCAAATCTCAGCGAGTACGCTTTGGTTTCTAACCCCCTGGCCCACTGTGCTGGATAATACCCAATATTATCTAAGCTAAACAACTCAGCCTAAAACCACCTCGACCATATAAACCCAGAACCCCTCTCCAGCTCTCACAACGCCCAAGCTCCACCGGCCTTGGCGCCGTCCCAGCCTCTCATAAGTCGCACAATTCACATTTCGTTAAGAATGGTCCACACAAATCATTACTTTCTCAGAGCAGACATAACACAGAGCAGTCAATGACACAGCGGCGGTGTGCTGCACAGAGTCATGGCAGCCGAGGGGGATCAAACAATATACAATACAGTTATTTGTCATGTTGTGTTTAAAAAGAGAATCAAACAGCTCCTTGTGCGTCTTAATTGGGGCTGGGTGGAGTGAAACTTTGGTGCCCAGAGTGAAACAGCGGGGTGGCATGTGCCCAAGCCCTCATAGCGTATAGTAAATATAAACACATGCTCTACCCGGGCCCATGTGGCACACTGAAAGAGTTCCCTTGTCCTCTCACTGAAGACGGAGACTTCTTCCCTGCTGCACTGAAAACACTTGGAATTTGGAGGCGAGCTCAAAGCTGATAAATGGCAGCAGATACTGAAATGTGCTCCTCAAAAGCACCACTTAAAGCTACAGCGGCGCCTGCCACTGCACAGCGTCACCCATTTCATAAAGAAATCCACGACTCACACTGTAATTTATGAAAACATAATCCCATCTGTCCATGTGACTGTAATTGATTTGTTTATGAAAACAGCCATTGTTCCCAGAAGTGTCAAAGGCAGCCAAACCACTGGGCGGCCATTGTTCTGTCAGTGTAATGAAACTGATGAGCGCTGACCATGAGCACCACTGAAGGAAAGCAACCCTCCCTCCAAACCAAACCACTGCTCACAGATAGGAAATGCTAGCTGAGTTAAAACAAACTCACTCGCCCCGACGCTACAGTCATTTCGCTCACAGCTCATCAGCTTAAAGAAGGACGGTTATCTGTAGTTTTCTACCAGTAATTTTAGAAGCCATCTCGCAGCAATGCAGCGCGGTCAAGTTCAATTTTCAGATCGTCTTACTTGCTGCTCTGACCAAGAACAATTAGACTAAATTGTTTGGGTGTTCCCATTAGACAGGGAAAGCTCGGCTTTTCTACCTGTTTGGTGCTCCAACTCGTTGGCCTGCAGGAGGAGGGACGGGTGAGGAAGACGGTTCAACAAAAACACAGCCATAGTTTGATGGATCAGGGAAATTGTTATTCACTACGATGCTGATTGCAGCCGACCGGTCGGCTCTCCAGAACACCAGGCCAGATGTGAAAGTGCTCTTTTCATTTGGGCTTTTTCCTCTGAAAGGATTTCCTCCAGGATCTCTTGCTATTATCAATCACTGTAGGGAAACACTGTGCAGAACCACACTCGATTAAAAATACTGGAGGAAATAAAAGAGGGACCCGGTGAAAGTAATCAACAGTGTGCATTATTTTCCAATAGCTGCACAGTTGTGAAACAGCAGCCTTGTTATTGTTCCAAATGGACGCTTTCTGAACTATCCAGTTATCATCAAATTTGGAGGAAAATGTCAGCAGCCAGGTGCAGTGGCGGTCCTAGCCCTGTTTGGCGCCCTGGGCGAGCATCCCCGCCGGCGCCCCCCCCCCCCCCCCCCCCCCACACACACACACACACACACACAATAGCGATCGCCGCACTACTACACTTGGGGGGGTAATGAGCGACTGCTGTGTGGTGTATGTAGCTTTCTGCCATGGTCTGACAGACAGGCTTTAACAGAAGGTCCCCCCACCATCACAGGCACACTCAGAATTTCTTTTAAATTTCCATCCATCCATCCATTCGCTTCCGCTTATCCTGGTCAGGGTCGCGGGGGGGGCTGGAGCCTATCCCAGCTGTCATAGGGCGAGAGGCAGGGTACACCCTGAACAGGTCGCCAGCCTGTCACAGGGCCTTCTTTTAAATTTTATTTGAAAAAACATGGAAGAAACTGAAATATTACACAGCTTCTGCTTACCTTTATCTTTGCTTGTTTCTCCTCTTCTTCTTTTCTCTTTTTCCTAAACTGTGCACCTGATGGCTTTGACCTTTTCCTTTCCATCTGCCACAATTCGCCACCACCACCGCCCATCCCCAGGGTTGTCAGATCTGACTGACAGTTGCCAGCCCAACACAACAAAACCTCCACTGAAACTCATGTTAATAGCACCAGGTGTGATATATATTTAAATATACAAGCTTTGGGTAACTTGTTAAAATTTTGGCTGCTTTTCACCATATTTGGTAGGTTTTTAGGAAGTTTTTATTGTAAAATTATATATCTATATAATTTTATAATTATATAGAAATATCTATATAATATTCCACCCCAATGTGTTCACAAGCTGCCCAATCTGGCAACACTGCGCCATCCACCAACATTTGTCCAAACTGTCTAGATTTGTATTTGTGTTATTTTTTTTATCAGGATTCGGGTTCACACAAATACTGTGATTTAATGACCATATTTACAGTATTATAAATGAAATTGGCTTTGTGTTCTATCAGTTGTGTGCATCTAATTTTATTAGACGCACAGATTCATTCTGTGGAACATGGGAGGAAAAAAAAAAAAAAGAGTCAGTTTGCATATCTCGCAAAAGTTTTGCGAGATCCTGAGTTACTTTTGCGAGATCTCGCAAAACTTTTCAATATTAGGACATACACTTCGCGTTAATCTTGATATGGCAGTGTCCGTGAGGATGAAAGGTTTGGCGAGAGACTGCCAGCAAAAGTCGCCTTTATTTATAATTCAGCGGTTACTGTTGGCTGTAACCAGGCCCAAACTGTACAGGCATGAATGAATGAACCCGGCTGACAGTCTCACTCTCACGCCATCACTGCTTCACTCGACTCGCACCCCAGGCTGAGAGGAGAAGGGGGCGGGGCAGCGCTGTGTGTGTGACGATCGAGTGAAGCAGTGACAGCGAGACAGAGAGAGAATCCCCCGCCTGCCCTTTTTCTTCTGTTACAACCTGTCTGACCATGGCAGAAAGCTACATGCAATACACAGCAAGCAGAGGGCGCCCATTATCCCACAAGTGGAGCAGTGCGGTAGGCGTTGCTGCGGCGATCGCAATGCGTTGGGGGGAGGGGGGCGGTCATGCCGCCCTAGATGAAATGCCGCCCTGGGCGGCTGCCCATGTCGCCCATATCAGAAACCGCCACTGGCCAGGTGACAGCAGCGGGCCTCGCTAAAATCTAATATCGAAGATGCATAAAAACAGGAAGGTTATTTTAGCTCCTTTAGTCAAAGCCAGTCGCTGAATGAAGGCCACGAGGTGCAGCCGTAAACTGGTAAATGGGGCTGAAAGCTTTGTTTATCATGTTAGTTATATGTGGAGGAGGTGGAGGAGCATCGGTAGAAATGTCTAGGAGAAAAGGAAACAGGTGGCAAAGCAATTAAAAAAAAGTATTAATTAAACCCAAAGAAAGAAAAAAAAAAAACACACTACAGCAAAACTTAGGAGACAGTCAGAATGGGGCGAGTCAAGCTACTTAACATGTTCCTCTCCACATTTTAGGAGCCCACACAGTAAAAGGACAAAGGCTCTCTGCACTCTCAGCAGGCCTAATTGCTGAGCAGAGTCACCTGAAAAGAAGGGCGGTACCAAAGGAAGAGAAGAGAGAGAGCAGAGTTACCCTGATAGGAAATAAATTTAAAGGGTTTCTTAAATTTTCAGGGACGGTGCATCTCCCATGACTGGCTGGGATGAAACACGAAGGTTCAAGAGTTCCTAGCTGATAGTTATGAAACTTCTTATAACTTATAGCCATGAATTTATCAAATTTTGTGACCTTAACCTGTTAACTGGCAAGGGCCCGCCCCCGGGCCCTCTGTAGCGATTTCCGACTTTGAAGCCTCATAGCGTCACAGTAACGCTGCCGTTCGCCCTCACGATGCTTTTATATGACAGACTAGACCCTCAGATTCGATTGACACCTCATTTAGCCAATCATGTTATGAAATGGATTTTCCAGAGCCAATAATATCCAGAGAGCGTCATGTGACATTTAAGGACATGCCCCCAAATGTTCTCCAATCGTTCTTATTGGTCAACTCTAACCTGAAATCTAAAACCACAGATGGATAGCAAATAAAATTCCCGACACGTGGGTATATGGCACTATGGGGTGTGTTTTCACATGAAGGCATAAACTCCCTGCGTATTCAGTGCGTATTTGCTGCGTCCTCCATGCGTAAACCAAACAGGAAGTAGGAGTCTATGCGCTGACGTGCATAAACAGTATTTACAATGTTTTCTCTCGGCAATGGATTGTCAGAATGCATCAAAAACAGACTACATTTATTCAACGAAGTGACTAAATGACTCACGAGAGTGGATTATTTTGTATTAGAGAATGTCGTCGCTGATTTGACCAGTTTTATCGCTGCAAATGAACACCTGTTACTCAGAAGGCAGAAGGTAAGTTTTTATTCTCAGCTCGTCCTCGTATTATATGCCGTTCTGATGTAAATATGTATGTAATGCTGAGCTTGGCATGCACCATTACACAGAAAATATAACCGTGCGCCGCTGTGGCGCCACTTATATTGTGTGTTTGCGTGGGCGCTGTATAGTGGTGTGATTTACGTATTGAAATGTGCCAGGTGTTTGGGGGTAGGGAAAGGTGTACTGTAAGTATCGATTGGGGGTTTCGCGGGCTTCTCTATTACGTCAGCATCACCCGATAAAAGGGCAAGGTGAGGTGGACAACGTCTCAGAGCTTCATTTGAGATTCGTCGTGATCGCATCGTTGTTTTGGAGTTTTGCGAAATGGCACAGCGGGCCGCCGGCAAGACCAAGTTCAGCGCTCAGGAGGTTGTGGAATTGCTCACACGGAGAGAGAGCGACGTTTCAGCATCAGACTTTTTGGGTTCAACTGATGATCCAACATCAGAAGAAGATTTGTTTTCCGATGGAGATGACCAGTAAGTGTCTAAAGTTTTACAAGTTGGGGGTGGGGGTTATTGTATGGGAGGAGGTTGTACATTTTGTATCAGACAAGGACTACTGGGAGGATTGTGTGGTTTTTATTTTATGTGTGTATGCACTGTCTGCATTTACTGTAACTTTTTTGATATACAATGTATTTATTTGTGTGTGTAAGGGAATCACTGAAAAATGACTGGGTTTTTGGTGCATGAAGGCCTGACATTTTCCTTCTTTTACAAATTAGGGGAACCTCTGATCATGAGTGGCAGCCAGCCAAAGAGAAGATGGTGGAAGAGGCTTCTTCATCTGATGAAGAGGATCTAATGCCTGTTACAGCACAGGCCAGAAGGGCCAGTGCACCACATGTGACAAGCCATTGTGCTTTGTCCCAAACAGAGACTGCTATAACCAGTGGCACATTGAAAATTCCATGTGAGGGGGGGTGGGGGTAGAGCAGAATAATTGTAAATAGTTGCAGTTTGCTGTGCTGTGTTTTTTTTTTTACATTACTCTGAAAAATAAAATAGCATTTACAGAAATGGTGATTTGTTTTGTGACTATTTTTTTTTTTACAATGTACAATAGTGTCATTCATATTTTATTGGATTAGTATGGCTTTATTTATGATTTATTCAGTAATTTTGTGTGTAGTACAGGATTCCTCAGGACAGTATCTTTGATTAGAGCCCTCATTGATGACTGTATGTTGAAGCATTGAGGAGTTACAGCCCTTTAAAATTTGCATGTCAAAGGGGGCTTAGATGCGGCACTTGGACTATCCAAATGGCACATGAGAGAGCACGCCAGGGCATCAATGCACAAAAACCTTTACAAAACAATAGGCTTTTGTGCTATCTTGATGAAATTCGAAATGCACGACAAAAAGACTTCATTCTACAGCTCCAATGTATTTTCCAGTCGTTACCTTCTATATTCAGTGTGTAGTTACATGATAACAATCAGGAAAAATCTAGGCGAGGCAAAAATTGTCTACTTTTTCTGTGTTCCAAACTTAATAGCTACAAACTCATTACAGTTACAGTGCTTTTGACTACATAAATGAAAAATATAGGTTGTCTGCTTCGCAAAGACACTAAACTTTTGTGTGTACTCCAAAGAGTTCAGGAACAGCAGCTGATTTAATTTGGGTATGCTTTTTCAGGCGTTTTTTGTTTTTTTTAGCCGCCAGTTAAGTGGTTAAATCAGACTTGTGATGCTCATTAGAGTTGCTTTGCCTGATTCACAGTTAACAATAATTAATCCTTGGTCATCTTTAGCTGGGCTCTGGTGCAGATCCTCAGATCATCTCCCTTAAGGAAAACTTTCTTCTTTGAGAGTGGTCGATCTTCTGATCAGCATCCCCTCACACAAAGAAGTTTTGAGCACAGGTGGGCGGGGCTTCAGACAAGACCATATTAGGAATATACACTCTGACATCATCCAGAGCCAAGAATAGAAAAAAAAACTACCTGAGCCTGAAGTTTTTGGTTCACAGGGCCTGCTTGCATGTACACTCTTTAACACAACATCCACCACTGTAACACTATATACTATGTACCAGAAACAGAAAAACATTCCACTTTTACTTGTACTTGTGTATTTTTGAAGTAAACAAAGTACAGTTCACACTGTTGCAGACAATAAATAACATCTCCCAGTACTAATCAGCATGAAGAGGTAACTAAGGACAGCAGGACCTGATTCCCCTTCTGGAGAGGCTGTGACTTATCAGGGGAAGCATCTTTAGGGCAGGCCTTGGCAAATGAAAGCATGATGAGACTGAATTAGGTTTAGATTACAGGCTGATGCGTGCAGCACCAAGGCAGCACCAAGGCCATGCAGCAATCTCTTATGAGTGACTGGCTGCAGTCATGAGTGACGGCTGAACTGATGCTATCTCGGCCGTTTTTGCTGAGGCTGTAGACGGGCAGGACACGTGGGCATGATAGGGCAACGCTGCCATTCAGTTACTGCTTTCAGATTGTGCACTGAAGAGCAGGTGACGGAGTTCGTGGCTCTCTATGGGAAACAGGGATTTCCTTTATGAGCATGAGTCATGGGTAGCAACAAAAACACGCTCGAAAACATGAATATGAAACTGCACATGCCTAAAAAACACAAGGTCGCCAGCTCTTCCTCTCGTTCTGTTTAACACACACACCAGAAGTTTCCCCAGAACCTCATTAGTTAACACCAGTGGAAACATCATTTAGGCCATCGGACACTAAAACAGAAACCAAAACAAATGGATTTTTCTTTTTTTCTTAGCAAGTTGGCATCTCAAGGCAGGGTCACTCATCCTGCCTGTAATTGCAGGGGAAACTCTGACAGAAACATCCACAAACACACACTTGTAAGTACAGGATGCACGCAAATACACAACTCTGAGGAATATTTGCATCTGTCAGCGTCCGCATGTTCTGTTACCGCAGCTTTGTGAAAGTTATTTTGTGAGAGCGCTTTATGGAAGATTTGCAGGAAAATTGTCCATCGGTAAAAATAAATGCCGAAGCCCTTTATGGCAGCAAAATCCACCACTCTGGATTTATGAGTTTGATTGTTAAATGGTTTCTCAGAGCTCTGCTTTGGCACGAGTCAAAGAACAATAAAAGTCTATAACTTTTCCAGAGCGTACGAGTCCTACACAAGGATTTGAAAGCAGAGATCAGTTGTATATTTTTGAATATGCAGATTTGTTCCTTTAGCCCTCAGCCTTATTATTCAGTATCTTATTATATCAGTGACGCCATTTCACCCCAGAGAGTGATGATGTCTCTGCTAGTCCACTGTTTCTATTTATCTATCTGTTTATACAGAGAGCAGCTGTAAAGAAGAACCAGTTTGATCCACAGGGAGCCTGCAGCTCATAGAGTTAATGAACTGAGAGCTGGTGGCAAAGAAGCAGCTTGGATGAAGAGGTGGAAGGATGGAGGGAGGTGGAGGGGGGAGCAGTGTTGTGGAAGCCTGGCTCAAGGGTGTTTCCATGGTAGGATTGCCCAGGAATCTGATGCTGGTGCCAGACGCGGGGAAACCCTCATCAAAAACAAGGGAGCACGCCCATCATCACCAGTCCACAAGGCCCTAAAGACGGCCAGATTCACAGCTCAAGGAGAATCAGAGCAGCTAAAAGTTCCTGTAGGAAGATTTGTCAGACACTGCATGGAAATGAGGCGCTGCGCTGGTGGTGGGTTGCAAAGTGGCTTATAGATATGCAGTAACTGTGTGCAGGTTACAGCAGCCGAAACAGCGCGCTCTATATGAAATTTCCCAATAGGAAGCATAGAAATACACCAACCGAACCATCAGCTAATGTGGACTGGCTGTGAGATCAGTGGATCTGGCAGGTCTACGGCTGAGGGTGAGGCCTGTTTGAATTAACGCTTTGCTCAATTTAGGGTCAAATAGGTTGTTTGGTAAGCAGGACACACTGATTGGATGAAAAGCCAGGGGGCGGAGCTAAAAGCTGGTATTTGTGTGGAAACAGGAGTTTGACAAATGAAAGAAAGCAGTTCTGTGTTGGCTTAATGTGCACCTGGTCAAAAATAACTCCAAGGTTCTCCACAGTAGTACTGGAGGCCACAGTAATGTCGTCCAGTCTAAATATCTGGTAGGACACCACATTACTGAGATTGTTAGGGTTATTCCAGGCCTTTGTGCCTTTAACACACGCCTGTCGTCTTCTTCTTCTTTTGGTTACTCCCCTTAGGGGCCGTTACAGCAGATCATCTCCCTCCATCTCACGCTATCCCAGCATCCTCCTCTCCTCCTTCACTGCATCCATGAATCTTATCTGTTGGCTTCCTCTTCTCCTCCTGCCTGGCAGCTCCATCTTCAACATCCTTTGTCGAGTATATCCACTATCCCTCCTCTGCACATGTCCAAACATCTCAACCTTCCCTGTAGGTTAACTAATTCATTTATGTTATCAGGTCTCATTAATAAACATAGCTGTGTATCATCTGCATAGAAATGAAAATGTATGCAGTGATTTATAATAATATTGAATAAGGGAAGCATTAGAAGTACAGGTCTCAGCACAAACCCTGTAAAACTCCATGACTAACGTTCATGTGTGAGGAAGACTCCTCGTTTACATGGGCAAAGTGGATCCTGCATATTTTTCATTTCTGTTCAACCCAGAGCTCCAGCTCGTGCACCAAAAAGCAGTTCTGGTGTCAGATCTAATTCATCAGCAGACATTAGTTCTGACTCTGATCTGCCCTTTTCACCTCATGAGATCAGAGTTAAACAAAGAGTCTGCGACGAGAGGAAAAAAGATTCTTCTTCTTGTGTTGATAAACAATCTCACTACCCCATCGCACACCGCTGGAGGCAGGCCGCCTGTGCGCCCGGGCAGCCTTGCATTCCTCCTTCCACAGGTGGAACAATGAAAAGGCTTCCCTCTTTTTTTTTTTTCTTTTTGAATGAGTCAACGTCCTGATAGGATCACACGTGTTTACATTGCTCAGCCTTGGCCCAAACTGTACCTCACGTTGCTTTGCTAAAGCTAATCAAGGAAATTGCTGTTTGTAAACGTTGTCGTATCAACATCTGGGAGCAGTCCCCTCTCCCTCCAAACCAAAACGGCTTAACGTACAAAAAAGAGAAACAAATACTGATGCGCACACACACACCACACACACACACACACACACACACACACAGACACACAAGTGTCCTCATCACGTGCACAGCCACCCACCTACATGCGCACACACACACACACACACACATACACAACACATGCTGCATTTGTGATCCATTCCTCTGCTGAAAAGGCAATGGAAACTTCTGCAAATGTAAATCTGCTGGGTTAAAAATACAGCGCATTAATGTGCTCCACATGTGGCACTCTGGCAGAATGTTGGATATTTTGACGGCAGGGGGAGAAGAGGAGCTGGGAGGGGAGGGGAGGAGCGGACCTGGGGTTTCTCCAACAGCAGAGAAAGGGAGACACACACACACACAGCTACACTGAGATGAAACAGCACAGACTCCAAATCTCCTCCCGCTTACCTTGAGCCTTTTCCACGAACACCACCTTGGAGTCGTGCTGGAAGTTGTGTCCATCGAGGAGCATCCTCTCCCCTCCGGGGGCGGGACACGTCTCCAGGCTCTGCTTATCCACGAGCGGCAGCTCTTGGGCTGATCTCTGAGCTGTGGGAGGGAAAAGAGAAACCGGGCCTCATCGCTCAGCTAATACACACCCACTCCCCATGCAGACCTGAGCATCCAGACCGAGGCTGAATCACTACCTAGACAGCTTTCCCAGAGCTGTAAACCTCGACTTCTCCACGTTAAAATTAAGATCCCTGTTTGGCAGTAAGCAGAGAGAGGCTTCATGTTGTGTTTATTTGTGTTTCCCTTAAATTACAGTGGATGTTTCATCTCAAATATTTCCTCTCCTGATCCTTTTTTACACTCCACTCTTACCTTTTTGGCCTGTTTTTCTCATTCCTTGCTTGCTTTCATTTTTCTTTCCCAAAATGATCCATGACATACCATAAAATAGATAGATGTAAAGCCGATGTCTTCGCCAAGTTCAGCCTGTGTAATTTCGCTGTAATTGACCTGGATACATAAACAGAATATTTCCCTCATGTGAGAATCGTCTTTTTGTAATTTGATGCTGCCGTTTTCCTGATTTTGATAAAACTCTCAATTGTCAGTCTTTGCCGACGATTGATCGTTCCCACATCTCTCCCCCTTCTCCTCGGCTGTGTGTCGTCCTGCCGCGCTCACACACCAAGTGAATTTTTGGTCAAAAACAATTGCTTCGTGGCAGTCGTTCAAAAACTAACAATGGTCTATTTCAAGGGGTTGAGCACATGGTTTAACTACTGTCTTTCATTTACCTCATAAGACTTAATCTGTGCGGCAGCTCTCTGAGCCAGAACCACATGAAGTGGTTGATCTGCCTGAATTTAGCCCAGTCCATTGAAAGGTCAACTCCAGTGCAGCGCAGTCAGTGGAGTCTATCGAGCTCAGCCTGAAAAGCTTTTACACCGGGTAATACTATTAAATTAAAAGGCAGTTCACCATCACGTGAACCACATTCAGTGGCTCTCGTTACACGGCTGCATCTTTATCGGTGAATCAGCAGCTGTTTATTTCTTTCATAATTTTGACTCAGTCCGAAGTGGCATACTCATCTTGTTGAGCAGCAGCCAACAAAATTCAATTTGCAAAGAAAAACAAAACAAAACAGAAATTGTCAGATTTAAGAAGTTTACATCAATTCTGTTAATCCATTAAAGATTAATCAGTTCTCAGTGTTTCTCATTAATCTGCCGCCCAGTCTTTTGGTCTTGTGATCCTTTTAAAATCAAGCAGTCTGGTACAAAGCATCCATATGTATATAGATATTTAATATAGTGGATACTTCTGACCGTTTAGGGCAGGGATCCTCAAATCCAGGCCTCGAGGGCCGATGTCCTGCAGCTTTTAGATGTGTCTCTGCTTCAACACACCTGAATCACATATAGAAGTCATTAGCAGGACTCTGGAGAACTTGACTGCATACTGAGGAGGTAATTCAGCCATTTGATTCAGGCGTGTTGGATCAGGGACACATCTAAAAGCTGCAGGACACTGGCCCTCGAGGCCTGGATTTGAGGATCCCTGGTTTAGGGGGGTGTCGCAACCATTTAGGCAGTGCAGGGTTCAGAGGTTAGCTTTGTGCCTTGCGGTCCTCGGATGCAGGTTTCCTCTGGTTTCTCCTGACGTCACAAACACGCTTCCTGAACTCTCCTATTAAAGGCACTTAAAGAACCGTCACTGTTAACATCCTATTTATCACATAATCCAGATCATTTATCTTTTCCATGTCATAATTAAGACATTCTTGAATTTGCACCTCTTACTTAGTTAATTTATAATTCTCATTGCAGGACTTTTATTGTGAAGGCCGAGCTTGTTTAGAAGTCCTGCTGTGCTGCAGGTGCAGTATACCTGTGAGGCAGTAGCGAGCATCTCATGTGCTCTGAAGGAGGTTTGTGCTGCTCACAGTGAGGTGGAAACCTTTGAAGACTGTAGTCTATTTTCTTCATTTGCTTTATTTTGTCAGCACTGAGCGTTCAGTTGGGATGGACGTCTCGAAATGAACCCGGGTCAAGAAAATGACTGGAGTTGATGCAACACGGTGGCCGTCCCATCTGACCCACGTTCACAGTTACAAGGCTGACTAATCTAGGCCTTTAAATGGTTGTAGGAGACTGACGATTACATATGAGGCGATGTACTTACAGCACTCGATGGGGTTCGACACCGCCTGCAGAGACACCGTTCTCCCCGTGTTTTGGTTGATGTGAACCCTGAACACCATCCGCACACGCGTGTTCTTGCGCCCGATGTCGGTCTCCCCCTTTCTCAGCTCTATGTCCGAGTTACGCAGCTTCAAGATTCCTGCGCAATCAATTCTGTGTTCGAGACAAAGAGTTTGTCAGACACATTTATATCATATATAATCTCACAGTTACTCAAGATGTGATTTATATAGCGAAGGTTTTCACACTGGACTCTATCAGTGTAGTCCTGAAGGAGGCCGTCATCACCAGCAGCAGAGCTTTTACACCTCAGTGGATCTGCCCTGGGGTAAAACTGAAGCTGGACAGAAACAAAAGCCTGGAAGCATTCATCATTTCATCGTTTCATGAACGTGTTTGTTATAATCCACATGAGCTGACTTCTTAAATATGGTTACTCCCGCACCAATCGCACCACCAGGAATTGACTCTAAGATGTGTTTTGCAGAGTCTTCATTGAACACTTAATAAACCCCCACTTTACTGAACTCCTCTGACTTTTTTTCATACTTCAAAAACTCAGGCCCTTCCAAACGGTGTCTGGCTTTTCCATTGCTCTGCTACTTGATGCTGCATTCCTCAAAACCTACTTAATGTCAACTTTTACACACATTCGAACACTCCCTTACATTCTTCTGGCAGACGCCGGGGTCTGCTTCACTGGTGAAGTAATCAGGTGTTGAAGCTAAGGACCCCAGCTGTTCCGCTCTCTGTCTACACAAACAGACTGAGTGCAATAATCTCACATTGAGGACAAAAAGAGAGACTCTGCTTCTGTTAAGGCGCTAATTTATGAAGAGTTAATTGAATTTATACCAAGTCGATTCTTGCGGCTTCATTATCGGCTGGGTTGCTGTTGCTTAACAATTTAATTTGAAACTTCTCCTCCTAAATCATTGCGAGCAACAATTTCAGGGGTATAATAATGCCTGGATTCTATACCACATTATGAAACATCCATGCGTCACACTGGACTGGAGCACATGTCAAATCCCCCACAAATCCCTCGACTACACCGTCAGTGCTCTGAAGAGACCATATCCCGAGGTGGAGCTTATGTGTTACATCCATTAAGAAGCAGGGAAAGTGCTGATGTAGCAGGATGCTGCTACCTGCAGCTCAGACAGAAACCCCAGGACCCTGTTAGCAGCCTCGAGCCTTCCCAGTAATCTGATCTCTGAGGCTTACAAAATGGGAAAGCCACCCGTCTGTGTGCAGAGAGCAACACTTTCAAAACCCAGGCCCTAAAGGAGACACGCGAGCTCAAAGACAAGCAGGATAAATCAAAAGATTGTCAGCTTTGTTACAAAAGGACCAGGCGGAGGCCTCAGTTGAGATAACTTCCCTACATTTTAGTGCAGAGATTTTAATATGATAACAGTGAAACACATTTTTGCAGAGCAGCTGGTGTTTACTGGCTGCATTGAACTCCATCCATAGAAGAGCCAGAGTTATTTTAAGCCTTCTGGACTCAGTGTGTTAATTGTGTATTTGCTTTGAAATGTAAGTCACAGGGATGCGGACCTCCGAGTTCACTCTGAGACTTAAATGCTCGTCTCAGAAGACACCAGATTTGCTGTCAGTGGTCCTGATGGTCTTTGGTTAATGACTCGAGACTGGCACTGCTACTGTCTCCGTTGACTCTTTAAAAGGTTTCATTTCCAATCAGCTTCATCCAAGATTAAAACCAGTGCTTCTACCACTTTTTTTTTAAGTCTACAATGGTACTCACATGGCCCGCATGTTGTTCTCTGGCAGCAGTGGGATCTCTAGCACCTTGGTGTTGTTGTGCATGGCCTCGTGGCTCGGGGTGGACACCGTCTTGCCTGTGATGCGGTGGACCTGGTAGAAGGCGTGTGGCCTCAGCAGCCTGTCGTCAGCTGTGCCAATGAACAGCTGCAGAGTCAGAGGCTCGCTCTCCATGTAGCCATGGAGCTAAGAGACAAAAGAAAAGGTGAAGCTTACACACTGTCAGAAACAAACGCAGGGCTTCCAGAGAGCAACAAAGCAGCCATTTAGGACCGTGTAATCATCACCCTTTTCATCTTTAGTTTCCTACCAGCAGCCTGCGCACACTTCCTGTTTGAGTTCACATCAGGCCTGCCTGATGTTGATCCAGCAGTGGCTCAATCTCAGGGGCCATAAAAAACACACCTACAGTCACAGCAGCTTTGGGATTCGTGAGCACCATGAGGTAACAGTCGAAAAGTCAAGGCCATTTCCATCCAAACCTGGCAGATCGGGGTCAAATAAAACTCTCAGAATTGACCCCGCTCTGATTTTTATCAGCAAAACGATCGCGGGCGTAACGGAGGTGGCACGGGTGTAGCTGGGGGGCTCGTCCCAGAGCATCTAAAGTAATCCCAGACCTTCATAGGTGTTTCTTGACAAGAGGCCTCCTGCCAGGGTGACCTCAACCTCCCAGAGCACAGGCATGAGGCCCAAACCCGCGGGCTGAAATTTGAGAGCAGCGGCTACTGCGACACCCTGTCAGAGTTATGTATGTTATCCATACAGCACGACAGCAGAAGAATTAGAGCAGAATACTCAACAATTTGAAGTCAAAACAAGTGAAAGAAAACAGAATCTGTCCTCACAACGAGACTAAACGGGCCCGAGAGGAAGAGAGTGAAAACTTCTTAGGTTTAAATGAACTTTGAGCTTCAGCTCAGATCAACACGTGGGTTAATATCAAAATGAGCTTTAAAAAAAAAAAAGTGTTCTTTTTTTTTCCAGTCTTTAACTTTCAGGCTTTCCTCAACCCTTAACCAAAACATCCCAGCTGGACTTGCTCCTGTTTGGCGAAACAGTCTTAAAGTTTTTCCATCTTTTAAATTACATTAAGCAGTTCTGCTGCACTTGAAACGTCTCCAGTTATCAGGTTTGAATTAGTGCTGGACAGTCAGGGTCCAGTATTGGGAGTTTTTGTCTCTCTGGGCTGTTAGTATTCAAATGTGTTTAAAAAGTACCCTTTACTGAGTGCTGTCAGGAAGAACTGCACTTCATCTGCCTGAGTCGGCATGCAAAATGTTATAAAGCGAGCACCACCCGCACATCAGCGTGCACAGACCCCACCAAAGTGTAACAGAGGCCGACACTCAACCCCAACTAATTATGAGGCACTTTGGAGAAGAGCGCCGGCTGAAACAATCGGTGTGGAGATGTGGAAATGAAGGCCGCCGCTCTTCACTTACACAAGGGGAGCGCTCGAGGTGAGCGGCGCCCAGAATGAGAGTGAAAGCCTCAGACTGGGGAGGCACAACCTGTGATTTGGAGGAGGATCCCTGTCAGGGTTAAGAGCCTGTATATTTGTGTAAGGAAATGGGCTGCTGCCTAGCAATGCTGTTTATTCAGGCAGCAGAAAGGAGTGTGATGAAGTGAGGTAGTCTGCTCACGAGGTTAGTTACTCTCAAACTGTAATTACTTACAGATTACTGATTATCTGCTTTGAATTATTATCAGCAACAAAGTCTAGACAAATAGAAATAATCAAACTTGATAATATCATCTGACTGCTTTCAGCTGTTTTTGGTTTCTTTGCTTCCAAAACTTCACAAAGCACGCATTTAGAAAGGCTCCTTAATTTATGTCAGCGTCATCATCCATCATTTTAAGACACAGGCAGCAATCATGAAATTAAGAAACCTTTTCCTTTTAGCTTTTCTGCCCCGTGATCTAAATCATATGTTTTTATAAAGCAGCTCAAGCGGACAACTGTTATGATTTGTTGATGCAATTACAATCCCTGTGATACCGCTTCATGTAAATGCACTGCTCTTCCTCCCTGGCAGCTTGACGTCTGCGAAGCAGCCGAGCCTTCCCGGTTCCCATTATCACCCACATGAGGAATGCCGAGACTCCGGCCGGCTGAGGGCGACCGGGGCTCCCTCCCATTCCTGCGGTGCCCTCACAGCTCAGAACTGGTGATAAAAGGGACTCGGGCATCTTCGTTTTCAGAGAGGGATAAACCAATTTGCCTCACGTGGTATTTATTAATTACACTTTATTTAGAGACCTAAATCCAATCGCAAGGATCGAGGCCAAGAAAAAGCACATGACGCCCAAATAATAACATCTAAATTTACAAAAACATACTTCAAAAGAGTATGTTGGGTAGTTTTTGGTCAGATCATAAAAGCTGACTTCAGACAGAGTGAAAAAGAGGACCTCACAGTATTTCCTCTCCACCAAAGTACAGCCTGAAACCCTGAGCATTAACTGCGGTGAGGACTGGACGCAGCACTTCAGAGGGGCATACTTCAGTCTGCTGCTGCTGTAAGGGCGGGTGTGGTTGAGGCAGGCAGCAGTGATGGCACTGGAAAAGAACAGAAAACAGCCAGCTTAACTGTGCTGATGCCGGAGGTGGAGAAAAAGTGCACCGCACTGAGCAGGACCTTCCAGAATAAACTCTGTAAAGTCTGCGCAGGGTTTGAGTCAGAGGCCGGCCCGCGGAGGCTTCGTCAGCCAGCATCTGCGACAGAGGTTGCGGCGTGGCGCGCACCGTGTAATCAGGAAGTCGCAGAGATGGGGCTGCCTTGTCTGAGGCTCCCTCCAATCCCTGCATCACAGCCTGCCAGAAACGTGTGCGGTTTAGCTCGCTGCCGCCTCCGCAAGACGCAGCGCGCAATGATGTCAGCCGTACAGGAACTTTCCTAAACAAAGGGAAGTCTGTGTGGTTGGGGTGGTAGCTGGCAGAAAAGTAAGGGGGGGAGGTTTAAAGGGAACACACACTCTCTATTCGGCTGAGGTGAACCCAGACCCCTGTCATTAAATCATTAGCACCTTCTCATGGTGAGCCTCACGCAGATGTGCGGCTGGAGTTGCGACATTGTGGATAATGCAACATGTATTGCTTTCCAGATTTTTATTTTTATTTAAATGCTGCATAAAAATATGATGTTTCTGCTCAACAAACAGAGGACTTCCATCCAAACACTATTAAACTGAACCTTTTTGACTTTTTTCCAGCTATGAGCGCCTCCTGCTCCATGGCCCACTCAAAGTTCAGAGTCTTAACTTTTGTTAACAGATGTTTGTCAGTCTTGGAGCCAAAATTATCACTATAACTGACCAGTTCTCTCCCAGAGAGATTCATACGCTATACTTTAAGCCCTTTAGATTTAAAGGCTCTTTGACCAGGATGTTGATGGTTATTTTGCTTTTATGATAAAAAAAAACAAAACAAACAGCTTTACATAGTATATAGAAATCAATATCGAGTGCAGCTGGCATTAGTTGTGTCTATTCATGCAATTTAGTCTAAATCTGCTGAGATTTAACATGTAGCATGGACCAAGCAGCGACCTCAGGGGCTGAAAATGAAGCCAATGAGAAGTGCCAAACCTGCAGTTCCTCTAATGGCCACTTGAGGCTGGTGAGTCAATACACGAGGAGGGTTTTTTTTTTTTTTAATAACCCATTTAAATTCTATCAAGTCCTAAAATTATGAATTAGTAAGGACACAGTTTCATCTTATTCTGTGTTTGGCTGGATTAAAACAGTCTGAGGAGTCAGAGTTTCAGTTTCTGAGGGAAGTAAATTTTGTGTTAAAGCTGTTTTTTTGTTTGCCAAAGTTTGCATCTAATTTATCCCAGTGAAATACAGACGCACCGTGCTAACCAAGGGAGTTAGTTAGCAGTGAAAGAATACCCAAGGAAACATGGAAAAGTGCTCAGTCTAAAAAGATACTTTATCAAAACTGATGGAAAAACACAAGAAATTTGTGCCAACTGTGATGAAAGTCTACTAAACATGCTGACTTATCGTAACGTGTTAATAAAAAGCCAGAAGGTGTTAGTAAACCCGAGAGACCTGCTTAACGCTTGCTTTGTCTGACGCCTCTCTGGAGACCCTTTATTTATTCAAAAACTGAGGTCAGCGGTGTGGAGTAATGGTTGGGGGACCAGATGGGTTTATAACCAAAACATCTGCAGATGTCCACATTTTTTCTTCTTGGACTCGACCACCAGAGCTACTGTGGTTAAAGCTCATGACTAAGCTCTTACTGGCCATGCTACATTAGTTTGTAACTGTCTGCGTTGCACTTGAGAACGCAATGGAAAAGTCTGAGTCACCCTCGTCTGGACAGGAACTGACTGACTGAGTGGACCGGTCTAATAGCATACCTACGGTATTCCATTCAGAAATGTGACATCTTTAAATAACACATGAGCCAGGTCATGAAACACACGTCACTCTAATCTTTTTTAACACATGAGGTAAAGACAAGAGGAGGGAAGTGTTGAGGTGTGAGGTGACGAGGTAAAGGAGCAGGAGTGAAAATGAGCCTAATGGCTGAACCATGTGTTGGTCTGATTACCGCAGGAAACCGAAGCTTCGGGTCGGGTCATGAAATTTGAATCCTTTTGTTTGTTTGTTTTTTAAGCCAGTTTCTTGTGAAATTCTGGATTGTTACTGAAATGCTTGTATAAGACAATCTACAAAGGAAAAGCATCACTTTAAATTTAATATGAAGTCACTGCAAGCCAAAGTAAAGTTAAGAAGCAGTGGTTGTAGCAGACCTGAATGACCGGGTGTCCTCCTGCCAGAGCTTTCACTGCTCCCCTGCTGCCCTCGGTCTCATAATGGGCTCGGTGGTGGGACTTGGGCTGCACTTCGATCTGCAGGCTGTACGGCCCGGAGCTGGACGGCAGCTGCCAGTCGAGAGCTGGCAAAGACGGGCTGTGGGGGCAAAAAAACATGTCCAACGTGTCAACTTAACGAGGGGAGAGGAGGGCTTGTTTTAGATGCACTTATCAAGGTAGAATGTGCAGAATGCAGACACTGAGCATGTGATAAAGCCAGGGGCTTAAATATGCTGAAACACACTTCTGCTTAGGCAAAACTCACAGCAACTCCATGCATATTAATTGCTCAGATGCCAAAAATACTGAAACTATTTTCTATTTAATTGTATTTTTCATGCTTGAGTAAATCACACCTTTTTTCAGGTTTATGAAACCTTTCACTTCTTCCTCACCTGACGTATTGTTTGGGCTTTGACCAGGAGTATGGGTGTTGTGGTACATCCAGAAACCCACCACAGTAGCCCTCCTTCTTCAGGGGGAGGCGGTTTGCAGGGTGCTCATCCTGACAGAGCTCCCCAGGGCTCTGCTCCTCACCTCTAGGCTCCACCTTCAGGCTGACGGTGGGACTGGGCTCCAGGCTGGTTTTCCGAGCCTTCATGGGGATTCCCTCTCCGAGGTCAGTCATTCCATCTGTGGTCAAGGCGTTGATGGCTGCCAGGATGGCTGAGTTGGTGTACTGGTTGGTGTTTGGGAGCCAGGTCTCCTCGGTGACACTGAGGCGAGGAGACGTCTGTGGGGACAGACCTGGGGAGTGGTTGGGTGAATAAGGGAAGTGCTTTTGTGGCGCTCCGCTGCCATTGAAGCTGTACTTCCTCTTTGCACCACAAGGGGAATTGGGCCTGGAGCCACGCTGTCCCATCCAGGTGTCGTCTGTTACACTTGTGCGAGGGGACGTGGAGGGGGAGTGACGAGGAGAGCCACCGGAGGCGCAGCCGTCACCGGGGAGGGCGAGGGTGGAGCCCTTGGGGGACACGGACGGAGACTGCCAGGGGGAGTTCTGGGGCGAGTTGTCATAGTTGTAGGAGAAGTTTGACTCGTAGGAGGATGCGTCGGACAGGCCGCTGCGAGAGGAGACGCTGCTGGCTGGACTCAGGCAGCTGGGGTCACGATAGCCATCTGCACTGGGGAGGGTCAGTGTCACTATGGAGTTGACTCGCTTAGCAACAGGAAGGTTGCTTTCCTCCACCTCGTCCTCAGGAAACTGACCGTAGGCTGTGATCTCAATACGAGGGCTCTCCAAGGTCGGGGCCCCATTTGGCCGGACGCTCGTGGAGGAATAGTACCCAGCCGCTCTCATATCATCCTGGGAGTCATAACTGTGAGGCTCGGTGACAGAGACAGATATGGCAGGGCTGGACTGCAGGCTGTGGTACTGGGAAGGAAGACAAGGGTTGCCCAGTGGGAGGGAGAGACTGACGTTTGGCGTGTAGCCATATGCATCTGGAAAGTAAACAGATTGAGTTTGTTACCATGATAATCAAACACACATTCACTGGCTGCACTCACTGAGAGGGAGGCTGATGCCAAGTTAAGTCTTATGAGAGCTGTTGCAGAGGCGTTGGCTGTAATGGCAAAAGAACAGCTTGCCTACTGGATTTGGCCTTGACCGTTTCCGAGGCAGAAGGTATGCGAGCTGAAAAAGTATCGCCTCATCTGAACAGGACCTCAAAACACCCTCAGGCCAGTCATACAAACTCTTTCTGAATGGCTCAAATTGTACAAAGAAAATTGGGTGGGAAACCTGAATAAAGGAGCCAAAAATAACTCAAGTCTAAAAATAACCAAAGGTAATTTTTTTCCCTGCTTCACGTTTGCTAGACTTATCCCACTTATTGCACATGGTGCCCATAAACTGTAATAGTATGAAAACACACTGATGCTTTTGTTGGCCCGTTTCATGTTCCAACAGCCATCGAAAATAAACACAGGAGGGGCACGACTCGTTTATTTGCATGCCGTAAAGGTGCACTCTGTACCCGGCCGGGGGGGGGGGAGCTCGCCAGTGCTCCCGCTGGGTCACATGAAACTCTGCCCATCTGTGATGCTGGCTGAGGTCACAATTAGATGCGGGGGGGGGGGGGTTACTTGGGAATGGGAGTAGTGGTTATATGGTGCATGAAGCTGGCTTAGTGTGACCACAGCAGAGCACATTGATACGAATGGAGACGGCTGCTGCAGACAGACATATGCAGTCACCGCAGCTCCTGCCTGCTGTAAATTAGAGAGAATTAGGGGCCCCGCCATAAAGACTATGACATCAGTGCAGCTCCATATGACTCCTTGTAATAAAAGAAAATTATGCCTACATTTAAAATGCTGCTTGTGGTGGCTGATACAGTAGCACTGAAGTGTTTGTTTTCTAAAATTAGCTGACAGTTAGCAGGGGGGGGCTGCACCATCAAATGACTGCTCAATACTGTCCTCTGAAACACTGTTACCCACAATGCCATGCCAGTCCTTAACACAGGTTCAGTTTTTTCCCCCCTTACTATTTTGGGCGCACTTTTTAGTCATGACAGATTCACAGCAGCAGAGCCACGCCCACCTCATCCAAATCAGCAGGGAGGGGCACTCAAGAAATATCTACACCGCTGCTTTAATACTGACTACTTAACGGGAATATGTTGAGAAAGTGTAAATAAGACCATAATTTAGAAAATTATCCCAGTTTAATCATCGCATGCGGGTGTAATAGTACTGATGAGAAGCTGAAGAATGCCACGTTAATAGCCGCACCTCACTGTGATTTAAAAAAAAAAAAGTCTGATGCAACCTGAATAAAAGTCAAACTTACCTTCTTCAGCGGATTTCATTTTCCCCTTTTAGCAGAGCAACTTCTGAGATCAGACTGAGTACAGCTGCAGGCGGATACTATTCCTTATCCATATAGTGGAGTGGATAAATTTCCCAGCTGTTGCACAGGATCCTCTCTCGCTGTGTCACCACGACCAGACGTCAAAAATGATTTCGGTGGAGGAGGAAACGCTCGTTCTGTTTCAGATAAAGGGGGGAAAATGGCATTCAAAGTGAAAAAAAAAGCGAAGAAATGTTAAAACACGTGGAATAAGGTCATGGCTGGGATGCAGACGTTTGCGCTAGAAAGTCTATTTTCGTGGCTGCGCTGAGATATCTGACTCTTTGTTGGGGGATCCTGCCTCTGCTGGGTCTCCGTGACGCACTGCTTCGGCGCACAGAGAACTTGTGCGCTTTTAAACTCGGGGATCACCTCGGCAGCGACGCACCGCCCTTCCTCCCTCTGACGCATCCGCGCGTACGACCACCGCACGGGTCCAGCGGAGATCCTCACCGGGGGTTTCCAGAGGCAAACGAGACCAATTAGAGAAGCTGGCAGAGAAACCTGAAAAATCCGAGAGAGTAAAAGAAGCCACGCCAAACAGCCGACCTCTGAGTGACTGGAATAAAACATCCAATGAAGCGGCTGCTAAAGCCAATCCTGCAGAATCTGAGCTTGGGTGAATCTGAGCGGTGGGATGTCGCTATAGGGAATTGTTAAGGTAACAGATTTTTAAACGCAACTCAAACTGCGGCCCCATCATCCATTAGTGACCTAATGAGCGCGAGCAGCATTAATCTGCAGTTTCCACCCACTTTATCACTGAATCTGTTCCCCTTGGAGTCATCTACAGCGCGCTGCTGTAAGACACTGCACATGGAATCTCCTAAATCAAGATTTATGTGCAGTCTAATCCTCACGAGCATTTTACATTAAACTGCTGCCATTTTCACCCTGAAAGAGTCATCCATCATCCTGTTGCTGCAGGATGTGCAGTGAAAGGCTGCCTGCTTGTCAAATTGGAGATGGAGCTGCAGAAGTAGCAGCAGCAGGAGAACAGGTGATCTGATACATGCCAGAACACACAGCGAACACCATATGCTGTTTCATGGCAAACATAAAAAGCATGGGAATTCCTTCAGATCACGTTCAGGCGTCTCATGGGTTTTTGAAGTTATTGCAAAGGCAAATAATTGTTTTTTCCACTTCCCCCCTGACAGACTGCAGGTCTGCGGGGCACAAACACATAATTTTCTATACTTGCACAGGAGCACTATATAAAAATCAAGTGCCATACCCAGTCATTCGACACGCCGAACTGAGAATCTTCATAGAGTTTTCCATAGGCCACTCTGCGGTTGGTGTAGACTTATTCGGCTTCCCTCTCCTCAGCACTTGCAGGCTGGGTTGTTGCTATCTTTGGAAGGTCTGGACCTTCCAGCAGCTGGCAGCAGGCCCGAGGTTTCTGTGATGACAATAGTCACATGAGGCTCTCCAACAGTCTGCCCGTCCCTGGAGGTGAGAAGCTACTTTACAGCATCATATCAGCAGGCCCTGTTTGGTGTGATATTGGTGGTGTCAGGCTGAGGCCAGTCAGTTTGGGAGTGTTGTAGTGCAGCTTTATTTAAAGGTCATTCTTTTATCTTTTTATTTTAACTCGAGTGTCTGAAGTATTGTCTTTGCAGACACGCCACACCCTTCTCTCAGGTCATTCTGCAGTGGGCACATGCAATATGTCAGTATATGGAAAAGTAGACTTCTGCACATTATTCTATCAGACTGATTTGAGCCTTTACTCCTGTGTGCAAGAATAAAACTGCAGCACCACGGAGCTGCATGGAGATCCCTGCAGGCTCTCTTCAGAGGAAATCCTTTGTATAAAAAAAAAACAATAGAGATTTCACTTAAACGCTACCTTTAACCAACGTACAACATTTCATCCTGTCTTAACCAAATTTCATGGTGATAGTCATGACATTTCAATTGAAACCGCAAAAGGCTGTTTTGTTTTTTTTTCCTGCATAAAGAAACTTTGGCTCCCCTCAAAGAGGTTTTAGCCATGCCCAAAGGAAAATCCCCGGCACTGAAACAAAAAAAAAGGCTTTTTTCCCTCTTTTTTTGGCTAAAAGTACTCAAATATAGTGGGGATTTTTTGTTTATTGGATGTTGCAAGCTAAAAGGAAAACACACAGTTTTCTATTAGACAAGGTAACCCCCCCCCCAAAAAAAGACCTGTTCTAAGCCTGAATGGTAACCTCATGGCAGTACTACAGGAAATGTCAGAGGATCAACAGAGTCAACAGGGTTTTGTCCTGTGAGCATTTGATAGATAAGAGTCTGGACTGACTAATACTGGAGCCACAGGACGAGCGGGACTAAAAACCTCACATTTACTAAAGAAAAATATTCTAGAATAAAGATGGGCTAATCAATATGTTCTCACATAGTTTGCATATATTTAGCAGCTCATTTCTTAAATGAAATGCAGAAGGTGCAAACTGCATTGCTTCTGTGTGCATGTTTCTCACCTGTTACCTCATCTGTGTCACGGTGCAGACTACATCCTGCACAGTTTTCTCCACAGCATGAATCCCTCCCTCCACTGTGCAGGACTTTAGCAACTGTTAGAGAAACTGTTTCAGAAACCAGCTCTTAATCCACATTTGTCTCCATTATGCAACATCATGGCATGCATGCCTCCAACATTCAAAGCAATATTCCCCTCCTCACCCACTGGGATCTCATTTTGGCCAAGCTTTCTCTCCTCACCAAAATATCTGCGGGAGTGACGGCACTTGTGAAATCTTAGCCGCCTGTTTCATCATGGGGACGTGGCTCGGTGGCTCTCCAGTCATTTAAAGAGCCCCACTTGTTTCTTTGACCTCATGGAAATCTCTCATCGGGGTGGGGGGTGGGCTAACTGGGACAAGGGGGGGGGGGGGGGGGGGGGGTGTATTGCCACTCCACAACTATGTGTAACTCAAACATGTGCTGCAGTAAACACTTCCACCAGTCTGCAGTTAATAAATAGCTCTGCTGCTGATTGACTCGTGGACTCTTCTACGTCAGCGAGGTGCTGGGGCTCGTAGTGTTTCCAGCCTGGCCTGTTGCTGGTTAGTGAACACCTTAGTAACAGGCCACTAAAGGCCGGATGGGTCCAAAGCCACAACTGACAAAAAAAAAGAATGCAGCATGTAATGAGAAACAACGCCAACATCCTGCAGTGATAGTGTAGGCACAGCAGAACTGCTTTGATATCAGCGAAGCTACTTGTCACTTCTGATGCAAAGTGACACGACACATGTTGACCGGATGGAATCACAGAGCTGTTTTTAGATCTATGGGATGGCTTTGAATTAAGTCTCAGATCAGTTAAGACACCATCAAAGTCCACGTCAAAGCTCAGGAGTTGAAGAATTTGTAAAACGGGTCTCAAACAGAGATTTGATTGTAAATAAAAAGTCTTTTCAGTACAACAACGCGTTCACCAAGTTTCCTCCTGGATTCCTTTCTGTCACTTGGCCAAAATTTTATATTTCAGATGAGTGCCTGCTCATGTCCTCTCTGTGACTGTCAAAACTTGAAGTCTACATTACTTCTAAGTATGGAGTTGTGTTTCTGGAGGCACCGTCAAGTCTTAGATTATTTTTTGTGACATGCAGGTGCATTAATCAAACATTTCTCTTTACAATTAATCTTAATTTTAAAGCAGAACTGAGCAGCAAACGCAAGGCTAAAAAAAAAATGGAGCCAACATGGAAGCCCCAGAAAGTGCAGTTCCTCAAATCACCACTTGAGGCTAGCTCCAGAAGCGAGTCATTTCCGATATACTCCCATGTTAAAATGCCCAACATCACAGCAGAAATAAACATGCCTGGTGCAGAAAACCGTTTTTGATTTTGTAGTCATTAAAAAAAAACAAAAAACATTACATTATTAGGAATGTAGCCACATTAAGTTACAGATAGGTGCCAACACAGATGGATGTAGCCAGCACCTTTCAGCCAGGCTTCAACTCAGCTGAGTCACTGAGTTGGACCTGCTGACTCCACCTTCAGTTGCATCTTTTTAATGTAATTATCTGATCAATAACTCTGGACCAACCCGTCAGCCATTCACCATGTCAAACTAGCATGGTTACCACTGCCAAAATCCTACAAACCTGGAGTTCAAAACCAATCGGTCATGTCATGGCAGCTGTGGCCATCTTTTATCTACAGTCTGTGTGTGTTTCACTAAGCACACTCATTAGTTATGACACATCCACTGAGGCAATGTGACATGGAGGGGAACAGTAGGTGAGTTAAAAACATATTCAGCTGTTAAGTTACTCTTTAATATAAAGACTGACTTTGCGATTTTGTAGCACACTGAGGGTTAAGGGCAGTAAAACACAGGGCAGTTGTTGGGCAATATAGAAGGGCAGCAAGCAACTGGCTCAGATTTCCACTTTAATCCCAAATGAACATCTTGTAACAAGGGAATAGTCCCTGTGGCACACTTGAGTTGTTTGCCAAAGAGCATCCAGCCAGTTCAGAGTCTTAAGGTGGCACACATGTGAAATCACATCATGACTGTAGCAGGTTTGAATCCCTATAATCAAACCGCCTTTACAGAGAGGCCTTCACACTGCGCCAGTGTGCGACCTTCACGGCGAGCCAACAGTGTGACTTAATTTGGACAACACAAACACAAAGCAGCGCACTGAACACACAATCTTCATGGTGCAATCTCTTTGGCTAATGACTGACACAATCACATAGCTAATCTAATCAGGCTGTAGATCATCTTTGTGTCCAGGAAACTCTTAAATACACGTTTGACCCCGCGTCTCACTGTGTTCCCTGCTGGGAGCGCTGCCGAGCCGCGTTTCCCAGAGTGTCATTTTAAAGGCCTGGGAGGGGTAAATCCAATCAGGGGTCGGGGGGTGGTCTCCCCGTCACAAACCCACACATCTTTTTTGTCATCTGCCGTTCCGTATGTGGCCGCTGCCAAACTTTGCGAGAGAGGTATGACGCGGTTTGGACGCGGCGAGGTGGAAAAGACCTCGGCTGGATTTTCTTTCCACAGTTCAAACCCTCAGAATCCAGAGCCTGGTTTTATTTGGGTCTGAACAAAAACATGATGGAACATTGGACGGCACTGTGAGTTATACATAAACCGAGAAACAACTGGCCCAAAATACCAGCTTTCCCACTGCTGAATCACCTGTTTGTTTTGGAAACATAATTTGGAAGGAAAAGGAAAAATTAATACTGTAGGTCTTTGTATTTTTGAGCCTCCTCACACACCCCTGTCACCACATGTGCACTCATAACTGCTATTTTATAAAGTGTTTCTTGATGTAGAATAATAAAACATCAAAAATAGTCCCTGTGACCAAGAGTTGAGTTCAGGCTGCCACCGGAAAACTGCTTAAGGGACGTGAAGTAATCTGGTACCGGCAGAGCTCTACGGTGGCCCGAAAAGACACGAGAGAGTCGGAAAGGTATTCAGATGTGAGATCACACAAAAATCTGATATGATTTAGTATTAGATCACCACGAAAACACTCTGAACAATTCTGCTTTATAACTGCGTCAGATGTCTCAGCACCTGGTTGAATCATTGGTACTGACTGACCCCTGTGCTCAGCTATGAGGGAGCAGAAAATCTCAGTTTTTGGACCATTAAAAATTCCTCTTTTGTCTCGTGGGAGCTAAAATATTCTGCCTGTCAGAGGAGAGGTGACCCCTCACCACACCCCACCACCCGTGCCCGCCCTTTCTTACAGTCAGACTTCCTGTCTCCCATCAATGTTCTCCTTTTTTCTCTGCCACCGTGACAGAATCCCCTGCTCTGTTTCCTGTTTTGAAGGCCTGTCGCTTAGTTACAGGGTAGGGAGGAGTTTGCAACAGAAGGCCGGGAGGTTCCTTCTCCCTCTCCCTTTCCCGTGCTCTGTAACGGTCCCACAGCTGGCATGAGGCTCGGGCAGGACACCGATTGAGCAACAGCTCCCCAAGGCACACAGCAGGTTACTGTCTCTGTTGGCTGTGGCTGCAGGGACGCCATGTCCCAGGGCCATTTACATAAATGAAGAACGGAGATAGTGTAACTGCAGGGGAGTGTGGTTTGCGCCGACTAGTTTGTTACTGTGGTGCAAACCAAGGTGGGAATGAGAGGAGGAAGTTTACACTCAGACGATTCTGGTCTGCAAATATCTTCAGTCAGTGCAGCAACCTCAATAAAGTGAGCTTTTCTTTGCTGTGATCACAAAAAACAAGCTTATTTTTAGTGAATGTGACAAAAATAGCAACAAAGTAGACACTGTATACATTATGATTATCACAGGAGGATGATGTCATACACAATTATCCAGCAAGAAGAAGAAGAAGAGCAAAGAAAACCGATACTTCCTGATTCTGTAAGAACTAAGAGAGTAAGCAGCACTCAGGTGCCGATAATCGAATGGACCTGATTAACTGATCATCAGCAGCTGTGAGCACCTATAAGTTTTTGCAGTCTGCAGCCTCGAGCATTCAGCTGCCAAAGAGGAAACACATTAAATCAAACAGCGTATCAGCACAAACACCTCATACCAACTGTCAGCACGGGGGCGGAGGCGTGATGATCTGGGCTGGTTCGGCAGCGACAGGATCTCAGCACCTTGCAGTCACAGGGTCGACCATGAACTCCTCTGTGTAGAACACCAAAGTAATCTCGAGTCAAATGTGAGACCGTCTGTCCGACAACTGAAGCTCAGCTCAAAAACAGGACACAGCACCGCAGCAAATCTCAAACAGAAGAATTAAGGTGGTTGCCAGTCAAAGTCCAGACTTCAACTTGACTAAAATGCTGTAGCAGAGCCTTTAGAGAGCTGTGCACAGAGGTGATAATAACTAGTAAGTAGAATCTGCAATAAATACATCAATAAATGCTGCGTTTGCTTACACTGAAAAGCAGCCTGTAGAGTCAATCTTGTTCATGCTGATGATGATGAAGCCAGTTTTAATGACTAATTACTGCAAGCATTTTAAAAGTTTGAAAAACTGCAGGTGGCGCCATTGAGCATCCTGACCCTAACATTGTAGGCTTTTACCTTGGAAATATTAAAAGCACTGAAAAGAACAAGAGCTTAAAAAAAGGGAAGAGACGGAGTAAAGAGATGAAACACCGGCTGTGGGCAGAGATGGAAATAAATCACGTGAAATTTAAGCTGAACAGCAAATAATAAAAGCAACTTAAATTTAAGGTGGAGCTAAAGTGCCAGAAATAGTTGAAGTAGTTAAACTATTGTAAAATATTTACATCTGAGAGGGTTTTGGAAAGTCAAAGGAGTTAAAACAGTTTTTTTTTTTTTGCTTTCAGTACTCGCATACAAACAGTGAACAGCTGAACCGATGAAAACAACCAAATAATCTGCTGAATTCTAATCTCAGTGAGTGAGCACTGAAAACCATCACATCAGTTTAAATGAAAAACTGTCTGAGGAACATAAACTGAGCGCGAGCACCGTTGGTATTTAAGGAGAGTTAGAACACCAGCTGGCCTCCCTCACATCTTAACACCTAAAATTCAGACTTCAGCCAAATATTTTAACTCAACGGCTGCTTATGTTTAAAGGCTAAATGTGGCTGAATTGCCCACAAATTAAGAAATTTTAAAGCCAGTTGAGCAGTAAACAATAAAATCCTTTCACTCTGTTGTTCAGGGTCAGTATGGAGGAGTGATGAGGACCTTCCTTATTTTCTGTCATACACAAACTTCAAATATCGAGGTCAGCGTGCGTACGAAGAATCTGTGAGTCGACGCTGTCTGCTTCAGTTTGGGACAGTTTTTACTCTTGAATCTGAGTAATGTCAAAGAGAGGCGACATGCCCAACACGTTCATCTCAGACATCTCTGGCTGTGAGTACAGCAGCCTCAACCACCTACTGTTAAAGCCTTCTGTTTGTGAGGGACAGCCAATCAGATGAAAGCTGTCTCAAAGGGGGAGGAGCTAAAACAGTTTATTTCAGACTCCAGCTGAGACATGAAGATAAAGTGTTAGTTTATGTGTTGAAGAAGAAGAAGAAGAAGAAGAAACAGCCTTTATTGTCCCACAGAGGGGAAATTTGGGTGTAACAGCAGCCGCAGTTATTATAAATATAAATAAAGATATAATAATTCACACTATTAAGAAAAGAATATATATAAAATCAACAAACAATATTAACCTTAATACTACTAATAATAATAACACTATATACAATGTGCATGATGTGCCGGACTATTTACAGTATAAATATGGCTGCCCCATATTTATAAATATGGCTGCCCCTCCCTGAGCGTGGTTCTTTCCTGCTGCCAAGCGTTTGCTCATAGGGGGTCATGTGGTCATGCTGGGGTTTCTTTGTAATATTGTAGGGTCTTTACCCTTACAATATAAAGCTCTCGAGGTGAATACTGTTGTGAATTGGTGATATATAAAGAAATGTCAATTAAACTGAATTTTAATTAATAATTATATTTTGAAAGATCCTGTGGGACTTCCATATACAGAGGGACAAACTGATGATGGCTAACCAACCGGACATACTGTAGTAATGGTGGGCAAGCAAAGGAGGACGGCTGCAGTGACGGATGCAGCAATACCAAGTGACAGTAACATTAAGAAGAAGGAACATGAGAATCTTGGAAAATACCAACAGCTGAGACAAGAGCTAGAGAGGATGAGGAAGGTGAAGGTAACAGTGGTCCTCAGGGTAATCGGAACACTCGGGGCAATGACCCCCAAACTGGGAGAGTGGCTCCAGCAGATCCCAGGAAGGACATCCGAGATCTCTGTCCAGAAGAGCAGCTAAGATACTGCGCAGGACCCTCAAGCTCCCCGGCCTCTGGTAGAGGACCCGAGCTTGGAGGAGGACAAACTCCCACAGGGAAGGTGGAGATTTCTTTTTTTAAATATACATTTATTTCCAAGGAACAACGTTCCACAGTTACAGAATGATTTAAAGCCACCCAGCACAGCTAAAGTCTGATAAACTGAGCTGCTCCTCTGGGGACATATAGGAGTTTGTGGCCACCCCCCCCAAAAAAAAAACAATATCTGAGAAGCTGGAGTACCTTTTGCAGATTCTGTCATTTCAGTCGCTATTATTGGATTTTTAACGCATGGATAAATAATTAAATGTTGGACTCCTGGAATGTAAAATAGTCTCGTCTTCCTTAAGGCACTTTAAAGTCTTCACCTCTATTAAGCAAGTCAGAATATCATTAACGGTAACTTTATCTCTGCTGGTTGCCATTTCTTAATTCAAACAGGGTGCTGTGGAATTTTATAATAAGCCCAGTCAGAGGGAATATGGCTACAGAAGCCACTTAGCCGCTTAGTAACAAGATAGTATAATGGCATAATGGCAGGGCTCTCCCTCCAGCAAATAAAAAAGCTACAAAAAAGTGAAAAAATATAGTAATTTGACAAATGCTCCATGCATCTGAACTTTCTGCTGTGTAAGTGTTTTGTATTCCACTTACGGGTTGGCTAAAATCGAGTTAGGTCAAGAAGTGTTTTGCGAAAACGTCTCATCCTGGAGGGCTTCAAATTAAGTTATAGAGTCATTTTTTTTATGACACGAGACAATCTGTTGTATATGAGAGATGAAACATTAGATTATTAACTTCCATCCCGACAGTGTAACAGCTTCACCGTCGTGTGTCTGCACTCACACAATTAAATCTGAGCACGCAGCGGTTTCAGCAGCGTCTACCGGGGGGGGGGGGGGGGGGGGGGGGGGGCTTGGAGATGCTGGAGCTGCAGTCTGTGTGTGGACTCTCATCTCAAACAAAGTTTACTGAGTGCACACAGAAAATGCATACTGAGTTTATCTGTTATAAATATATATTGTCAGTTCACTGAGTCAAAATAACACCTATTGCAGTTGTTGTTAAATACATTACACATTACAGCTCTGCAGATGGATTTCCCAAAAAATCTCATACATGCAGCAGTTTAACTTAAACTGTTTAACCTGCAAAAAGCTTACATTTACCCCAAAACCTTTAATTTACTTGCCAGAATAAAATTTTTGTGATAAATAATAAGTCATTACTACCAAACCTATAAACTTCTCACACTTGGTAAACCAGCGTGGCTCATTCTCTCCCTCCATGTTTTCAGACTGCAGATTTTTCTCAGAATAACTGAAAGTTGAATTCGAGAGTTTTCGCTTTTTATTTTGTTCAGTAGAAGAGTTTTAGTATTTGCGTGTGTTGTAAACGGGAACATATTTTCATTCAGCACATAAAACAACATAAAAAAGGCAGAAACGTTAAAATTTATGTGGACAGTGCCAAAAAACATGAACTGTGTCTTGTACTGTACGTGTAGTACTATATTATAGTAAAAATATACTGCTGGGAATCCCTGCGCCTCCTGCCAGTAACAATGACAATATGCTGCATCCGTACTCTTGGTTCTTCTGCACCTCCCTGTGTGGTGTTGTCCCAGCTGTCATGGGGTGGGGTGGGGGGTGGGGGGTGCACCTTGGACAGATCACCAGTCATTCACAGACATTCACACTTTCAACTCACACATGTGTTTTTGGACTGTTCGAGGAAGCCTAACTGAAGTGAACCCACGCAGGTACATGAAGGATGGATAAACACCACACAGGAAGGCCCCGACTGGCTGGTGGATTCAAACCCAGAACCTTAGTGCTGTGCCATCCACGTCCCTATATCCTCTTCTTTGCTACACCACCACATGTCCTGACTCCTTTTCCTCTCTTCCTCCACTTTTTTTCCTTGCAAAATAATTATCCTCCCGGGACCCAGCCCATCCATTTGTGTCCTTTTTAGTGGACATCCAAGCCCAACATCCTGGGCTTTGCAGAGATGGGTCATGTGACACGTTTGCCTGCTGGGCACTCACTTTTTCAAATAACAAGGGGTTCTATAAACTGAGAAATGAAGGAGTCAGACTGTGTGAGGCCAGCCAAACTCTACTGGCCTAAAAGTTTTGTCCTTGCCTCTCCACATGCCCTGGTGCTGGACTGTGGAGTACCAAGGGAAGAATACGTTCAGGGGCTAAAGTTTGGGAGTTGGAGCTGCAGCAGTCTTGTGATCGGTTGAATCTGTTCCCACAGGAACATGTGTATTCTTTGATCAATACATCACAACAGTCGATCTCATGGATGCTTTGCTCGCTTCCAGCATCTGGAACCATAACGAAGAACCGAGTAGTAACGAAATGCCAGTTTCTAGGAGATTAACGACTATGGGAAGAAGGGAGAGAGCATCAATGACAGCTCAGGTCCGGAGAAGGTCTGAGCCGGCAGTCACTAAATATTCCGACAATAAACCAGTGCTGATGTTTCCACTGTATGTGAAAGATCCAGAAGAATGAAAAGGCTCATGTCCAAGGTGACCAGCAGTGATCAGATAATAGTGGGTGGCGTAGACCTTTGTGACCGAACGCTGAGCTTTTATCACGTTAACCAGGACCAAGAAACGGGTGCCACTCGTGATCTTTGATGTTGCCATCAGAAACGCGTGGATCAAGTCTGGCAGCAAAGCACTCAATCGAGCAGCTACGAACACTCAACAGTACCTGGACTTCAAAGTGAACCGGGCCGAAGAGCTGTCGGATCGGAGTGAAGCAGAGTATCAGCCAGCCAAGAGAAGGATCCCGCAACCATCAGAGCCATCTGCACGCAGAACAGGAGCCGGGCACATGCCGGAGAGGCGGATATCAAACATGTAATCTCTCTGCACCACCAAAAGGGAAACATGCATCCAAGATTATAACCACTAAAATATCCAAGAGAAGAAATGCAGAACTGTGTTTTCATCTGATTTGAACAATTAGACTCCTCTGCATGCAGTGCCTCACACAAAGAAATAATGCCAGCATAACAAAATTAATGTTGTCTATTTTGCTAACAAAGGCTTTTACAGGCATTTACAGACACCTTAGTTATTTGCATAAATATCCTAAAACATTTTCAAATGCTAACAGAGACTGAGAAATGCTCTTTATGATGCACACAATAACAAACTGTTTAAGGATTTCAGAAAGTTTAGAAAACTTTGTCATTTGAAAATGAAGCCAAAAAAAAAAAAAAAACCTGCATTTTTTTTTTCAGTGTGCAGATGTGGGTGAAAAGATCTGTTTGATGAAAATGCATCAGACGCAGAGGCGTGATTTGTGTGGCCTGTAGTTTAAAATGAAAATCAATATTCTCACATTATTGTGATCATTTCTAAACATATTCTTTTCTCTGACCAGATTTTTAACCTTCAGAAGCACTTTAATGTTTTCTGGGCTCACTTCAGTACATTTGAACAAAACAGAGCACTTAGGCTTCTTCCTCCGTTTATGTGAGATGTTTATTTATCAACCAAAGACTTGAAGAGCACTTCAGCTCGTTTCTGCTTCACTTTGGAGCAAATGTTCGTCTTTTGGATGAAAATTGTCTTCTGTACGACCAGCTTCACTCTGGATGCTAATTAATCTTAGTCTCAAAGTACAATTAAGGAAAGTCAAATCTCTGCTGCTGTAAGCAGTCTAATCTAGATGCTTAGATAATGTTTACTAGCATCAGTGCACTAAAAAGGTTCTTGGTTACTTTTGGCACAACTGGCTGCGTGTCACTCGACAGTGCTTCTTAATGCTAGGCTTACCCTGGTTGCATAGCAGCAGTTTTTTTTTGCACCCTTAATGATGTCACAATGGCCTGAAGTGTCACATTTATATGAGTCTTTCTACAAAAACCACTGGAGGGATTACAGACAGGCTCCTTTTATTGGTCTAATTGGGCTGCAAATGCATACGTGCTTTTTTTATTGAAAAGCCAAAATTTCATAATTTAAAGTAAACAATCTTGTAGACACTTTATGGACTGTGATTCACAGACCCCTGGTGCTCTGAAGCCAATGCAAAAATGCATTAAATCTGCAGTCTTTCTAATTGCCAGTAGGGGGTGGTTGCAAAAAAAAAAAAAAAAAAAAAAATTTACTATTTACTAACAGTCTATGAGGAAAATCTTAGTTCAATCATTCAGTAAACCCCTTTCTGATGGGTTCATGGTCTCAGTCGCTAGTTTAAGGTATTACTGAATACAACATGTTGTTCATTTTATAAACTCTGGTCCCATTATAGTCAAAAAGGACGATAAGCAGGACGTACTGCGGTGCATTGTGATTGGTTGACTAGTCACTATGTCCCCACGGTTCTCAGTCACATTCAGCTTCAGAACACAATGCTGCTTAGCTTGAGGTTTTATTTTTTTAGCTCGAGGTTTTATAATGGGATCTCTGGCCTCTTTTCGACCGACCAGGTGCTGGTGCCAGTATTTGAACCAGTCAGTGTTTTTCCCACTGCGAACGCACTCGGTGCTCAGCCGAAAAACGGGTTCAACTCCGGCACCGCAAGCTAGCTGGTCTGGAACCAAGAACTTGTGATGGAAGCGGCAGAAGGGCGTGACTCTGCTGTCTCGACGTAAAGTTTTCTTCTGCTATTTCACTGCATGGTGTGTATTACATGAGAAAAGCGATGCGATTTTCACGGCTGTGAATTAGGTTGGTCTCTAAGGCTGAACTTGCTGCTTTGTATCAGTTCATATCACAGATAAAAGGACACAAAGTGCGTACTTGTCGTCTTGCTCGTAATAGCGGTCTGTGTTTCCCTTTGTGCTGCACACAGATGCTGCAGTAGTTTGGTTTGGACCATAAAATATGTTCGCAGCACAACAGCACTTTGTCCCCATTTGTGTCCGGACGAGGACCCGCCCACACTCATACTAAAGGATCAGTTCACAAAGACGCAGGCCCGTTCTTAAGTGTTTTGTCAGTTCATTGAAACCGACACCAGTACTGGCACCAGCACCGGCACTTCAGCAGTGGAAACAGAGTAACAGTAACCATGGGTGACAGTGCACTGGTTGTGCCCATCTTTTATATACAGTCTATAGATGGTCCATGGACCCCACTTTGAGAAGCTTTGCGCTAAACTGTCTGCTTCATGAATGCTTCGCAGTCTGGAAACATTACATAAACATTAAGTCCACTTAAGTCAAAGTCATGGTCTCTGCATTTAAAACCACTTTAAAAGTTTTGAGTTTTATAAAACAAGATGACTTTAAAATTACTGTTTCATCAAGAACACAAATGAATGCAAGAAATCTGCATGAAAAGTTATTTTCCCCAACTGCTCTCTGCAAGCACAATAAATCATCAGTCACATGAGCATTATCCGGTCCATCAAAGCTCCTCGTGCAGCACATTAATTCTCCACTTTTGCTCGTCTGGAAAACAAACCACAATAACTCTCATAGATGCTGCAAGAACAGTAAAATACAACCTGCAGTGCAGCCCTCCTTCCCCTCCCTTCCCTACAAGTGAAAACCGGGAGATGAAAGAACCTCTCTGAACATGTCGAAACCATCGGACCATCACATTCATCACTGGGTCACCCTCCATCAACAAAGTACTTCCTGCTCCATGGGGAGAGAAATTGATAGCACATTGTCTGTTTGCTCAATAGCTGCCTTAGATTACGCGGTAAAACATAGTTTCTTTTAAATGGTCGTTAAATCTTCCTCCATACGGCTCACATTTAACTGCACGCTGGTTTCCTCCATTTGTACGTACAGTAAGGAGTAACAGACATTTCCCAGGTGAGCGGCATTTGCATCTAAAAATGGAAATGTGGGACAGTTACAGATGCTCTTATAGGTTTGGGTGCGTGAAGTGATTTAAAACATGCGTGTGATTTAGCTTTAAATGTTGGAAACTGGTACTCCTATTTTGGCATCAACACTGATGAAAAAGGATGCAAACTGCACACATGATATAAAATGCTTTTAAAAGGTTAATAAAATATGTTACAACCATCCAAACCTCGCACTTCATTTCTAAATAATTTAAACCTTAATGTTTCTCAGCAGGGAGGTGAGTCACGCAGGTTTCTGAAGGGGTTTGGAGCACACGCTTAATTCACAGCCTTTAAATTGTGCAAACTGACCAACATTTCAACACCACCGCGTCTTCATCGGGCCTCAGATGACTGAAATGTTTGCACGATTAAAAAGCTGTGAACTCGAATCCCTTCTGTCCTTTTGAAGTTTGCCTTCCTTCAGCTGCGCTTCACCTTTTTTTTAATAATATTAATTTGATTACACGTAAAAGTGTTTGAAAGTTCTGGTCATGGGGTTTTAAAATGTTATTTTTCACTACGCGAGACTTGTAACAATGTATATGTTATTTGTAATCTCTGTTATGACAGATGTTATTTTTTTAAATACATGTAGAGGAAAAAAAAAACACCTCTAAGAAGAAGAACTGAAACGCTCGATTATTCTCCACTATTTAGTCTCTGTCTCCATCTAGTGGTAATATGATAAACTTGACATGAATATGAAATATCCAAACAGGGAATGTTTTTCTATTCATCTTATATTTTTATTACTCATTAATCAATACCAGTTTTTATAAATAAACATACAATTAGAAATTGCTGTGGCAGACATGGAACGTAAGGTCATAAGAAAAGTAACACAGAAATTGCTGCTTATAAGAATGTAAATCCCAAATTCAAACCTTCAATGCAATTTGCATTAGTGTATTTACCCCCCCCTCCAATTTTCCTCCCTCCCCAACAGGGTCGCTACATTTAACAGCAGCTGTGAAACTCTGTTTAGGAAGAATGACCCTGAGTTTAACTCTGTTAGGATGCTGACAACCTGATCAACAAAGCTAAACTACAACCGGCTCCCTCAGCTGTACAGTTAACGCATCATCGGCATTCTTTTTATTCTTTCAGCACACACATACAGTACACAGAGTGAATGATAAAACTCATTCCTCCTTAAAAAGAGCTGAATGTCAAAGTCAACTGCAGGCCAAAGTCAAACAGCTGCAGCAGTCAAATTGTCAATCAAGGCCGAGACGAGTTTTATCCGGGCCCTCGGTGCAGTCAGAGAAGCTGCAGGATTCACGTCCAGATTTAGCTGCAGAGGTAAAAACACAAACACCTCTGACTGAGTCCACGAACGCGCATCATAATGAGGCACAAAGCGAGCTGCCGCCCTGACAGGAGGACTGATGGCCACAGACGCACAAAAAATGATACAATCAAGGCCAAACACGGAAACATTTACCGCTGCTCAGGAGTCAAACACTGTGGGGGACCGATGTCTCAAAAAAAATGTGACACACATTTAACACAAAGTTCACTTCAAGGCCCGTCGCAGGAAGTTTCAGCCTTTAATGTTTAATCAGCATTTCCTCGTGAGTGTCGTCTCAGCTGATCGTGTTTTTGGTTAACAAACGTTTGCGCACGATTGAAACACAGCGATGGTCACATGAAGAGCGTTAACAATCAAAGCTGCACCGAAACACTTTATTTACAGCGAATCATCTTTTTATCCCTCAACACTGTTCAACAACACCGGCCAGCAACTGTAATTAACACCATTAATAAAAAAAATGACGTCATAAAAAAGTTCTGAACACCACGTATAAAAATCTAAACATTTAAAGTAATGCGTCTGAGCTGTAGAAAATGATGAGCTGATTTTTCTAAATGCTTTAAAAGAAAAGGCGGCAGGTCGACCTGCAGTGGGGGTCGAGTGTTTCGGGCTTCCACCGCGTCCCGCTTCTTCTCCGTGCCGATCAACCACGCCTCCTTTCACAGTCCGAGCATGTGTGCAATCTTTTCAAGTAATTCCAAGTCTCAGTGGCAAAACCGCAAAGAACAATAACCTCCCCCCAGTTTTTTCTTTGATTATTCCAGTGTTTCCTCTGTCCATCATTGAGGACCAGTGAGTACAAAAAGTGCTGAAAATGGCGAAGCTCTCACTGATGCCCAGAACTACAAACCTAACAGAAAGTAATCCCAGTTCGGCTCACGAGGAGAGCTTGGAGTAGCTCGGCGGTGAAAATTTGCGCTTCAGGTATTTGATTATGTAGAGAGGAAGACAGCTGACCAGCGTGATGGCGGACACCTTCCACAGGAAAGGCCAAGTCGTGATGAAGGACAAGTCTGAGAGGGAGAAAGAGCACAACGGTCAGAGTTCTATCATAACTGCACAGGAGTGTAGGAAATCTAGCAAAGTTAGAGAGAAAAATACTTTATTATAAAGGTATACGAGACATGAACAGCTGAGATGCAGCTTAGAAAGTCTAAAATTATGTTGGTGATTGTGTGAAAACTCATCGACACATGAGACGACAAAGACCCACAAGGTAAAATAAAGATGATGCAGACACGGAAATGTAAAAGTGGATATGCAGTACCAGAGACAGATGAGGGGGAAAAAGGGGGGGTTTGAATTCACAGGCTATACACCTACCAAGGAAAGCTCCAAAGGACACCCTGCCTATGCCTGTTGCCAACATACAGAAGCAAAAGAAGCGCAGCAGAAACAGTGAGTGCAGAACTTTGAGGTTAGCAGTGAAGAGAGAAATAAAACAGGGGAGGGGGGGCACAGAGCTGAGGGTTTAAACAACAGCACTCAGGTGCCAAACATCATTACATCAAACCAAACTGAAAGCAGGCGCGGCGACGAGGACAGCGGCTCCTTGAAGCACTCAGACCGATCAATACTGGACTTATCAAACCAAATGTAACCACTTTTCTCACAGCGACTGTCCGAGCCGCTCACAGGTACTGTACAGGTACAACGAGCAACCAGACAACACCGGCTGGCACGATTAGCTGATTGTTTAACAACTGGAAAAAAAAAAATCTCATATTTGTTTAATACTCGATGGTTGTTCAGACTTAAGTGGTATTTTAACTTTTCACATAATTATCCAATAGCATGTTCTCAAATCTGAAACACTTAAAAGGTCAGCACACGAACAGTAAAGAACTCAGAGGAAAACTGTACCTACCGAAGTACTCGTTGAGAAAGGCGAGCGAGGCGAGGTAGCAGCCCAGGCTGAAGAACTCAGCCACCACCATGAGCCAGTGCCAGGTCCGGATGGTCAGCGCCACCATCAGCAGCTCGGTCAGGATGAGCGCCGTGAAGGAGATGGCGACCACGTGAACGAACTCCGACTCAAACAGAAGCAGCGCGCCGTACATGAGGATGCCCCCTGTTGGCGCAGAGATAACACTGAATCTTTGATCAGTGCAGAACCAGAAACTCGCCCTCTGTTTGAGCTGAACTGAAGCATCACAAACACTGAAAGGACTTTTACTTTTTTATGACTGCTAAATTACATTACTCATTATCCATGTGGGACCTGCTGTGCCACAAATCTCCATGTAAGAAATCACTATTATTTTTCAAAGATAATTTGGCCCAGTCTATCGCTTTCACCAGGGCTGGACTGGGACAAAAAAATCGGCCCTGGCATTTTTGGCTTAGACCGGCCCGCAACTATGTCTTAGAAGCATTTGACACTGTTTTACTCTTATTCAGTGTGGGCATACCTTTTGCTAATAATACTTTTACACTTTTTTTTTTTTTAACTTACTTTAGTAATGCTTAAATTGCAAAGCTTTGATGGATCATTTAGTTTTTTAAAATCTGTTATTTCACCTGCTTGAGGGCTTTTTAAAACATGTTTAACCAGCACAGAGGCTACAAATCCAAACTACTGTGCAGCCTTTCAACACACCTTTAACCTAAATATCTAAAATGCTGTGATGCAGCCTAAAATGGACACTTGCTGCTCATCCAACACTTCTCGGCCTTGACCGTTTGCTATTTTATCAGATTAAGGTGCCATGGCTGCCAGATTTGGGGAAGTATGCAAATGTAAATAAATATTGATATTAATCAGTCGCCATTGCTCATCACACTGCTGCTGTCTTCACCTACAGCAGAGTCTGCCCAAGCCTTGAAGGGGACCTAAGCAATATTTGATTTGGGGCCCCCTTCATACCACTTCATTGTCCCATGAACTTAAATGTTATTAATGCTGGAGGGTTAAAGTTGATTTTTTTTTTTTTTTAGGATATATTACAGTTTCAGCCTTTTCAATTCAATTTTTCAATTCAATTACATTTTATTTATACAGTGCCAACTCACAACAAGCAGACCTCTCAAGGCACTTTATAGTGTAAGGTAAAGACCCCACAATAATTACAGAGAAAACCCATCGTTCATCCTAATCTTAAAAATAGAGAGGGTGTCTGTCTCATGAATCCAAACTAGGAGCTGGTTCCACAGAAGAGGGGCCTGAAAGCTGAAGGCTCTGCCTCCCACTCTACTCTTAGGAACCACAAGTAAGCCAGCAGTCTGAGAGCAAAGTGCTCTATTGGAGTGATACGGTATTATGAGCCAATGAAAAGAAGCCAATATGGGAAATCTGCTCTCTCTTTCTAGTCCCTGTCAATACTCTAGCTGCAGCATTTTGGATCAGCTGAAGGCTTTTCAGGGAGCTTTTAAGACAGCCTGATAATAATGAATTACAATAGTCCATCCTAGAAGTAACAGATGCATGAATTAGCTTTTTAGCATCAGTCTGAGACAGAAATATTAGAGTGTGCCTACTCATTATATTAGTGTTGTTACAAGTGTACAAATCTGGACAGTTAGAATAGTCTCTTCTTTCTTTTAGGAAATTGGCATTTGTAAAATTTAAAACAAACCAAAAAAGTTTCATGACAAATGTGGGCGAGCTTGGGGTGCCCCTGGTGGTCAGGGGGCCCTATGCAGCCGCATATGTCGCCTATGCCTCTGGCCGGCTCTGCCTACAGCCTGCTGTTGCTGCAGCATTGCTGTTACAGAGGATGTGGAGGCTACAGCAGCAAACATGTCTGTGATCTTTACACATTTTGTAGCATCTACAGCGACACTCTTTAATTTCTTCGCACGTAACTTCTCCGCACCTCCTTTCTGCCGCTTTGGTTTCTCCATATTGCCTCTCCTTTAACACACGCACTCAACACTGAAACTACTAGCAGGAGTAGTTTCAGTGCTCTGCACCACGCAGAGAAAGGGTGGGGCCGCTTTCATCCTATATCCTGATTGGTTCTGTCCACTGTCTATATTGAAGATGGGCCAATGGGCCGCCCCCTCTAAATTGTGGGCCGGTCTCTTAGAAAAAAGGGAATTAAAAAAATCCACCGGCATCGGCCCTTGAGGACTGTCGGCCCACCGGGCAAATGCCCGGTACGCCCGATTGCCAGTCCACCCCTGGGTTTCACCAACATCGGTCTGGGACACTGAGTTAAGGATTATGGTGTCTGCAGATAAGGCCTGATTCAATAACATTATTTATGAGCCTGAAGGATGCACAATGACTTCCAGTGTGTCTCACTCTCAAGTGTCCAGACACTCACTCATCTTTGGGCGCCTGCTGTATCTTGATAGCCTTTCATTTTATCATAACACTACGCAAATTGAGCTTAACGGCCTATAACTGATCACGTAATTGCTTTTTCACTTAATACACAGTACATTCCACCGACTCAAGCTCTAATAAATGATGCTAGATCGGTGCCTAATATTTCCTTCCTCTCATATTGTCTTTGTTTCTTTTTCTCCTCTCTCTGCAGACCGAGTATTGGCCTTTAATTAAAAACCCTGAGCTGTCAGGAAGTCACGCTCGAGCAAGAACATAGATCTTTCTCACTCGCTTGCATGGCTTAGCGATTACAGAAATATCGATTTACTGGACAGACAAAAGCGTGCATGTAAAAGCGGATGGCAGTTGGAAACCTTAGATACTGAGAAAGGGACTGTGCGAGGGCTTGAAGGGGCCTGGGGACTGTGGTATTAGACACGGCACAGATGATGAAACGGTGGCTAAAAAAAAGTAGCTCTGACTGTCTACAGTTCAAAACTGGCCACTGTTTGAAGTCACGCTGTTTTCAGGAAGCAAATGTGGGTGAATAATAAGGAAAAAACATACCTTGATAGACACTGATCAAAACCCAAATGAGGAAAGTCTTAAAAGATAATGAACGGCCCTGAAAGACACAAACACCTTCTGTGAGTCTTGTGTTTTCACTTGTTTAAAGCTGAATTTAAATGACGATGAAGGAAAGCTGTCAAGAAACATAAAAATGGTCTTAAACCTTAGTGAGGTCTTTATATAGCTCTGGGTACAGCAGGGCCATCTCCGGCTTCACATCTTGGTCCAGCACCAGGGAGAACACAGGAAACATGGTGTAGATAGTCGCATACCTGCTCACAGAAATCAAAGTTTAGCTGGAGAGAGGAGAGGCGACAAAACTGAAGCTTCCATCATCAAACACTGCAGAGGCACGCGTCGGGGTTGTGCTGTTATTACACAGGTGCTCACCCGACCATGAGGAAACCCTGGTACAGAGGCACAGAGGCAAAGTAGAAGATGGAGGAGAAGACGGCCTGAGGATAAGACACAAAACTGGTGTTACTAAGTTACTAAGCTTTACTGTCCCCACTGTGGGAATTTGCCTTTTAGTTTATCCCATGAAAAAATGTAAGAACAGTAAAAAGTATTTATTTTTCTCTTTTTCTCATCACTGTACCTGCATGGTGGAGATGATCATGCCTCTGTGCATGACGAACTGACCGAGCGCTGCGGAGCGCTTGTAGCTGTTCCTGCCGTGAACCATGAGCAGGCGACCGATGTGCTTAAACTGAGTGATGGAGAAGTCTGCGGCCAGCGACGCCTGCTTCCCCTCCTGTTTGAAACAAACGGTATGAAGACGCTGAGACTGAGTTTCACCTAATCCAGGACAGCACACACGTGGAACGTGCAGTGGGTTTACCTTTCCTTCGATCCCGATCCCACAGTCTGCAGCCTGGATCATACTGACATCATTCCCTCCATCACCTGTCACAAAATTACTAATTACATGTTGTTGTATAACATGGTTCAGTTTACTGAAGTAGCAGCTGTGATGGGCATTTTAAATCAGTGAGCTTTGGCTGCCACCTTGTGGACACATGTAATAACACTCAGTCCAGGACGGGACGAGTTTTTCTTCAACCTGAATAAAATCAGTGAGAATTCGAGGATTACAAAATGTTGGGTCTTCCTCTGAAATGCTTTACAAACCAGTTCAGTTTGAACCCAGTCTGGTTTGTCTAAGTTTAATAAATGGTTAAAACTTCCCTCCCTCGGAGATGGAGCTAAAATCACAGACATTTTCCCCCACTGACAGATTTTCCCAGGCTGTCGGTGGATAGGAGCCAAATGCCTTAAGGGCTTGTAGGTCTGCCGCCCTCGTATCTGTCAACGCTCACCTATGGCGCAGGTCCGGTTGGCTGTGTGCTGCTGGAGGAGTCTGACGATCTGAGCTTTCTGAGTTGGGGAGCAGCGACAGCAGACCACCGCTGGACACTGACAGGCCAGCTCCACAAACTCGTGCTCGTAGTACCTCAGACACACCTGCAACACCACAAAGAAAGTGGCATACATTCATATACATAAATTAAAAAAGGGTTGCATGACATGATTTGCCTTGTTGACCACAAAAATTAGGGTAACAATGAGTGAAAATGTTAAATTCCTGCTCGGCTTTTTTCCAGCTGTTTTTGTTATGTTTTCCTCTCCAACTCCTCCACTTCTTGGGTGAACTCCAAAGTTATAGTTTTGGCTGAGAAGTACACCCTCGACATCATCTGCTGTGAGAAGAAATGTCACTGTGTGCTGCAGTACCTCTAAGGAGTCTCCTGAGATGACCAGAGCACAGTCATGTTTCCTTCTGAAGGCGTTGAGCTCCAGATGGGCCTCTCCTCTGTTTGAGACCTGTTTGAGAGCCATAAAATACAATTAGCTGCAAGAGCATTCAGGCTTTTTGTCATCTCATGTTTAATCTTGGTGAACAGATATCTTGAGGACGAGACGTTTGTTGCCATAAACTTTCTGTTTGGAGTTTCCTTGCAGACCTGGTTCTAACAATCAGGCAGACTTTTCTTGCGTGCAGGTTCAGAGTCAATATGCAGTCCAACTTTTGGTCTCTATTCACCAAAATAGCCAAAATAATGTATCTGTTTTTGTAATCCAGTGGATGTAAAAGTAATCTTTAACCAAATATCTGTAATCTCTTCTTCACTCTGGGTATCCTGGCCGTGCCAGAAGCCCTGAAAAACTGGGAGCTGCACGCAGAGAGTAAGACAGCCGACTAGCTGATGGGTCCCCAGACTGCCTCCCTTTAAGCAGGCGCTTTATTTTACCACCACACTGGGACAGAAGGTAAAAAACAAACAGCATACCGGTCTGAAGACGTGGATGTCCTGGTTTCTGGAAACCAAATGGGAGCTTTTAGCAATGCAGGTAGCCGTCTCGAGCTTGTCCCCAGTCAACATCCAGATCTAAGAAACAACATGGAGCATGTGTTTGATGCGTTACAGGAACGGCACAAGAATGGAGTGAAATTCAGCTGATACGACCTCTGAGGTTTCTCCACTACTTTGTGGTTAATTGACAAATTCGTTCATCTTTACTTAAAGAACTTAGCTTTAAGGTATGCGTATTGTTGTTTAATAATTATGCTGCAAGCTGGTAAATTAAGTTTCTTCTACAGTTTTGAATGTTTTTAAAGTAATAGGCAAATATGAGATAGATGGAGTGTAGCTGTATACATTTTCTTTTATTACCGTGCCAAAGTCCTACGATTACTTTAATGCAAATGTTAGAAATCAAAAAGTAAACAAATCAAAGCGGAGATGATCTGAAAATAAGGACCTGCAGGATGTGAGCCTGCTGCTTTTCTGCACCAACCTTGATGCCGGCATTTCTAAGCAGCTCCAGCGTCGGCCGGACGTCTGCTTGTAGCTGGTCTTCCACACCGGTCAGACACAGAAGCTCCATCTCTCTCTCAAGACTCTCCACTACTGCTGCCACCTTCAGGGCTCGATCATGGATGCTCAGCTTTGCTTGATTGTAGCGATTCTGCACAAAAAAAAGGAGGAAAAAAAAAAATAAGAGATGAATTCTGGAGAAAATCACGGGGAAAAGCAAAGCTTCAAACCAGCAAATCCTGCACAGACCTGTTAGATAATGATTCGTTTAGAAGCACCATGAACTACAGAAACCACAAAACCTATTATTAATGTATTTTCGGGGAAATGTAACAAAGATCTGTGGATTATGATGAGTTTGTGTTTGCTTACTTATTTAAAGCGATTAAAGTCTGATGTGAATATAATCCTGAGAGAGAGGTTCTCCTTTTCCCTGCGTTATTTCCTCAAACTTGTGTTTCATCGACTCCTGCAGGTGTTTTCATTATTTAGTTCATGACAATGATATCAGTAAGTGTGAGCTAAAAGATCTTTTTTTTTTTTAGCTGCAGGGTTGTTACATCAGACTACATTAGCGTTGACAAAGGTACACATCCTCCTAATAAACTAACAACCCTGTAACCCAGCTCAAACACGGTATCAGTGCAACACTGATGCAGGTTGCATTACCCATGAGACAAAACATGTGATTCCCTGAAGGAACAACATCAGACCTCAGATGTGCAGCGAGCAGCACGACGTGCACATCGATGTTCCTCCATACCTCAAAGTCCTGATACTGCTCCTCAGACAGACACTTCTTGGCCACCACCAGAGTCCTCAGGCCCTCCCTGGCCATGTTCCCACACTGAAAGGAAGGAGATGAGAGATCTATTTCAGGGCTGTTTTCAGTCTCCAGTATCTTTCTAAAGCTCCATCTCGTGGCTGAACTGGACGATGCGGCGAGTTTACAGAAACGTGCGCGTACGTTTCCCCCGAGATGAATTTAAATCAGATGTAGGGCAGATAAGTTATTTTATCAGAGCAGCTGTGCAGCATGCAGACAGTGCCGTCAATAACAGCATATTGTTACCAACACCAAAAGGAATCAATATTGAATAACATAGCCTGCGGTGAAATTCAGAGGACACAGTAAAACAAAGGGATGGATAGCAGTTTATTTTTTGATATGAAACACCAATAGGGCCCATCTGTCCACTCGATTGGTTATTGACAAGCGGAGTTAATCTGACTACGGGATATTACAGCCAACAGGACATCATTAGCACCATTGTTCAAGAATATGACATTCTGTAATTACTTCAACTTTATCTAGGTCACTAATTAAATCAAAAGCTGCCCCCGGTGCCAAATGACTCAATAATGCCAATATAATTATGAACATATGCGCACGAGACCTTCAACCACCGAACTGGTGTAGGTGGCCTGTTGATCTTCTGATGAAATGTCCCCATTAAGAGAGCTGCCATAAGCAGCTACGCTCACATATATCTGCTGCTCATGTGTGCAGTTTATGTGTCAAATGACTCACTTTAATATTATGTTTAATCTTTATTATAGGAAGGGTTTTTTTTTTTTTGCTATATTTAGTATACATCAAATCTACATGCTCTTTAAGACCATCAGGACACTGCGATATGAGCCCGGGGCAATGAGAAACAGATTTTTAAAGCAGGTATTTTTCCATCATAATTTATATTTATTTACTTTGAGGTATTCCTGGAGCTGTTTCACCAATAACAACGACTATATTTAAATCTTTTATATCTAAAGCTCCACAATCCCTTAAATAATGTGTTATGTGAGAACAGCATTCATCAACAGTTCACACAAAAAAATGTTGTGAGGATGCATCCAGACCGATTAGAGCACAATGTTTCTTGCCCCCACTCCAGAGCCTGTAATTATGCTGCCTGCACATCATCCTATAGACTGTAATTATGAACAACCAAGAAGAAAAACTGGTTACGTCAGCCCCAATTCCAACTCTGAGTCAGAGATATTGGGAATTTCTGGCAGTGATGATTTCTCTTGATAAAAAACAACTACAAACAGGGCACCTAAAGACTGGGGATATCCTGCAAAGCCGCCATCGCAAGCAGTTAAACATGTTCCTCATTAATGGTGTTCAGACTGAAGCTGAATCTTAGAATGACCTGCAGGGTAACAGGAACAGTCTTTATGGGGCTGTTGTTGAACATTAAAATGAACAAAGTTGATGCACTAATCTGACAAACTGCATTAACCCAAACTTGCTGTCTTATTGTAACTGAATGCAAACACACGGATCACTGCAGACCGCAGGAATATTGTGCATAACTCACTGCTTTGAGTCTCATCCTGCTGAGTTTGAAGCACTTCCTGTACAAAATTCCTTGTAACTAATTTTGCTGCAAAAACTGGTTTTAACCAATTTCAATGGAACTTGCACTGCTGTAGTGAACAAGCAAAGGCTCTGAGCAGCAAACAAATCCTCTAAAATCCATGCAGGAGTTTCAGAAGCTTTTTTTGGGGGGGGGGGGGGGGGGGTCAGCTTATTTAGGCCACTTATAAAGTGACTACAAGGACAGCAGTGAGGGTGTCCACTGAGTATGCAGTAAAAATCTGTGACGCGGTTCGAGTTTTGCACCTCTTCTTCCAGCCAATCGTTATACTGGACGATGCTCGCCATGGCAACATCAGCACCCTTCATGTAGAAAGTGATGTCGCCGGTTGACTCCTCCTAAATAATTTGAAAATGAAAATGATTATATTTCTTGTACAGTTAAAAAATCTAAACAGCAGTATTCTCCTATAGTAATCATCACTGAGATAAATCAACACAGGATGCATTAAACATAAATTGAATGCCAAAAGGACAGGATGGAAAAAAAATGATGTGCAGGAATGACAGAAACAGACATGCCTCAGACCACACAACAAGGAAAGTCCACCTACATATACACACACAATATCATCAACACACACCCGAACAATGATGCCCATCCTTTTGCTCTCGGAGGTGAAGGGGAAGATCTGCAGGATGTAAAAGGAGAGAATCTGTCCAGAGGGAGTCTTCAGCTGCAGGGAGGTCAGGTCTCTGTTCACCAGGGTCAAACCAACGCTTTCTGTCCACCGCACGAGTGCCACCTGACGGGAAACACAAACACAAAAAAAAAAAAACAAGACAATCACAACAGACTCACACAAAAAGGAAGACAGTGGAGTCTAATATTTTAAAAGCAGGGTGATGATTTTTCTTTTAGGATGATTGTTTATCAAAAGTCACGAGTTAAAGAGAAAAAGACTTGCTGCAGGAAAGAAACTGTTGACAACATGTGAGCTGATTGAACGTATTTTCACTTGCACTTGAAGGATGGGAGAGAGTCACCTCCAGAGCTGCTGAGCTCTTCCCCATTCAGCTCCACATAAGTGTTTTTCTGTTTCTCTTTCCTCCTTTTCCCCTCAGCAGGAACTGCAGCCCCCGAGTGAGTGTTCAGCTGCACACGACTCAATCCTCAATGGGTTCATTTTCAATTTGCTCACTCAAAGGTTGTTATTATACTCTGACCTACAAATTAGAACTTCCTGTTAATACCCCATCATTTCTCCTGCTCCCCCTTTGAGCTCCGTAAAAAGGCTGCCTATATTTACTTAACACACATCTGTGTGCCATTATCCTGTGTGTGTGCGCACACGTAGCTGCACACATGAATTGACACGCACAACATGTGCTGACATTAAAACGAGTCCTTTTAATCTACTTCATCAGCTCTACAAAAACTATTTAAAGCTTTGTCAACTTTGATACAAATTGCATGTGATTCAAAGTGCGTGTGTTACAACATTAATAAAAAAGACGGCTGCTGACTAATTTACTGCAATGGCAGCCTGCCTTAAACAACCTAATCAATCATTTCAACTGTGTTCGCTATGTTTCAGCAGCCATGTAAATCACAGCGGCAGCGAGTGGACCCTTAACAGTTAAATTCCTTTTTCTGCTGTAATGTCACCGCCAGTATAAAGGCTGCACCCTCAAGAGCTCAGTTTATTTTGGGATCAGCTGACACAGTTTAGATTTGATGGAGTAACAGTATCTAAAGACAGAGCAGAAACTGTGCATCTGGATTCATGAGAAACTTCTGTTTGTAACTCGTTTATCCATCCATCCTTTTTCTTCCGCTTATCCGAATCAGGGTGGCAGGGTGGGGTGGGGGTATCCCCGCCGCCATGAAGCGAGTCGTCCTTTTTGCTTCTTCTTGCAGCTTGTGAATAAAAGTTCTTGCACAACCAGTTTAACAACCTTTTATATATTTTACATTACAGCTGTCCTTTGGTTTGCATATATTTGTAACTGTTATTGATAAGCACACATGGATACATGCAAACCTGAACAAAACGTCGGATCATTAGCAAGAAAGCAAAAGTCGCTATTTATTTATACTATACTGAACAGTGCAGTAGATATTTAAATCTATTCTCACTGCTCTATAATCAGCATGAAAGCACCAAATAAACTGAACCCCAAATTATTTTTAGTCTGTTATATACATTGAAAATTACCTACAAAATGACCTTTATCAGATAAAAACATAGGCAGTGCTTCCACTGTAATAATCTCTACTAATAATTGACTTTGGAAATCTTTTATCTTTTTATTCGGCTTTTTAATGAAGCTTGGAATATTCTCAGTGAAATAAACTGTCAGAGTGTATGCATATAGTTTATGCATCTTATGATATAAGATCCTTTGATATAAAATTTTTGACAAGTTAAAAAATTAAAAATCGAGGACTATATAAATGAATTGAACATTTTGACAGAGTCTGGGGAGTCTAATATTAATGCTGGTTAGTAATCAGCCTGTGATCACCTTTCAAAGTTCAGTGTAGCTGCTTTTCAACTGCAGGAACTGAATGAACCCGGAGAACGAACAGGAAGAGCTTCTCTTTTGCTCGGCTTTGTATTCATAAACTTGGAAGGACCGGGGTCATTATTAAAGAGAGATATATTAGTGAAGAGATATCATTTTCATATAATAGACTCTCAGTTACAAATGGTTTAAAAGTCCTCATCTACGTACTGCACATAGAAAAGTGAAATAACAGTTACTGCAATGTTTCTGGTTTCTTATAGTCAAGATGAGGTGAGACAGTTTTCCAGATCAGCCTTACAACCTTACAGGACTTCACCGTCTCAATCTAAAAACACCTGGAATATAATTTAGCATCAGCTCCTAAAAGGTACCAAACTGTAGCTCCTGAAAAAAGTCCACTTTTAGGTGTCTGTGTTGCAAAACACCTACATCACAATAAATCATGCTTTTTGTTACATACTTCCCATTTTACAGTACATGCACTTTGTGTCCTCACTGAGACTGGCAGTTACAGCCCGACTGGAAACGGAGCACCCGCTTTCCTGAACACTGCAGTCATTAAAGGCTACAGGTCGTCTGATCAGAGTACAGCCGACTGGCAGGCTGGATGACCTACGTTCTGACCCCGGTAACTGCTTCACGTCATCTCATTAATGCCTGCTTATGATATGAGAAATGATGAGTGGAAGTACAGCAGCTGAGATTTGATGCTGCATTCAGTGAGACAGAGAATCCATAAGCAGAGAGGGAAATGAAAGGACAGAGACAGAACAAAGAATGGACTGAAAGCTCAACAATCACAGATCTACACCTCTCATTCTCTCTGAGAGAAAATTAAATATTGATCAATCCAGGCAGTGTAAGACAATGGAGAGAGGAGAGGCAGAGCAGACAGAGTGGGGATATAAATATATACATAAACTCAGGGGAGGAGAACAGGTAAAACAGAAAAATTAGATTTAACTTTTACTATCCTTTTATCTTTATTCTGATTGCTAAAAGTGGCAGGGGGGCTGAAACGCCTGCAAGTCACACAAAGGCTTTATGAAGCTTCACGTCAGGGGTGATAAACATGCCAATGATGTCGAAGTGGGTCTGCAAGGGAAGATTAACTCTCCTCCAATCTGCATTAAACCACTCAAAAAAGCCCCCAAAACAAACACTGACTTTTTGGATTGTTTTCTCCCGGTGTTCCCGCACTTGGGTTACGTGGAGAAACGGCATGATGAGGATCCCTGTGGGGACCGTGCTGCGTTCCTCCTTCAGCTGAGGCAATAAATTCTCAGGCAGCTAACACAGACAATTAAAAGCTTACCCTCTACAACGAGTTCATGACCTCTGACTTTCTGCCAGTGAAACGCTGATTATGACTAAGCACGGTTATTTAGGATCACTAATAAATGTTCCAGGAAGAGATTAGAAATATTTCTAAATGACTGTTTCAATTTGCATATGAATGATTTCTCCAAAAAAGTATTAAAAAGTGTAAAAATAAAGATTTAAGCCGAGGATGGCATCATGACACACTGCAATCATACCAACATCCCAGTATCTGTGTACCCGAAGGAAAAAATGGCTACTAAAAGGTAAAGAGAAAGTTAGAGGGTTTTTTTTTTTTAAATAATTCTTCAAATATTCAATTAAATCACTCAATTTTAACATTGTTGATTTGATTCATCAGCTTCCCGTTTCACTTTCCCATCTATGTGCCAAGTCCAGATTCAGCCTGCATCTCCACAAGTGAACTTCTGCTCACCTCATCCTCAAGTGTTTGATAAAAGCCACCACAATTATCATGAACTAGTGTTTTGGTAGGCCACAGCAGCGAGGGAAACTGTTTAGAGTGCCTGAATGTTTAAATTAAAACTTTGAGAGGAAGACGAAACAGTAGATTGCTCTATCAGTGTTTCGTCCCCCTCACTGGAGACCCAGTCTGCCAAATACTCTGATCACAAACCAAGATCAACCCTTCCCCCTGAATTCAATCAACACTTGCTGAAACAGGTCATATCTACCTCATCTGGGCTGGAGGCTTGGTACGTGCGGTTGTCATCGCTGAAGTCCTGGTCAGCTTCTGCAGATTCAGTCTCCCCGTTTACTCCGACGTGCGACTCGTACACCGGTGTGACGTTGTGGCACAGGGCGATGGCCTTCACAGCCTCGTGGATGCGGCTGCTGACGCTCTTACGAACTTTCGGGCCTGATGTCTGGGTCTTCCACGATGGTGCGGCATCGCCGGCGCTGCCACTGGATGGCTGGGAAGTTCCCTGAAACGCCGACAAACAGTCTAAGCATTGGTTTCTGTAAATGTTCGGAGACTTGCTTCCACCAGCCACTCAACTGGCAACAGTTTCTGTCCAGACTTGAATTAAATACATAGTGAATTTTGAAGAAATTAGTAAACCTGGATTCAAGATTAGTGTCCATCTCTTGTGTCCGTGTGTTTTGGCACTGAAGAATAAGCAGCCAGAACAGTGTTTTTACAGATCAGTGAAATGAACCTTTGAGCATTTTTTAAATCCTTTTAAACATTCGTGTGAAGTTTTGTAACATTTCTGTGACTTCTTGGCTAAAAATGTGTTAGATGAGGTACCAGTGACCTTGACCTTTGACCACTAAAATGTAATCGGTACATCCTTAAGTCTAAGTGGACATTTGTGCCAAGAAGAAACTCCCTCAAGAGATATCAAATTCACGAGAACAGGTTGGACATGAGGTCACACCAATCCTGATGTTTGACCCTGAAATTCGAATCAGTTCTTCCTCAAGTCCAAGAAATTCCCTCAAATCCCTCTCGGCCAGTCACGGACACACAAAAACAAAAAGATTATTAGTGACTGATGTGAGCGAAAATTGAAGTGAACATTTTTTAAATTAGCATTTATTGATGACCAAACACCAGTATTAAAACAATAATCTAATCCAATAAAAGAGAGTTAACCCCAAATACAGGATAAATAATTTATTACACAATTCAAATATCTGGGACTTTCCAGTTATTTTCCAACTACTGCAAATACTGTAGCAGAAAACCAGATTTTATCAATCTGACACCCCTTTTCATGCTAGAGGAGGGAGAGCACTGCGTCATAATCTCTAATCATGTTATTTCTGGTTTGAGGGCCTTTTCACTTTGCTCCGATTTGACAGCAACCATCAGTTTAAGTGTGGTGACTTCTGAGCACAACAACAGTCCACAGAGCCAGCTGTAGATGCATTAGACTGTGTCCAGCTGTGCAGAGAAAGGGGCTGACAGTAAGGACACAAACTTCATGTAAAGTGACTCAAAGATGTGCAGGGAGAGATCACCAAGTCATTTTGTCAGAGACGTACATGAAGGATTTTCCTGCTTTGTTTACATAGTGTCATAACTTGTATGCGAGTTAAGTTTCAAATAAAACCTTTATGAGGGCTTTTTCAGACTTTTTAAATAATCATTTTCAAATTTAACACATCACTGTAACATTATAATAGAGAAAAAATACAGTATAGCACAAATGAGAGGCACTGCTGCTCTGTGCTGCTTCAGTGGTTCTGCGCTAAAAAGACAAGTCATTTTTCATCAGCTGAGATTAGACATAAGGGTGCGGGGCAGATGGTCTCAGCCTCAGCCAGCTGTTTGGAGCTGGCTGAGAGTGAACAATATCATTCTGTCAAGACTGCAGCCAGATCTGAGCCACCCAGTGAGGAAAACACTTGCTTACAGTACGGGGAGTCTCTCAGGGACGCCGCATGATGAATGGACAATATGGGCTTCTTTCCTGGAAAACTTACTCTTAGCTCAATATAAAAATTGTTTAAACGGATCCACAGAGAGAGGCGGGAATAAACGGGAAAACACTGAGTGAAATATGGTACAAATTTCAATTGGATCTGCTCCAGTACTGGGCACAAATTTTTAAAAAAATTAAAAATCAAGTAAACTGTGTAACCAATTATGTGCAGTTTTATACATCTGAAAATCTAATGGAGTTCAGTGGGAACCCCTCCCTGTAAACACGAGCATGTCAAACTGAAACTCAAACTGGTTAAAAAGTGGGATCATCTGTTTTCTTTAAGATTGTTTTTATACACAAATGCTTCAGAGCTACTAATGTTCACAAACTTTGGTTGCACTTGCGTGCTTAAGCCTCTTTTTTAGGCTCTTTCACCTCTCACCTGAAAGGCGTCTCAGGTTCTAAAAGCTGCCTTTAACTCAAGCGCTTAAAACTAGCAGGACCTGGATGAGTGAGAACATGCAGACAAACACACGTCATGAAGGTTGCTCACCTGTGCATATGACTGGACTATATGACTTTGAATCTCATCCATGGTGTCTGTGCCGTAGGATACCGTTCCCAGGTGGAGCCGCTTGAATATCATTTCATTTTGTGTCAGAGTGCCTGCAGTTCAGAAGATGATTACATTACAAAACATACAGAAAATCCACCTATATAGCACCAACAGTGTATAATATTGATACAGATTATTATGCCCACTAATTTGAACAAAAACTCATAACATAAATAACACTTGAGGTATAAATTCCTAAGCTTGGTTATTTTTGGTCACAAGTGATTAAATTCTCCCTGAGAGAAACTGAGCAACTTCTAATGTGGCATCTCTGAACTGCAGCTTCTCGTTGTATCATCTTACATATACACAGATACCCATCAAGCTACAATAGTATCAGATGCCTTATTTATTGTGCAAGCTCCAGTGGCTTCCCAAAATTAAAAGCTAAAAATGTCCTTGCAAGCACTTCCCTTCAAGGTTGCCTCCTTATGCTCCCAGTCACCCTGCAAGATGTGCATCACAACCTAGATGTCTATTTCTGACTCCTTGCAGGTGCAAGAGACAGTACATACCTAAAATTTGCGCTGGAAGCGAGGATTAATATTTGTTTCCACCCAACTTTCATGTTGAGGACCACAGTAGTGGTTAATGAGGGTCTACAGCCCAGAGAACAATCAGAGGAGTTTGCAGCATCAGGTTTGCAGCAGGAGAATACTATGTTTTCTTTTTCCCTCTTTTCTAAATTCATGGGGTTACCCACTGAATTAGATCCTTAATTCATGGTGCAGGAAACCTGTGATACCTGCCAGACTTTGCTCCTGTGCTCTTTTGCAAAATGAAATTCAGGTCTCCATTTGAGGAGATTCACCATGCATTACTAACTGAAGAGGACCTGGAGGGAGTAATCCAGTGGTAGCAGGAGTGTATGCTGGACATGAAGACAACCTCAAAGGGCATAGCAACTGTTAATAGGTCACTTTTTTTGCTTTTTACAGTGAAATCAAGGAAATTTTTGTTTGTGTTTTTTTGGTGTGTGTGTGTGTGTGTGTGTGTGTGTGTGTGCGTGTGTGCTCTCCAAGACATTAAAATAAATCTAAAACTTCAGCTCTGGAAACAAGGAGCTGCCAACGTGTATTTGTATTACAAATATTAGCTGTTTATGATCACTCAGGGATATAAACACATTAATAGTTTGTTTATTACAACACCATACACAAGAGCAAAAATAAGATATTCAAAGCTAACACACACACAGACAGCACAGGACGGCTTTCAATGCATCATGGGACCTGCAGGGTGGTGCGTTTGCCTTCTCACTGACCTAATCTCATTACCAATATGGACTGCACGTCCCCTCTAACTAACAGACAAGACACGACACTGCATACAAAAAGACTGAGTGAATGTTCAGACACTGAAAGAAAAAAAAATCCTTGAAAATGGGGGCAATGGCCTTGTTTAATGGATGCTGGTTGCCAGAATGTGTACTGATAGAGCGTAAAGCTGATTAGAGGGCATCTAACTTCCAAAAACATTAGAGCCACAGAGTTAACCAGTTCTAATGGATTGATTGTTTCTTCTTTTTTCCATGTGCTTTAACTACCAACCTGGATAAATAGGCTCTAAATCTAATCTATTCCTACCTAGATCAGTGGGGGAAGACAAAGAAGCATATTAGGACCCCAGCAGGAGTTTATCACTCTGACACACCATCTAGAATTAGAAAAGAGCAGCCATTTGTTTATTAGCGAATCGCGCCATGATAGTGGAATAAGGGAACTTTAGGAAGCCTGAGAGGCAGTCCTCAGTTTTCTCCTTTAAAACTCAATGCTGACGGTCTGAAATACTTCAGCTATCATCAGATGTGCTTAATTCATAAGAGAAATATTAATGTGGCTACATTAAAGACTTCATGTGATGACTCTCTGGTTTTAAATCGCACCAAGTAACCAGGTAACATCAGTTTCTACTCGCTAAGTAGGTTTCTTGTCCATCTCAAAATGTTATAAAACATTAAAAACCTATAAAAGCTACAATACACACACACACACACACACACACGGATCTTTCACATATCTCATGGTATGATGAGGTTAACTTCCACAGAGTCTGTCATTAGAAGATGCACAGCCTCCATTTGCATGCAAATCAGTCGTCCTCTTTAAATGAATAATTGTATTCAAACTGTGACTTCCATTAAAATCTTAAGCACTACCTGTCTTGTCTGTCAGCAGATAGACAAGCCGGCCCAGTTCTTCAGGAATAGTGCTCGTCCTCACAACGGTGCCAGGGATGTTTTCGTCTTTCATTATCATCCAGCCGTAGGCCGACTTCCCCATGTCCAGGTTTACACGTAAACTACGCAAAAGATAAAGTGACTGTAATCCACCACCAATTAAACAAAAAAGCATTCAAAAACAAAAGAAGTGTGAGGAAGGAGGCACAAAAAAAAGGAGCAGATTTGGAGCTTTGGTGTCTTTTAGTCCCATCAGTCACTGTAAGGTCATTTTTTTTTTAATGCACTCAATAATCGTGTGTCAGCCGTACGTTTCAGCAAACCTTCACTGAAATACAAAGATCTTTAATTCAAAAATCAAAATCAGTTTAACCCTGAATGCAAGAAGACAAACTAAAATTTGTACTGAACATATTAAAATGTACATAAAGGTCAAATGTAAAAGCACATTTTTCTCTAAGTTTTATTATGTAACTATTTTGGCAAAAACATCTACACCTGCCAATGTGGGAGGACCGTCTTAGAAGGTTTTTTTTGGCCTTTTTACGGCTTTATTCAACAGGTTTTTTTTGTTTGTCTTTTTAGCAGTGGAGGGAGACAGGAAAGCAGGAGGAAAAACGCGGAAGTCACACGGCAAATGGCGACAGGTCAGGACTCAAACCTGCGCCGACCGCGCTGCCATGCAGCATATATGGTCGACTGCTCACACCGAACCACCCTGGTGTCCCTGTCTTAGAAGGTTCACCTGCGTTTGGGACATCGGTTTCAAAGATGGCAGAAGTAGATTTTTTTTTAACCATGTGTTCCTGACAGAAAGAACTACACTTATTTGGATGTGATCACAAAATATCTGACGAAAAACCTTTTAATACAATGATGCGGTACCTGATGGGGATGATGTAGGAGAAAAGCACCACAAATCGGCAGAGATTGCGGTACCAAGGACCCACAAACCCTTGCAGCGCTACCATCACCACAGAGAGAACCACCTGGGCCAGGAACAGGGCTTTGGTGAGCCGGTTCAGCTCCAGGTCCAGCAGACCGACCTTTGGGGGAAAAATATCAAACAGATGGAAAAATAATTTTTTGGTTAGAGAGTAAAATCTGATGAAGTTTAGCATTCACTGAGTAACACATTTTCAATAAACGTAAAATTAAAGGTACAGACAGAGTCTGACTGAGGAAGACTAAACATCTTATTCCTTTTCTGACAACTTCTAAAAAGAGAATGAAAAAACAAAGCCAATCAAAGAGCTGCAGGTTTTTAACAGGCAAACTGTATATAAATAAGTTTATGCTAAACTTCAAAATGCATTATCGTCGTGCTGAAGTATTGTCTTTCAGTGCAACAAACAGAAGGTCAAAAGGCCTCAAAAACAGAAAAAGTTCCCATATTGAGATCCCGCTCAAGAAAAAAGACAAAAAAGGGGGTCAGAATTGTCTTTTATTTTTCGAGTGTATCTCCCAGCCAATGAAGCATGTGGGAAAAAGATGTCAAATAAAGAAGCGCCCTTCCCCTTTCTGGCAGTGCTCACAGCAAAGCCCTGTACACAGAGGGCTTTCATCTGACGCACCACGCTTACAAAAACAGCAGAACATAACATCTCTCCTTCTCTCAAATAAAGGAACTGCTCTGAAAAGGAGGGGAGGGGGCAGGCATATATAAAAAGCAGCAAAATTCCTCCACTGCCTAAACCCCCACCAAAACCATTCCCCTGAGGACTGGGAGAGCTGGGAGACCAGTGTGACTGATTTATCAGTTGGTGCTTAACTCCCAGTAGCAAGGGAAGGGGTAAGGGGTCCGAGTGAGCGGGTGGGCATCTCCCCACCCCGGTGCCTCACTACATGGTTCATGGTTGAGCTATTGAGAAAAATAGCGGGTTTGGTTGGATTAAAATGAAGAAAAATTAAGACAGAGAGCACAGTGCATGCCTGAAAAGCAAAGGATCGCCTTCTGCTCGAACAATGGCCAGTCTAAATTTTCCAAGCCTTGCCGGGGATCAGATGAAGTCATTATTCATTCAGTCAAGGGGGGAAAAAGGACTCAATTACCTCAACCTAAAGATGCTATCAATGAATAAAAGTGCATATTTTACTCCATTCATCTCCAAGCCATTAAAACTGAAAGGAATGATTCGATCTGCCTGTGTGGCTTGTATTTTAGCATGTGTGTGAAATCTGATGAAGGAGTGCAGACGCAGGACATGAATATTCATTAAATTAAAACCAAAGAATTCAGTCTTAGTGAATTGTTAGAGCTCGGAAATCTGGCAACGAAGAAAGTGAAGAAAAATAAAATTGATCTTTGAGAGGTTAGCGAACAAGTTCAGAGCAGCTCGGTCTGAGAGACACGTGAAGAGAGCAGAGTACTGGAACTTGGATATAAACTTCAAACAATCTTTATTGAGAAGCGGCTTCTTGTCAAATGACAACATTCTGCCTCTTTCCTCAGACAGCGGTCTGTAACTACACTGCAACAAGGCGCGAACGTACGCCTGACGTCCTGTCAGATTGATCAGGCGCAGGCGTCGCCCCGGCCGGTGTCACAACAGATTATATGAGACCAAAACGTTCTTGCGACTTCAGCCGCACTGTATCGACTTTCGCCCCCAATCTCCAGTCTCCATATTGGCACTTCTGACATCATCTCCTTGAAATATTGAATTCCTCTCAGCTGTCGAGCTTACACAAAACAGCGGCCTGCCGTTCGACCGGCCACATCAGCGTTCTAAATAAAAGGCACTGGTGTCAGAACGGTGCTGCAGCAGGACGGGGTTATGTTGCGCCACGGAGAGCTTTAGTAGGTGACAGCTGTAAGTGACAACTTTGTGTGTTAAAGTCATTGAATGGTAGATACACTGTAGCTGGGAAAAAAAAACCAAAAAAAAAAAACACAAAACCAACAACTCCTGTTTATCGCAGCCTCTATCAGATGACCTGCGTCTGTCTGAGCCAAACATCTTCAAGGTAAAATCTTATATTTAGCATAAAATTTTCACTAATCACTTCAATCTGGGGACAAAACGCTCGATGGGGATTCTGTGGGATTAACGTTCTGTTGAAAATGTCATTTAAATCCTCAGTTAGTTAATTTCCCTTTTGGTTAATTAGCAAGTGGTACTGACCTTTTGCATTGACAGGCACAACTTTATCTAGAAAGTCAAGGTTAAAAAACCACCTTGCCGTAGTGATTGATTAGTGATCAGAGGTGAGGGGGATAAGAGATGGCATGAAGGGAAATTGGGATAGATGTCACTTTGTTGGTGCTTTTCTCACCGTAGCTTTTACACACAAAAAATTTAATGTTTACGTTGGAAAGGCCTCACAAACCTGCACTTTGTGAGCTGAACAAAAATCTGTAGAGGATATTTTTACAAAATTGTTTCATGTTGTCCAAAAATCTGCTCTCAGAAAGACCATTTAGTGCTGTCAGCAATGTGATTTAAATACAGTCAAAATGAATCTTCATCCAGCATTTAAATTTATGACTGTTTCTCCTGCTGCTTCTCTTATTTTTAGTAAGGAAAATAAACCAAAGGGGAAACAGGAGGGTGCTTATGCAAGTTTCAGACATTTTTAACACCAATCAGTTAATTACAAATATTTATAGTAGATTATTTCACATTGGATTAGATTCAATTTATTCTCATTGCATGTGTCACAAGTGCAATGCAACAAAATGCAGATCACATCTAACCAGATGTGCTTAACAGTGAAAAAAAAAAAAGGATCACGTGATAGCTGATTTCTATAGGAAACTAGAAAAAGAAAAAAAACACCTTCAGGTTAAAAGCATCTGTGAATAAAAACTTTCCAACAAATCAGAGAACTTCTGCAAAACTATAAAAAAAAACCAAACAAAAGCAGCCTTCACCTTGTTCTTGGCGTAGGACGTGTTCAGTACGCTTCTGGTCTCTTTGCCCGTGTAGATCACCACCCCTATCACCGTGCCTGCCAAAGATAGAGACAAGGAAAGTAATGCTACTCATTAACTGAACCGCACCCCCGCCATCTCACGCACGCGCGCAACACACACAAATATGCATGCGCACACTCATCTTGGTCAAGTAAGATGAACTGCATGAGCGGAAACACAATAAGGCTGAGCTGAGGCAGTTTGGCCTCATTGCCACTCAAGCCAACAGACAGGAGTTTAATACGCTCAGACACTCGGGGCCTTCAGCCACCCTATGGAAGCTCATAAAACCTGATCAATACTCTGCCATCTTTATTTGCCAATTCATTACAGCAGCCTTATTAAAAAGGATTAATGAGTCATTAATATTAAATGAGCTTAATGGCAGAGCAAAGACACCAATAAACCTAAATGCAGCCCCTGAAATCCCCAAACTATAAAAAATGGCAAGTTAAAAATGGTTAAAAAAACAAAACAAGGAAAGTAAAGTGCAGGCACAGAGGAAGAGAAGAGAGGCCGGCGGTTACAGGATCACAGGAGAAAGGTGATGAATTGCCCCTCTTGACTTTTAACTCCAGAAATATTGAGCGGTGTGACAAATGGTGTGTGTGTGGCTCAGCATGCAGAGGGGCTTCAATTTGAATATGCGAACAACTAATTCTCTTGTCACAGCTGGACTGGGGCCCATAACGGAGTGAATACAGGGGGATCTGGGCCAGATCGAGTGCCCTGAAAGCCGCTGTAGAGGAGAGAAGTGCCTGTCAGGAAGAGTCTTGTGAGGGACAATGACATTTCCAAAGTATGGATGATGTAATGGGTCTAAGTCAGGCGTTCTGTGCCACTGTGTATATTTGCTCTTCTGGTCAAGGTCAGGCCAGAGGGGAGAGCAACACCACAAATCAATGGTGTGGCCATCACCGGGAGCATCACAAACACTCTCAACTGACACAACCGTTTCTGCCGGGAATGGCTCAGCTGACGTGAGGGAGGATCAGCTCCACTGTGGCTTTTCTTAAGCAAATACCTCAAATCAAACCGATTCCTCGAGGTTTAACGCCACGAATCTGTGTGAATTTAGTGTGAGCAACAAATGCATATTAGAAAATGTGAGTCAGTGCATGTTTCCAACAACATTTACACAAATATGCATCGGGTTATCCTGTTGTGTGCCGTTATAGCAGGTGGAAGAGGGTGAAATTAAACAAGCCTTGATTTCTAAAAATCATATAAAAAATAAAATAGTTTTCAGTTACTTACCAGATGCAACCACAGTGCTGGCCCACAGAGTGTTTTCAATGCTTAGACTCTCGTGAATCTGTGGGTCAGCGTCTTCCTGTAAATAAAGAAATTGGGATTATTGCTAAACTAACTGCTGGACAGATTAAATCTTAGATATTACTAACGCAAACTTAATGTATTTTTGTTTCTTCCTTTTATGACACATGATTGTACAGGAGGAAAAAAAAAAATCCTCAGAAACAAAAAAATTAAACCAAAAAGAAGCTTCCAGCTTAAGAGAAATACCTCAACACAGTGAGTTTATGCCTCCAATTAGCCACCTTCTAATTAGTATTTCTCAGTGTGGCCCTCAGGCAAACAATGAAAACAGCAGCACCGGGAAGAGATGAGGTTCACTCCAGTGAATTTAATAGTAAAAATTTGTTGCAGTTAAACATTTTATTCTCTACAAAAATGACAAAAAAATATATTTTTTTTTAGCTTTTATTTTCGTGACTGAATTCTCGAGGGGCTCACGCACCATTAATTATTTTTAAAAACTGAATTCAACTGAATCCTATAGGTGGTTGTAAATAGTATTTTCAATTCAATTCGATTTTATTCATATAGTGCCAAAACACAACAAACAGCTGCCTCGAGGTGCTTATTTTTAGACTAATCTTAGTCTTTTACCTATTATTTGATAACCATTACTTAATAAAATCACTACAAAATAATTACCTCCCCATTTTAGTCATAGATTTACTGAAAGACCTTTACAAGAGAAAAAAAAAAAAAGAAAAGCTGACAGACCCCAGCTCAGACTGTGTAAAGCTGGACCAGGAGAGCTGCACCATTAATTTTCACAAGCACCTTGCACAGTTGTGCAGACTGCAGCAGTCCTCTTACGTACACTAGATTTGGCATGGCGATAGAGGCTCCTTTTAAAAAACAGTATAGAGTGTGCAAGTAGATGAGATTTTAGCGATAAATAAGCCCCTGGAGAGCCTCTTGTTTCAGCCTCCCCGTTTCACCCCTCTCTCTTAAATAAAGACAAATGCTGAAAATGGCTTGAGTCAGGAGTGCAGAGTCAAGGCTCCAGTTTCGGCTCAAATTGCTTGCCCGATATGATAATTATGATACCTAAGCACCCGCATCCTGTCAATCCACTCAAACATGGGAAGAGGTGCATGAAAAATAAATGGCAGTTTGCAGAATGCTTGACCGCTCTGACATTGGCATCACAGTACGGTGTTCATAACTGCAGAGGGTCCCAATAAAGACCACAGAAACAAAGCCACCATATCCGTCTCAAGAAAAAAAAAAAAAGAAAAAAGAAACTCTCATAAATAGGTAAGTTCATTTGCTGCGGATCTGTGGGAACCCATTTTTTTTTCCCATCCTGCTCAGACTAAAAGCACACGCTATGCAAAGGAAGGCCGTGGAGGATGAATGAGCGCAGGAAGTGCTCGCTCACTAAGCCTGGTGTGTGGCCAAGAGTGAAGACGGACCACAAAGCCCCCCTTTGTACTGGAGCTCTCCTCTCTGTGGGGGCTGCGCTAATCTGCTATTAATAAAAAAAAAAAAAAAAAAAAAAAAAAAAAAGGGGGGGGGGGGGGGGGGGGGGGGGGGGAGAGAGAAGGAAAAAAAAAAAAAAAAAAAAAACATCACTGAGCAACAACCAAGACGGGACGGACAGAGCTGGAGCTGCGAGAACCTGCCTGTGATGTAAGAGGCATGCCTACTGGAGATAACAGGCCCAGATGGACACACAAGCCCCTATTGTTGTCATCTGTCAACACACTGCAGTGATACACATCTTCTATGTCAATCCACTTTCTATAGAAAAATCTGCATGTCTTTAAGATTTGTTTTACAGGTTATAAATATGTCAACGAGATACTATACCCTCGTGAAATTCCCCTCAAAACTGTGGATGTCCAGCTGAGGCTTCTGGGCGTAGACGTAGGCGCTGATGGAGAAGAGATCCTGAGACAAAAAAAAAAAGACATCACAGAGGTGTCACTTAATTAGTCTGAAACTGAGACCCAGCCTCGTTTAAGGAGGTTATGTGAGTGAGCGATTCCTTTGAAAACTCCAAATGGAAAAGAGCCCAGCTGGGATAAAACTGTGTTAATGTTTCGGTATTTTACAGTTTCCCTCGTTAGTCAGCAGCTCAAACGAAACGCCTTATTCTGAAGACGTGCATCTTTGAAAACAAGCTGCAAAAATACATTTTTATTTTGAAAAGATTCCTACAGCTGAAAATGGGATATTTGAGCAAATACTGCCAAAAATATTGTTGCATTGTGTTAAGAAGGAGAGTCAGTTTATATTTGATGTACGACTGATTGTTTACCACATTATAGCAGAGTATAACAAATTGTTATAGAGGGAAATACTTCAAGTGGTGTGTTTTTTAGCTCTGTGGCTCAAAGGAATAAGACAGCTTTTGCTACACAAGCAAAACTTTTAGTAAGACTCTTCTTTTGTGACACAAACGCATCCATCCAGGGTACTAAGATAACAGGACCACCATAAATGTAGGGTCTGGCTTATTAACAAAAAGGAAACAACCTCAGGAAGTCACAACAATAAACACTAAATCACGAGCCTTCAATCATCCGTTTCTCTCAGTCACCCTGACAAATAAGCCTGCAGCCTAAGGCCTGTCAAGCATCCAATACCAGCCTTCCCCCCTCTTAGTGGAACAAAAATTGATTGTAAATATTAAATTATTCAGGCAGGAACGCATGCATGGAGCCTCTGCAACGGCCAGGCAGCCCTGAGTCGAGCTTAGATAGTGTTCTCCTGGTGAGAACACGGGCAGAGCGCTTAAAGAGGAGCAGGGGAGATTATTTTACTGAACCCCCAGCGGAGAGTTATGTTGCTCCAGCATTTTAGAGACAAACGCACAGACTCAGTGCAGCGCTGTGTGTGAGTGAACATGTGTGACCCCGATGAAGGCCACAAGCTTAAAGTTGTTGGTTTAACAATAAAAATAATTTATACCAGAAGTGTTACTGGAGTCGTGACCTTTTTGAACGTATATACTTAAACTGTAATTCTTAGTAGATGAGAGGACATTAAAACCTACAACTAATAATCTGCGATCATGTGTGTCGTATGCATTTCTTGTTGTGACGGTGCAACAAACCGATTTACTTTAACTCCTAATAATCTTTCAATGTAATACAAAAGCAAAGCATGTTAACAAGGCGAAAACTGGCTCCACCAATGACCCTCGCTATCATCCAGTGTCTTGAAACCTAATCCAGAAGCAGAGGCTCAATCATCAAATGACTCGCTGAAACTTTAATTCTCTGATCACATTAAGTGGCAACAAAAAAAACCCCTCAAATCTGAAGTGTTGGGTATCATCTCCAGTTAAAGGAAGCTGCTGTCAGGTTCAGACTGTTCCTGCTGTCTGTCATCAGTGATTAGGTTTCCATCACAGCACAGACATTCGATGAGCAGTGCCGTTAGTGATAACTCAACACTCATTCACAGACACTTTGTTACCAGAGATTCACCAACGTATCCATACCCCAACTGCTGGCAGTCGCTGCGTGCAGCCAACAGTAACTTTCAGTTTCCAGTCTGTTTCTCCATCGAGCTGATCTGTTCTGATGAAACAGGCACCTGGAAAAAAAAGAATTGGATAAGCAGAAGAAATGGATGGTTAGAAAACACACACACACACACACACACACACACACACACACACACACACACACACACACACACAAAGACTGCTGAGTTGTGGTGACTGCACACTTTGTAGCCATTCTTAAGTGTTTATGACTTTCCAAATAAATTCATTCTGACTCCAAGACAGCTTTTTTAAAAATCACAATTTTACATGTTTAACACATATTTCTATGTAATTATCTATTAGCAGTAGAATTTTTTTCTATTTTATTTTATATTTTCTAAAAATATTTGTATATTTTTTAGAAACAGACTAAAGCTTAGAGGTAGATCCTGCAGGTTAATCAATTAATGGCCAAAAACATGAGGCTGCTTTGACCTGATGAAACATTTAAATAAATTAAAAAAAAAAGATTAATTATGCTTCCACATTATAATGTACTGAAAAACTTAAACATGTTCACAGCATATATAAATCGTCTTAACCTAATAAATCAAACATTAATACAGAGCCTGTAGCACAACGGGAAGCATCTGTGGCTGCTGTGAACACCGCAAGGCCTGATAAAAATTGAGCAGTGGTGACCTGTATTGATCTGAGGCAATATTACATATGAAACTGATGGATGAGAGCAACTATCTGGCAGAGAGGGTAAAAGGGCAACTATAAACCTTCCCCGGAGGGTTAAGTATGATGGAAAACATTAACACAAGTAGGATGATTCATGCTTTCCCTCTGCAGCGATGGCAGGTCAGCTTCTCACGTGACACCGCCGGGATGTGAGTGTGTGTATATGAGCACGTGAAAGACAAAATATATGAGCCCGTGTGGGAAAGAGAAAGATGCGTTTAATGTGTACGTGTGTGGGTGTGTGCGTTAGAGACAAAGACATCAACAACTTCCTGCCAAGCTTATTGACATATCAAAGATTGATGCAAATGATGTCCTCTGAACATTTCTCCAGGATGTCCCTCAGAAAAGAGCCAGAATCTGCTGCAGCTCATTGATTAAATGGAATTTGCATGGTCGGTCACTCGAACAAATCATATGAATCACAGGGTGACTTGATCGGTTGATGTCAAAGGACTGGAACTGTGGGGAAAAGTCACATTTCTCACCTAAAAGCATTTACCTCAGCTCGCTGAAGTGCCACAAGGCACACAAAGTTCAACTGTGAGGGATTCTGTGTGTGTGCGTGTTTTAACATACTGTTTTACTGTTGTCCAAGATATTTTTTATCACTTTAAAAAATGCTTTAAAATTCAGTTTTGCTGAGCATCAGCTACACACTGATACAGACAGACCTGCAGTTTGCCTGCTCACCGTTTTTCTCAGACGTCCGAAGGAATATCATGTCTGCAGGAATCCTTTGGTTCTAGGAAAAAAAGGAAAGTGTTAAAGGTGGTACAGTATATTATTGAGCGCTGTGACAAAGGCCCTTTGAATCTTCCTGAATAATTAATTATGGTCAATACCCTGACTGGAGGTTAAAGGAGAAACACTTTAAGTCAAGCTAATGCACAGCAGTGAAAATTTTAAAGTGGACCTACTATGACTTTCACTATTTTACTTCTGCCTGTCAAAGTAATCCCTGTGCTCATCCTCCAGCCCAAACACTCCGTTTCAGGCAGTTTTTTCTACTCTCAGCTCTGTTTGATGTTAGTGAGAGAGGATCTCTCTAAGAGTTTTCTCAGGCCTACAGCTCACACCCTCCTCCTGCTGAACAAGCCCTTTTGTTTGGGAATGGCAGCCAATCAGATGAAAGTTGTCTTAAAGCCGGAGCAGCATTAAAGTGAGAGAAGCTGCAAAGAAAAAGCTTGTCTCAGACAGAGCAGCTGCACCGAGGCCACGCTACACCAGTACAGCCCAAGAATAAAAACATGGAGCTGGAACCAACTATTGCAAACTGATCAAGGAATTTTTAGTATTGAAAATAAAAAAAAGTATTGAAAACTTTAAAACTGTAGTGTTTAAATCATATCCAGTTATCTGCTTGATAATATCTGCCGGTCTAAATTACAAAATTCTTCTGGCATTCTTTTATTTTTTTGAAAGTAGGGAGATTAGTGCTGAAGGCTTTCACAAAGACAAAAATATTACATATGCAAATAAAATGTTTTTGTTGTATTTTTTTACTTATTTATTTTACAAATGTCTTAATAGAAAAATGTGTTAAAATGATGCGTACTGAGAGTCAAATCCGCAGCTATCATACAAGCTACTTCCAGCTACTTCTTTACCACAAGGGGTCACCACAGTGGGCAGCTCCCCATGGTTTGGCAGACCTTTTCACCCTTCCTGATTCAACCCCAAAGGGGATTTGTGTCTCCAGCCAGAATCGAACCAGAGATCTTTCACTTGCCTAGCGAATGTGTTAACCACTGCACAAGTGGAGCAGCTATCATACAAGCAAATACACCCAATCTAATCCCTTTAAAATCCTTGTGTGGAAAGACATGTAGGAGGAAGTGACAGAAGAGATTTACCTTCTCAACGATGATCAGGTCTCCAACTTGTATGTCTGAGCTTTTCACTTGAATTTTACCTAAAGAAAAGGACAGACTGTGCTAAGAAAATTGTGAAAGACACCAGACTTCCATCCTGGAACACCTTCAAAATAAATTATGCCATGAAATAAAATGCAGATATTGATTTTTGGCCCATGAAAATGATGCTGACTCGTAAAACCCCGACCCACTTTTTGTTATTGCTCTTCTGTTTCTCTCTCTCACCTTCTAATTGATTGATTACCTCCAGCTTGATAATGTAATACCCTTCTGTTTTCAGAGGCACAGACAAAAACAATGACATAAAGGGTCACTCTCAATTATACCACCCCAATATCCACTACGACCCTTCTACTGCACTTTAATGCACAAATAGACATGTGCATGTGCACACGATGGCTGCGAAGTGTTACGACCTCAACAAAAGGTGCAGATCTTCGGTTTTGATAAATTTGGAGAGGAAAAAAAAAAATCAATGCAATTTCAGTGAGTGAAAATGACTTCTGCTGCAAGTGCAAATCCAGCAGAGAGCCATCTCTTAATTGCATGAAGAGAGCTTCACAATCACTGGAATAACAGTCATCATAATGTCAGCAAACAGAGGAACAAGGGGGAAGGTGGATGGGTGTCTCTCAGTCGTCTCACTAACCTCTCACTGTCAGCTTGCTGTAGAGTTGAGAGTTCATCTCTTTGTCCCGCTGACACCGTCTCACTTCATCCACAGCCTCCCGCACCATCGTGACAGCTAACACAAAACCCTGGGCAACAAAAGAAGTACTTTAAAAACTAGTTTCATCAAATAAACTATGCTGGCATACTTAAAATAGCAGGCAACTCGTGCAGTCAGTGGAAAAATGTAGGTTTATTCTCTTGTGGGAAAGCAATAGCACAACTTATTTGCCTTTACTGTCTCTCTGATGCTTCCAAATAACCTAATAGATCAAAAACAGTTCATTTCATTTCTGTGAAAAACAACTAAAAGTGCATTTACCAGAGGCGCCCAGTACGTGTATAAATATCCAATTTTCAGCGATGGCACAAACTGTGAACAGGCCACCACTAGAAAATAGAGATTGAGGAAGAACTTGAACTGCTGGTAGAGAACCTGAGAGGGGACAGAAGACAAAGATTCAGCGAGGTGAGCGAACATGTCAGCGAGGTGAGTCAAAGATGACGACAGCTGCAGACAAGATAAAAGAGGATGCAGCGGCAGAAACAAACCAGACGGGATGGGTTACTGTACACGTTCCAAGAGGAAACAAGATACATGTTAATGCTGTTAACTTTACATTAACCTAATGGAAACTCTGACACTTTGAGAACGTCTGTTTCAAATGGCAAGGGTGCAGATTTCACATGTAAGGACAACTAGGTACGATGTGAGCGCCCAAAGCTCTGAAGAATAATCCTACACCGCGTGACCAAAGCTGCAAATGAAGAAGGAAAACAGACGCACTCTGTTGATAAATCTGCACGAGTTTGACTCATTCAGATATCGTTTCAGCTCAGACTTTCTTATATTACACATGCCAAAGCAGCTCTTGTGACTTGCTCAAACCTCTTTGCTAATGGGCTATCCATCACAGCATTCCAGTCATCTAAGGTCAAATTTTGAATAATGTTTGCAATAATGAGAGTCCAGTATCTAGTCGCAGATTATCAGAGACAATGGGATCAATGCGTGACGCTCTACAGTTAATGAACCTCCTGACCTTTAGGGGAAAATGCATACGGCTAAACTCAATTCATGTGTATTTAATAATTCAAAGTGGAGGGAGAAAAACAGCCGTTTCGTTCACCGTCGTCCAGAATATCTACGTCTCTAATAGACAGTTGACATTTAATGGCCTCAGCTGAAAGCAGCCCTCTTAATCAAGGAACCATTTGCTTTTTAATAAGTAACTCTGATGGATCTTTAATGTTCCCTACAGAGTAAACCCTTAACTTAATGACAGAATAGTTAACAATGAGATCCAGTGAATGCTCCTGTGCATTACAGTGTGTTAATCAGTGAAAGAAGCAACTGAGTTCAGCTGAAAGGATGAATTGGTGCTGTAGAGACTACAAGGACTCGGAACGTGGACTCAATAAAAGGCAAAACTGTTGCATTACAAGCAAAGTTTGGGGTGTGAAATGTACATTCAGCTACTAAAGCAATCTGAAACAGACTACAAGTTGTGCGTGCGACTCACCCCAGGCACAAAGGTAATGATGTTGTATTTCTGGTTTTTGATGGTATTTTTGGGGTACTTCTCTTCACACTTCTCAGGGCAGCCGAGCCAAACCGTCCTGGCCTTCAGCTCCTTCTTCCTGCGACATATCCGGACCAGGCAGTCACAGCAGCTTAGAAAGGAAGCATACAATATGATTAAAAAAATATATTAAAACAACAAAACAATGCTACCTTCGTAGCTTTATTTCTTGGTTGTAAAAGTGGATTCTAGCCAAGGGGTCAGAATATCCCACAGAAGGTCACAAAGTAAAATTAACAGCTGATTAAAGGAATAGCAGCCTGAAAAGTGTGTGTGTGTGTAAAGTAATCAAAATAGCAACATAGCCAGCAACAAAAAAAACCTGGAAATAAACTCAGTGGTGATGCATGATTTGTCTGTGAATCTCTGCAGAGTTTGCACAACACCGTATCACAAATTAAGCAATACGTAGAAAAGTTGATTAAAGCAATTCCTTGACTTTATCTTCAGTTGCTTTCCGTGCTTAAACAGGTATCATGCAGTAACGCCACTAATAGAAGTACATACAGTATGTTAATCCACTGAGCTTTTGTAACTCAAGGTTTCTGAAGTAGAGCCAGCTTCTTTGTGGCAACAATGATGCGCACTGAATGAAATGAGCAAGTAGTGCAGTGGGAGAGCATGGTATGGCTGCAGTTAGTACATCAGAACAACCCTCTTTTCTCATTAAAAAAAAAGTATAATAATGAGCCAGCTGACTATAAATAATCACTGATTTCCAATTCATTTTCTGTTAACTTCGATGGGTTGTTTTGTGGGTGGACCTGAAATGGTGGCAGAAAGTGACATCCCCCACATATCTTTGTATGTCTTATGTCAAAAACTAGTCGATACAAAAGAAAAATTAAACAGATGTACAATTTTCATATTCAATTTTCTGTTCTCAGCAGTCTTCATTCACTCGTTTTCTGTTTTTCAGCAGCTACACTGACACAACCATGACGTCCACTCTAAACTGGTATATTTATTCTTATTCAGGTTCTCAGCTGTTAGATCATTTGTAGCCACCGAGCGCCACAGCTGTGTTCTGATGGGATTTATATTCCAGGTCTCATCAGCGTAAATTAGATGTTCAAGGCTGTTTTTGATCCACTTGTATAAAGAGGACCTTTGCTTTTAACACTATGAGTAATCTAAAAGGGTGAGTATTTGATCCTGGTGGGAAATCCATTGCTAAATCTGTTGAAGTCTGACAAGTTCAGAGCTGGATCATCTAATTGACCTCAAGATTCAAACATGTTGTATGTATATAATCAAACTGTATGAAACTTGTTGACATACATTAGCTTTGTTAGTTTTACCCAAGCAGCAACTTCTGGGGCTAAAAAGAAGCTAACATGGAAAAACTCCCACTGTGGAGGTTTAAAAAGCAGGTTTACATTCATGTACATTACATTGTGGCTCTACAGCTTCCATCATCATAACTGTACAGTGAGTGATTTTTGTATATTGATAACACTTAAAGTTCGTGGTGTGGATGCTTTGATTGACAGGTGTGCCCACATGTTCGTGTCTTCTGGAGCACATTATTGGAAATATCTCAGCTTGATAAGCAGTACATGTTGTCCAAGAAGCCTGTGCCTTACTTTTAGTGAGTGAACCTCTATTTTAGTATTTTATTAGTTTGGTACTTAGCACTGAGCAGCCGATATGCTTGTCTGTGTGTTGCACGAGTACAGTTAATGGACGCCAACATGGCAGTGGCCAAAACACATCACTGATGCATCAAAATATGGAATCCAAAAACCAATGGGTGGCATTATGGTGATTAAATCTATTTTTTTATATGCAGTCTACGGTTTTAGCGCTAGTTAATTTCTGCTTGTGTGCACTAACATCATTACCGCGATATTATCAAAACTGAATAACGAGATGGCTTCGGATCGACATTTACTTTTTAAAAAGTAAGTGACTTTCTATCAACCTGGTAATGACTACAATGGGGGGCTTATTTCCCATATCTGATATCAAATGCAAACAGTGGCATAGTGTGCGAGTAAATTTCAATGAGAGCAGCTCGACCTAAACTGGCACCTGGGGGGAACGAGGGGAGAGTGTCAGTGTATACCGTCATGCTGAACGGCTTGGCTTTTCCACATTTTAAGCAAGTTGGCAAAACATGAAACTAAATAAACCAACTTTGGTAAAAAGTCTTGTTTGTATTGGCCTCGACGTTCTCTGTCTCTGTGCACTCCGAGTCCAGATTCATAAGAGCGATTATTTGAGCAAATGAATGCTATTCAAATAATATGCCATTTGAACAGTCGGGGCTTATTCACTGTGAATTATTTGTGTTTTATAATCCCACACTATGCACACATAAAATTACTGGAAAGCATCAAACTGGTCAGCTGTGAAAAATCCGATTTGTTCATTAGTGGGGGGGATGGGGAGGGGGATCAATATGCAGTTTCAATTGGACGTGTACCACTACCAACAAAACTGAAGTGAAAACCGAATATGCTATGAAATTCCAGCAGCGGTGAATGTTACATTTTGGGCACCGGAGTACTACACAAACACACACACGCACGTGTTTATAAATGTCACACAAACAAACAGTCCTCTTAGCCTGAAAGGAGCATCGTTAGAGGGCAAAACCTGTCAAATAAATCATTAGTCGGATAAACCGCCCAGTTCTGTTTGACCTGAAAATCTTTTTGGACTGATGGTGCGCATCGAGGAACCCGACCAAAAAACATGCCCTTATCCTCTCTTTGCACTTCATGCACAGCTACCAGTGCGTTTGAAATCCAAACTCATCATCTCCAGCACGCTTACTGACATCATACACTACACTCGCATTTACAGAGAGACTCTCAGAAACGTTAAAAAGATCTGTTTCATATCCAAACGTGAACTGACAGCCTGCTTTAATGTTCAGAGATCAGCCTGCTGTGTTTGAATGTTACAGATTACTTGGAAAACATACAAGAAGGTGGTGCATTGTGCGGCAGAAGGTAAAAATATGTGGCTACAGCAGAGGGCAGAAATAGAAACTTCAGTGAAAACTCAGTTATTCTATTTTTGCTTTAAAATGGTCTCAGTGAATTTTCCTATTAAAAAGAAGCAGAGCTCAAGTGAATAACCAGAAAACACCCAGAATGTAAACTATGAATATTTTTTTCTCTACCATGATTATAAACAATCATTAAATCAATACATTAACAACAATGGCAGAGCGGTACCTCCCACACAGGACTTTCCAGCCTCCCAGGAGGAACCAGCCGAGGCCTCCCCGTCTCTGATTGACTCTGGCCCGGGGTAGAGTCTGGTAGTCGCTCTCATCGTTCTCAAAGCCTTCCTCCGACATCATCAGAGGCATCTCGTCCAAGTTAGAGGGCTCATCTTCTAAAGAGTATCTGAAAGAACAGCACCCTGTGTTAAGCTGACTCAGTTACTTTGAGGATAAATATTTGTGTTGGGGAACAATTTTAGGAACACTTTAACAGGTCTTCGCAATTACCTAAAATCCATGTTAATTTGCACACAGCTTCCGACAATTATAAGATAATCACATTAAAATTATTGTGCTTGAGCTCATTTTTCCTTGTGATATCATTTCAGCACCTCCTTTCCTCCCAAACAGGCTCTGGCAGGTCTGCATCAGCACGAGCCAATATGACGCAAAGAGAGACACCCTGTACAGGTCACCGATCTATCACAGGACCAACACAGAGTTAGACAACTGTTCACATCCACATTCACACTTATTTAGAATCACCAATAAACCTAACTGCATGTCTTTGGACTGTGGGAGGAAGCCAGAGTACCCGGAGAAAACCCATGCAGGCATAAGGGGAGCATGCAAACCCCCTGAAGAAAGGCCCCAGCCAGCCGGTGACTTCAAACCCGGGACCTTAATGCTGTGACGTAACTGTACTAACCACTGTACCTCTACATTTTCCACATTGCAATATCTGTTTGATGTGAATGAAAACACCACATTAATGTAAAAAATCAGCCCAGTCTCAGATCAAAACAGGAAACAGTCACAAAAAAAAAAACCGATTTGTTTTGAGTTCATGGACCTAAATTTTCACATTATTTACAGACTCTTAGGCCCAGTTTCCCGTACAGGGATTAAGTCTAATCCTGGACTAAATATTTTTTCCTATTGTGGTCTTCATTGACTTTTTCCTTTTAGTCTAGGACCATGCTTAATCCATGAATGGGAAACCGGCCAGTAGTGTCTGTGTCAGGATGTCCAGAGCCCTCAGCTTCAGCCTTCAGCTCAGTCACATCACTTACACTTTAAAAGAAGCAACCATTGTATTTTATCCCAAACCATGATCTTCTTCTAACACGGAACCCAGTTTTATGGCATAAACCTAACCGTGACAATAAGCTATTTTAAATTAAAAGTATATTAAAAGCAGTTTAAAATAAGTATGAAAATCTGTAATGTGTCCGAATCAATCTGTGGTCTCTAGTGTGAGTGGCAAAATGATTCACTCCAACAACCCCTCCATGTCCCCCCAAATTTGGAACTTTTAAAGTTTAATAATATTTATTTTATCTAAATGGACACAAGGCAGTACCAGACCACAGCAATGGGGGAAAAGTGCCCAGAAATATGAAACAATAGAGGTTGTGAATATTCACAATCTGCTGTGAGATTGTGTTGAAGAAAAAAAAAAAAAAAAAAAAAAAAAAAGCTTCACTTGTTAAAAAAAAATTTAAAAAGCACTCTACTCAGTACAGCAAACTCACCTTTAAATATTAAGACATGACCTACAACTGTACACCCAGGCTGCTTGTAGGTATGAACAATTTTACAGTTAGTGGAGACTCGAGGTTTGAGAATGAGGAAATGCACTTCAAAGCTCCACTTCACAGGAGGACTTAAGAAAGGCCAAGATTAAAGCTGGTCAGGGCAGCCGGCTCTGCTCCTCCATCACTGAATACTGTAGAGTCCCACTGACATAAAGAAACACTAGAAACACTGTTGAGGAGCACATATTGCCTTATTCATGAGGCCCCCTTTAACAAACTGAAAAGTCTGGATTCTTATAGTATATTCGATCTAGACAATCGAGATTCTATATCAAAGAATCTGGATTGTGTATTCTGCCATGGCCACAAATAAACAAGTGAGATAAATGAGAATGTCAGTTCAATACAGCAGTAAACATTTAATTATACATTTAAAGTATTAATGTTAAATTATATATATAATAATAAAAAAAAAAGAGTCTGATAGGGTTTTAATTGCAGGTGTGTTGATTTAACTGCAGGTGTGGAGACGTGCTGATGTGTTTTATGGATTTCCATCCACAGGTGTGGATTTTAAACAGACCAGTGACAAAAACAACAATGGAAAAGGGTTTGAATGCTGTTTGACAGGTTCAGTCAAGAAACCAGGACGACGAATGAACACGTCACCACATACAAGCAAGAAACAAATTAATTCAAATTTAAATGAATTTAACATGGTTCACAGTTTTGGGGAGTGTTTTTGGTAATTATCAGTTTAAACCCCAAATCTCTTTTTTAGAGGCAGCAAATCTGTTTGTATAAAATAAAATGCTATGATAAAAGCAGGCTGAAAGGCCACATGAGTGTTGTATCAAAAATAAATAAATAAATAAACCAACATGGACACGTGAGCGAGCAAACGTAGCACAAGCAGGATTATGAGCTTAAGATCCAAACTCGTTCTCACTGATGTGGCAAAACATTAAGACGTCTGGTGCAGCCTGACTTCAGCTGAAGAACCAGAGAGATGATGACACTGGTGATTAAGAGGCAAAACAACCTGTTACCTGTGTGCGCACCAAGTGTTTGAAAGTGTGTGAAACTCCCAAAGCTCTGATTCTTAAACACGAGGTCTCCACTGCTGGGCTCAGCTGGTTCATGGATTCACTTTGCTTTCACCACAAAATCAACCTTATATGATGTTGGGACGGTGGTCACTGGTGTTTTCCATTAAATATAACCCTCTTCATTTAATTTGGCCTCGCCCCGAGTCAAAGCAAAATCAAAATCCTTTTACAAATGTACATGTTAAATAAATCATCTCTAGGGCTACAGACAGCATGCTATAATGTTTTATCACAATATAATGTACCCACTCGGCTCCACACTTCTAAAAATCACAGCTCAGATTTCCAGCAATCCCAAATGCTAAATTAGATAACTAAATACAAAGGTCACTTCAGTCTAATTGTTAGGCTAATTTAATTTTGGATTGATGACATGCTTATGTTTGATTTACCAAGATAAAACAAGTATGATTTTTGTTTTTCAAATAAAATTTGAATCTGCTGCCTGAACTAATCTTAATGGGTTTTTTCTTAATGTTTTTTTTTCCCCCCAATCATTTACACGAGAGATTTTAAACTGGACAACAACAACAAAAAAAAAAGTGCTGCAGTTTCATTTTAATCAAACTACATGTGCCAACCAAGAGAAACATGCATTCACAGCACTTAACAAATGTATTAGATCACCTGTCATAAAAACAAGAGAATAATAAAGTGCTTTACTATTTTTTTCCTGTATTTTTGTAAAACAATTAACATTTGAAAATTCACAGATAATATTTATATTTTAGCATTAAAAACATTTCTATCAAAGAGTTTGCACAGACTGGTGGATTAACCATTACAGAAACATACAAAAATGATTTGGGTAATTACCAGTATTCTTAATTTAGGGCAGCTGTGGCATAAACCTTACATTGGGTGGTAGTCTAATAAATTTGTTATGCACTGTAACTAATACTACAACTCAGCCAGGCGGGAATCCATTCATGCTCACATCCTGTCACGGGTAGCTGCAGCCGTATTTCTGTACAGCAACACCGACAGTTATCCGACAGTTTGGTAAGGAAAAAAATTTGTTCCTCACAACATTACACGTGTTTTTAAGTAACTGAGTCATGACATCTGGAAAGATGCATTACTGATGAGCACAAAAAGGGGAATGTCATATAGTTTCATGAAATTAAAGAGATGTCAGAATACTGGTGACATAAGATTCCCTAAACTTAAGAACTACAACACAGGATTCATTAAATTACACAGCATTTCCTTATTTAGTGCCAAACTGGAGAAACTCTGATCTTATATACTTTTCTTACTGAAGGAGGGTAAGCTAAATAACCCTGTCTGTATAACGCAGTAAAGCTCAGCCACAAGCAATTAATTTTTAATTATCGTGCAGGAGAGTGTAACCCAGGTTATTTTTGTAGCTACGATTTACAGATGTCCACTAAACTCGCGCATGCAGGCAATAATTAAATTACTGTTTTAAAAGGAGGATTATAAGCATATGCTCGCTATTATTTAAAATGTGTGTGTGATTGTGGCTGTTTAAAACACAAAACCAATTTCTCAAAAAACCGCTCACCCAAATAACACGAGTGAGTGACCGAAGGCATTTATTACTGCAGAGGTGTTTAGATTAGTCTGATGATAAAGTCCATCTGATTAAAGAGGAGTTTGATAAAGTTCAACACCAAGAAATGACCTGGGTCTGGAGCACGGGTTCGTTTTTGTGTGCCGTAGGATGTATGAGCTTAAATAAAAACATGTGCAGCATTGTTTGTGACTTTATTACAATCAGAAAGAGTAAACTTTGTAAATGTTAGAACTTTGCTTCAGGGTTAAATTTAAGGTTTAAGTCAGAGTTATGGTTTGTGATGTCTGAAAGTGGGATTAAGCGGCTTGGGAATGTAGGTATATCACTGCATATCTTCATAAAGACAATCAAACACACACTGTGTGTATTTGTACCCCTCACCTTAAACACAGAGTGGAACATGCATCGGTCACTATAAGGGAAAAACTGGTAACTGTTCATTCAAATGACTTCACACTCGGCATTGCACTTCAGGGCCTGGCAAGGTTGTGTGTGGGTCCTAAGCAGAGCAATATCTGCATGTTGCAACTGTGTGTTGACATCCAGGCAGTGTCAAAAATACAACAACTGTTGCCAGCTACTGTTGCTTGTTGTTGGTAGTTCTTTAGCTTAGGCAGACAGAAGTGAAAATTTACAAAGAACTCTGTGCTAAAAACAACACAAACTGTCCACTGCAACCACTATTTGTGGGTTTGAAGTTCCTTTTCTTTTTTTTCGGATGATTTCAATTATCTTCCACCTTCGTGGCAAACTCTGCAGTCAGTCCATTTGCAAGCAAACTTTTGAACAAATCAGCACTCATCCTGCACACAGCGTCATCACCTTCAGACTAAGCACTACTCATTTTTTGGAGAACTGTATGCAAGCACATCTGCATTGGCTGCACCACCAAATCCATCACCCTGCATAGCTAAAGACCTAACTGTGCAAGTTTCAATCAGGCGAGATAAACGGTTGTCAATGAAACGATTTCTCAAGTTACAAATAAGATGACAGTCATGAAGTCAAATCAGCAAACACTCAGTAACCTTTCAACTGAATGAAAATATGCTGGGAGAGAAACTCCTAAAGAGGACAGAATGAAGCCAACAGAATGAAAGCAACTGTACTTCAAACAGTAGTAGCGTAAAACCAGTATATATTGTGCTTAAAGCAATCTCTGAGTCATATGATCTGAAAGGTTTCACTGCCTCTAAAATGTGTGATTTGTTTACATGCGATTTGAACTTGCTAAGAAAGAGCATTATTAGCTGCAGTGTTTCCTGCTGTGGAACACCCACACGTGATTACACAACAACTCAATCCTGTGAGAAACGTGGGCTGCTTTGTAAAAATGTTTTCTGCCTCTCCGGCGCAGCATTGACACTGTTGCCAACAGTTGCTCACAGTGTCAGTGTAAAATCATTCTCCATCAGCTTCAGGACAAATGCTTTGGAACAGTTTGAGAAAATTAGATCTCATCATCCCCCTACAGGGATCAATAAAATGCCACATTAATTTCATCGCCATCATGAGAAAGGAATTCAGTGTGGCAGAAGATTTTCCCATTAAGTCAGAGTTTAAATGTGCTTTTAGGCAAAGCAGTAGTATTTTAAAGATGGACACAACTTCCAGGTCTTAAAAGCTAAGTGGGAGTCATCGTCCTGTTCTGAATCCCTGCCACTGTGGCAACATTGCTGTTTGCACTTATGGTTGTGTGTTGGTGTGTCTGCATACATCCACCACAAGTGAAACTGGGCTCTTCATGTTGGACTTGGAGCTGATACATTTTGAAAGAAACCTGTGACTGCAGTGACCACTTTACTGATGAACTTATGGTCTCACTTGCTATTTTGAAGTCTTTTTGAACACAACTTGATATTCCTTTCACAAAATACAGCCCCCATTAGAGTCAAAAAAGATGATAAAACAGACTTTTCTTTAGAGCCTATCCTGTGACTGACATGTCAATACTGTAACAGCAAGCAGTAACCCTCAGTTTCTCAGTCAGATCAGCTGCTTGCATGAAGGCTTCAGTTTCAAAACAACAAGATGGTGATTGGGAAAACGCTCAGCTTGAGTTTTCACAACAGGACCTTGCTACCACCATCTTTTATATACAGTCTATGAGCAGTACACTGATTACAAATCAACTGGGTTTTGATGTGGTGTTTTTGAAAACTATAACCTCCTAATACTCATCAAACCATGCAGTGACCGTCCCCCAAAATTTGACAAGGACTTTCTAGGTGAATTTTCTGATTTTTTATCAGGAATAATGACTGAGTATGATCATGTGCTTATACTTGGAGATTTTAATATTCATGTATGTTGTCCTGCGAAACCGATGGCGAAAGACTTTCTTACTCTTATCGACTCTTAATTTGGTGCAGCGGGTGACTGGCCCCACACATGAACATGGTCATAAATTGGATCTTATTCTCTCTTATGGCTTGCCTGTGACTGATCTAGAAATAGGTGATAATATTATCTCTGATCATATGCCTGTTCTGTTAAATGTTGTTCTATCTGCTGCCACAGTTAAATCTCTCCTTCCCGCTGGTTGGTGTCGAGTTTTTAACCCTTCTACTCTTGCACAGTTTTCTGCTACCTTTGAGCAGCTTAACGTTCCCTCTGACTTAGATACAGAGCAACTAAGTTTCTGGTTGGACGGATCTTGTAAGTGTATTTTGGATACTGTAGCTCCTAAGAAAATCATGCAGCCCAAAGTAAAAACTGATCCGTGGTTTAATGACAAACCGCCAGACGGGAATACCGTAAAGCTGAACGTAAATGGAAGGAGGACAATTTGCAAGTTTCCTTCCAGATTCTCAAAAACTGTTGGCGACACTATCAGAACACCGTGAAGGATGAAAAAAGGGAATATCCATCCAAGATTATTGTGTCCCATCGTGATAATTCACGTATGTTGTTTAAAATGATTGTGTTCTTAATGCCCCGCAGCCTCTTTGTGTAGAGCCATGTCTAAAAACGTGATGATTTTCTGCACTTTTTTAAAGATAGGGTAGCTGCTGCAAGAGCCCTTATTTTACCACCTAGTTATGATCCTTCCTGTATGGCTCCTTATCCAGCCGTGATTGAAAAATTTGAAACAGTGAATCTGACTTTTTTAAAGGATGTAGTCGAACATATCAAGCCATCAGGTTCTCCTCGTGACCCTGGTCCCCCTCAGTTTCTTAATGAGGCATTTTCCAGCATAGGACAGATTATTCTTGCCATTGTAAACAACAGCCTGCTGTCAGGTACAGTTCCTGCGAGTTTTAAGCAAGCTGTGGTGCAACCTCTACTTAAGAAACCCGGCCTTGATCAAACAGTTTTAGCTAATTTTAGACCTATTTCTAAGTTGCCTTTTATCTCCAAAGTTTGAGAGAAAGTTGTTTCCACTCAGGTTATGTCCTATTTAGATAAACATAACATTACGGAAGTTTTTCAGTCAGGTTTTAAGGCCCTGCACAGTACGGAGTCTGCGTTAGTGAGAGTTTTTAATGATTTTTTAGGGCAAATGATGCCGGGGAGCATGTTGTTCTTGTTCTCCTCGACCTAACTGCAGCATTCGACACGGTGGACCACAGTATTCTATTAGCTCGTTTACAGACCCAGTTTGGCTTCAGTGGCACCGTATTAAAATGGTTTAGGTCTTATCTGGCAGACAGAACCATGTCTGTAAGGTTAGCCAATTTTGAATCTTCATCTGCTCCCCTACTTTATGGGGTCCCTCAAGGCTCAATCTTCAGTCCCCTGCTTTTCTCACTTTACTTGCTCCCATTGGGCTCTATACTTAGAAAACATGGGATCTCCTTTCACTATTATGCAGACGATAGCCAGATATACATGCCTTTAAAAAAGGTACACACTCGATTAAGCCGCTATTGCTGTGTCTTGAAGACATTAAGACATGGTTGGCCTGAAATTTCCTAAATTTTAATGATAAGAAGACTGAGGTAATGGTGTTTTGTCCCAGTGGCTGCTACGCAACATCTTCCATTGACCTGGGCCCTTGGAATCTTATTTAAGGCAGACCGTCTCAAACTTAGGTGTGAAAATTGATAGTGATCTTAAAATGGATTTCCAGGTCAGGGCAGTGGTTAAGTCCTGTTTTTACCATCTTAGGCAGTTGGCAAAGATTAAACCGATCCTTTCAAAACCACATTTTGAAACAGTGATCCATGCCTTTACATCTCAGCTTGACTACTGTAATGCTCTTTACCTTGGAATTAGTCAATCCTCCCTTAAGCGCCTTCAGCTCGTCCAGAATGCTGCTGCGCGGCTTCTGATGGGGGCCAGAAGGAGAGAACATATCACTCCTATTCTGGCTTCACTACACTGGTTACCAGTGCATTTTAGAGTTCATTTTAAGATTCTCTTATTTGTTTTTAAATGTTTACATGGTCTTGCCCCATCTCATCTCTGTGAGCTATTAAACCCATACCTTCCAGCTCGTTGCCTCAGGTCAGCTGATCACCTGCTCCTAGAGGTACCAAGGTCGAAGTTGAAGCTCAGGGGTGACAGAGCTTTTAGTGTTGCTGCTCCTAAACTATGGAACAACTTGCCGTTGCATATTAGGAGCGCTCCTTTATTGTCGACTTTTAAAACTGCTCTTAAGACACATTTTTATTCCCTGGCTTTTAATACATGCTGAGACTCATTTTATTTGTTTTATTGTGTTGGTTTCTTATTGTCGTTGTTGTCATTGTTATGTGTATTGGCTCATTTTACTTGTATCTGTACAGCACTTTGTTGCAATTGCTGTTGTTTTAAAGTGCTTTATAAATAAAGTAGTAGTAGTGACTCCTTATGCACTATGGATGGAGGCATTATTTTCCTAAAGGAGATCCCTAGATGTGTTTCACCATAGGAGGCAGAAAATTTTAACTCTCCTCTCCAAGGAGCTAAGTGAATGTAAAACATACCAGGATAAATTATCCCCAACTCATAACACAGCCACAAGAATCCCACACTTGGGTCAAGACTTCATGTTTTCCTTTAACTAGACACGTGTCTATAAGTAAACATGATCCAAAGCATTTGCTGTGGACACATGCTGCTTAAAACAACTAAGAACTACTGCTCCTACTACTGCTCCTGGACTTTAAAGTACCTTGTTATGCACCTACTTCGCTTCCTGTCCATTCCTCACCCTGAGGACTGTGTTAGTTCATCGTCTTCCAGTCTGAAAGATGAACAAGATGGTGAATCATGGCTACAGACAGTAACTACCTTCATATATCATGTGACGAAGTAGGGTAACACAGGCTATCATGTGACTTTAAATTAAAAGCTTGAGGGGACTGAGCAGCAGTGGACAGCAGATATCTATCGCTAACATATGCTACTGACCTCTGACAGGCTGTTGGATAGGACTTGTAAGAAAGCAGAGCAATTACCGCACGGGGTTTTTAGCTTTACTGCTGGTGGTGTGATCAAACCCAGCAGCTGTCAAAGGTGAAAATGCTAATGAGCTGTCAGCAGCACTGCTAGCAAAACAAGCTAACAACCACGACCACCGAACACAGACCAGAACCCGGGAGCAAAAGCGAAGCAGCCACACGTAAACCTTTCAGACAAACTCCCGGTCCTTCAGTACGAGACCGAAAAAAGGAAAAACCGCCCGGCTACGTAGCCCTTCCGTACCTTGAAAGCCTGGCTGAGTTGTAATACGGGATTCTCTTCGAGTTCTTCCGCACCGGATTTAACGGGATGCTGTCAGCCATCTTGGCTGGGCAGTACCTGCGCGACGTCACGCAAAACGTTGGGGGATTGATGTAGCATTCACGTGCTATTTAGAAATGTCGGAGCTATGACTATCACAACCGAAAAAAACAGGCTTTATTGAAGATTAGAGAGCACTGAATGAGGGTTTTTCATATCTCGCACAACACTGGGTTTGATCAACGAGCGTGTAAAAATCAGACAAATGAACAAAGTGGGTTTCGTCTTACTAAAAGTTGAACGTTTATGCATTTTCCAGATGTACCCGAAAGCAGCACGCAGATGAGCTCAGTTAAGGTCACTGTGTAGTCAAGTAATAAATAATTCATGCTAAAAATAAGACTATGGAGGATGGTACTGAGCCTAAAATAGGTGGTATATGGTGATGGGCACCATATCACTCATTTTAAAGTCATTCGAGAAAATAACAAGTGTTCTAATTTAATTTGTCAAAAAAAAAGCCCCACCACCAAACTGAGTCACAAAGTGATGCTGATGCTGACTATTGTCTTACCTTTGTGCTATTTTATTTTTGATATTACAGATAATGTAACTTGCCGACTTTTTAACTGATTGGGTAACCTAGTAAGCTTAATCTTCTCAATATTATTAATGTCATTGTCTATGATAGTTTAATTGAGAACTTCATGCATAGCCTTGCAGGTCTACTAAGATGATAAAATATAAATAAACTATAGAAGCAAAAAAAAAAAAAAAATTATAGAGATGAAGGATGAAACTAGGTGAAAGCACTTATTCCCCGGCTGTAATTTCTAAGACTCAATATGTGAAATTAAACAAGCGTATAAAGTGTGTCATGTAGGTATCTGGTTCTGTTTTTTATTCGGTCCAGCTGTTCTGTAAGAATGACAGTTTCTCACCATAACATTGACAACGGATGTTTGCAGTTGATAGTTGTGCATGTTTGTGAGTATATTTTGTGTGTTGCACTCGCTGTAGCAGCTGTCCGGAGGAGAAAGCAGACTCTTTGCATTATTGATTATCGAACATATGTTCCTTTCTTCAGAGCAACCATACATCTAAGGAATTGTCAATTACAGCACGAGTTGAACAACTTCTTTACTGTGTAGAAAAAAAAACAAATCACAAATGACTGCAAAGTAAAATAGCAGAATGTGAATACCCTACAACCCTCTGTCAAGCCTTAAAAAGTTATTTTTCAAGTCTATATATAATACATAAGGACAAACAAGATGTTTTACAAATATTTTAATGTCCATAATAACTTGCATAATAATTTCATCAACATTTGCTTTTTGTTTTTTTTTCAATTGATTCCAATTTCTTTACTGTCATCAATCAGCAAAGAAAAATGTCTGTTATTTCCCAGGTCGATGCCTGTCTTGGTTAAACCGGTAATCGGACCTCCTGCGGTGCTCACTCTGTCCATGCTTGCCGTGAGAGGGTGAAGCTGAGGGATGCCTCTGTTCTGGATCACCGAGATCTCGTTGTTCTTCATGGCCAGGCTGTTGGTGATAGCTGTCGCGTAACGGTTCCAAAATCCAGGGTCTACATTCATGGCTCGAGCTGCCAGGTCCTTCTGAAACATCTCTCCAAACTTCACAGCCTCTCCACCCAGCAGGGCCATGGGGTTCTCCACCGACAGCCGCCGGCCTCTCCTGGCTGGCGCATTGTTCCACATGTGAGTTCCCATATGAACCTGAAAATGGCATTTAAGAGACAAAGATAGTTATGAAGCCACCTATGAGACAGTTGGCATTAATAAACATTCATGTTCTGTTTGATTTTCTGATGCTTCAGAAAGATTTTTTTGTTATATTTCATTATTTTTAGGCTCTGATAATACCAGCGTTTAAGGCGCAAGGTTTATTATTTAGTCCAGAAATAATTTGTTGATTAATGAATTAGTCAGAAAAGTTTTTGATTATTAAATATGATCAAATATCTATTTTTACAGCTTCTCAAATGTGATAGCTTTAATTTATCAATATTTTGTTTTTGGACTGTTGGCTTGATAAAACAAGGACCATGAAGGTGCCACCCTGGGTTTTGGGGAATTCTAATGGAAAATTATATTAATATTTCTTCACATTTTATAAATAAAAGTAATAATCAGTTATGATTTTTAAGATTCAAGCAGTCAGTCACAGAGTTTGCCACTGAAGTGTTTAAGTGTTGTTGCACTAAATCATGAACAAGGTCTTAATCCTGCAGAAGCCTGTATGGCTAAGCAGACTTTTATTGTGAAAGGTGCATGTTTCATAGTTATATTTCCTAATTCGTGGTTCTTTAAGTGTTAATGGATTCTTATAAGCAAAGGTAAATATGCACACTTTTTTTCTGGAAGTCACATGTGAACACTTTGTTTCTCTAAAACTGAAACCTGGTTCTTGCTACAGGATGCCAGCCTTGCAGGAAGTGTTGCCTTATCCGCTATTCAACACAACAGAATGAGTCCCAGCTCACCAACTGCAGGACTCTCTTTCATCATAAAATAATATCTAATATTTCACAAAGGTAGATCCTGACACAACACGACAGAACAGGTGATCTTTATCTACCTTCAGATTGCCTTTTGTGGTGAAAGCTCTGCCACAGATCGAGCAGACAAACGGTTTCTCTCCGGTGTGCGTCCGCTCGTGGATCTGAAGGGCGCTGGCTGATGAGAAGTTCTTCCCGCAGACGTTGCAGTTGTGCTGCTTCGGGGTCCGGCGAGGAGGCGCAGGGCCGAGCAGGGAGGTCATACCTGGGCTGCCGACTGACGGATAAGCTGGGGCGATGTGGACGCTGAACGGAGGGTGCTGCCCTTCCATCGGGGTGCTCGGTTGACTGTGACCGTTCACCTCGGCTTTTATCACGCCTGATGGAGTGCTGGTAATCAGGCTGGGAATACTTTGAGCCACAGCTGAAAAAAAAAGCAGACAGCATAAAGTTATCTTCATGGCACCAAACTTTTCTTTAGGTTATTTTAATCAACGCTTACACGACTTTTAGCTTTACCTCTCTCCCTGCTCAGCTGGAATGACATACTATAAGGCATCTCCTCTTTCACACACAGTTTGCTGGGCTGTGTTCCTCTCGGCTCTTGGGCAGGTGCTGGTGCAGAGGCGGGAGACTCAGATTGCTCTCTCTTCACTGAGGCTGCCAAAGGCTCCTGGGATTCTGGCCTGCTGTTGTCAACTGCCGGTGATTTGATCGTCATGCTTTCCGAGTTGCTTTGAAAGGGAGACGCTGATACACAAGGTGAACAGGAGGACTCGGACACATGTGGGCTGTTTTCACTGCAGTTCTCCACCCTTTTCTCTGATAACGCGCCTTCAATATTGAGCTGGCTGCTGTCTTTAAAACCATTAGTTAGGAGTTTTGGACCAAATAACTGGTTTAGGCTTACAGTAGAGTCAATCATCCTCATTTGGTTCTCCAGAGCTGCTATACTTGAGACGACTGCTAAAGACTTGGGAGGAGAATAACAGTCAGAGATTAAGGGTTTAGAAGGATTTACACCTTCCTCCATATTTTCTACTTCCTCTTCCCCTTCCTCGTTATCCTCTTCCATTGAAATATCATCAGTGAGGTCATTGCCATTGCTGCTGAGGCTGTCAAAGTTGTTCTCATTGACAGGCATATTGCTGTCCACCTCCTGCAGTCCGTCCACAGCGGCTAAGTCTGAAATCTGCCCAACCATGTGCATACGGATATGCTGCTGAAGAACAACAGCATTGGTGAACTTCTTCTGGCAAATGGGACACGAGTGTTGCACGTGAACGGGGGGATTTTCTCTGTGAACGCCGATGTGAGTCTTCAGGTTTCCTTTGGTGGTGAAAGCCCTGCCGCACACTTTGCATTTAAAGGGTCTCTCGCCTGTGTGGATGCGATAGTGCATCTTCAGCGCACTCTGACAGCTGAGGACGCGGTGACAGAGGACACACTGGTTGGGATCTGTAATCTTTTTGTCAATATTTTCCACCAGCTGCTGAAGCTTTGAGGTCTCTGATGTTTGCATAGAATCCAGGAGGCCACACGATGAGAGCTTTGTTTCTTCTGAGTTTAATGAGAGGGAAGGAGAGTGGGAGACAGGAGATGCCGAGGAAATGGGTTCAGGTGTGGTGGCCACAGGTGGGATGGTGGTGCTAGTCGTTTCAGTGACAAGGCCAGGTCTCAAACTAATGGTACAGCTTTGGGGCAGGTGCACCCCCTCTGTTTTCAGTATACTGGAGGCTTCTATCTCACAGTTAGACTGTGGAGACTCTAAAACAGGAGTGAAACAAGCCTCGCTGCCTCTGTGGTTGGGTGACACAGATACACATTCACCAGGAGCTGGCTGATAAGAAGATTTAACAGATGGTGTTACACTTACAGGGTCATTTGAGCCTCCGATACTAGCAATAGTAGAGGAAAGCGGAAGTCCCAGAGTCGCTGGCAGAGTTGCTACAACCGGCTTGCTATCCAGCCACGAGGAGACGGGTTTTTCTGGAGGGACAGACATTCCATAGGGAATCCCAGAACTTGTTGGCACATTGTCTAGATATTCTGGCACTGGGAAGGGGTTCATTTGAATGTGAGGATACTTCTCTTTGTGCCGCTGAAAGTGCACCTTTAAGTTCCCCTTTGTGGAAAAGCGATTGCCGCAGATGTTGCATTTGAAGGGCCGCTCTCCTGTATGTGAGCGCAGGTGGATCTGCAGAGCGCTGTCGCTGCCAAACACTTTGGCACAGAACCTACATTTATGCTTGAAGAAGGGTTCCTCTGGGCTGGGCTTGGTTTCGAACAAGGGCACATTAGGCAGTTTCCCTTTCCTGTGTTTCATCAGGGCTGCAAGAGGGTCAAGTGCATTAGCTGTGGCGGCAATGCTAGCCAGGGGATTGGGGAAAATGACACTGCTGGGGGGGCTCTGAGGTAGAAATGGCAGGCTAGAAGAAGAGCTGAGTAGACTGCCCTGTGCCAGTGTGAGTGGGCTGGAGGAGCTCAGTGTCTGAGTGCTGCTAACACTGCTGGTGTGTGAGCCTGTGTAAGGAGGCAGCAATGTGGAGACGCTGCTGTTGCAGCTGGAGAGAGATGGGGTTGAGTTTTCTGAGGAGGATGAGGTACATGTAACATCCTTAAATGCGGGCTGTCCACATATAGTTTGTGAGGGCAGACTTTGCGACTTTTCAAGCACAGAAGACAAAGAAACAGCCGCCTGTCCATTAATGGCGGAGGGAGTTGTTCCTGACAGTGGCAGGACGGGAGGAGGGATGATGCCTTGGGAAGGGAAAGGGTTAGGTGCCAAAGACAAGGACCTGGACACTGGGTTTAATGCTGCTTGTGTTGGTTGTCTGTTCATGACAGCTACCTGGCTACAGATCTGCTCAATGAGCTGCAGCTGGTGGACCTGTTGTTGCTGCAGAGCTAGCAGGTGTTCCAGGATCACTGGGATGGCTGCTGAAGCTGCCTTCCCTCCAGGACCATTGCTATTGATGCCCTGGGAGAACTGGGCAACAGCCACCCTGGTGCTGTGAAGAATCTCAAGTGTCACGTTGGTACTTGGCATGGTGTAGCTGCCAGCTGCGGACATCTGGGAAGAAGTAGACTCGACTGAATCTGGAGGATTAGGGCTAGGGGTTGTAGTGTATTTGTCCTGTGGGCAGTTCTCAAGCTCCATCACTTCATCCTGCTCCCTCACTTCCTCCAAATTATCCAGACTGTCAGTGTCATTCACCAGCATGTCTCCCAGCTCAAAGCCAGCATCCGTGGACTCTGCCGCGGACGAGTCGCTGGACGCTACACTGGGAACTGGAGATGGCTGGGCAGGAGATTCCTCTGGCGCAGGCATCCCGTCACTGTCCTTCACTATCAGCACCAAGGGATCCTCAGTGCAGACTTTGTGGTGCTCTAACAGTTCAGTCCAAGTGAAGAACTGAGCACAGCATTTGTCACAGATGTGTGTTTCCTCACTGCTATGGCCATCTCCATTAGTCTCCTCCCTCTCCGTGCCATCCAAAATCCCTGATAAGGAAAAAACAAGAGTAAGAATCAGAAACTGATCATTTTCCCTCTGTCACATTTAAATTCATGTCCTTTCCTTTACTCACTCACACACACACGCGCACACACGCGCACACACACACACACACACACACACAGCAGTGAGTCCATCTTTCCCGTCTTGTGTTGTGTGGACAACCATTGTTTAACTCCACTGAACGTTGAAATCCACAAGACACCCTGCAGCGTCCAAAGATAACAAACATGTCAGGCTGAAACAGGCGGGTCTGTCGAGGAATTATCCAAAACAAATTTAGATTCCACTGCATATATGTTGTACACAGCACGCACGCCTTAAATTTGTATGCATGCACAAAGATGGAAAAACACTTCTGAAGCCACACAAGGAAACATTTTGGTATTATAATCGCAAGTAAGAAAAATTGCATTTTAAAACCAAAACCATTCTCAGGTACTTCAAAGTTTGTGATCATTTTTAATGAGTTTAAAATACCGAATTCTACAGTCCTCATAAAAAAAAAATAGCAGGCATAGGTTTTCAACTCGCACTTCCTGTTTTCATTTGAAAAGAAATAAATGATGTAAATTAAATATTTGTGACTTTGTCCATAATATATACTAATTTTCTGAGCATTTATATAATTCAGGGTGTGTAATAAAACATTGTTGTAACCTTTCATAATCCAAACAGTCTGAAATATGTTACACTCTGATTATTATTCAAATATTGTGTTTGCTCTCAGGGTCTAATGAATTTAATTGTCCTCTCCCATTTCTAGAGTAACACAGCTGTGCATGTGCATCAGCAACATTTATCTTTTACTGCATTCCATGTAGCTAAATACTGATTTTTTTACATGCAGTCAAGCATGTAAAAATAAATGTGCAGGAAAGCATTAAAATACCAAAAAAAAAATCTCCGGATGTGCACAGGATGTAAGGGTGCACCCTGCTGCCCTCGCTTCTAATCTGCAAAACTTTTGCGTACGTATTTCTCACATTTTAGCACAACTCTTCTCCTTTAATTTTGAAATCTTCTTTTCATTTTGCCCCGTTTAAGTAGCTGATATGTGACATTCCTTATGACAGGATTTCACACTTTATGATCACTGTTGCATCTGTTCACGTTTTGCCCCATTAGGAAACAGACAGTAATGCCAGATGGGAAGTTTTGGGGAAACCAGTACTGAATTATTGTTACATATACCCAGGCTTTCCTACACTGCTTTAAGGATAACAGTTTAAAAAGCATTCAGTGAAGAAAGATGAATATTTTCAGAGAGATTTTTAACTGGATATTTTTTCCATCCTTATAAGTGTCTGATGTCAAAGACGCGGTCAAACATCAACTTTCTTCTTAAACACAAAAATGTGGATTTCAGATCATTTTAGCTTGAAACATGTGTGTCTGCGTGGCCCCGTATGTGCACATATTTTGTGTATGCGTGCACATGCGTGTGTGTTTGTGTTTCCAACTTAAATCAATAAACTCCAATTATCACATTTCACCACCTAAAAGAATTACTCCCAGTGTGCTCGAGCTAAACGCAGCCCGAGACGTCGGTTTTATTTACAATCATACGAACACACTGAACAAATCCTCGTGCAAACACACAGAACAATGTCTGTGCTGAGGAGGAAATTAGTTAACTAACACGTCATGGACTGTAGCTTCAAATGCTGCACATCTGAGATTTTTAAAAAATGGATTTTAAGAACTTTTCCCAGTTTAGAGAGTGTGTAACCAGAGTAGAGTAGTAAAATCTATTTGAAAGTCAAACCTGTCAAGGGTAAATAATCAGAGTCCCTGCCTCACAGAGTGGGTGGTCTGAAGATCACCGGGGCGATTCAGCAAACACAGGAGTGAAAACACTTCCACGGTTTTAGGACAGGATTTTGTCTGCTCTCTGTAAGATTTACTTCCAATGAAAACAAAGAAAAGATCAGATTTGATTTAAACCTCTAAATATATTTCCAAATGTAACAACACGTGATGGGAATTTATTTTAAAATGTCACCCTCACTCAGTCCATAATGTCGGGAACAGTAAACAGATTTATGTCTGTTTCTTGTGTGGTTTGGCGGCGAGAGGCGAGAAAAAAATCACGAAGCTGCAGCTGAAAAGCAAACAGACTCGCAGCCCGGCGTTAATGCTTCTGTGACTCTCTGCGCGACCTCTGGGCCACAGAGGTCAATGGTTCAGATGTACTAATTGTATTGTGATCCAGACATGCACCACTTGCCCCTCTCAGGGTGAGGCTGCCAAAGGTTAAGTCAGCAGGCTCAATCAAAGCCCATCTCAGAGTGGCGGAGCCCCCTGCTTGGCTGGAGGGCTGTGGGAGGGCCCGAGCCAGGAGGGCCTCTTCCACAGCCGGCACCTTTTCACAGCCACGCATGAAAACAAAGTCACATAAAACCAAATGAAAAAAAATATGCAACAAGAAGTGTGATGATGATTAAAAAAAAAAAAATGAATCCATGAGTGAATCTGATTTGTCCATTTGCAGGCCTTTTCTTTATGAGGATGCTGCAATAAAAATAAAAAAAAACAAGAAATCTATATTAATGTAATTAAAACCAAGTAAAATGACTGATTTTACATTAGAATTATTTGGGTTAATTTATATTTACAAGCCTGGTGGGATGTAAAAATATTCTATGTGATTCTGCACCAAATTCAGAGCCTAAAAATTTATTTTAAAATTCTGCCAGATTTGAATAAACATGTTAGTTTCATCCAGCAGTTTAAAGGTTTAATTACACTTAAAATATTAACGTTGATATGATTCAATGCTCAGCTTCTTTATTGATTGAAAGGTTGAATCAGGTTTTAGTGGACACACAAGGAGAAAAGTAAATCATGAGATTGACAGTTTACAGAATAAAACTTCTGCTGAACACAGAACGGTTTAATGATCTGAATCTCTTTACAAATAATATGAATTGTGCTGGTAATCATTAATCTTTATTTTACTTATTGGACTCCCCAAATGTTAGAATTAAAACTTATGGGTCTTGACTGAATACAAACATCCTACTTTGTTCAGAAGCCATTTCCTGATTCGTGATATAAATGTTTCCCATTAGAAGTTTAATATCAGAGGCAGAGGGGCCTTTGCCTCAAAAATAAAAAACAAAATAAAATAAATCATCTGTAGAAATATAACCTGAAATAAAACATCAGCTTTTCGCTGTTTCCGTTCGGTTTTATTTAGGTCTTGATTCTTCAATATTTAAAAATTAATGACATTTTTTTTGGTTCATATATAAAAAAAAAAAAAAGTGAAATCGTTTTGGCCTACAGTTTGTAAAGTGCCAGCTGTTAATTTTTAACCTGCACTCTTCAAAAACCCCTCACTAAAACTAATTACAATAAACTTCAAATCATGAACCTGTTTATAATTTTTACTTTAACAAAGTTTCACTTATAAGAGTGTGATAACTAAAAAATGCTAAAATAACGGATACATTTGCGCAGAAAATTGTAAGTAAAATGGTGTAAATTATTTTTCTTCCATTTTGTTTCCAAATTGCCTGAAAAGTTTTTCCTAATAGGATAAATCATTGTGAATAAAACCACAGTTCTTCTTTATGCAGCAGCTTTAGTAAACCCCTGTAAAAGTAGTCCAAAGCTCCCCGGACGCCTACCGTTTTTGCAGAGCAGTCCGGTCTGTGTCGCCTCCTCATCTGACTTGAGGTGCTGCGGCTTGGCTTGCTTTCGCCGGGACATGTTGATCTGTTTGTGCGCCTCGCTGTTGCCTTTCGCCGGATCATCTACAAGCAGCGAATGGGACCCTTCGGTGAGAGCGGGTTCGGTGAAATAAGCGATCGGAGGTTGGTGTTGATGCCCGTGTGCAGATTGCGCATGTCAGTGTAATTATGATGGAGGAAGGATAACGCTTTTACGACTCTAGCTGCCCTCCGATGGGTGATTGGCTGCCGTCCAGCCAACTCACGCTAGATATGGAAATGAGGGATGGTGTTTAATAATAATTAGTTCACTTCCTGTCCGATGTGCGGCTGATTTTACGCACAACTCCGAGCAGCGCCAACATGGTTTAGTCCATCCTGAACTCCTGAGAGTGTCTTATGCGTTTTGGAACAGTCTTGGGTTTAACTCTGTGGCCAGATGCTGCATCTTTAGATGGTCCGCTTCAGTTTTAAGATGGTTTTATTTCCTTAGCTTAGCCATTCCACTTTGACCTCCTCGGGAGGTGGATGGTTCGATGTCCCAGCTGAATCTCTCACACACACACTCAAAGGCAAAAGCGTAACAGTATCAGGAGCAGCCTCAGAAAAAATTCGGTTGAACACCTAAAACTGCCTCAAGCCCAGAATCAACGCGACGGAAGAGGTAACTCCCTAACAAATCAGATTTCGTAGGATTAAATACGTGCGTAAAATCAAACTTTGTGCGTAAAAATCTCACTCGGGTCGCACGTAGATCCGATCTTAAACTGGTGACTGTCGGAAGTGAGACTCCCTGGTTTATCCGAGCTACCGGCGCTCTCCTTGTTGCCTCCGCCTCCGGTCCATCATTAGATGCCCTTCAGCCGCCTGCGATAGGCTACTGCCAGGATACCACAGGAGGTGTTGGAGCCCTTGCTTCATTTGTTACGACCTCCCACAATTTGGCGCCATAATAGACTGAAAAATGTGTCGGAGAAGAAATCCTCCCTCGAGTGAGCATCAGGGAAGTGTGTAAGATAAACCCAGCTGAGCTCGGTTTGGAAACAGAACTAGGCTGACTGCACCTTTTTTTTTTTTTCAGCTTGTATTTATGTTTTACTGGTTGCTTGGCATGATAGCAGCCGACTACAGGCCAGAGCTTAAACTTAAAGTCAGCTCAGCCATCAATAAATAAATCAAAGTTATTTGAAAAAAGAAAGTATGCAGGAGTATGAGGTGTAAAGTAAAAATCTGCTATTGTTTGAACCCACAGACTGTAGCTGTTTTTCAAAGCTGAGAGAAGAATGAAGCATACTTCAGCAAAGCTGTAATCCCCTTTCACCAGACAATGTCCCCAAACTTGTAATTATGTGGTATTAAAAGATGCAGCTGGGGGACGACAGAATCAGCTGTTGATAATTGCAAGTACTACACAACAGCCTGGTATTGATCGGCATGTCTCCTATTCCCCTGCTATGGAGAGATAAGGAGGCCCCACTCCTGCTCGAATATAATTTCTTCTGACCTATCAGGTTTCTACAGACTTATGATGAATAGCCAGAGTGGCCAAGAACGCTTATCTGGAAACTCAACCCTCCTTGATTCGATATTGATTCTTTGTAACCAGCGTCAGCACACAAAATCAAACTAGCAACTACTTGACCATGATCGCTTCCAGATTCTAACTTGGCCTCCACCGGTGAAGACTCTACTCTTGGCCTGAAGCACCACTTGATTTTAATTATTCTGAGCATCTGTTGAGTGGAACAAATGTATGAGTTTGCACTGTTTAATATGATGAGGAAAGTAAATGCATTTGAACCAGTAAAATAAATCATGTTCATTAATGAAGAACTGTTGAAAGTAAACAATTGCACTACAAATATACTTAAACTTAAGTAATAATGCTGAAATAATGACGTAATAATGAAATAAAAAGGCACTTAGCAGTTACACATGATGCCATTCATTAAACTATTGCTTCTAAAAATGCTCAGCTTTCTTCAGCAGAGCACCAGAAGTCTCCGGTTAATTTTGGAGCAGCAGTAAGTGGGGTTGTGGTGTTACACTGCAATACAAACACTGGCTTAATTTAAGAAACAAAGAGGTCCTGAATGCTGGGTGAGGAGGCTATTACATGAGATTTCAGTAGGATTTTTGTTTTCAGTGGTTTTGTTAGAAAAATAACTGACCAGTAGTATTCCAGACTATTTAATGATCTCCAGAGAAGTCTAAATGGGACGTTTTTAAAGTTGTAAATGCTGCAAAAATGGCATATAGTCAGAAATAAGTATGGGAGAAAAAACAATATAAAGTACCTTTGTTTAGGACACAACATCAATGTATGGCTTTAAAAACGAGTCTAAAGTCCACATGATTCACATCATTTTTAAGCCATTAATGACCCACTGTGTCCTATGGATGGGGGCACTGTTGTTCTGGAAGAGACCATTCTCAAATGTGATCACCCAGAAAAACTGCGTCTTGGTATGTTCTCAACCGTAATTTCCTCCTGAAACCTTTTTATCCACCAGTCCAGTGCCAGCGCCAAATCTAGAACCAGTTGTGGGCTTTTTCAGTGAAGAAGAAAAGATTCGTGCTGGTGCCGAAAAGCTGGCACGAGTACCACACCACAAAATTGCTGAGCCCAAATTTGGAGCCATTGAAGTAACTAAGGGAGGGGTTTATGGCAAGAAACTCGCAGATGATTTGCAGATTCTGTCCACCATGATTTTCATCACATGGAAATTACCTCAACTTAGTGCGATGTTATATTTGGTTCTCAAACCTGCCAAAATGTGGGCTGGTTTTCAAAATGCACCGAGGCACGCGGGGCTCTGCGCTGGCACCAAAACCAGGCACCACGGCACAACGGGCCCAAACCGTAACCACGCTGTTAGGGTCAGGGATTCCTGGTTTTCCTTTAATTCTGCACGTTTCCTTGTGTTATGCAATGTTCATTTTCTTGTACAAATCAAACCGTACCCACCCATAATTATATGGCAAACAATCTGATATAAAGGAGGAAGAGGTCTAAATTTCCAAACATTGGTTGATATAGTCAGTAATAATCGTTCTAGCTTGATATCCAGTGGAAACAGGAAATGTGAGTCAGCAGCATCAGCGGCTCTGGCACTGAACAGCATGGAAAGTATTTCTTTTCTTTCAGGTGACCAAAAAAAATAAATAAAATCAGCAGCCACCTGTCCTAAAAAGAGCATCAAATTTAATATAAACTGCATTAAATCGCTGAGATGTTTGTGATATTTTGGCCACTCCAGAAGAACTCGGCAAAGATAGCAGTTATTATAGGTGTTATTACATTATGATATTGCTTTTTAGATCAAAGTCAATCCAAAGCACCTGCAAAACAGGTGAAAACAGCCCAAACACACTATTATATTTGAAATACTATTTAATGAAAGTTAAACCTGTAATTGTAATGTTTGAGTTGTTTGCATCACTTTTAAGCCGTTTGTCTATCAGTCATCTTCTCCAAGATTAAAAAATTTCCCTGCGACCACGTTCTGTCTGTATGAAAATGACAGCAGGCAGTGATTTACTCGCAGCTGAAAGGAGGAACAGATACGGCAGCATCTCATCAGCCGGTGCCAGCGGAGGAATGTGAGGGTTTCTGTACAGAGCAGGCGGCCACAGATGGAGATATGACAAACTAATGGCCCCTGAAGACAGTGATCAGCCACGAGAAAAATGCAAAACTTTCCAGAGACAGATCGAGCTGAGAGACACGGTAAGACCATTTATTCATACTGAGGTATTTACTGACTGACAGGAAAAACTTCATGCTCACAGTATCTGCACAGAATTATGAGGATGTTTATGTGCAGAGTTTTATTTAAAGAGCTTCACTGCCTACAGTTAAACCTGAGTGACCCATGAGGTGATCACTACAGGCTGATGCTGTGAGGCCAAACATTGGTTAAACTCACTAAAATGTTTGTATCATTTAAGTTCTAAATTTTGAAATGGGACCAGTTTGACCGAAGGCTCAAAGATTATTCTGTCAGTGAAAACACTGACAGAATAATCACTTCCAAAATTGAATGAAATAATTTAACAAATGCTTAATTGGAGGTAAGATTAGTGCTGAACTCTTCAAATATTATTTTTCATTATAACTTTGGACGTTACGCATCTGCCTCAAGGCTTCTGCAGCAGGACGTCCACATCTGTTAGCCACGGTTCACAGCAAAACATTACAATGTAGCAATTACGAGTGGAAGATTACAGTAAAATCAACATTTGTGAAAACATAACTTGACCCTGCACGACCTTCCATTACCCTCGTCATACCAATGGGATACTTCCTGGAATGACTATGAAAAGTTGAAGGAGAAATAGATTGAAAAAGACAGTCGTCAGCAAAGACAATAGAAAAACTACACAATGCAGTTTCTGGAGAAATTGTTTCCAATGCTCTACATTGTTGCATTTTCTTGTGTAGGTTAGGTTTAAATCTGGTAAGACATATGTACACTTTTAGGTATACATGTGTGCATGATATATTGGCCAGATACACAAGTGTACCTAATGAAGTGACCAGGTGCACAGGTGTGCCTAATAAATGTTATTAAATTTTATAAAGTGACCAAGTTCTTTTTATTAGGTACACGTGTACCTGATAAAAGGCCGGCCACTTTTTTAGGCACACAGCTGCACCTAAATATGCACTTCAGCTGGCAGCAGCAGTCCGGCAGCTCTGATCTGTACTCAACTTTAGTTTTTTTTTTTTTTTTTGTTAAGTACTGATGGATACTTCTGTGGGGAGAAGAATTTACTCATGAGAAGAGCTTTTTCACTGAAATGGAGCAAATCTGGAAGATGCTCCTTATTCCAGCTGAGATAAGGAGATGTTTTCGTGGTGAAGGTGAAAGCTTAGAAGTGGAGATGTAAGCCCTTTCTGCCAACAGGCATCATGGGAAAAGTCAACTCTCTGCCCAACAAAAGTGATGAGCTGGAGATGTTGGTGAAGAAGTATACAGTGAGTGCACTTTCATGTGTTTTACTGAAACGTGGTTGAATCCAAACCTCTCAGACTCTAACGTGGATCTACCTGGTTTCACCCTCATACAGTCAAAAAGAGATGCTAAAGCTAGTGGCAAGAAAAAAGGTGAAGGTCTTTGTTTGTGAACCAGCGATGGTGGAATCCTCACATGTCACTGTCAAGGAGAAGATGTGTTGCCCTGATATTAAATTACTGGCAGTTGGTATGTGACCATAACATATACCAAGAGTATTCAGTCATATCATAATAACACTTTTGCACATTCCACCCAAGGCAACAGCCGAAGTTCCACAAAACTGTTGCCAGGATAAAGACTAAACATCCAGAAGCACTCTTCATAATTTCAGGAGACTTCACTCATGTTTTTCCTCTCCTCCCACCTGACTGGATGAAAGCTGGTTCTGTAACTGGAGCCAGACTGGACACGCTCGGAGAGGCGGTGAAGAAATTCACGCTAAAGACGTTAGACGCCACCCTGAACAGCTTTGATCACTTCATAACATCTTTATGGAACAAAAAAAACAGCAGTACTGGAAAACTCCTCTCAGAAAATCATTTGCACCCTCAGCCATCAGGCTTTTTAATTCTCATACAAATAACAGATGAGCTATCAGACATATTAATTTCCCTCTGGGATCAATGAAGTTATTCTTCTTCTTCTTAGTAAAGTTGTCGGCCACTTAAGTCCTGGATACTAGACATCTGACTCAGAAATATGCAATGCTTAAAAAATTTATTAGACCGCCTACCATTAAAAAGTAAAATGCAGATATTTTAAAAATCTGTCGACAACTCGTTTAAAAATAAAAATGACTGAATTCACTGAAGTGAATCATTTGAGAATACGGAAATTAATTAAGTAAAACATTCAACCAGTAAAACAATTTTTTCTGTCCAGAAATGCAAGTAAAGGACTGTAATTTGGCATCTTGATCAAAAAATAATAAAAAACAGTAAATTAGAAAATTCATGGATAACAATAATTATATCATAGGATTAAAAAATATTTCAGTTGAAGACTTTGCATGCTCTGATGGATTAACAATTACAGAAACATAAAAAATATGATTTTGGAACGAGTGCTGTTAATTTAGGGCAGCTGTGGCTTAAAGCATGTAGGTCATTTCATTAAAAAACTCAGGGCTTTTATTCTGAAATTTGACACATCTGTTCCCTGGTGGAAGTCAGGGCCTGTTGTCCATCTACAGTATTTGCGAGTGTGTGTGTGTGTGTGTGTGTGTGTGTGTGTGTGTGTGTGTGTGTGTGTGTGTGTGTGTGAGACAGTCTCTTCAGTGTAATTTGCACCAAAAAGAAGCGTGTTGTGTGTTGTGAGTAGTTAATGTATGACATTGTGAAAGTGCTTGTCTGAACAGTTTATTTAATCTGAGCCAGAGGTTTGAATCTCTGTCAGTTTTACAGCCTTCTCACTGATAAAGTCTTCGCCCATGGCCCGCCGCAGCACGCTGAAGTAAGCCCAGGAGCTATGCCAAAGCTTTGCTCTGATTTATGATAGCAGTACTTCTTCATAAAGACAGTACACAATCTCAGTGTGGAAAAACTAAAAGATAGAGAAACTGTGAATATTATTCTTTCCTTTTCAGGTTTTAATAAACTGTTTTGTAAGTGAGATATTCAATAAATGTAAAAGTTTTCAGAATATTTTGCTTTGGAGGTGTTTTCTGGGTAATTATGCAATGATTTTACCCATGAACGAAAATGAGTTTGATAATTTAGAAGTATATTTTAGGAATGTAGTCAAGCTCAGTAATAGGGTGGGATTTCTAAATTACCCACATTATCTAAGAGGTGGATGGTTTAAAGCCACAGGCTGCAGCCACAGTTTGTAACTCATGAGTCTGCAGAGCCAGCTGCTTCCTTTGATTTACTTTTCATTGAAACCAACAGGATCATAACAATTTTTTAGTTGAAAATATCTCTCCTCCGAGGGGCTTCAGGGCAGCAATCTGTTTAGCCCTCCACCGCTGGCACTGTGCTATATAATATCGCTAAAAGAAGTGCAGTCATTCAGGCTCTGTTTCCTCATATAATCACACAAAAGGATTTTTCTAGAAAATGATCGTAAATCACAGGCTGGATCAATACAGCGGGCCCAGGCTGCACTAGCCTGATAACACAATCAATATGGGGTATTTGGATTTTAATTAATACATGACGGCACCTCAGCCCTGAAACAGTGAAATATGACCTCAAACCCTTTTGAAATACACCCCGCAGAGCGTCACATACAACCCTGATATCTGCTGCAACTCATCAGCTGTCGATGTGATCTGGTACCTGAGGAGCTGAAGGAGCAGGGGCCTGCAGGAAAGAGGGGGTGAGAATACAAGTGGACACACACACACACACACACAAACACACGCACACACACACACACACACACACACACACACACACACACACACACACACACACACACACACACACACACACACAGACAGTATCTGAACAAGAAGCATGTAAAATAAAACAAGTCAGGACAGCAGAGGCTGGATTTAAGCCGAATGATGCTTTTAAATGCCCACTGCAGCATAACAACATGGCTAGTATGATAATTAACTTTTTTCATAAAAAGCAATTTTTTTTGACTATGACGAGTGATGACGATGAGTGATGAGATGTCAAAGGATTACTAAAGTAATCCCAGTTTCTCTGAATCTGTGAAACGTAATTTTATGACAGTTTGACCTCACGACAAAAATGGCAGTAATGGCTGAAGGTGGTTGAAGCTGCAGCTGGTCTCAGGTGGTCTGTTGTGGCACCTGACTCGACCATCTTCAGACGTCATCATGATAATCCAGAAAATGGAGAAAGAGTTGTTTCATAATCATAAGCTGTAAATAAAAGATGGACTCAGCTGCTCTGACATCATCAGCTCACTCTGGACTTTACATTTTGAAGCCTCGGCATTAACTGCATCCACACTGGAAGGAAAGTGGCACCCAGAGACCAAAGAACGCGAATGAAATTATGAATCTTCAGGTAACTACGGGCAAAACAGGAAGTGGGCGTGGCCCCTTCGTTTTTCATCTGAAAGTAAATTATTTCATGATTACTTTATTCCCTCATTTGATCAGTTTCAAGTCTATCTCACTAACAGAACAGTGTTCATTTTGTTAACCGTGGCACAATCTAGAGCAAAATGAAGCTGTTTCTCTCTCCCCTCACAGCAGATGACCGCCCCTCCCTGAGCCTGGTTCTGCTGGAGGTTTCTTCCTGTTAAAAGGGAGTTTTTCCTTCCCACTGTCACCAAGTGCTGCTCATAGGGGGTCGTTTTGACTGTTGGGTTTTCTGTGTAATTATTGTAGAGTCTTTACCTACAATATAAAGCGCCTTGAGACGACTGTTTGTTGTGATTTGGCGCTATATAAATAAAATTGAATAGAATATCCTTCAGCCCGTGGTTACACGAATGCCTCGGTTTCTCAGTCGCTCGTGAAGTCGGTTTTCATAAAAGATGGTGACAGCCAAATTGCTGAGGCTTTAAGATTGCTGTTGAAAAACCAGTGGGTGGTTCTGTCATAGTGGTTATCTCCATCTTTTACATACAGTCTGTGTTTCTAACATCTTTTTTTTAAAACCAAGTTGTGCTTTTCCTAAAACAAACCCAGTGTGTTACTGCAAATATGAACTAAACAAAATAGTCAAAATAGTGTGGAGTATGTTAAGTAGAGTCACTGGCACTCGGCCTCTTCTGTTGTTTAGGTGTAAGGATTCATTTAATTATCATCTAATTATCATTCATCTAATTAACACTTGTTAATCACAACCATGGATACAAACCTAATGGTGACAAATGAGAGCTCAGAATCATCAAAATCGGTGTAGGTATTATTCTCCTGTAAATCATGGAGCTCTGTTTGGAATTTTATTCTTATCCCCTCAACAGATTTTTCACTAAAACTCCAAATTTTTAACCTTCTTCTAGAGGAAAAGGTGGTCAGGCTTCATCCTCTGGGGACCGCCGAATGTCTGTGCACAAGTTCTTTTCAATCCATCCACGCGATGCTGAGAAATAGTGCAGACCACAGCTGTGGGATGCTAACGTCTCTAACCGCTAATTCTGCTTTAAAACAAGAGGGCTGATTCCTCCTGCCCTTATTGTCAAAGCTGATATGGAGGCTCAGGCCCAGACAGTCTCCCCTGCAATATCCAAAACCTTCACTCAGCAGTTATTGCGGTTGAATGGGATCTGGTTCTTCATCCCAAAACACAAAGCAAACAGAGAATAGACCAAAAAGAAATCAGAAGCGAACAAAGAGGGACTGAACAGAGAGCGGAGAGTGACAGACAGCACCGAGGCAGGGCTGTTAGGTTATGTAGACTGATTTCTGATCGCTTTAATTCACTACACCTAACTTGGCTCGGCTCTCTGCCCCTCTCTGCTTTTATCTAACACTGTGTTTCTCTATTGATTTTTTTTCTTTATCTTCGAGGCTGGATAAGAGGACACAGAACCGCGGGACTGAGAGTGAATGGAGAACTTTCCTGAAGATTGCTGCTATTCTCCGGCTTATTGCCTCCTGTCCTTCATGGTTTCACATGATGTCCCGGGTGTCAGGATCGCCTTCGAGCTGGAAATGAGGAAAGTGATGATACCAGTGGGCTGGGAGCGGAAAGGAGGAAATTGGCTAAGGTAGAAAAAAAGATGACAAAAATAAATCAGTTAAAGTGCAGGATGACATCAAATAGCTGCAAATATTTGTAAACTTCTGCTGTATGAGGAAACTGAAAGGGTGCCGGGATAATCCGTCCATTTAGAGCAGGATGAGAGAAACAGGAGCTCACATTAAAACACATCCTCAGCTGCTGGACTGTGTAGACATGAAAACCTACATGACAAAAATGCTGCAGATTTCAGGAAAAAGGGGAAACTTTCATGCTAATTACAACAAAGGAGGCAATAAAACAGAAGCTTTTTACAACCTTCATGCAGAAGACAATATTCTGCAGTTTCCTTAAAAGCACCAGTCCATTTTAGGACAGAAAATCTTTTATGGAATTATTTCTGGGGTGTATTAAAGTTACAAGTGTTTCAATTGAAAGGCAAAACCTTTCAACTAACAGATTTCTTCAAACAAAGAAGAGGAGGGCTTAAATGTAGCAGCAGGACGCCCTTTTCTTATCTCAGAAACCATTAAGCAGCACGGTTGTTTAGAATGAGAATAGCTTGTTTCAGCTCCAAGTCTTTTCCCAGCTGAGGAGCAGAGCAGACTACCTGCAGCCAGCCTTTTGTTTCCCTGAACATCAGATGATCACATCAGCCCGACTTTTCCTTCTCCATCTCTGTTTCAATTTCTATCCTTGCAGCGATGCAGAGTGACTGTATGAGCTCGGGCACTGTTTGAAGTGATGGGATGGAATAATGCAGAGTAAACTGCAGAAATCAGTGACGCCTTTTTCTTTTCTCTAAAATGAGGTCAAACGCATCATCCCCCGATGATTCACATTTTTAAACTCGTCCTGGTTACAAAAGAGGCCGGCATGCTAAAGAGTTAACTATCTGCGTTAACTATTTAAAAACAAAAACATCTTCATAAACTTTTTGGGTGATTTGGCTTCCATAAGTTGTCTTTTTTCAGACTAATGGAAAGAAATTGTACAAAATGCACATTTAGGTTGATTTTATGCACACTTAAGGCAAGTTTGTGTGCGTTTAATGAGACAACGCCTCACAAAACATTAAGACAATACGAAATATAGATCCTAATGCAAGTAATTACCCGGAGAAGCATCAGGGGGATATCTGTGAGTCAGCATCTGGAATGTGATGGAATTTAACAACATGCAGCCGTTTTCTCAAAATGAGCTCTTCTCATATTCAGATTCTCATTTTCCTTCCTCCTGTTTTTCTGCAGGTTTTTACAGAAGGTTTGCTCATATATCACGTAGGGCCTGTTTTACAGAACAATTTAACCCTAAAAACACCCAGAGAATGAAACTTTCCGGCTCTTGAAGATATTTTTCTGATTATTGGAAACAATCCAAAATCTCCTCGGTTCCCACCTTTTACTTTAACGCAAAACATAAAAATAAAGACCTGCCTTTATTCAGTATCTAGAACTGAATGACTGAGAAAAACGTGGAAATAATCATGCACTGAAATAGATAACATTAAATTAAACAAATTTGAACTATAACAAATATGAAAATTTGCGACATGCAGCAGCAAAATTTTCTGAAAACTTGCAAAAACAAAAACTTAACGTCTTAGCGAATATTCAACTGAGGAATTTTTTAAAACTTCTTTTTTATTAAATTTTGTAATATTATGTAGTACAAATCACATAATCACCACAAATTAAGAGCACATTCCCTTCCCCCTTCTCAGCCCTCACCCTCTGCTCTGTTTCAATAAGGATGACTCAGCTGAGGAGGTTTTAACCTGCAGTGTGTCTCCTGAAAGGCCTCTAACAAAAATCCAAAACTCCTCAAAAAGTTTATAAACAGAAAATCCTGAAGATTTAAACGAGACACTTTAAAAACGTCGTAAATCTCCTCGGACATCGTTTCCTTTTTTCCTGGAACTGCTACTCGATACTTTTAAGAAAAAAGTATCCAACCTTTATCTCACCGTTTCTCACTCAGCTGTTAAAGATTACATACAGTCACATGATCAGTTTACACACCAACATTAAAAATGCCTGATTTGTTCCCAACTTCTGCTTGCATATAAATAACAACAATCCAGTAACATAAAGAATATATTTATGTTTAGTATTTTACTTTTGACTTAAACACAACTTTTAATCTATAACTTTCAGCTGCGGTGGTGGAGTACTTGTATGTATCCGCATCACATCCTTTTCTGATGTTGAACATCTAAATACTTCTCCCAGTACTTGCAGAAACACATACTGAAGCAGTAAGAGCAGCCCCGCGGGCGTCTTTCACACATTAAAGCAACATATGTGAAGATTTTCTAGCCTCCTCCTTCAGCGTGGCGCTCAGTGGGAGGCAGACAGTGGCCAGAATAATGATGAGGAAACTCGACCTAAAGCACACCGGGAGAAACTCGTGGCTGTCCTCGTAACCGACACCAATAAATGCTCGTAGCCACAGCCTGTATCGCGCCGTTCCACATCATCATTAGAGGACGAAACTAAAAAGACAAACTTTCACACGCGTGTGTGTTATATCAAAGGACTGCATCACTGCACTGAACTGTAACCAGCTGAAATAATAAAATCATTTGACCCGAGTGAAATTGTTCATTAGAAGCTCTGGCTTACTCGTGTCCACGTAAAGCTGCAGGTCCTCCTGAAATTTGAAGGAAAATCTAAGAAAGAGCCCGTAAACAAATAAAGGTGTCGTCTCCCACCAAGTCAAACAGTAAAGCTCCCCTGCTCTCTGCACACAGCGAAAAGGAGGTGAGGAAAGAGAGGAAACTAAACCAAAAGGGCCCAGACTGATTTTTATGTGAATGTTGACTAAGAATGGTCTCCATCTGTGCAAACCAACTCAAACACTTACTTCCTGTGAGTCACAGTCTGAAGCCTGGAGCAAATCACTGATATTTATCATGCAAGATGGCACACATTCCCAGGGTTATACTCTCTGCTGCTGGTCTCCCATTCGGGCTCCGGCCTGCTGACGGAGGTGACTTTTTAATCAAAGCAGGAGCTGATTTTCAAAGTTATAGGTAAGATTGTCTTTATTTATCAAAGGCACAGGAAGCTTTCAGGCCTCACTGCAGACATTACAAAGAAATATTTTAGGGACTAAGTAGTGCGCAGCACCGGATTGGCCGAAAGGTTGCTCAACTCTCCCACTAAGTGGTCAACTGGTAGTGTTTTAGCATCTGTTAGATGTTGTGGTGCGTAGAAGCGAGGCACAGTAAGTTTTGTGTTTAGATGAAGCTAAAATCTGGAATAATCCTTAAATTTTTAAGGTATTTATCAGCAAATTGATCAGTTTTGAAGTCTAGATTGTGCTAAATCTATTAGCAGTATGCTAAAATGCACACTAAAATATCTCAATGATTTCTGCACATATTACTTTATACTTTTTGGTGATATTTAGCAGGTTGCAGGTTTTCTTGTACATCTAATGACAATAAAACTGAAGTGATTTTTAGCTGATGTGAATCTGTGCTGGATGTTCCTCCTTTGCACTAAATATGTTAGATAATTTTATTTTTACACCTCCTGCACAGATGCACAACTCTAAACAATATTTGTGGCCAGCTGTGGAAATTTACAACACAGTCAGAACTTTCCTTCAGTCTTTGCTTTGTGGCTTCCTGAGAGCAACACAAAGTGCTGCCTTTGTTTCAGAAAGCTGAACTTTATGATGTTACTGGCCTTAATTCTAGCCACACATACTCAAAGGTAGCACTGAAGGTACGGCAGGTACAACCACAGAGAAGCTCCACTGAGCTGAACCTTTTTTTTCTTAATTATTTAAAAATGATCTGCTGAGCTCAAACTGAAGTTAAGATGGAAACTTGTGATTTGTTTGCATTATTTTTGGTTTCCTCTGTTAAAGCTCTGACTTGTTCTCGTTTTGTTGCATTTCGGCATGTTTCAAGTAAACCGCCCCATGCAGTGTTTTTCAGAGTCACCGTCACCCTCAGTCATCACCCCCCCCAACTTTAATGATGCAATAAAAGGCAGGACAGAAGGAGAGAGTTACGGATAATTGCAAAGTCATGCTCCGTGGGGCTGGTGTGGTTTATTTGATTAGCCTATAGTGACAGGTCAGATGGTGGGAATATGTTTTTGGGGCACATGATCATGGGTCATTTATGACTTCCTGCTAAAGGATGATCAATAGCTGGATGGACAGACTGCCGGGCAGCTGACAAAATCTGTCATCAGGGTGATGTTTGAATATTTGCTCCTGAGGCAAAGTGACGGGCAGCATCGAGACGCTGCCAGGGGTCACTGACCCTTTTTGACAGGGATGGTGTTTACAGAGAAATGGAAAGGGGAGAAAAAAGAACAGAGAGAAAGAAAAGGGAAAATGAGAGACAAATGTTCTCACAACAGTGGCGTTTAAACCCCACAAATGTTTCTGTTTCCATACCTGCCACACACCCTTTTTCTCTCACATGTTACAAAAATGGCAGCATGTGTGTCACACAGCCTTTTCAAAGAGAGAGACAAGGGGAGGCGACGAGAGGGGGAGTGGGGAAAGAGAAAAACAAATGTCATGCAATGCAAACAGTAAAGAGAGTCCAATCTGCTTTACAGCAGTTTTATAGCACGTCCTGGGCTGAGCTTCAGTGGCTGCCTGCAGACAAACCCTCTCTCGCCTGCGAGCTGCAGCTGCTCTCTGCAGCTCTCTGCAGCTCTCTGCCATCCTCCCCTCCTGCTGCACTTTGGAGCAGCAACCTTTTAAGAGCTCCTAGCGGCTGCAAGCAGATGCAATTTTGCATTTCCGGTAGTCTAGACATAACTGAGGCAGAGTTGCAGCACAGCTCAGTTCATTCTCGGTGCAATAAAAGTTTTACAACAATAAAAAAATTGAACCAAAAAGAGAAAATGCTAAAAATCCATTAAAAAATAAATAAAATGTAAAAAAAATAAAATCCATAAAAAAGAAACATTTTGAAATTCCCATTCCAGAAAAATCCCTAAAGACTTTAATTTAAAACAAAATAATTTAAAAAAAACCCCAAAAAAATCAAGAAAAATTAATTTATGAGAAATTAAAAAAAAACAAAAAACAAAACAAACAAAAAAACCCAGAAATATTCCATCCATTTAAACCCTGTTATTTAAAACAAATGATAACTATACTAAAAAGGAAAACGTGAATGTCTTTAAGAAGCTAAATATTAATCTTGCACTACAAGAGGATGAGATCATTTACTCCTGAAAATATGAATAAGTCGACGTTTTGATTTTGTCTCACATGCTCAGTGCAGTCAGAGCACCAGATTTAATTCTTTTCAACTGCTCTTATTTTATTTTTTTAAGTAATCTACTTTTTATAATCCTTTAATAAGCAGTAATGCATTTTCCAGCCTTGCTTGTGGACAGTGAACGTGTCTCATCTTTGACTGCAGCCTGAGTAAACGATCCCTTCGCTCGGCTCTGTTCTGCTGTGCAGCCAAACGAGAACGAATCAAAGCGCTTTCGCAGAGATGATCATTGATTTAATCACATCATCGACTGCGGCCACTTCAGGGCCAAAGTAGCTAATCCATAACCGGCCAAACAGATTCACACCAACGCCTGCAATCATAGCTAAATGGGGATCAGAAGGTGTCATGCAGGATATCAGCTTCTATCACACTCAGATGTGTTATGAAGTGTCTCAGTATTGATCAGGAATAACAACTGCATGTCCATCGACCGCATAAGACATAACTGTATCGACAAGAGAATTAGAGGATAATTGTTCCTCTGTCATCTAACTTCAGCGCGACCGTGCTCCCCTCTCTCTGTGTGTGAGCTGCAGCAGGCTGTGAGAGGAGTGATATTAAGACTTTCTCAAAGGGTCACGTGCTGTCAGTGAGAGCTGAAAAGATGCTCCTTTACAAGTCCTGCAAACACAAGTAAAAAAGAAGAAAATATACTGGAAGTGTGATGAGTTATAGTATGTTCTGTGACTCGTGTATGATTATGTATCACGTTATTAGATTGAGCAGGATTTTAAAAGTTTGTTTAGAGTTTTATAGTTTAGTCCTGTGTCTAAAATGAGGGTACTGGAACCTCTGGGGGTACTTTGTAGTACTGCAGAGGGTATGTAAGTTTTATTTTATTTATTTTTTTGCATAGGTCAATTAAAAATGCATAATTTCTAAAATAAAGTACCAGGGACTGTAGATGGAAATTAGCCTGTGATGAAGTTAAGTGCTCATGTTAATTAATGTGCATTGTCCCTTTTAAATAAAATAAACCTACACATAAAGTAATCCAATAAAAAGAAATAAGCCCCTTTTTTTTAAATATCTGATTTCATTAAGATCATAACTTTTCCTCACAGAGGGCAACATAAAACAGCCAGAATGATGCAGACATGTTCACTTCTGATATTTAATGACAGAAAAAACAAAGAAAAGAAAATGAATATGTGGTTAAAATGTAGCAGCAGCACAGATGAAAGCTGAACATGCAGGAAACAAAGTATCCACATGTAGAGCACAGACAGAGATCATGCCTGCAAACAGAAAAAGGTTGATCGCTGCACAGTCACAAAGATCCTCAGCGGAGCACGAGCTCAGGCTTCACACTGGATTTTAAATGCATCTTATTGCGAATACTCAGATCATTGAAGCATTTTCCACTAACATGTTTGTTGTTGTCAGATCAGACACTGACGCCTCAGTCCTGCACTGCAGCCCTTCATCCGGGCGCTTTGTTTCCTACCAAAAATGTTTTGCTCTGGGGGGAGGCACTCGGCTGAAAAATGGGGGGGGGGGGGGGGGGGGGGGGGGGGGGGTACAGGCATTACTGAAAAGCATTGGAAACAGCCAGGTTTTGTCTCTGCTTTCATCACCGGGCTTTAATTCTTCCAAAGGGTCACAAGATTTCCTGATAACAGGGAACAAAAGAAGGGAAGAGAAAGTTTCATATGAATTAGTTTGATTTTATTTGACACTGTTTTATTTGATCAGTTTCAGCACTTTTGGCTGTTTGAGTGAAGTTTAAAGGGCAAATGTCCACTGGAAGATGTTGGTATGAGAGTTCAAGAGCCAAATAAGTTTAAATTTTTACATTTTTAATTTAAAATCTTGATTTAAAGACTAAATTTAGACTGCCAAATAAATGTAGTTTAACATAAAAGTGTAACATTTGCCTTCAAACTGCTGCTGAGCAGGAGAAAAAATACTAAAGTATTACAAGTACCTTTAATTACGTAAGTGCAGCAGTTTGAATGTAAATATCACCCTTGAGTACCATCGTGCTGCTTCCTAAAATCTCATCCAGAAGTGCAAAGTGCCAAATATTATTGCTCTCATTTAATTTCAAACGCTCGCTGCTCGTTGGTTTCTCAGGGCGTCGTACAAAGTAAAACCGGGAGGAAAGAAAGGAACGAGCGTTTGAAGAGAAAGAATGTTACTTCCTTTTTTTTTATATCTGATATCTGCTTCAGAAAAGACTTCTTTCGTTGCCCCTCTTGGGTGAAAATACAGCCCTGGGAAAGCTTTGGGTTATTATCGGATGCCCACTCTAAAAGTATTTCCAAACAATCCAATGTTGTGCTCTAATAGAAATCTATGAATGCTTCTCAGGGCCAGAGGACAAAGCTACAGCCGGCCTGTACATCTGTGAGTTTAGAAACAAAGCTTTGTTTGTGAGCCTCAATCACTTGTGCTCATGAAAGCAGACACTTACTTGAAAAACTTTCTTTTTCTTTCAGGGGAGGGTGGGTGGGTGCATGTGGGGGGGGGGGGGGGGGGGGGGGGGGGGGGGGGGGGGGGGGGGGGGGGGGGGGGGGGGGGAGAGAACACTCTAAACCTACATCCTGGTATAAATTTGCAAAACGCAATACAGGCCTGATTGTGTGTGGAGCAGACGCAGGATGCATACAAATAGAATCCCTTCTGAAATGTCCTCTTCCTTGCATGGCTCAGTGGCTAATGTACAATAAATCAACAAAAGAGGGCTTTAATACGAGCGACGGGCAGGTCCAGGGTACTGTTATTTTATCTTTTTACAGTATTTAATTGGAAGTTTTCCCTGAAACATTACACCGCGCTTTCAAATGACTTTGCCCAAATCTAAGAGGAGATTGATAAGAATTTGTCTCCCTCCCTCAGCCCCTCTCCCTCCTCTCTTAAAGTTTTTTTTTTTTTTTTTTTCCATCCCTTTGCCTTTCAGGAGAGAGCAAGTTTTTGCCGAAGGGAGACTAAAGTTACAAGTGTGTGGCATTTTGTGGAGGGAGAATGAAATTGGAGGCTTGGAGGGACGGATAAGGACAGGCTGGGAAAAAGGGAAGTTGGCAGTGGTAGCGGGTCAACAGCGCGCCTCAGAGCCTTACCCACTGCACCAGGTGTCCACTTAATTCAAATGATACTATTATTCATAGACAGAGGAAGAGTATTGAAACGACCCCCCCTCCAAATCATTTGCAACTGAATACAGATATAATCCTGGAAATATAAGTCTCCATTAAGGCTATCCCATTTAGCAAACAAGGCTCCCATTGTGCAACATGTTGTGTGTATAAATCACCGTCTGAGAGAGAGAGAAGGGGGAAAAGGAGAGACGAGGGAGAAAGTAAAACATTTAGTCCAAGATGAGATTCGAGAATGTCAACTAGTCACACATGACAGCTCAGAGTGTGTTTAACTTTCTGATTTTAGGGGGCGTTTCTCCTCCTTTCTGTCCTTAATTTATGCCTCATTTTATATGTTTTTAAAGCTTTGCATTCATGGGAAATAAATCCATAATAAAATTTAAAAAATGAACTTGTTTCAAATGTTCAACAGGTATAAAATTCTGTGGGTGTGAAGCATTTTGCATCTTAAAATAAATCAAATTTCTGCACATGTCGATGCCTCCACGATTCCAAAATATCAACCCTCCATCTCTAGATCTCATCTCTACGTTGGCAGGAGCACATTTATAAAAGCCACGATGGTTTAAAGAGGTCACACGTGTTTGTTTTGCATTAAAGGCTCCTTAAAACAACTCGGCAGAGCAGGGAAGGAAAGCTGACCCGCTTCGCTCACATCTGCAGCTGCTGCTAATTAAATATAATTATTAGACAGATGTCCGAGCTTAATTTTTGTCATTTTTTATAATTAATGTGACTTTTTGCAAACACTGAAATTTCCTGTTCTTAAAAAAAAACAAACAGAAATGAGCTACATTAGCTTCAGGCTTCAGGATTCAAACCTTACACCATTAAAATACAATTTGTCCCCTGACTTGACGGATGAGTTTTAACGAGGCCCGCAGGAGGAAGTGTCAGAGTTTCTGCAAACACAAATAGACCGGGATTAAAAAAATGCAGAATATTCTAATATTTTTATTTTGTCAGAATTTCTTTTGCAAACAGTTTGCAAAAGAAATTCACGGCTTTCCAAACTGCAGCTGTGCCGACTCTGAGATGAGGCACGTTACAAAGTTTCTTTTTATTTTATTACAGCAGACAGCGACACGGGCTCGCTGTCACGGGGCTTCAAAAGATTTTTGAAGACTCTGATCACTTTATTCAGCTTTGCACCTTCACCCTGTTAGAGAGGTGGAAGCCACTTAATGACAAAAAACATAACCCCCCCAGACTGCCTCAGAACAGTAATTCATTTCAATTCAGTTTTAGCAGTTTTAGCCCCCACCACGCTCCTCCACCCACTCTTTTTTTTTTTTTTCAAATGTAGCTCGTACAGTAGTGGCACGAGGAGTTCACCTCCCAGTCAGTGGATCAATCTAATCCTTCAGAGAAACGTGTGATGGGTCGGTGCAATCATGCCAAACAATGGGCCCACAGCGGCCTGCTCCCTCTGCCCACAGACTCAAAGGTGAAAGAGCGGCTGCTTTATAAAAGCGAACAATATCGAGCTGCTGATAACTTTTCTGATTTGGCCACAGGAAAAAAAAAAAAAAAGAGTTTCATTGTTACAGTTCAGGCTTTAATGTGCAAATATCTAATGAACATCTTGTAAACATGCGTACATGCTGGCAGACGACCAGCACACCTCCTCGCTCCAGTATCTCATTTACTAAATCTGGAGCTCTGCCTCTAATGGCATGAAATATACCTTCATTTAGGCTTGTTTTTATTTGTTGAGCTTTGATCAACTTTTTCAGGAGCTGCAGCTGGAACTCGAGGCCTGAGTGGAGAGTCAAACCAGCGAGCTAGTCCTCCGGCTTTTACTTTTAACTGTGTTTTTTCTTTTACTGCAAACACAGTCGACGTGTCCAGGGTGTACCCTGCCTCTCAGCCTCTGACAGCTGGGATGACCTACAGCACCCCCCCCCCCCCCCCTTCTGCAACCCTGAATGATGGATATATATATATATTTTTTTTTTTCTTCTTCTTCTAGCATCTTTCAACTCTTGATCCAGGTGAGTGCAGTCAAAGTTCACCAGCTTATTATTTATTAATTTTATGATAAGCAGCTTGAAATGCACCATCTCCTTTTGAAGGAGGTCCTCAGACACAAAACATGGAAGTTAAGAAACACTTAAGTGAACAAACAAAAATAAATGCATGAATAAAAGTAATAATGACACAATATGCATACAATCAAAACAGGCACACGCATAAAGACTCTTCCACCATCCCACCCTGCACTTACTGCATCTGCTGAGACATGCAGTAAATAAACAAGAAGCATCACGTCTGACGCTGAGTCCATTCATGAGCTAAAAATGAAGGTAAACAAGGTTTTCTACCTGGAATGAGCCCCTCAGGTGGGGCAAAATCAGCCCACTCGCAAACAAGGACGACAAGTCCTTCTACCAAACTCCCCGTGCAGTTTGAATTTACAGTTTAAGAAACTAATTCTTTACATCTGAAGACTCTCTCTTTTTTCTGTGTGTGGTGTTTATTTTAATGCCACAGTCTTATGTTATCATGTGCTGTGTTATCAGAAGAAAAATAAATAAATGAGTGATGTTAATGCTTAATGATCATCATTTGCAGCTCTGATGTTTATTATCACATTCACAGCAAAACCAGCAGTTTTGGTTACACTAGTTTTTAAATGAACACCCATTTATCACAGGTGTTGCCTTCCATTATGATTTAAAAGTGTAATAAATGTGTAAGTAATATAGAAAAAGTGAGTGCTTTGTAACACTTTGTACACATTAAAGTTTGTCCTGTACTAATGAAGATTTTAATCAGTCAGTAAATCCTCTGATTAACATAAAAACGCTCGTCATATGTGAACCATATCTTTATAGCCGCGTGCATCCTTAAGAATTCCTCATTCAGTTTAGTCTTTTCATTATCAGGTTTCTCGACCTCTCTGTGTCTCTGTCTCCTTCTCTGTCTCGAAGCTGAAGTTCCCATGACCCGTCACAATACAGTGATGATGTATTCAAGCAGTGATGTATGAAATTCGGGCAAATAAAAACCTTTGTCCTCCCACACTGGCTAATTATTTGACAGATTGGAGCCCTGTTGTGTGTGGATACTGTGAAGGAGCCCTCCGTCGCCCATCCCCCACCCAATAAAGAGGCCACTTGCAGAAAAAAATTCCTCTATAGCCTCCCTTTTCTATTCTTTGTTAGAAGATTACATTTTTTTCACCACATTTTGGAATGACAAAATGGGGGAGAACTGTGGGTTTTTTGGACCCTGTGGGGACCCTGTGTGCTCAGGCAGTGACAGAGGGGGCCGGGACAGCAGTCAGTGGCCGTTTAAAAAGATTTTCTCAAGCAGAAATATTTAATCTTCTCAGGGAAAATAAAGCAGAGAAAAAACAGAGGACAAAAAGAAGCTAATCATCCACAGGTCTCCCCTCCCCCTGCTCTCTCCTCGCCCCCTCCCTCCCTAGTTATCTGTAAAAAACAAAAAAAAAAAGGGGGAGAGAAAAAGATTATGTAAGAATGAAAGAATAAATCTGCATGTATAATTATGACGAGTTCCCACATTTGCGTTCTGCTTCGCTGTTTATGAAACTGTTTTACAATCCCAGCCGAAGAAAACAGCTCAGAAAAAACTGTCAGGAAAATAATAAATAGATAAAAAGTTGAGACTGTGAGAAACAAATATCATGTATCAATTAAAACTGCCTGTGCATGCTCGTTTATGCTGCTTTAAATTGAACATCTTTCCTCTCGGTTTCTCCGCAGCAGCTACTCTTGTAGCCGGCTAATTAGCCAAGCTGGAAGCTTCCCGTTGCTCCTCTAACTGAGTTCTGTTTGTTGCATTTGTACGTGGAGAAGAAGCATAATTATGTAATTATATGCACACATCACGTGCAGGTGCAAGACTGTTGTAAAGAGCAACTGGTGAGAGGCCGACACCTGCGCTCTGAGTCCACGCTGCAAATTTAAAGAGACTTTCTGATCTCAGGTCTGTGTGTGTGTGTGTGTGTGTGTGTGTGTGTGTGTGTGTGTGTGTGTGTGTGTGTGTGTGTGTGTGTGAGACCTCATATTTGATCTGAAAGGATTTGGTGAAATAAGAAACTGTAATTAACTTTGGGGTGAAACTAGTCTGCAGGTTTTTGTGCATATGTGTACATGTTTCATTTCATTGCAAACTTCTTTTTTTTTTTTTTTTTCTGAGAAATGAAACCAGTAAATGTGCAGGATCCCTTGAAGAGCCACATAAATTAAGCTCAAGTCCCTCCCTGTGTTCTGCCTGGTTACAGTGACTCTATGGATAATTTTCCCACTCATAAGAAATTAGCTCAAGCATTTAAGTCATATTAACCCTCAAAGCTGCGCTTAATGAAGGGCTCGTCTGCTCTGAGGGACAGGTGGAGCATTTTGTGTTGTTCAGTTTTTCCTTTTTGTTTCCAGCCTGTTTGTTATCAGCTATCTCCTGTTATCTTTAAAGTGAATTTTAGGTGCACTTTGCTAGCCGAGCTAACTAACTTTTCAGTGCTAGCGTTAGCTGCTCAACAAAAATGGAAATGGCCAAAAACCTAACTTCCTTCTGTGGTTGGTGCACATAGTATGGCAGCAGCTTAGTGTGTGTTTATTTTTGACTTAGCATGTTGCCCGCTAAAGCTAAAGAATATTTTTAAATGCTTCCCAAACTTACACATTGATGTAGGAGTTCAAATGTTAATATAAATATAGTTTTCATGAGCAAAGAAAAATCATATTTTTTCTCTTTTACTTTTTGTTTCACTGGTAATTATTCTGAGGTACACGTTCACACAAATATCTTAGCACTCTCTCACTGACCTCACATTATGTTGCAATGTTGGTCATTTCAGTGATTTTGTGTTATGATTCGGATGCTGCTGATGCAGAACACAATCGTACATCACGCCTTCTCTGTGACTAATATCACAGGCTCCAGATTTGGACACAACCTTGATGTTGTGATCCTGAATCTAGCAGAGTTTACTCTCTCAGCATCTGGCTGTGAGGTAGAGGGGACTGAGAGGAAGCATCTGTGGGGTCTCGTCCTCCCCCACCCCTCCCAGAGATGAGCCGAGGAACACTTGGCACCGGCCCAGTGATGAGGTGGCTGGAGTATTAACTCCAACTTCCCCGAAGTAGAAGGTTAAAACCCTTTCACAGCGGCCTCCCTCCCTCCCACAGCAGCAGCACTGAACATATGGTCAACAACAAAAAATCGACTCCTTTAAAAATGGAAATACTGAAAACGCTCATTTTGAAGCAAACACGGCGAATCCAAAGATGCTTTAAGAAGAGATTAAAGGATCCGGTGCTGGGCTGTGGTGATTTATCAGGCGCATATTGTCCCAATTAGCACGATTATGGTGATGGCGCAGGGTGCTTGACCTTCTAGCACCATCCTCATTTGTATCATGTCAGCTCAAAAACAGCTCCTAAATCACTGCTCCTCACTCCCCGGACAAATTACCTCACACTATTTAAATCTGCTATCCCAAAGACACAGAAAAGAGACACAATCAGGAGTGAACTTTTCCAAAAGTGATTTTTGCCCTGCTGCAGAGCGAGTGTTGGATAATCTGGAGCAGAAAGAGGAAAGAGGAAAAATGTGTCCCAGAATCATCATCAAGTTACCCTTTCAAAAGATTTAATACTTTTAAAATAATAGTTTTGTTAAGGAAGAAAAAAATATATGCAGTGTTTATAATTGAATAATTATAATAATGTAAAGTATTCTACTTTAGTCCACACTAATAAAGTTGTGTTCTAGCTATCCAACATTTACAAATTTCTAAAGCAGTGAAATCTTTTTGATCATATACAAAAAGTAAACAGAATATTAAATACTTTGTAAATAGCTGGGATGAAGGTATAGATACAAAGTAGCTGGAAATTCAAAAATAGAAACAAAGTAACTACAGAGAAATTAGAAAGTCCGTACAAAGTAAATACACAATAACCCTTTAAGTGTCAAGTAAATACAAAATGAGCACTAAAGAGCTAAAACATGATATGATGTATGCCACACACAAAGTAGAACAACTATAAAATAAATGCATATCAGGGAGTAGATAAAATGCATACATAAAGTCCACAAAGTAAAAAAAAGTAGAAAACAAGGTAGATACACATTAAAGACAAAATTCAAAATAAAAAGTAACTGCAAAATATTAACAGACTGATTGTAGTTACAGTCAACATGAATCAAAGCTGAGATAAAGTATAAAAAAATACATGCAGAAATGCAGCATTGTCTGATGATACATCTGTGTGAGGAGTCGGCGTGTACAGTACTGTATGTGTTACTGCTGTCTGCAGGTGGAGCGCGCCCAGCAGGGACAAAGGCGCTCCTCGGGCCTGCCCCCGCACTGAAATGAATCTCTGGATGTTTTGTTTTGGCTCATGGCTGACGTGTCAGCTCGTATGTCTGTGTCACACCACCGGCCAAGGCAGCCTCCCGACTGGGTTTTTGGGTGCATGTGTGCTGGTGACAGAGAGTATGGAGAAGCAGAGATTTGGGTGGGGTGGAGGGGGGTCAGTCTTCGAAGGGACCACATGGAAATGAGACCCATTCATCCCTCTGCCCGTAACCCCCCCGATTGGCATATGGCATGGCATTGTCCTTGGCCGCTGAGCCAGAAGTGATGCAATTTGTTGGCATGTCCCGTCATTTCACAAACTACCCATCCCATTGAGGCCTCCAGAAAACAACAACAGAAGACATGGAAGGGCAGCCAACAGCTCCGTTTCCACTGATGCCCTGCCAAATTCAGTCAAGAGGGAAATGAAAAATAACTTGAGTTCAAACACTCAAACATTTACCAATATTAATTTAGGCTTTCATATCAGAATGAACAAAAAAATTAAAATGCTGCTAGAAATGAGATGTTTGGAGAAGCTTGGGTATTTGTTGCAACAGTAAAGCTCTCGTTACAGTGACTCTTGAATTAAAAAACATGGAAAATGTTGAAATATCGGTTTGAAGTTTAGGTTTGAAAGAAGCTGAAGAATGTAGATGCCCTAAAGTGCAGAGGGTGGTGGTAGGTCAGGTTGAAGTTCAAGCACCTGAAGGAGTTAAAGTGTCGCAAAAACTGTAGGTGACTGAAGTGGAAGTTATTAAATTATAAAGAGACATTTAAAGTGTGTAAACTAAAAGAAGATGTCTGTGTAGGTGCTGACTGAGCTCGATCCCAGAGCCTGGTTCTGCTGGACGGTTCTTCCTGTTAAAAGAGAGTTTTTCCTTCCCACTGTCACCAAGTGCTGCTCACAGGGGTCATTTTGACTGTTGGATTTTCTTTGTAATTATTGTAGAGTCTTTACCAACAATACAAAGCACCTTGAAGCGACTGTTTGTTATGATTTGGTGCTATATAAATAAAACTGAATTGAACTGAATTAAGTAGAACTAAAGTGTTGGTTGTTTATGACCAGGGAAGGTTGTGGGAGTTGGAACAGGTAAATAACTGCTTTTTAACCAATAATTAAAAAGGTCTAAAGTGTAACTAAAATGAGTTGAAATGAAGAGAATGATCTGTTAGAATATGCAGAATTAGAGAAGCTGGAAGAGCCAAACAAAAGTTTTGTTCACAGATCTTTAAATGAAAAAACCGAATCACTGAAAGGGTTTTCAGTGGCAGCTGAAGAGTGGAAATTAAAGAGTTAAAACGCATCTGAAATTTCAGAAAAAGCGATTAAAGAAACTGAAGTCTGCAGCTGAAATGCCTGAAATACTTGAAAACAGTTGTGATTGAAGTAGAAGTATCAGAAGTATCTGAAGTATCAGATGGAATAAAAGGGAAGGAGAAAAACTGAGCTGGAAATGGTCCTGAAAAGTCCTGAAATGACCAAATGGGACTTTGCTGGGTAAACTTAAAGGTTAAAGGTCAGCTGAGGGCCGTGGGTATTTTCAGTGCCATCAGTCAGATTCATTCAGAGCTTTGTTTCTATGTGTTCTCCTTTGTGGCAAATCAACTCAAAATATATTTGCACAGAGGAGCAGAGAATCTGTATCCACTGACAAATTATTTATTATGTCATCATGTGCACATTATTACACAATACTGAGCTTTTACTTTTAGACATCACGGTTATTGTGACACTGCAGTGGAAGGGTGGAGATGTTTGTAGAGGAGGAGGAGGAGATCCAAACTTTTCAGTTTAAAGGCTGAAGGCAGATCAGCTGATGTGTACGTGACCAGAACTACAGCTACAACATTCACCACTTTTATTTGTTTATTAATTTATGGACCAAAATGCAATTAATTTTGTTCTGTTATCAGTGCACAGAATAAGTTCTCTTCGGAGCTCCAGCTGAGCTTTTGATTCAGCTTGTAACTTTTTCTTTTTAATGTATGAATTTCATATCGCTAAAATAAATAAATAAAAAGAATAATTCATGCAATAGAAAGACGAGATTAGGGGATGCTTTTATGAGAAAGCCCTTTTTTTTTTTGGACTTTGAGCCTATGCTTGACCCCAAGCTGTCCAATGTTTAATTAACTCTCACAGACTCGACGAAGGGAGGAGGCAAAATCTTCAAAGAATATGACCAGTGCTTTGTGAAACATTAAATCCAGCTCCAGATCCTTTTGTGCGGAGTTTGCTCATAGTTGACCTCACCTTCTGTTGGGATATCCTGTTGAAAGACACGGCCGGCTTGGACCGCCCAGACAAAGAGGATTTCCCCGCAGGGAAACTCTGAGCCATCAGTGGGAGATGCTGCTGCTGCTGCTGCTGTCATCGGTCTGATCTGTTACTTATAAAGACTCGGGCCCGTAAAGGATCAGCAGAGAGATTTATTGTTGTTTTTCTGAGATGTGTTTGATTGCAGATGTGTCAGCCCCATGGAGAGACTCTCATTGTTGCTGCCATAGTGACACACAACCTTTCACACAAACATCAGTTTGTCACATTCTAGCAGTAACTCGGTGAACACTGATGTTAAAATATGCAGTTCGGATCGGTCTAATAGCTGGGAGAGAATCTGCTGCCTCTGCTGGTGACGGGTCGGTGCTGGCAGGTTTGTGTTACTGAATCATCTCACATGTTCATGTAAATTCTTTTCTCATTATGAGATGTCTGAGCAGGTCCCTGAAAACAGATAGCAGTATGTGCTGCTGGAGGATTTGCTGACAGATGTTCAGTGATAGTAAAAAAAAATTTTTTTTTCAGTCACCAGGAAAACTATTTCACTGCTAACGTTGGTTTGACTGATGAATTGCTGCTGCCTTTAAAGCACAGAGTGAAAATGAATGTGTGACTTTTTTAACACAGCAGAAAAGGATTCAGCTGGATTGTTGGGAAGGATTATTTTTATTTCACCTTTAACCAGGAAATACTTTCAGATTATTCAAGGGAGAACTATATATACTGTACTTCAGACAGTATATTAAAGTAAAAGAGCTGGACTTATTATTCATTTAAATATACTTTATATTTATTTGCAGTTTTTGACACATTTCATTTCACACTTACAGTAACACTGAACACTTAAACAAACTGGTACAATCTTAGTCTATTAAATATATAATTAACATAAATTACTGTGAGTGTCCCACAGTCTGTTTTTAGAAAGTTCAGAAATCTCAGGTTTTAATGTATTTATTTACATTTAGGAGCTCTTAATGTTTAGTGGCTCCATAGTGTAGAGACTCACACATTCACCCAACAAGTTTAATCCTGGGAGGAGATATACAGTAAATATATTTGGGAGTGCATCATAAAGAGTATCTGACATAAAAGCTCAAACATTCAGAGGTGGGACGAGTTTGTTTTGCAGGTTTATTTTTATATTACAGAAGTTTGCTTTTGAGAACAAAGATAAAAACACAGTGAAAGCGCTGCTGTCATCAACAAATTAATAGGCTGCTTAAGTTGTATGATTACAGTATCTAAACTCAATACAGTTACTCACTCCAGTCCTTTAAATTAAAGTCAACCAAATTACATCTTTCTCTTAATTTAAAATACTGACATCATTTCAGTTTTAAGTTCCTTTTTCTGTTCAGCCAAATGTTTCTGCAGCATTTGCTGCAAGTGCATCGATTCCTGTGCACCACCTGACTCGACGAGCAAATGTGAAAATCCCACCTGAGTGAGGTGGATTCATGCAGTCAGTGATGGGAATATACAGTTTAGGGAAAATTAAGAGACCGCTGCAGAATTACTATTTATAGGTATGAGTTTTAGTAAATATGCAGTGCAAGTTATGCAAAGAAAAGAGATTCATATTCATTTTTAAACAACATAAACTCACTTAGGAGGAGTTCAGAAATCAATTTTTTGTAGAATAACTCTACTTTCATGTGTGCTGGTGCACCAGCCTTTCACACTGCCGCTAGGTGACTTTGTGCCACTCCTGACACAAAAGATGTATCTGCCCGATTCCAGGCACCCCAGATCATCACTGATCCTCCACCAAAGTTTCAAAGTGGGTGCAAGAAACTGTGGCTTGTAGGCATCTCCAGGTCTGTCTAACCAATAGATGACCAGGTGTTGGGACTCATCAGAGATGATAACCTTACTCCAGTCCTCTGTGCTCCAGTCTTATGGTCTTTTGCAAACCTCAGAAGACTTTTTGAAGAGGAAGCTTAGTTTATACACATATCAGGTCCATCTGATCACAAATATCTCGGAGAAATTAAAAATGCACCACAAACTGGAGCTCAGGTCTCAGGAGGTTAAATAAGATTTGGTTCAGGTGATCACCCAATCACTGCCTCGTTAAGCAGAATGAGGTGTGTTTATGTTGGAATTCAGCAGAGATGGGATTGATTAGTGATTCATGAGTCACTGATAAGTTTAAAGCAAGTTTATTCTCACTGTTTGTCTCAATTGGTCCCCACAAAAAAAAAAAAAACCCAAATTAATAACAGAATAGTTTTTAAATATATTTGAAAGCAGTCCGAATGGATAATTGGACAGAAGTTTGGAGGTCAGGCATCATCCATCAATTCAGCTGACCGAATAACTAACTCAAAGGTCAAACAGGAGGAGGAGGGGGGGGGGTTGTTCCCTTCCAATGGTCATATTACCTCTGGGTGAAGTTGAGGTGACAGCATCCCAGCTGGAGATGGATGTGAGGAGGTGTTCAGGATAAACCAGGAGAGCTGTTCTCCTGACAGCTGGGTCACAGCACGGATAACAGCGTGTCATTTTTAAGGGTCAGCAGGTTTGTATGAGAGCCTTCCTCTTATTCCTTCCTCATTCTCCTTTTATTCCTGTTTCCTGCATTCCTGCTTTTTTTTATTCCATTTTCTTCACATTCATTCACTTTGCTTTCTTCTTCATTCCTTCGTCTCCATTCTTTAATTTTTCCTTTATTCACTCAAATTGTTTTCTGTCTTTTTCATCCTTATTTGATATTAATCTGCATGTATTAATTGTCCCTTTCCTGTTTTTACCTCCACTTTTTTGTTCCTAAACTAATACTGTATATTACTGTAGCTATTTCCAGCTGCAATTCTTGTTCCTATTCCTTTCCTTTCCTTTCCTTTCCTTTCCTTTCCTTTCCTTTCCTTTCCTTTCCTTTCCTTTCCTTTCCTTTCCTTTCCTCACTCACTCCCACACCAAATGTGTGACTAATTTACCCTCTTTTACATTTTAAAATGCATGTTTCAGTGACTTCATCAAAATGTGAATAATTTAAGCAAAGAGACAAAAATAAAGCCGCAGCACAAACACAGTTCTGTCACAGCCATGATTACCGTAAAGACTTCCTTCTCTTTTCCCATCAATTAGGAAATGTGTTGGCATCACAGGGAAAGGGTTGAGTAAGGCTGATGATGTCATCGATGAAACTCTCAGCTCACAAATCACAACAAAATCATAAATCATCTCACAGATGTCTCCTTCATTCGATTAACACAGTGTCCATATGGTTCACTGTAGTATATCAATCAGCAGAGTACGCCAGCCTCTCGCTGGCCTCTCCTTCTCTGAGACGGGCCTTAATGGAGAACACGTAGTAATACATAAAGCTCCTCAGGTTTTACAGTTTTAAAATGTTTGTTGATATTGTTGTGCAGCCAGCGTCACTGCAGCCTGTCATCTTTTATTGGTGTCAAAGTGTTTGCCAGTTTTTTTGACACTTCTTCTATTTTATTTTTACACGAATCCAATTTGCAGACGCAGCCATTTGCATTTCCTGTAAAGTGAAGCTCTTAGCGACTGCTCAAAGCCTGATCTTTCAGGACTCTGAGGGTAGCACGAGTTTATGATAATTTCACACACAATGAGGCTGCTGCTGTGAGCCCTGTAACGCGCGCGGGCCTCAATGCTCCCTCTCTGCATATCAAAAACAAAACCGTTTATACACCGCGCAACTGAACTCATCTCATCTCTCATCTGAAGACTCATCCGACCATTATAGTTTTGAAAAAGATCTCAGAAATGATGCAGACAATAATGAAGGGATTTCAGGCTGCAGATATGAGCTCGCTGCACTAATTATCACATTGTTGCAAATGTATTCCAGCGTGTTTCAAGTTCACTCTATTGATTTCAGCGTTGTTCTCTCTTAATAACATTTCTTTTATGTCTGTCAGACCTCATGCATTAGTCTGTGGGTCTCATTTACATTCAGGTCTAAAGCTCCACAAATGACACCATGAAAACCTTTGAAGTAGGTGAATATGATTTATTCATTTCAGCTTCTTTTTAGCTGACCTTTTTTTTCTAACCTGTCAGTGCTGCTAAATTCAAGAGCACCATTTTTAGGGAAAATTTGGCCAAGACGTGAGCCTCGTGTCAGACTGAAAGTAGAAGACAGGAGACAAAGATGCAAACAAAGAAGAGGAGGTTATGCAGCTATTAGGACCATCATGACATCAGCCTTTCATTTCACTGTTATTAAATTACAATTAAATTGAGTTATTAAATTACAATATTTCAGTCCATCCATCCTTCATAAGCTATAAGGGCACCATTTTGCACACAGTCACGCCAATACCCAATCAGGAAACTACTGAGGTTAGCTTGAATAATAAACACTGTGCATGCATGTGCATTAGCAGGTATTGAATAGCATTAGCTGGATTGTCAATATGGCAGTAACCTTAAATACGTGCACCCAACTTCAGGTGTCCAGATCGAAAAGATAAACCTAATCAATAGGCTTTGAAGCAAAAATGTTGTTATTGTTGTTGTAATTGCTTTAAGTTCATACGATAAACAAATCAAGAATAGATGGATCAGGTCTTGTGCATTTTAAAGAGATGACATAAACGGGTCAATAAGTACAGAAAATGTGAATTACAGTGTCTCGTATTGTTTTGGAGGAATCGCTCCTGTTCATTGAGATTTGCAGGTCTTTGTTCGTGCACAGCTCAGGTTGAGGTGTGGACTTTGACGGGGTCGTTGCAACACATGGATTCTTTTCTTTTTCACTTGTTCTGTTGTAGAGTTGTTGCAGTGCTTGGGATCATTGTCCTGTTGAATGATTCAAGTCCAGCCCAGCTTGAACTCACAGAATATTTTGGTGTGCAGAGGAGGTCAACTCAGTGACTGTGAGGTGCACAGATCCTGTGACTGCAGAACAAATCATCACCCTTCCACCTCCGTGCCTGACAGCTGGTACGAGGTGTTTGTGCTGATGTGCTGTGTTTGGTTTTTACCATCTACACGTTGGGCTCGTCTGTCCAAAGGACACTGTACCGAGTCTGATGTTTTTCTTTGCAAACCTGAGCTGTGCTGCCGTGTTCTGTTTAGACAAAAGAGGCAACCCCGTCATACTTGTCTAGTCTCCTTCTAACTGTACAGTCATGAACTTGAACATCTAACATGCTAACTGAGGCCCGTGGAGTCTGAGATGCAGTTCTTGGGTTTTTTGCAGTTTCTCTGAGCGTTGCACGGTCTGACCCTGGGGTGAACTTGTTGGGATGTCCACTCCTGGGAAGACCCCACCCCTGTTAACACACACCTGAATGCTCCAGACCAGCAAACTGCCAGAATTTCTGCTTTTATAGAGTCGGTCACAGTTGCTGATGATCAGCTGATCAAGTGCATCTGATCAGCAACAGCTGGCTGCTACTTACTCTCTTAATCCTTATGGAAGCAGTCAGGATGTGCTCAGTTTTTTTACATGGCTGCATATATCTCCAAAATATACCATCTGCTGTATCTGCTTTTCTGCACCCCTGATCTTTATTAAATCAAAATACAAATATATGGAGCTGAGCATATGCAGCCAAAAGTGTCCACAAATCTATTACTCATTAATTTTCATTAGTATTATGTGTTCATTAACAGAGGTGGGAAGTAACGAAGTACAAATACTTCGTTACTGTACTTAAGTAGATTTTTCAGGTATCTGTACTTTACTTAAGTATTTATTTTTCTGAGTACTTCTTACTTTTACTCCCTACATTTTTACACAAGTATCTGTACTTTCTACTTCTTACATTTTCAAACAGACTCGTTACTTTTTAACACGTCAGAGAGAAGTTTTTATTTCCGGTCAGTGCGCCTTCAAACATAAAACGATCTGAGCCTAAACGGAGGAATAATAACACATAAGAGACAATCGTACTGGCGTATCCTCCATCACCGGGGCATATCTCGTACAAAGGGATTAAATACGCAAACCCATATAATTAATGTATCATTTATAGCGCTATAATCGGGCCGGACCGAGTCCGTAAGTTGCGCTGCGGCACATAAACAGCTTAGCTAGCGCTACTGAAGAGGAGCGAGCATGAAGGGAGTAACGTGTGGCAGGTAAATGCAACGTTTCTAAATGCTCAACAAATATCAGCAGACACACAAAGTGTGTGCAGTTTGTCACACAGTGTGTCTGCTAGCTAAAAGAAGAGCTGCTGTATTTCAGGGAGAGCAAAGAGAGAGAAGTTCACTCAGAGATGGAGAAAGAGGACAGGAGAGGAAGAAGAGAGGTTAGATTTAAAGGTAAGGACTGGAAAATAAACTGAAGTATGCTGACTTTGTGTAATTCAGAGATTCTATGAAAATACTGCAGTTTAGTGTGTAATAAATAGGTTAGCTTGTTGTACTTACTACAGTAAAGCTCTGTGTTGGTGCACAGTGTTTGTGTTCATGGTCAGAGTTACAGGTTACATCAGTGCAGCAGAGATGAGTCTGAATCAAAGCTGCTGATGCTGAGATTCATTCACTGAATCCAACATTTATGCAGCCTGTATGCTGTCAGTGTAGGGGATGGAGATCAGCTCAGATAGCTGTGAAATACTGGGTTACATCTTTGTGAATTCACTTCATCCACACAGAGCAGTAAACCTCAGAGCAGCAGCAGCAGCAGGTCAGCTGATCACAGCCTGAACACCAACATCATTTACTGCAGCTCACAGTAGAAAGTTGTGATTCTTCTCCCCATGCAGAGTCACTACAGCTGATCTTAGGGTTCCTCCACCTTCTGAATCCCACTGTAACCCCTGAGTATCCTCATGTTGGTGTTTAGGTGGAGGCACAGTCACCCTCTACTATGGAGGACACAGAGAACAGAGCTGTGCTTAAATTCCCTTTAACAGTTTGTGTCCTACATAACAGATTCAAGCTGAGAGCATTCATTAGAATTAAAATTTAGATTGGAATAACATTTCTATTCTCATGTATTATTTTATATTATTACAATAATATATAATGAGGTTCGGTTAGTTTTACACAAAAATAGCAGGTAGAAACATCCTCCAAAGAACTACTTTTACTTTCTTACTTTGAGTACATTTCAGAGCCTGTACTTTTTTACTTTTACTTAAGTAAAGAAGTTGAACCAGTACTTCGACTTTTACTAAAGTATTTTTTAACACAAGTACTTGTACTTCTACTTAAGTACAGAATGTCAGTACTTTTGCCACCTCTGATTGTTAATACATTATTGACATTTAATTTTTAAATATCACTGTTAATATGCAGCTATTGTATAGTAGTAAAATTATGTGTTTTACTGCAAACATTGATGGAAATCACATTTATGTTTGTAAAGCAGCAGCAGTGGGGTGGGAGACTTGCAAAGGAAGCAGGCAGATACAATGAAAAACCAAGTGCATCACCACACAGTAAACTCGGTGAGTCGTGCTCTTACTGCTTCATGTACCCATTAATTAATGGTTTATTTGGGTTTTGAGATGATGATTCACTGAGTGTTTCTTTTCATTCACCTCTGTTTACACACCACTCTGCATTTAATCGTTAGTTATTATTAATCTGAATTGAATTGAATTAGATGAAAGTCTTTTTTTACTTGCTTTAATTAGCAAAAAAAAAAAATCCTGTTACAGCTGCATAAAACTAACACAGCATTTCATAAAAAGATCATCAGACCAACAGTCAGACGTGGTGGTGGTGGTGTGATGGTCTGGGGCTGCTTTGCTGCTTCAGGATCTGGACTAATTGCTGTAGTTGATGGAACCATGAATTCTGCTCTGGTTTATGCAGCAGGACAATGATCACAAATGCACCAGCAACTCCACGTCTGAATGACTCACAACAAAACAAAATGAAGGTTTTGGAGTGCCCTAGTCAAAGTCTGGACTTTAATCTGATTGGGATGCTTTGGAATGAGCTTAAACCTCTCATGCTAGAAAACCCTCCAAGGGGCTGAATTAAAAGCATTCTGCAAAGAAGAGCGGGCCAAAGTTCCTCCACGATGTGCCAGACTCACTGTAAGTTAACGCAAATGCTTGATTGCAGTTTTTGCTGCCAGGGGTGACACACCCAGTTATTAGGATTAGATAGGTTTGGATAGCTTTAACAACCCTTAATTAATAAAATCACAATTTTAAAACTGCATTTTGTATTTACTCAGTTTATCTTTGTCTAATTTTAAAGTTTATTTGATCAGAAACATGTAAATGTGACAAATATGCAAAAACCAAGAAATCAGGAAGGGGGCAAATACTTTTTCAGGGCACTTTAAACGATGCAGGCGCACATTATCCTCATCAACAATGAGATATTCATTCATACCTTTTTGCCGCTGTTTCATTTGGTTTGCACATCAGCAGAAAGAGAATTCACTTTCCATCTGAATTCGCTGGTGGATCCTCACTCATTTTGGATTGAATAGCTCATATATACGCCTCATTGTCAATTGAGTGTTGTCTGGTAGGTACTTGAAAATGCATTAACCTACAAACCAGGGGGAATAAGCCAGAGAGGATTCATGTAAAACCAGTGAACCCATTAAAAGGGCTGATCAGAGCGTTCTCTTTATGAGTGTCTCCACTTCATCCTAATGTAGCTTTTAGATGATGCTAATAGATCACAGGCTGTTGTGATCAGACAAGGTAATGGACCTTTGTCACAGCTTGCTGAGTATGGCTTCAGGCAAAACACACACATAGATACACACACACACACACACACACACACACACATGCACATGCGCAGACAGATGTACAAACACATCTGCATACAAAGGGAACACACACACACACACACACACACACACACACACACACACTAGAACAATGACCCTAATTAATAACGATTAGTTCTCTCTTAAACACACTCACAAAATGTGCAAATGGAACAATAAATATAGCTCTTAAACATGGCTTTTACAAGTGAGCTGAAACAATCTCCACTAATCATTAGCAAACATCGCCCCGATTTGTCATTATTACTCCGTGATGCGTGGAAAGGCAGATAAACCGGGGTCAGGCCTGGCACGGAGCACGGCTCGTCAAAGTTTGCATCGAAAGCTCTGAAAGTGCAAATACAAACTCAGATCAGAGAGAGAGCAGATTTAGTTCAGTGGTTTTTCATAGTGGACATTTAAGTATTGCTTGTATGTTTTATACTTATATTCCACTGGATTTCAGGGGGAAATAATGTGCATTTTTAACAATGATTTGATCGCTGAAGCTTCGGCTACATTTTTAGATTTTAAAGAAGAAACTATGTACGCACAAAAAGATCTTTGTGCCCAAAATGCTGACTTTAAGTAAATTTCCATCTGTGTTTCTTAAATAAGTACAATGTAAAATGTTAAATATAATGTAATCTGGTCAAATGAAATTTACTTAATTGGTATAAATTCATTTTATACCAAGTGTATTTCCCTTAATGATTAATTAACCCTGTGAGGTCATCATGGGTAGTGACCCTAACCCTAACCCTGACCCCGAGCCAAACCCTTTGTTTTGGAGAAAAACATTTTTCATTGTGTCAAAATCTGTCATATACGTTATGTGAAAGCCAACTGTTGCAAATATAACCTGAAGCATGAAGTGAGCTCTGGTTAGCTGATTTATAACTTCACACCTACAGGGGTTGGACAATGAAACTGAAACACCTTTAATTTATTGTGGCTAAATGGCTAAATGGCTAAATTGGACCAGCCTGGTGGCCAATGTTCATTAATTGCACATTGCACCAGTAAGAGCAGAGTGTGAAGGTTCAATTAGCAGGGTAAGAGCACAGTTTTGCTCAAAATATTGCAATGCACACAACATTATGGGTGACATACCAGAGTTCAAAAGACAAATTGTTGGTGCACGTCTTGCTGGCGCATCTGTGACCAAGAGAGCAAGTCTTTGTGATGTATCAAGAGCCACGGTATCCAGGGTAATGTCAGCATACCACCAAGAAGGACGAACCACATCCAACAGGATTAACTGTGGACGCAAGAGGAAGTTGTCTGAAAGGGATGTTTAGATGCTAACCCAGATTGTATCCAAAAAACATAAAACCACGGCAGAATTAAATGTGCACCTCAACTCTCCTGTTTCCACCAAAACTGTCCGTCGGGAGCTCCACAGGGTCAATATACACGGCCGGGCTGCTATAGCCAAACCTTTGGTCACTCGTGCCAATGCCAAACGTCGGTTTCAATGATGCAAGGAGCGCAAATCTTGGGCTGTGGACAATGTGAAACATGTATTGTTCTCTGATGAGTCCACCTTTACTGTTTTCCCCACATCCAGGAGAGTTACGGTGTGGAGAAGCCCCAAAGAAGCGTACCACCCAGACTGTTGCATGCCCAGAGTGAAGCATGGGGGTGGATCAGTGATGGTTTGGTCTGCCATATCATGGCATTCCCTTAGCCCAATACTTGTGCTAGATGGGCGCGTCACTGCCAAGGACTACCGAACCATTCTGGAGGACCATGTGCATCCAATGGTTCAAACATTGTATCCTGAAGGCGGTGCCGTGTATCAGGATGACAATGCACCAATACACACAGCAAGACTGGTGAAAGATTGGTTTGATGAACATGAAAGTGAAGTTGAACATCTCCCATGGCCTGCACAGTCACCAGATCTAAATATTATTGAGCCACTTTGGGGTGTTTTGGAGGAGCGAGTCAGGAAACGTTTTCCTCCACCAGCATCATGTCGTGACCTGGCCACTATCCTGCAAGAAGAATGGCTTAAAATCCCTCTGACCACTGTGCAGGACTTGTATATGTCATTCCCAAGACTAACTGATGCTGTATTGGCTGCAAAAGGAGGCTCTACACCATACTAATAAATTATTGTGGTCTAAAACCAGGTGTTTCAGTTTCACTGTCCAACCCCTGTATTTATATGAATTTGTGGTAATTTTAAAACATCACTGACATAACTTGAGACAGTGTATCCAGCCCAGACCCTTCTCATCCCTTGAGAATCAATTAATATCACTTAATTGATGCTTTGTGGCTGGCATATCTAATTTATGCTCATGGCGTCCTTTGGCGTGTGTGCTGTGACGCACTCGATTATGACAGTGAGCAGGGTTACTGTTGCTAAGAGGCGTGTTTTAACCTGAACCACAAGCTTTCCTCAGCCTTAATCTTAATTTGTTTTTAGACATTTAAGCTCTCATCCAAGAGGCTTCTTCAGTTCTAAAAACCAAACAGTGGAGAGTCCCAGATATTTGGGACTCTCCCGTCTGAGGTGAGACGATGACCCACTATTGTTCACGTGCATCATGACATAAGCCAAGGTGTGAACAAAGGTGTGGGTCACTGCCATCAGGGAATTTGGGTGAAACTACTGACCTTGCCCCACCCTGTCACGTGATCTGTTGAGTTCACCTGATGTAAGGTGTGAGTGTGAGTTGAAGCTCCTGGGAGGGGGAGACTGCTGTGAGTGGCCGTGTTGTAATCCACCACCTCTGTTCAGTGACGGTCATTCACAGTGGACATAGATGCTTCTTGCACTCCTTTTTCAAACTGTCTTGTCTTCCCAGTCCAAAACGTGAACAGTGACTTCCTCGAAAACGTGACCTTTGACCTTTAGGTGCAGAAGTACAGCTGAGTCCTGTCGAGGTGGCTCTTCTATGCTGTGCTGTGTGTTGGTTTCTCCAAAGCAGAGGTCCGAGCACTCCTCGCTGCATTGCACAGCACACACTGTGCTGCTAGCTTGTGTTTGGGAGTTTTGTCCTTGGGATGAACCACTTTCTGTTGGGATGTTGGTGTACTTCAAACCCTTTTCTCACAGGCCAGTACCCTTCATTCAGTAGGTTACACCAATGAAAAGATCCAGGAGTCAAATTCATTCTCAGGACGTTTCATTTACAATATGCCAAAAGGCTGTTATAAATTTCTTTGCCAAAAATATGTCATCAGATTTGAGTGAGTTTGAGAGTTCACGCAGCTCCTCATCCCCTGCTCTCTTTGTTTTTGTCTACGGCCACTAACGAGTGAAGGTCATAACGTCCAAATTTAATGTTAAAAAAATGTCACCATAATAAAATAAAAATAAAAAAGATGACATTTTTATATATATATATAAATAAATGTCATCTTTTGATGATGTTTAGAGTTCTAATCGACTTACTGTGAGACTGAAGCTTCCTGTCATTTATGAGGTAGGAGGTAATTTTCATTCAAAATTCTAATTAAATAATTCTTTTTGTTAATGAAAGCACATCATTACAAAAATGAAGAGAATAAGTTGAGGAGCAGGTAAGTTTAGTTTAATAAAACTATAATTTAAAATGTCATGAAGGCACTCAGTTTAGTGGACGGCGCTCCCATTAGGTTAACAATATACTAAATATAATGAGATAATGGGAAGTTTTGGGAGGCATTTCAAGCCTTATTTTACAGTGCAGTGTCATCCCTGCTCGTGTCTCTTTTGAGAGTGCTTCACTTGGTTTTTTATGAAATGCTAAATGGTTTTCAGCCTTCAGGCCTCTTCTGATCTTTTATCAATGACACAACCTAAACAAAGAAAAGTCATCTGTGCTCCAACACCCCACACTATAAAGCCAGAGGCAGAGCTGCAAACGCTCAACGTATTAGTAAAAGAAGGAGACGATCAAGCAAAGCATTCAAAACATATTCAGATTTTCAGACTTTTGGTTCGACAAAATAAGCAAATTGTGTTCATCGCTCTGGATTTTGTTGCCACATTTTCCTAAAATTGTTATACTAAATAAAGATCAATAAATATATTCGTTACTAAAGGCCTCAGCTGTGATTGGAGGGTTAGCGCTCTCAGACACAAAACAAAATGTAAGGGTTGATATAATTTTAATAAAAATATGAATTGCATTCAAAATTGAGCCAATGTGCTCGTCTTTCCCCTCAGTATCATTTCCTCCATCAGTGGCCCGTTCATCAGAGCATCACTTCTGACAAACAGCTCATTGTTTCAGCCCAGAGAGAGTGGAGATGGTGGTGATAGTGGTTAATAGAGGACATAAAAAATAATGATTAGCCTACTATGTAAATGGCAATTAAAGGACACTAAGTGCTGCAGGCGCTGTCCTTGCGTTACGAGGCTGGTTTTGATAGGAACACACACAGCTGCTGAGAGCCGCTGGCCTCTGACACTCATTTGTCAAAATGAGACAGAGGGGGGGGGGGGGGATCTGGCACTATGCATTAAATCAATTAAGCATAATGGGAAAAAGTGATCAGAGTGATTAGTCCGCTCTCTCTGAGCCATACGGATGCAATAGTTTTAAATGTTCATGTAACATAGAAACAGGAGCGAATGACCATCCAAATGAGAATCACTGGAACTTCACATATTTCTTTTTCTTGTCCTAAATCTAAACATTTGAGCCCATTTCGCACATTCAGGGTCAACAGAGAGCTGTGATGTGCTGCTGAAGATGAGCATCATTAGTTTTACTTTAACTCAAAGAGCTCTCGGTCTAATTGAAGGGGTGGGGAGTGTGTGTGCGGGGGGGGGGGGGGGGGGGGTCTGTGCGAAGAAGGTGAAGAGGCAAAGGAGCACAAAGGCAGAAGAATCAGCTGCAACAAACAGCAACAGATGCACAGAGGTGGTGCAAATTCTCACTGATTTATCTTCAAACAGGCGGCGCAGACAAAGCAGAGGGAAACTCGATTTGCATGCGTAGAAGTGCACCGCCACCTAGTGAGAGTCTATATGCAAAACAACAGAAGTGAGGAGAAATGAGACAGGCAGTCTTCAGTGAGATAAGAAAGGACAGACAAAAGAGGCCTTGCAAAGAAGAAAGCATTTGACCAATGGGTCAAACCTGCTTAACTGGCTTTTAGAAATAAGCTTTTACTGTTTTGTGGATTTAAAGGAAATCTCAGAGGCAGCGGGGATTTTATTGGGGAGTTTGGGGCTCAAGTCAAGAGTTGCACTCGCTACTAGAAAGGCAATAAAAATTTCCACCTTAAATGCAAGGTGCAAAGCCATAATTCTGCCCCTGTGACCGCTTCAATAGCGGTCTGGGAACAAAGTGCCTACACTTCACTTGATGTTATGCTTTCAGTCAGGACCACTAAAAGAAGATTATTACATCTGTCTGCAGTCCTTTATATTTGTAGCATCGCTGTGTTTTGGCACCTTTCTGCACTTCCGCCACAGAGGGGACCACGAATGGGGGCACACAGGAAATCTGAATATTTAATCAGAAATAAAATGAGTGCAGAAAGCTGTTGTGGAAAACATGATTTCCAGGCTCATGTGCAGCCGCTGAAAAGTGGTGCTGGCTGCACAAGAACTGAAGCATAAGCAGAAGAAAATGAATGGAAATCATATTTAAAGCAGCTAAAGTAAATGTACTCATTATGTGGAGTGAAACTTTCATATTTCTGGATCATAATTTTTGATGTGTGCATATTCCTTTAATATTACAGCTGTTGATGATTTTAATTACTTATATACTGCTTGATGTTAATGCAATTAATCTGTAACATAATAAATAACTATAAACTGTATCCAAAATGTAGAAAGCAGCATAACATGGAAATACTTGAACTGCAGTACTTGAGTAAATGTGCTCAGTTATCCAGGCGCTCATCCTTTGGAGGTTGTAAAATTAAGAGTACTTTACTCCAGGGGTGGCCAATCATATTCTGTGTCTGTGTGTGTGGGTGGGTGGGGGGTCCCCTTCTGGACATGCTCTCACCTTCCACACACATATGTGGAAAAATTAAGCTGCAGCAATATCAAGCACAGAGCAGAGGAGGCATCAATGACGACACTGATACACAGACGCAGTGAAAAGGAGGAGCTGAGGCGGGGGTGGGCTGCATAGCAGCTTGCAGTTGCAGCTGTGAGCAGATGACTCGGCATTAACAGCATTCCTTACATGAGATCGGTCATGTGAAGAAGGGAATCAGCTGATCTGATGAGACTGTGGCTATTTAAGACTTTATGGCAAACCTAAACTCAGATTTCTTCAGTTTGAACATATAATGCATTCACACGGATTAAACTACCCTGTAGTTAGTTTCATTTGCTCTGTACTGGCTCCATTTTTTTAATCTGTTAATAAACCTTTTGAAGGTTGCAAAGAATGGCATATTCACTGAGGAGGCCACGTACTACTACCACAACTAAAACTACTGTAATATTTACTGTGAATCTATTTTTGTGCCATCAAATATTGCAGTTGAGAATTTTTGAAACAGGTTTGATAAAATCAGTGACATCGAGTTATCGTTTCAAAGCTATTATTTACTGTTATCATTTTGATGAAGTGTAAGTAAAATTGTCTGTCTGGTTTGAATTAAAAGTAAATGTCTCTGATCGGCGGCGTCTGAGGTCATTCCTGTCGACCTTTCAGATTTGTTGAGGCTACTGGCTAAGTTTGGGGATGTTTTTATGCTTGAAGGACTTAAAGTGACTAAATACAACATATTTAATAACAAGTTACACATATTAAAAATAAACATCTAAGCCTGTGTTTTACTACAATGCGTGGAAACATTTGAAGGGAGTGTGTTTCAATCATTATTTTATTTCATGAATAAAAACGGGGCGCTGCTTTTCTTGTTGTGCTGTCTCGGATCCTCACACTCATTCTTCTCTGTCTTCTCGGCTCTGCAGCGATTGTCAGTAATAAGCAGAAATGTTTTGTTGTACAGAAACACTGAGATGATGTAAATTTGTCACAGTCTGCCGTGGAGTCACAAAGGAACGAGTTTATCCTCTCTGATGACGTCCTCGTGGACAGCAGCGGCGATCTGGACGCGAAGTCACTCTTGATTTCATTTTTCGGCACCGATGAGATCTCAGCTGTTATCTGATGAAACTGAACAACCATCACTAAGTGAATGAAGCTCCTTTGAGTGCCCCCTAACAGAAATCCAGCAGGCTCCTTTCTTTGTCTGCAGTTTTGAATTCATTGCCTCCACCCCCACCCCCACCCCAACAAGATGATAGGAATAATCTCGCCAAGCGAGATTGACAGTTCATTTCAGAAATCAATATTTACAATTTACTTCTTTCAAAGTTCATTCTGGGAGAGAGCTCCATATTATCCACCTCCCAAATAAGCTGATCATATCTCCGCTGGCCCTGGAATGAGTTTCCTCCCCAAAATGTGTGGTTTTTTTTCCTCCCACCTCTCCTCTCCTCTCCCTCTCAGAAATCAATGTCTGCGTTTGTGCGCTTTAATCTGGCCTCTGATGACAGTAAATCTTTATCTGTTTCTGGGCGAGCAGCAGTGAGCGGCTGACACCATTTCCCATCAGAACAAAGAGCCAGGCCTGTGTGGACTCTGGGAGATACATGGGGCTCTAATGTGGCTGGACATGTTTCAGCAGGGCCATTAATCAGAGAGGGTGACAGCCAGGCCTGCTGTGGTCGCCTTCAGCCCGGAGCGCCGCATCTTTTCATCGTCCAAAGTCGGAAAACTGAAAAGTCCGGGACAGGCAGATAGAGATCAAACTTCAGGTCTGCTCCAGCAACACAGGATGAGATATTTATACCTTAAAAACTGTTTTCACATCTTCAACACAGGACCATACAACCTTTCAGCTGTGGAGGTATTTAATGACAAAAACGAGCTTTCAGCCTCTTAATGTTTGACAAAAGGGAATCTCAGAGGTTTTTGTAGCATGATCCAATTTACAGCTCTGGTCAAAAAGGTCCACATGCATACAAACCTCAGCAGCTTCACTGCAGAAGGCAATCAGGAGATCCATATGATGGAAATGCACATCAGAGATTAAAAGAAAAACATGTATTCAGTTCCAGATGTTGCACGAACTCTTTGTAAGATAAAAGCATTTTAACAAAGAAATAGTTGCCCTTTCTGTATCAAGTGCAGTTCCCACTATTCAGTGTCTCAGTTTAGCCTTTTAGCATCTGCTGATTAAACATGAGGTGAAGAAATCACAGCAGTTCTGCAGTTATGAGGTCATTTTAATCTGGACGTGACCATATTTGGAGTAGAGAGGAGAGCTGATAGGCTAATGTTAGCATCCATTATCTTATGTGATATTAAGAGCTAGAAAAACAGACTTTTTTAACAAAATGCAGGCTACTGGCACTACATGTTGATATGATTATGACTCAACAGCTGGAGAGTGGACATGCACCAAAGCATCCCCTGCTTTATCATCTATTTAACCCCACATGAGACCATAATATACTTCATGAATATACTGATGTACTGACAAAGGCTTGAAACCAGTTAGACCAAAACATACCAACTCATCAGGAAAGTGATCAGTGAGGTAATAAGTCAAATAAACAGTAGGGTCATTTTCCCACAGACTCACAATCAGAGGAGTCAGAATGCAGGTTTAAGGCACTTTGGCTTCACCGTCTTTTATAAGAATAAGAATAACTTTATTGATCCCAGAGGGAAATTCACATGTCTGACAGCTCATCTGCTACTTGTATGAGATTTGAAAAGCCTGATGCTGTGGGTACGGCTGTATCTCTGTTGTACATTGGAGAGAGGAGCCTTCCAGCATAAAGATGTCATAAAGTGGCTGATCAGAGCTGTTCAGGATGGCTTCTAACGTCTTTAGTGTGCATTTTTCACCACCGTGTCCAGTCTGGCTCCAATTACAGAGCCAGCTAGTTTGTCCAGTCTCCTTGCGTCCTTGTTTCAGTGGTGGTGAGACAGCAGCTCTGGAAGCTTCTTTGACATTGGTGTACAGCAGATCAATGGTTTTATTTTCTCTGGTAGGACAGTAAACAAACGGTGTGAATCCAGTCACGTGGGAGGAGAGAGAAACATGACTGAAGAAATTATGAAGAATGCTTCTGGATGTTTAGTCTGTATCCTTGCAACAGTTTCATGGAGTACTTCCTTTGGAACTTCGGCTGTGGTACACTATAAGTCTGCACCAATATCTCCATTTCCCATGATGACTTTTGGCAGAAAGGGCTTATATCTGCACTTCCAAGCCCTCATCTTTCACCAGCACGGCAGCCACAAAAACAGCTCTTTATCTCAGCTGGAATAAGGCGGCATCTTCCAGAGTTGTTTCACTTCAGTAAAAAAAGCTCTAACTAAGTAACTAACCTAAACTGCTGTCACTGTTAGTGCTGATGTTTGCTGATCAATGTAGTTTATTTTCCCACAGGTACTTCCACAGATTTGCTGAGTCTAATGTCGCTGCATGATCTTATACACAAACATTTTGTCACGGTCGATGAAAGCGGACCGCGTGGCGCGTGTGGAGGGTGCGGACCCAATCGCAGGACTCAGAGGCAGGCAGACAGAGATAAACAGAAAATGAGCCTTTATTGTGGCTCAATATGCAAACAGATAAAACAAGGCAGGTTACAAAACTGAAGAAAACCTCAACTAGGGGAAACTAGCAGGAGTGTGGAACAGGCAACAGGTGGGAGCACAGCTGTGAGTTATCACAACAGATGAGACAAGAAAGTAAAACTGAGCACAAGAGACAAACAGGAAACAGCTGAGTGTGGGGACAGGAGTGCCAAAACATGAATGAATATAAACTGAAAGGCCACGGGGAACTTAACCAGGAGTACAGAAGGAGAACACATGAAACAATCAGTGAACACAAAGATGAACTAACGATCTCACGGTCCATCAAACACAACAACGCTGGCTTGCAGACCTTGGACACATTTATCACAACAAGATAACACACACGCAGTGAGTCTGAGGCTTTGGAGCTCATGCGTTTTAATTCTGTGGGACAACATCCAGCATTTTAAACTTAAGGAGTAAAAAATAATAATAATTTAAAAAATCCACAAAACCTTTTTTTTTTTTTAAATCAGCAGGGCGCTGGTCACAAATCTTTGATGTTCAGTTTAAAAACCCTCTGGTGAAATCCTGCAATGACTCACAACCTCCTCTGTATTAAAACAGCACCTACAGCAGTGAAAGAGCAGACTGAGGTAATATTTATTATTCGGCAGAATTATGACTGCGCCCCATACCAAACAAGGCTCTAATGGCCCACCGCCCCATTCACCTGCCCCATGGAGGATTATTTGGAGGTAATCTATTGTTAAATAGCTTTTGGAGTGATGGATGAAAATGCCTGTGACCTATAGACGATCAATTCATATCTAATTAGCCCATATTATTTATGACATGTTCAATGGGCTGGGTGGCAGTCTCAGGGGACAGATGGAAAAGTCAGCTGCCACTGAGGGAAATGACGAACAGGAGAAGTTATCAGGAAACAGCACTGATTAGCATATAAAATCTAGAAATTAATTTTCCCACCAGCAGAAGGGGAAAAAAATCAAAGTTAATTTAGACGGAACAAATATGATTGATTTCTTAAAATCTCCTTTTTAATACTCCAGAAAGCAAATACTTAATTCAAATATTGCACGATTGTGCAATAAAATGTGATTTAAAAAAAAATTAAACAGCACAAAAGGAAAGATTTGAGGATCAACGTTGTGTGAGCCTGACATCTGCTGTTCAGCCGAGGTTAAAGCAGCTTCAGATTAACATGAAAAAATCTGTTTTCTTACATTACATTTATATTTTTCAGACCTCGAGTGCAGCGGCTGGTTTGAGGGAGTAAGTGGACTAAAGACTGTTATATTATAGTTCTTTCTCATAACTGAGTGACCAGCAGCCAAATCAGCTTTTCATCATTTCCCAGCTGTGGCCCTTCCTCCCTGTGGTGCTGTGCCTTTAACTCAATGTAAAATAAGATGAGCACCATTTGAGCATATTACATAACAGAAATGATTAAAGTGAAATGAGTCATGATGCTTTTGGTTTGTACACGTTTAACTTCAGGTTGTTTTGAGGAACAGGAACGCAGTGAAGAATATCCAGTCACAAAAGAAGGGATCAAATCAGACCACAGAAGCACGGCCCTGCTAATTAAATCCACTTGATTAACTGATCATCAACAAGTGTGACCACCTCTTTAAACACAGAGGTTTGGGCGTTTTGCTGGTTTTTGTAAACGCGGTCCCTCAGTTTTTTGCAGGAGTGGGCGTCCCTTCCAGACCATGTAACGCTCAGAGAAACTCATCAGCTGCATCTCAGAGTCTGCAGGCCTCCGTTAACATGTTGGATGTTAAAGTTCATGACGGTACCATCAGAAAAAAACTGAAGCAAAAGTAACCCAGAGCGGAGCTGTTTGACCACAATGGACAGAGGCTGAAATCATGAAACTAAATAATAAATAATCCCTGTGTGTTCAAAATTGTACTAAAGTAAATAAAACACCTCTTTCAGCTCCTCCCTCCTCACAAAGGGTCGCCACAGCAGGTAGCGCTGCACGTTTGATTTGGCAGAGTTTCACACCGGATGCTCTTCCTGACCCAACACCAAACGGGAATTGTGTCTCAAGCTGGAATCAAATCAGTGACCTTTTGCTTGCCAAGCAGCTGTATTCACCACAACACTGAACTAAAGTAACCGATGTACTAAATATGAAGGGCTTAAACTGCTTACTTTCAGAACATGTGCTTCAGCTGGTCTTTACCCAAACTTTATTTTTGTTGTATTTTTATTGATTTTTTTCTTTTTGTGAAGTACTGATGGATACTTAATAAATGTTTATGTATAGGATTATGCAGCAACATAATCAGTTTACAAAAGATCCTTACTGTGGCTCCACATTATTCAGTCTCGAGGTTCACTGTGTGAACTCGCTGTGTGTGCCCACGGCCATCAGGATTTTCAGTTCTCACATAGATAGCAGATGAGCTGTCAGACATATGAATTTCCCCCTGGAATCAATAAATTCTTATTATACTATAATATTAGATTAGGTCATTACATTCAACTCATTGTCATTGTGCGCACAAGGCACACAACGAAATGATGGTTCCAGATCACTCATCCAGAGACGAGCATCTGCAGTCATGCAGTCATAGACCGGCGCTACCGTTAGGCAATGTGGTTTAAGTGTCTTGCCCAAGGACACAACGCAGCGCAGGGACAGGGGCTCGAAACTGCAACTTCCAGCTGCAAGGTGAGCGCCTACCCCCTGCACCACCGCCACTGTGTTTAGGCCTGACAGTCTCATAACACGACTTTGTCTTCTGTATTCTGTATTTACTATTTCAAGTGTGTGCCTGCTTTAAGTAGCAGTAGCAGCATTAGGACGTCATTTGCACTGCAGAACACCAAAAAAAAAATAAATAAATAAGGTTTTCAGCAGCCTGAAGTGCTCACACATCATGAACGATTATCTGTTTACTGGTTCTTTTTGGCATAGCCACTTTTTCATATATAAAATCTCTTCATCATGTGCATCCATTGTTCATGCACCTCACTGTTGAATCTCTTTTGTAAGGTGGTATGGGAGCCTGCAGAGGGCGGACGGTGCTGCAGAAAGGAGCACGCAGAGTCACCTGTTTGTAGAAGTTAATCAAATTCAGTCTAAGGGGCACCAGGGTGGTGCAGGGGGTCCGGCCTGTGGGCATTTACTGTGTATCCTCCCTCATCTCTCTCTCTCACCCTGATTTCCTGTTTCTCTTCACTGTTCACATCTAATAAAGGCCAAAAAAATAATTCAGTCTGGGGGATTAACAGGAAACTACATGAAATCTGTGCAATAAAAAAGCGAGGTAAGTAAGCAAAGTGCTGCTCTGGCAAAATGATTACATCAAATGTGATTGATACGTGTGTGAGTTATTAAAGATTTTATTGGTTTGTAACAATCTTTGTACAGTTTACTCATATGCACACATACTGTACACTTACACAGTTTGGTTTTTATACATTTCTTTGCTTATAGTAAACGGTTCATAGATTCACCACATTCAGTGAGAACACTTCACAATGAAACTGCCTTTAAGACTACAACCACTAAATCAGAAATTCCCATTAAATAAAAATAATAAAAATCAGACCACACAGTAGGTTTCAGGTGTATGTCTACACCTGAGACAGAATGTACAAATCACAGTGATAAAAGCTTACATCTCCTCTCCTGGATGCTGCTGGATGATCCACTGCAACCTTTCCCCAGTCTTAACCAATGGGTTTCACTGGTTAACCTTAACTGCAGTGCAGTGAGCCCAACAACCTCACACATATACAGTGTTGAAAGCCATGCTTACACTTAACATGATCATTCAAAATACGTTTTCTTACCTGGACATGGGGTTGAAGTTTCAGTACAGAGATTCCGCTAACTGGCTAAACTCTGTGGAGCAGCTAAATATTTGTTCCATCAGTCAGTTGAATTAGTTGAACTCAAGTTTTACTGGTTTTATTGCCAACCATTAGGCGACCACGTTGAAGTCGTGCACATATACTTCATATTAAAATGTTTTTTGTTTTTTTTCAGAGGATCCATAAGTGGAGTCTGTGCTGGATACTCGTTTCCACATATCCAAAACTTGCACAAAACAAAAATAAATGAATAAGTTAGCTTCAGAGGTGCAGACAGAGATCGGTTATCTAAAAAACTTTTTGTCTAAAATATGTAAGGTTGAGATTATAATCTAATTATCTGAAGTGGGGCAAAAACAACAATTATTACTGCATCTTCTAGCAACATCTGAGAGTTCCTCACCAACAGCTTCTGATCCTGATAAATATTTGCATCTCAACAAGCTGAAAATTAAGCCAATGGGAAGTGCCAAAGACTGCAGTCTGATTGAGGCTGATTCCAAAATCCCCATAAACCCCCATGTTAAAATGTCTGCTATTAGCCTAGAAAATAACAGGTTTAAATGTGGTATGAAATATAATTTTGGTCTTGAAAGATAATTAATCGCTTTGTGATGACTGTAGGGTTACATGTTAACCCAGTTAGCATGTATTATATCAGGAGTACGGCCGCTTTGATCTGTAGCAGGGTTATTATAGTTAACGAAAACGAACGAAATAACGAAAACTGAAATTGAAAAAACATTGTCGTTAACTGAAATAAATAAAAACTATAATTAAAAGGAAAAAACGATAACTAACTAAAACTGAATTGTGAGTTTACAAAACTAACTAAAACTAACTGAAATTATCGATAAACTGACTTTCATTTACTTGTTTTTTTTTTTTTGTTTTTTTTTTAAGCCTTGTGGATTGATATGAAATCATTTTTTCCGCTCTCCGAGTTTAAGCTGGGAGCACCACAGGACAACTGTGTGAGTGCGCATGTGCGTGCGCTCACCGCGCTGGTCCGCAAAGTAATGGCTGCGGTCTGCCGAGAAAGCGGCAGAGTCCCGTATGGAGGTTCTTTGAGTACAAGAGCACAGATAGAATCGAAAGTCTTGTTGTGGATGATGAAAAATGTGCGGAACATTTCTCAGTCAGGAAAAACCAGCAACATCAAAGTCCACCTGAGAAGCGCACAACGGCTACAGAAACCGCTCTGATCCTACCAGGTAACCTGGCCTGCGCCTCTGAGAAACGGGACTACTTGTTGGGTCCACGCAGCCCAGAAAGTTGTGACTAAACTGTTTAGTCTTTGTGCCTTTTATCAGTGAGAGAATAACAATCAGGAATAATAATCAAAGCATCAATATAAGGACTCACAACTGTCAGCAAATTCCTGGTAGGAGACTGCTGAAACTATCAGGATGGACGTGAAGGAATGAAGAAAGTGAAAAAAAAACAGGGACAAATATGTTTGCACCTAAAAAACTGAGCACAAAGAGCGAGGACCAAAAAGAAGTCCCAGTCTGCGCTGCATATAAAACACCTGCACACGACCACAAGGTAATTAACACACACAATCCAGCTACACAAGCATAAATGTGGACATGAGGTCGGCAACTTCCGTAGGTTATGTACAGAGGCCGCAAAGACCCTGCAAGTTTAATTAGCGAGCATCTAACCAAGCTAGCTCCAAAACAGAAGCAGCTTCAGGTGGTGAGAACATCAGGATGCAGCTGGATTTGAGCTTTGGCTCCTTCAAAGAGTTTGTTTTTGTCAAACACCACATGTAGCTGTTGTTAATCTACTGCACTGATGCTGAACTTTATTGTGGAGTTTATTGTAGAATTTATTGAGTTTGGGAATTCATGTTTTTCTTTGTTTCTCCCTGTTGATGTTCATGTGTGTCCTTAATATTACACACATTTAGCATGTCTTGTGAACAGCTGGTTGTTGAATATATTTCTTTAAACTGTATCTTTTGTCAAGTTTTCATTACACAATAGTCACTTTTGCGCCTTGAATCTTGCACCTGATTAGGTATGAAAATACTAAAACTAATACTGAAACTAACTGAAACTAACTAAAACTAAGCATGAAACCAAAAATAAAAACTAATAAAAACGAGAAAAACCACTCTGAAAACTAATTAAAACTAACTGAATTAAAGAAAAAAAAGTAAAAACTAACTAAAACTAAACTATAATGTAAAATCCAAAACTATTATAACCCTGATCTGTAGCCTATCTGTATTCTGCTAACACTCACATCCACTAACTGGACCTGTTTGTGTTATTGGTGCTGTTTGGAGCGTTAATGTATTTTACATTAATTAATAATAGGGCTCACTGTGCTTTAAATTATCAGAGAAGCCTGTCCTCCAGCTGTGTTGAGTGAAGTTTAATTAGTGCTAATTAGCAATTATCGCTGTCTCTGCAATCCACCTGTCAACTTAGTGCAGGGGTCGGCAACCTGCAGCATGCGGTTCATCCAGGCTTAATGTGCGGCTCTGTGCGGCTCGCGGAAGTAAATTACAAGTATCCAGTTGAAGTGCATTTTATTTTTCTCAGTTCGGTTTTTGTTGTAGTTTTAAATTGGAACATTAGTGTGATCTTGAAATATTAAAATAAAATCATTTTATTTATTTATTTTAGTTTCTCAATATATGCGTCACTCGCGGTAACGGCTATCGGCTTCCGCTAGTATTTGCGGCTTTTCCGTGTAAACCGGGTTCAAATGGCTCTTTCCGGATTACGGGTTGCCGACCCCTGACTTCATGGATACAGCATCAGCTGACAACTTACCGCTCCACCGTCCTGCACAATAGAGGATGCCGACAGCCACGGTGCGACAACAACAAGGCTTCAAAACGAGACTTCATGAACCAATGGCTGACGTTTAACATCTCCATCTTTTATATACAGTCTATATATATCTTACACAGATTTATTCCTCTTCATGAAACTTGTTTTAACAGGAAATGGGCTAATATTCCCTGACATTTAAAATTATTACTTCATGTGTACATGTGAAATAAGTAAATGTGCCACGCTGGGGAATGAAAACCCAGTTTAAACACGCTCTTTAAAGTCTTTCAAAAAACAAATGTCAGTCGATATATTAAATTTTAGATTTTGCTCAACTTTCACATCAATAATTTCAGACTCAAAAATCCATTATCCACCAGGCTGCACTCAGGATACCGAGGATGCACTGCCAGTGTCATCAAAGCATTTTACCGATCTGTGAGTCGTGACCTTTGTAGGACACACTGACGTTAGTGGAAGGTGCTGTCTCCATTCTGCTGCGGGGGTCTCTGTGGTCGTTCAGAGGACACTCGCTGGGCTCCCGGCACCAGAAAACCTGCTTGTAGGAGTTCCTGAAGTTCTCAGACAGGAAGGCGTAGATGATGGGATTCACAGACGAGTTGCTGTAGGCCAAGCAGTGAGCCACCATCCTGAACACGAAGGAGGCCTGGTTCAAGGGAAAGGAGCCAAACTCCACCCAAAGGTGGACAATGTGATGAGGCAGCCAGGACAGGCAGAAGACCACAACCACCACGAGGACAGTCTGAGCGGTCTGTGGAAGAGGGATAATCATGGGTAACATGTCACGTGATAGTCCAAAAAATTCTGTAAGATGTCTAAGATTTCAATAAAATCTGAACGAAATAATCTGCAAATTTGAATTTGAAAATTTACGAGGACAACAAATCTAAAGTACTTCTTCTTTTGAAAAATATCTGCTCATTTTAGATTTGATCCTAACAGCAAAAAACATTAAGACAGCAGCCAATGTGTCAACCAGTGGTTAAGCAGTGTGTTAAGCAGTGTGTCACATCTCCTCTTCTTTTAACAACACTCTGAAAGCATTTGGGAGACAAAGAGTTTATCTGCTATAGTGTAGAAAGCCAAATGTTTTCACAGTCTTGCTTGATATAGAATTTCAGAGGCCATCTTTGTTATATTCTTTGTTTCACATATGTTTTTAACAGGTCTTTACTGCAGGCAGTTTAAACCCCTAACTCTTATAATATGCAGTGACGCTGTTGGAATACATGCAAAGTACGGTTTGGCATTTTTTTGCTGAAAAAAATTAAGGCCTTCTATAAAAAAACGCATCTTCTGTATGCCAGCTGTTGGTCCACCTTTGTGTATCATTTAGCAATGATGGTGCCTTCACAGATGTGCAAATAACCCATGCCGTGTGCACCGATGCCCCCCCCACACACACACACCACATCTGTCTTTGAACTGTGTGCAGATAAGCTGGATGGGTTCTAAAAGCACACAACCCAAAGTGAGCAGCGGTTTCTATGGAGGACCAAAACTGCCAAAATCAAACATGAATAAATAAATTACTCAATAAAAACATGCCATTAAATGCATCAGATGGTAAAGCTTTTTTCAGCAGCTCCGTTATTCACCAAAGGTCACTACAGCAACTGGATCCAGATGTTTGAGTCTCTTCCTGCTGCAACCCTCCCACAGATTTGTGTTTCCTTGCAGTCTAAAACCAGGGATCTTTTGTTTTCACTGTGATGCAGTGATTTACAGAACTGTGTCAAATTGTGCTGCAGTGTCACTTAAAGCACAGAACATCACAGCCATACTGGTCCAAGCTTTGCCCCCTGCATACAGAGATTTCTCTTGATCCTCTGAACTGTTTAATTATAATATGCACTGTATCTGATGATGTCACAGAAATATTTGTGGTTAGAAATAAAGCGGTGTTTCTCAGAAACGTTTTTCTGGCATCAAATTCAAAATGAGCAACTTTTTAAACAAACAATAGCAAATAAAAATAATAATTTCTTAGTTTCAGAATTTGATATGTTGTCTTTCCATAATAAATGAAAAAATAATAATAATTTGCATGTTGTTTTATTTCCATTTTATCCAACTTTTTTGGAAACAGGGTTGAATAAATAATTGGAAGTAAATGCAATAATGTGACACTTCACAGCATCATGAGAACCCCAATGGGGAATTTACTCTAGATTTTTATGCTGGTATATTAAATGCTGCCGTGCTGCCTAATGAGCTCATTAACCTCTCAGCCCGGCACCTGCTCAATCATGTCTGCTAATTCAGAGGGAAATGAGAGAAACTGTTCCCACCAACCTTCTTTTTGGAGAGCTCAGATTTTTTGGAGACATTCTTGAGCTTTTTGTGTAGATGGTTTAAAACCTGCAAACCACAAAACACACATGATGACTACGTGAATGTTCTCAGCGAGTTATAATTTCACTTTTCTTTATTTTTAAAAAGGCGTCTGGGCTGATATTTAAAGGGTCACTTAAACCTTTTTACAGTTGTTACACTATGTTTTCCAGAATAAAAAGTGAACGCATTCATTTACTCTGAACTCTGAAAATCTGTTGTGATCCGTTATTCTGGCGCACATACAGACCCGGACTCATGCGCACCCACCTTTGCATAGCAGACAGATATCAAAGTGAGAGGCAGAAGGTATCCAAACACAAAGGTGCACATCACGTAGACTTTCCTCTGGTGATCCGGCCAGACCTCCCAGCAGAAGGTGTTGTTGTTCTCCCTCTCCACGATGCTCTGGTAGTGCGCAACGGGAGCTGCCATGACCACAGACAGGGTCCAGATAAGCACCACTCCGAGCATGGCATGCCTCTCCACCCGGATCGAGGAGGATTTCCTGGCGTGGACGATGGCCACGTAACGGTCCACGGACATCGCGGACAGAGTGAAAATACTGACCAGCATGGACACGGTGAAGAAATAGTGGATGAACTTGCAAATGAAAGCTCCGAGCACCCACGTAGGCAGCATGTAGATGGTGGACTGGAAAGGGACGCAGAAGAGGAGGTAGGACAGGTCGGCCACGCTCAGGTTGAGGATGAATACGTTGGTTGTGCTCCTCGGTTGTCCCGGTTTACTGCGCGCCAGCACGGTTATGACCAACGTGTTCCCAAGCACGCCAAGAATGAAAATGAGTCCGAATATTAGAAGAGAAATGAAGTTATCTACACCCATCCCCAGGATGAGTTTAGCTGGCAGCCTCATGGTGTTGGTGTTGAAAGGCTGACTTTGGTTTTCCACCTGTAGCTCCATGTTTTTCAGCCAATAGAGAAAAGTTACATGTTGATATTAAAGATGAATAACCTCTATGAGGCTCAGGCAGAAGATAGATTTCCTCCTGAGGAAAGACTGGACTGAGCTTATGTATTTGCAGGCTGACCCCCTCCCCACCTGCCCTCACGAGAAACGTCAGCATGCTGTGCGCACCGAGACGTTTTCACTTTTCGGCGCACATGTGCGCAGTGAGGCAGGACTAAAAAGAAACCCGGTGAGAATTCAAGTCAGATCCTGAAGCACTGAGCGTCATTTCATTAAAACACATAAACCAAACAGCACATGCTGGAACACGAATATGTTGGATGGGAGGAAATTGATCCAATACTTTAAAATTTAGTCTATGTGAGTATTTTCTTCTTAAAATTACTGCTAACATGATTATCACACAATTTGTGACATATTTACATGCAACAGTTTATTATTCAAGTGTTATTGCATACCATAATGCACTGTTAATTATCCCCTAACTGAAACATACAAACATAAGGATAATCCAAACAAACAACATGAACAAATTAAACTTAATATACATCTGGCTAATTGTTCTACCCCTGATTATTTTAGAATTAATGATAAACTTTTACTGCAGTGCATTAAATCTCCCTAAAAGTATTAGAAAAGAGTGTTTATTCTTCCTCGCTTCCAGCTAGAATAAATGGATTTGATATTTCAAGAGAGAGAAAATTAATTATGCTGCTCAGAGACTGAACTCTGTTCACAGATTCCTTTAATTTAAAGCAGCTCATGTTACAGTGGCACAGAGACAGCATAAAGTTAAATAAAAAAAAACAAAACAGGTTTCATTGAATATTTTTGTCAGTATCGTATGATTTGTAATCCTTGCTCAGAAGCATTTGGTGCACCTTCAGAGGAGAATTTAACAGTTTATCCATCTTAATTTGTGCTACTTGGAACAGTTTCAGTACATTTATGAGACAGCTGATGAGTCCAATGAAGGACCTACTGCCATGAGCTACCACAGACTGTATATAAAAGATGGATGTAGGCACTGACATCACAGTGAATGACAGCCTAAATATTTCTGGCCACTGCCATTTTGGTTTTTCAGAGCCTAAAGCGATTTGGATGAAGGGGTGTTGAGTTATCAGCTGCTAATCTTGGAGAGCTGTAGCCATAAACTATACGGGTGTAATTCACAGACACAGTGCTAAGTTACAGACTAATACAGTTTCACTTGCCCAGAGCTAACCACAAACATCTTGGACAGTCGGTTCCAAACAGCAAGCTGCATCATTTTTCTCCTGGTGCCGGTCCCAAGCCTGGATAAATGGGGAGGGTTGCATCAGGAAGGTGATCCTAAAGAATGAGATTTCCATACCAGATCGATCAGGGCCCGGGTTAACGACGACTGGCTCCAGTGCTGGTGGCTGACAGGGTGCTACTGTTACCTGAAAACAATGGAAGAAGAAAGGGGAGAGGCGCGTTAGGAGGCAGCGAGAGAGAGAAAAGGTAAGGCAGGAGCACGGCGGTGAGAGTAGGACTTTAAGTGTAGGGATTATGATTATTGAGCTATGATAAAACAAAACAATAAATGCTCAAACGCCTGAGCAGAGACTCTGTGGCACTCAGATATGCCACTGAGCTTTTTTAATAGAGAGACTTGCTCAGAGTTTAAATCTGATTTGCTAATGATCCTGGACTAAAATCCAAACTACTCATCATCACTTCATTGAAAGCAGAAAAGCCAAAGCACCCTGAGAGTCACTGCAGAACTAAATGTTGAGCTATTTTATTCAGTGGACGTGAGATTGACATCAGAAAAAATTCTGAAATTCACCAAAGTGCAACAAATCATTAGTGGGTTTACACTCTGATCCTTCTGAAATCATTTTTTTCTGCACCAAAAGTGCACAGACTCATCCAGGAAGAGGGTTTTTTTTTTTAAATCGATGGTCTTCTTCTTCTCTTATTGATCTGCTCTGAGCAGGTCTGCAAGCAGTTTATTATCATTATGCAAGCATGCGAGTCTCAGCCAAACCTGCTCAGAGGGATAACCATCTGGATATGACGACAGAGATGATGCACATGCTATGTAACCTGAGAGCAGAGGCTGATGATATCTTGGCATCCTCTTGTCCTCAGACGATTGTCCAGGATTGAAGCTGTTATTGTTTGTAATCACGCCGCTTCAGCGCAGAAGCTTCACTCCTTTAGGATTATTACAGTGCTGATGGTAATGATGCTGATGCTCGTGGCGGTTTTGATGATGAAGATGATCAGATCAATTTTCCCTTTTTTTCTGAAAATTAGCAGTTCATTTTTAGCAGTTATGTCACTTTTTTAATTATTTTGGTTATCGGGAGGTCTTATTATACTTTGGCACATGTTTCGTAATTAGTTTCTCAGCTCGTGTCCTGAAGCAGCCTCAAGTTTCCATGGTGACTCTTTACTCCATCGACCGCGATGTTATCCTTTCCTCTGCTGGGAAAAAGAAAGTGACACTGGAGCCTCGGGACAGCAGCAGATTTCCAACAGATACATGAATTATTCCCGCAGAGTTTTGACAATGTGATTTATGTTTTAGCAAAATTAAAATGCAGTGTTTTGTTACATTCATCAGTTCATTTGTCAACCGGCGCCTATGATTTTATGGTTCATGTTTTTATCCAGGAATCAGATCTCTAATATCTAAATTGTACTGTGTGTGTGTGTGTATTTGTTTATTTATTAATAAAAAGGAATTTGAATTTGAATATATGCAACAGAAGTTCATCTACCAACTGCCAGTTTATAATCAGCAATTAAACAAACATTGATCTAATTCCAAGAATTAGATCTGGACTTTGTGAGGATTCACACTCAGACACAAGGAATCAGGAAATTTTCTCCATATTAAGAAAACTGACAAAATTCCCTTTCCCCAAGTCTTTGCAAAAGCAAAATCAGTGCTGTAAAAAGTGCAAAGAGCCTGAGCCTGCAAAACCGTGTGGAAGGAGGAACAGGCATCTAAATATTAAATATAAGGAGGAGATTAAAACAGTAACCAACACCTTTCATTGGTGGTTTCAAAGAAGGAGAAACAACTTCAAAAATGTAAAAAATCCAAGTAGCTGCTTTAACCCTTTGAGGGCTCAGTCTTCTCTGGTGATGAGCCTAAGCCTAACTCCTGGACTTTATTAAACTTTTCTCCCCAGTCTTGGCTGTTACAAAGTGAAGAAAATAAATCATTCTACATGCATCAGAAATGATCCACATTGTCCACAAGATAACCATAATTGTCCCCTTTAAACAAGTATTTCCAAATGAGCAGAGAAACAAACAGCATTAATATGCTGTGATATCCCCACTGCTGCAAAGCCATGACTGTGGTCTTCACCAGAATGATTTGACAGTAGCTGGATTCCTCCTCTTTTCTTCTTGTGGAAACAGCAATGGTTCTGTTAAGATTAGCGGTTACTGAAGTAGGGGCCTGGTGAAGGGGAAAAAAACAGCCATCTGAGTAGCAAGTCGTGGATGGGTGTTGTAGTCAGGACAACTACAGGTAAAGAGAATTAAATTTTAAGTAGTTATTTCAAGTCTGGCAGTCAGGAAACGAAGAATAAAACCATTCTAGTCAGTTTTCAGCTTCTCTGAAATATTGGGTTAGGGTTTTTGGGTCACCACCTACGATGACTTCGACCTCAGAGGGTTCTCTTTCCAAGTACAAGAGTAACTCTGAACTATCAACAGGACAAGTTTGTTAATTAAAAATTTAAATATAACAGCTTTTGACCAAGAATGAAAATGATTCAAAAAAGAAAACATAAAATGAGAAAATATAAGTAAAGCAGGACAGAGGAAAAAGTCATCAGGATTCAGTTTGAATAAAAATGGGTTTTCAAACACAGGTCCTGATGTGAAGGCGCAGCTTGTGCCACATTTTAGGAGCAGCCACTGCAAAGATCCATGCAATACAACAACCAACCTGCCATATTTCATAATAATGCATAATGATGATGAATCACTCTGCAGATCAACTCTCCAGCTGTTCAGTGGATTGCCTTAAAATTTGGTTTCAAAATCTCTGCTTTGCATGTTTTGTTAGGGCAGCACAGGGGGACAGTGGTTAGCACTGTTACCTCACAGCAAGAGGGCTCCTGGCTTGAACCTGCCGGCCAGCCGGGACCCCCCATGCTGAGCTTACATGTTCTCACCGGGCCTGTGGGGCATCTCTCCGGGCACTCCAGCAGTCCAGAGATGGTTGTCGGGTTAATTAATGATTCTAAATTGGTTGCAGATGTGATTGTGAGTCTCTCTGTGACAGACTGGCTAACATTACACCTGCTAAACATTAGCATGAATTACCATATATTTAGAAGAATTTGCAAGTTTCTTCCAGCTGTATTTCACTACTTTTTACTCTGTCTACATGACACCTGCTTTTATGTATGACTAAATGTTTTCTTTTGACAAATTTTAGACAAATTGCAGGCACTGTGACGCCCTCTAGGACTAATTTGTGACTTTGTGTGGTGCAGATAAAAATACTTGACAAAGAGCGCTGCATTTGCAAAGGAAGGAAGTCATAAATAAGCTTTTGTTTTAGAGCAGAATTAATGGACTCTTAAAGGGCAGAATCATTAAGGTGTGATGTTTGAAGTCCTGCTTCCAGTATCTGCTGCAGCTTTGTCTCACAGCTTAACCAGGATCTCACACAACACCGTCCCTGCATCCCCCCCCACCCGTGATTTTCTTTACCAACCTTATTAGAGACGCAGGAGATAAGCTGCTTTCGACTCTGTTGCTTGCCCTCTCAGGTGGTTAGCCCTTTACCTCAGCCTGGAGTCAGACCTGCTGTTTCCATGACACTGAGCCATGAGAGGAGACCGCAGCAACAGCACATCTATTTACACCAATAATTTGAAATGGGCTTACTTTCCCCGCTAACTGGCCGGGAGCCTCAGATCGTCATTTTGGTGATTTACTTTTCAAAGACCGCGGCGTTGGCTGGGTTTTGTTTTGCCCTCATTTTCTTTCTCAGATAATGATGGTTCTTTGTGAGTCTTGCAGATGCAGAGGATGATAATGTCAAAATCTGCTGGCCTTCCTCTTCAAACCAACATCAGTTTTCAGTGATGTAAGACTGCTGTTTCTGAGGGAAAAAAGGCTCACCTTTTCCTTTAACACACTGCTTGTTTTTCTCACTGTGGAATGACTAAATCGAGCATCCTGTTACACAGAAACCTAAACACACGCGGTGCTCAGACGTGGACACGCCAAAGTACGCGTTATCTCCTGTCACATCCGTTTTGTTTTTATCATCTGGTTTCATGCTTTTGTGCATGTGTGCAAATAAAAAGCCCTACATAAAGACAATTATGAGAGTAATAAAAAGGACATTAGATAGTAGAGCTTTAAAATTTTCAGTCAAAGCTTGAGGTCATTTTTTTTTTAAGTGATTCTATCTCAGTGAAGTGGTCTCAGTGTGTGATGTACTGCTGGATGAGCAGGTGCTGGATGCTGAACTGTAGCTGAATGAAAAAAAAAAAAAAAAGAGATGTGAGGTATTTTTTACCTCAATTTTCATTCTCCAGTTGTTTTGTTTTTATTTCCCTTGCTGGTTACAGAATATTTACCCAGCCAATGCATTGTATGATGATAACATTTGACTTTTCTGACATTTCGAATGATCATAGTTTATTAAAAGGTCTTGACGTTTATTGAAATGATTGAATGAGCTCATAAAGCAATCAGAGGTCTGGGCAGAGGGCTGTTTCCTCATAGACTTCTAAAGGGCTGGTGTTGTAGGTGTGACAATTTAACACACTGCTTGTTTTTCTCACTGTGGAATGACTAAATCGAGCGTCCTGTTACACAGAAACCTAAACACACGCGGTGCTCAGACGTGGACACGCCAAAGTACACGTTATCTCCTGTCACATCCGTTTTGTTTTTATCATCTGGTTTCATGCTTTTGTGCATGTGTGCACAAAAGCATGGGTAAGTATTCTGTAACCAGCAAGGGAAATAAAAACAAAACAATTGGAGAGTGAAAATTGAGGTCAAAAATGCCTCACATCCACAGAAAATGATGAGCCTCGGTCACACGGGCCAGGAAACCTTTTGGTGACAACCTGGCAACCACCAGCTGCTGGGGAAAATCAACCAGTTGGCGAGTGGTTGCTGGAGGTTGCTGGCTGTCGCCAGGTGAAATAAATTGCTAAAGCCCCAATCACGCAGGAGTAGAGACCAGTCAGTGACCCCCTGGCAACCACAGGTCACAGAGACTGTCTGGTTGGAAAGTGGTTACAGGAGGTTGGTTTCTGTCACCGGGTGAAATCGGTCACAACGAGGTACACGATGCCTGCACCAAAATCCTCCTGGAAGTTGCTTTGGTTGCAAGTTGCTGTGGTTACCTGTAGTTTGCATGGAAGATGACAATTTGTTAGCAAACATTTGCCAGCTGCTCGCTAAGAGGGAAGTGAAACTGAAGAATGCAGCACAGACCGGGAATGGAGGTGGTTCATCTTCAAAGTAAAAGTTGTGCCTTTTGAAACATGTTGGTTGGTACCGCATGGCCAGGAGTTTGTAAGTGTTTGCAGACAAATCAGCATCTTCCATGTAAACTACAGCTGACCACAGCAATGACAACAAAGGAAGTTTAAGGACCAAAGAAGGTTTTCAGTGCAGCACCATCTTACCTCCAGCAACCTCGTCAACCGTTTGAGAACAAATTTTTCCCTCTTGACCCAAGTCTGCTGGAGGTTACCGACCGGCTTCTAGGCCTGTCGGCCTGTGTGACTGATGACCTTAATTAGCTGACATCTAAATAATATACTGTGTTATGAGTAAGGTATTTCTAAAAAATACAAAAACGGTGAAAGTCATAGAAGACTCCCATGACAGGCTCAGAGTGAAGGCCACTAATCAGCCTGCTGACTGTGCTGAAAGGAATTCAACCAAGTCTGATGGTTATAACTGACAGACCAGCTGCTGTGACTGAAGAGACCTGCAAATATTCTGGTAGCGCTGGAATTCTCCGTTTCTTCCCTGCATTAATATGTGGCAGGAATGTGCATACTTTTGCTTCCCCACTTTATTTGTACTTTTATTGAATTAGTTATCGTTTTATTAGATGATTGGCTCTCTGGGCTCTGTGCCACATTAGACTGGCATACGAGGTTGGCATTCAGCAGGCTCGGCTGTAATTAAATTAAATTAAATTAAATTAAATTAAATTAAATTAAATTAGGATTGCTCTCTCCTGTATCGTGGCCTCGTCATGTCTGTGGTGGGACTGCGCTAAGCGTTTACAGTGGTGTATGCTTGATTTTTAGATGGACCTAACAATCAGATGTTCATCTTCTGTTCTGGGATACCGTGCAATGAATTCTGGCTAAATTACGAACTGACTTCACTGTTGGTGTGAGCCAGTGGCTGTGCTTGGGTTGGCTTAAATGAAGGAGGGCGTATCTGATTGTGTTTCTACTCTGCTCTACTTACAGCACATTTTCCTTTATCTCTGTGCAGGTATGTCATATAAGCCCAGATTTAAGATGGTTTAGATTAAAAAAAATATTTTTAGAGATGATATTCTTTTGTGGTTCTGTGAGCTGTACAATTAAGATCCGGCTGAATACTTGGCGACATTTTCCTTTTTCTCTGTGCAGGCCAAGCCCTACAACATGCTGCAGGCTGAGGGGATTACACAGGGTGGGAGGGCAACCGCTGAACCCTGTTAAAGTTATCAGTGTGCTAAAGGGTGTAGCTGGGCTCTGGGCTGTCTTCTCTCTGCCCATGGCTGAGACTGCTGCTCAGACGCACAATCTGTGTGTTGCATAAACAGATCTCAGTTCTGTGGTCAGCTTCTGATGATTTCTTTGGAGGAACAAGCTGATGAAGAGCAACAGCTGATGTTTTTGCTGCTGTATATTTCTGGAGTGCAACTGTCATCTTTGGGAAGAGTCAACTCATTACCATTTAGTTCAGGCCATTTGAAGTTATTACAGTTCCCCACACCTACAGCAGAGGGCGGAATAGAGGTTTGCCTCAGCAATCAGGAGTGTCACTATCAAGTGCAAAGGCAAACAGTTATGTTGATTTATCTGGAGCCAAAGGAAATGTCTTTTTGTGCTCTTATTTGCTCAGATGAATTTCTCTGCAGCGTTCGCAAAACTCGTCACGGTCACAAAAGCCCGCAGACAGCTGCTCAGCACGACCACGGGGCGCTGCTCCTGGTCACTGAGCTGCACAGCTGAAGCAAACACAGGTCAAAGTTGAAGATGTTCATGTCTGTAGTGTTTACTGTTCATGCAGCACACAGCAGGAAGTGTTAAAATATTAATTTTGCTGGGAACATGCTGTTTTAAGTACATGCCATCTGAAGTTACTGGTGCTGGATTTCAAATATCTTCAAATAAAAAACACATGAAAATTTGCAGCTGTCAAGGCAACAAGCTGCTACAGCAAATAAATGTGTCATACACAGTTCTTTAAAAAAAAAAAAAAAAAAAAGAAAGAAAATGACAAACTTGATGTTTTTCATTGTGTCTGAAGTGCAGATTCTACATTTGAGCCATGATTTCACAAAATTCCTGCAGAACTATGCCATCCATCCATCCACCCATCCATCCATCCATCCATCCATCCTCTTATCCTGTTCAGGGTCGTGGGGGGGGGGGGGGGGGGCTGGAGCCCATCCCAGCTGTCACTGGGGAGAGGCAGGGTACACCCTGTACAGGTGGCCAGCCTGTCACAGGGCTAACACAGAGAGACAGACAACCATTCACACTCACATTCACACCTATGGGCAATTTAGAGTGACCAATTAACCTAATGCTGTTTAGTGGTCATTAAAACCTCAGCATGCTAACAGACTGACCTCGTGCATGCTAGTGTTTGTGTGTGTGTGTGTGTGTGTGTGTGTGTGTGTGTGTGTGTGTGTGTGTGTGTGTGTGTGTGTGTGTGTGTGTGTGTGTGTGTGTCCTCTGCACTGGAGTCCCAGCTAATGCTGAACATGGTGAACAGTCATCCACCTCTAGAAGCAGACATGAACATCCTGCAGTGCTTCAGCCTTCAGGGTTCAGCTGAAGGGAGGAAACCTGTGTGTTCTCCCTGCATTGTGGGTTCCCTCTTATAGTTCAGAGACACGTATGTTTGGTTAATTGTGGGTGCGAGCGTGATTGGTTGTCGGTCTCTGTGTTAACCCTGTGACAGGCGGCTGACCTGTCCAGGCTGCTTTCAGCCAGGTATCAGCTGAGATTCATCTCCTCTGTAGGTAAGACAAAGAGATTTTTCTCTGTTATTTCTAAATTGTTCTTCTAAATTGTTCAAATCTATTCACCGGACACCTGAATATGTTTTTACTAAAATGATGAGATTGCAGGAGATGTCAGGATCCTGCAGGTGTGTGTTGTTTTGAAATGAATGGAAGCAGCAGGCAGCTGGCCCACTTCAACCTGGGGGAAAACATCGGAGGCACAATGAGGGAAATCTGTGAAATCTTTTTTGGCATGAAAGTTGAAAATATTATTATTATTATAATAACAACAAGGCTGCACTTGTTTCAGACCCTGCCAATCTCATGAATGTGTTAAATGGAACAAAAGCAGACCGGTGATAGATTGATCAATTCTGTTGATTATGCCAGAAATACACAACTGGGAAATGTGCAGTATCACACAGACAGACTCCTGTGAAGTGTCTTGTTGTTTTCAGTGACCTTGGTTGCCTCCCAGCATGTTTCTGTCACACTCCTACAGACACATCAGTTACAGACACACAAATATCAGCGTTTATTTTATGTGAGCTGCACCGAACACGGAGAGGCGGTCACTGTTTTCATAACTGAACGCAAAGATGGAGATTTACCGATCAACACCTGCTCTCTGTGGGGGCATCAGGTGCATAACAGGCCATTTTACTCAGCACAGGGTAACACATCAATGGGTGCAATAACTATGAAGCACAATGGATGACCTTAATCTCTGTGTGGGACTTGTTGTTGGCACCTTTTCAGAGCTAAAGCAGAAACGAGAGATGATTTATTGGACAGTAACACATTTTTAATACATTTAGTTGGCATTAAAAAAATAAGTATGAAACTTATACTGAGAAAGTGGCATCACCAGAATCATATATTACTTCTTAAAGACATTACATGATTATATTTCAGTGGCTGCAAAAAAAAGTTTGAGACAGAAAACCTGCAAAAAAAACAACTGAAAGAAAAATAAGCATTTCAATTTTCAACTCTGATTTCTCTTCTTTTCCTCCTGTTTGCAAAAATCCCCTTCGTGTGCAGCAGCCGCCGCTCAAAAACATCCTCCGGCCTTTGGTTTGAAACAAGAGAGCGCCACATTGTTGAGACGCTAAACAAATGATTGCTTTATGCTCGAGCCGTGTGCTGCGGCTCCTGCCAAATGTTGATGGAATCATTGGCTTTCAACCACCAGGACATTTGCATTGAGTTGTTTACCAGCCAAAAGGATCACTGCAGGGACGCACTGCAGCACATCTTACAGCTGATCCAATTAGCTCAAACAATAGAAACGTTCAAGGACGGAAAGGAGGGGAACCGCCTCGGTAAACATCACCAATGCATTATTCCTTTGAGTGACGATTCACTTAAAAAGCTTGATTCATTATCAAATACATCCAAAAAATGAAATACAATTAAAGAAGGAGGATTTCTTTTTTTGGTTGGGTGTCTGCTGAATGGTGACATCAGCTGGTGTGGTGTCATTATGCATCTACTCGGGCGGCGTTCGATACAAAGAGGTCATCCAGGGTGACAAAGACACGCAGCAGCACAAAGGCTGTTCACTCTCAGGGCTTCTTTCTATGACACAGAGTAAGAGCTCCCTCTTCTACCGTGGGTGTTGGCCTCCCTGGATTAAAGAGAAATGAAACAAAGTCATTTCAGACAAATTTGCATCTTCAAAGACTTCTTCGGGTACACAAATGATCTGCGAACAAAATCCATCTCACTTCTAGGATTATGCTAGAAGTCTAATACTGTCAAAGCTGCTGGAGCATCAGCCGCACGCACAAGAAATGGTGCCGTGACAAACCAGTTTATAGCAACAGTGAGGCAAGTCTGTCCCTCCCAATCCGATATTAGGGTCTCATTTAATTACAGTGCTATGAAACATATTTGCACCCTTCCTGATTTCTTAGTTTTTTATACGCCCGTCAAAAGATGTGACGTGTTACGTGGTCACCCACGGCAGGTGGGCAGGCGGCGTCCATCAAAGTGTCCACTGACTATCTCGAGAACCATTCGGCCTTCACTTTACCAGTTTTTAAACTATTATTTCATTTAATAAGAGATAAAAGGGAAAAAGCTGTTCAAACCCACCTGCCCCTAAACCTAAACCTGGTTGTGCCACCTTTGGCAGCAAGAAGTGCAATCAAGCCTTTGTGATAACAGGCAGTGAGTCTTTCACATCGCTGTGGAGGAACTTTGGCCTGCTGTTCTTTCCAGAATTGTTTGAATTCAGCCACACTGGAGGGTTTTCCAGCATGAACGGCCTGTTTAAGGTCACACCAAAGTACCAAAGAGTTCAGACTCGGCCGCTCCAAAACCTTCATTTTGGTTTTGAGCCATTCTGCTCACACTTGCTGGTGTGTTTCAGATCATTGCCCTGCTGCATAATCCAGGAGCACTGCAGCTTCAGGGCACGAACTGATGGCCGGACGTTCTCCTTCAGGATTTCCTGGTAAAGAGCAGCATTCATGGTTCCATCAATTACAGCAAGTTTTTCAGATCCTGAAGCAGCAAAGGAGACCCAGAGAATCACATTACCACCACCATGTTTGACTGTTGGTCTGATGTCCTTTTTATGAAATGCTCTGTTAGTTTTCTTCCAAAAAGTTATTCTTTTGTTTCCTCAGTGCACAGATTATGTCTTGGGTATCAGCAACATGTTTGTTTGTTTGGGTTTTTTGGGCAAATGTGAGGCGAGCCTTCGTGTTCTCTTTGGTCAGCAGTGGGTTTCACCTCTGAACTCTACTGTGGATCCTTTTTTGCCCATTTACGCTTCCTGACACAGTCAAACAGAGCTGTTATCTCTCAGCTTCCAAGATCTCCAAGGCCAGTGTGTCAACATGCTGTTTCTGCAATGCCAGGAGCATCTTAAAGAATGCCAGTATTTGATGCTCTGGGGTGAGAACGCATTTATAGAGGAAAAAAGAAACTGCTGCTTTCATTAGTGACGGCTGTGACTAAATGGTTTCACTGACCCTCTTTTCCCAGTCCGGTGCACGAGCATTAAATGAATCATCTTCTGACACCACCGGCTGAACACATCAGCCGCTAAATAGGCCGGGCAACAAACAAGCACACGGTGCTAACAAGCTTTCTGACAGCATGTTCCTTTAACCAGCATGCTGTCAGAATCCCAGTAAACATCTTCTGTAGTGAGAATCACTAAATCACAAAATGAACACCAGACTTTATTGTCGGGAAATTGTCTATCCTGCATTCGAGCAAATGTTGGATTTATCTGACAATAAACCAGTCGAAGGCCAGACATCAACGTGCTTTTTGTTAAGCGCCTCAGTGCACCAGCACATCTACCATCCTGCTATTGTTTTTCTATTATGCTCATTAACCTGCTGTCCTCTCTGATGTGTTCCTCATGCTGACAGGCTGCAGACGACTCTGCTGCACTCAGAAAGCCAGCGAGGGTGCAGCACGGTGATGTCGGTCCCTCTCCTCGCCTCCATCAGTGCTGGTGTTATTCCACTATCAGTTTTGTTTGTTAGTTATAAGTTGAGTTGAGCTGACAGCAGTCCTGTTGTTGATTTTGGTTCCTTTATTTTAGACGCTAAATGACACTGCCGTCTGTTTTTGCATATTTAAAAGAATCGTTTTTATCCAACTTCATGTGCCTTTTTTTCCCCCCAGCCCTCGTTTTGGCAGTATGAGTGCTAAGCTGCAGGCTCCAGACTATCTTTGGGCGGCAAGATCAGCTTTTTCTTTACACTGTGCCTGAAAATACCACTTTATAAAAGGGGGAAACTCAATTTAAGCTTATTTTTAGCTGTTTATAATTCACCTGACCTCAAGCCTTTAAAATGGTGACAGCATCTAACTGATTCTGGGACCCTCCCAGGCTGATTCCTGCAGCTGCAAGGTTGCAAAAGTCATAAAAACAGTTAATACTACAAAACAGACCAGACTTTCTCATGTGGTCTTTTTCAGTACATGCGATGGGACAGAGGCGGTCTTTCTTTCTCCCTCTCTCCAGCAGCAGTTAGATATTCAGCTGCTCACTCTGAGTGGGTGTCTTGGTCTAAATCGACATTCCTGCCAGAGTGCGAGGATATCTCCCATGTTTGTGTCCCACAGCTCTCTTCCATGGTTGCTATTGTTTTCCCCTCGCCCTGTCCTCGGCCATCCGTCCCCAGGAACAAATCCAAGACTCTTCTGGACACGAGGGCATAAGCAGTGTGGTGAGCCCACTCTCTGCATTCCTGCACCCTACCTCTGCACTGAACTCCAGTCTCGCAGGACAAACAGCACAGTGTACGGGACAGGGTGGAGAAACATGTCTCCCATTTCCCCATTTTAGACTCTCTATGCAGGAAACTGGGCCGCCATGTTGGCTCCACAGTCATATGTGATATCAGGGCATGTTCACCCACTTATTCAGGATTCCTCAGTGGACGAGTTCAAATAAGGGCCTCATATTTCTACAGTTTTACAAGACTTTAGATTTCCTCTGAGTCACTGATTTCAGGGAATGAGCTGCTAAAAGATTTTAAAAGGTTTCATTAATTTCTATATCATATCAATGTCATATCAATGAAGGACATCATTGTTTAATCTAATCTGTAATTTTTTATTTGCTAACAAGCAACACTTGATACATTTTACCCTGATTAATGGAGTTAAATCAGGGTGAGGCAGGGTGCCTCCTCTCAGCCACAGTCCATTTTGCATGGGCCAGATGTTAGGTCTATCATGGCATTTGGTCCACACAGCACCCCCAGTGACTCAACCGAACTGTGAGCCCAGATTAGCACTAAATGTGATTGCTGTCTGGGATCTAATGACATTTATATTATTTTTCCCACTTTTGTTTCTTCTGAACATACATGGCTTGAATTTAGAGTTGGTACTTTAAAAGAGATCCATTATATTCTAGCATCATATTTTTATTCTTAGGCTCTGTAAGAGGTGGTGTAGAGGCAGCTCATGGAAGCAGGCTTGAGCAAGCAAATAATGAGCCTTTATCTGGGTAAAGCAGGAAGTCCATACAAGAAAAAAAAAAAGGACAATATGATTCATGAATCCCAGTTACTGAACAAAGAGGATGAAGCACAGAATACAAACAGGAAAATCAACAGTAGCCTCTGAAAGAGAGAGAGACAGGATGGTGCATGTACTCTGGGAGGAAACTGGGGCTCAGAAAAAAAAAAGGGGGGGGGGGGCATAGCAGCACATAAACAACACAGGTGAATACAGGAAGTAAAAACTGAAACAAGCCACGCAAGACGTCTACAGGCTGACGAGCAGCGATGGTCCCCTCTGCGTCTTTTTTGTTGTATTGCAGGCAACACAACAACAAACTTAAACAACACTGAGACCTTAAATGCACACACTGGGTAATGAGGGAAAAGAGAGACAGGTGGGAAGACGAGACACAGGTGAACAAAATGACACTAATGACACAAAGGAAGTAAAACTAAACACAAAGCACAGAGGACAAGGAACTGCCAAAATAAAACAGGAAGTGAACATGATAAGACGGGACCCTAAACACAACACTAAACATGGGACAAGGGGGCCACGACACAGGGAGACAGACACACTGATTGTACCATCAGAGGTTCTACACACACGATGTGACTGAGCTAAAAGATCTGCGTCAGCACGGCGACTTCCTGGGAACTAATAATACAGTCCAACCACTGCGTTACTGTATCCAACCCAAAGGTAAATAATTAAAGCTGAGACAATTATGTTTTTGTGAAGTAACCAACAAAAGATTAAAACAGTCTTTTATCTGACTAACTTTGGGCTGATTTGAGCAAAGAACTTTCCCCTCGTACACAAACCTCAGGGGCACAATAAAGATGTTTTCAGCTCACATTTAATCGGTCACAAAAATTCATGTTAATGTCATTGATACAATGAAATGGCAGCTCTTTGTTTCTGTGCATTTATTTGAGTTTTACCAGCAAAAGACCCCAGAGGCTGCCACCAAGGATGCAGCTAAGAAAGAATAAAGCTTTTCACAAACAACAAATTCTGTTGTTCAAACTAGTTTGGAGCAATGGCTGCCACTCCCTGAGGTCTGTCCCTGTTAAAAGGGATAAAAGTCTACTGCAGAAAGAAAATGATCGATATAAAAGATAAATAAATATGTAAAATACATTTTGATATCACACACTGAGACATACAGACATTCAGCCTCAGACATGAGCAGGAAAGAAAAACATGATTAGACTCAAAATCCATCATCCTGTAATGATGCTCAGAAAAACCACAGCACGAGTGAGGAAACAGCTCCTGTTCCTGTTCAGAGCTTGTTTGTTTCAAAACTATTTTTAAAAAAAAAACTTATTTCCACATTTGACACACAGTGTTGATTGATCCCTTAAAGGTAATAAGTGCACAAGTCAGACAGTTCACAACAAGCAACAGAAAAACAGACCGGGACGCCACAAACACAACAGCAGCAGATCTCTGGAGTTTTGTCAATGAAAACTGAAGAAAAGAATAAAATATAAATCTTAATTGCAATTGTTATTTAACACAAGATGAGCTAAAAATAAGATTGTTGGTGGAAACTGAAAAGCCAGCAGGATCTCTTCATTTTCAAGCCACAAGACACACACACACACTCATCAAGCTCAGCCATTCATTCAGCAAGCCTAGTTATTCAGATGCCTCCCTCTGCAGCCCACTGGATATGTGACTGATTCAGCTTGTCGTTAGTATCCATAGATACTTTTATTTCTATGATTAGCATTCTAGATACAATGTTGCATTGAAATATAATGTTTGTAATGGGCAGATGGTTGTTTAAGAAATAGATTAAATTATAGATGATTAGAAAGGCAGGAAGCACCAGCCTAGAAATGTTAGCTGCTGAGATGGATGTGTGAATTATGCTGAACACCTTTATCACTCAGGTCATTATACATGCTTTATCTAATGGGGGTGCCGAGGTTGTGAATTACTTGGCAAGTAACTGGACGTCTTAATCACTCACCAAGCCAAGCTTGAGACGTCCATAAACAGAAAGCAGCTTTATTCAGCGTCTCTGCACCAAATCTTTCACTCCTCTTGTCCCTTTTCACTTCACATTTCATTTACACCCTCATATTTCTTTTATATTTGGCTCAGTATGTGTTAATTTAGTTCATCAAAGTTTGAAAACAGGCAGCGTGGTGGTGCGGTGGTTAGCAATTCTAGGTTTGAATCCACAGGCAGGGTGGGGGCCTTTCTTTGTGGAGTTTGCATGACGGCTTCCTCCCAGTGTTCAGTTAGACATGCATGTTAGGTTAATTAGTGATTCTAAATTGTCTGTATGTGTGAATGATTGACTGTTTCTCTGTGTCAGCCCTGTGATGGACTGGCAGTCTAGATAGGGTGCACCCCACCTCTGGCCTAATGTCAGCAGGCTCCAGCCCCTCTGTGACCCTGTGAATTAGATACATAATTTTAAAAAAACCAGTTGGAAGTTAAAAATATCTTGCTGATTAGATCAAAACACTAAGATGCTGGTATTAAAATGTGGAGACTCTTCCTGCTATAATATGTTCACCTGTTTCCATTAGCTTCATGCTGTGTGATATGAGCACAGATTCATTTAAAGTGCCGTTTTCTGTAAACATTTCTCTCTGACCTGAAATGAGAAGGAGCCGAAACAGAAAAACGTCTGTTCCAAAAAATTAATATTCTGATGCTGCGTGGGTGTTTTCTAACACAACTCACTGTTCAACAGATCGTGCTTTGTCTGCCGACTGCCGCAGCCGCTCTGGATCAAACAACGCATGCAGGACTCCTTGCAGTGATGTTAAGTGGTAGCAAATGAAATTTAACCTACACAGCTGAGCAGCCATGGGTCATTCCACTGTGGCAGATTTGATTGACTTTGGCTTAAAGACACTAAAAGTGAGAAAATACAAATGTGCAAAAGTCACCTCAAGTTTATTTTATTACTGTGCAGACAGATATTTGGCTCATGCTCACAAGTTTTTGCATCTTGCACACCATAATCTTCCTCTTTCTTCTGGGCCTCTTAATCTGATGACTGAACATCCCGTTCAAACACAATGCATGAAGAAGATATATGGGCCCGGGTCAACAACGGCCTCACAGTGCTTCGAGCTGCTTTGCATCAGGGTGTGAGTTCAGACTCAGAGATAACCCTTGTTGTCCCTGCGGCCGGGGTGAGGCAGATGGGGAGAGGAACAATGGCCGGGCCCATGCGGAGGGCGGCAGTGACTGACACAGCCACTGAAGCTCTGAAGAATGTCTGGAGCTGAGCCAGCGCTATGGACCTCACCACCACCAACCTGACCCTCATTATGTCCCATGGTGCCCTTGGGCCAAGGGGATGACACCTTCTTCAAAGACGGCCCCTGAGCGTCAGATGGGCTGCGAACCACCCTGAAGGAGCGGCAGAGCCGGGTGTTGGCACTGTGAGCTTTGGAGTAGGTCAGGAGAGGACTACTGAGAAAACAGAGAGGTCAACGCCACCAAACCTCAGCAGCAGCTAGCATGGCTACAGCAAGCACCTCAGGGCAGAGCGCCTTCGGGCTCGGGAGGAAAAAGAAGAACCCTGGTCTGATGGATCAGATTAGCAAATTCTTTGGAGGAGACAAAAAGAAGAGGAGCAAGGTGAGTACCGATACATTTAAAGGGACAGTGAGCTTTTTTTTCTCAGGTACCCAGTGTTAAACTTTGACTTAGTTAATTAGATCATTTGTGGTAAATTGTGGCTCATTAGTATACTTAAATTAAGGATGGTTTTTAATTGTTAAATATATATAAAGTAATTGACAGTTCACAGAGATTAAAAAATACTGAAAAACTTTACAAACTGAAGCCAAACTGTGACTCCTTCAGATGATGCTGTCAGTTGCTGTTTGTGAATGATAGATTAAGAAAGAGGCAAGAAATTGGAACTTAATTGAAAGTTCCTAGAAGCTAGTTTTGCTTAAGGAAGGTGATAATTCACAGTTCACATATTATAATTTGTTTTAAAGATTTAAGCAGATTTAAGCAGTTTGTTTTTTTGTTGAGCTCTATGTTTACTTCACATTAAACATCTGTTAATCAAAATCCACTTCAGTGTAGTAAAGCACTAAAGTTGTTCCTTGTTTCTCAAACACTGCATTTGTTCTGCACTACATAAAAGCTCATACTGACAATTACTACATGTACTGTACACTGTGGATTTATTTTCTTGAGCTTTTCTGAAAAAGAAAGCTAATTTAAAACTCAATTTGGTTGCTTTGGTGCCCGTTCCTCCTCATTCTCTTTTTTTTAGTTTGTTTTTTTAGTCTTGCAAGATAAACACACTAATGCATTCCCACTGAGAGCCCGCGAAGGGAATAAAAGTGGATGCATGTGTCGGTACATGTTTGCAGGTGAATTTAGTCTGTAATATCAGTCTGACCGTGAGCTGCAGATAGAAAACCTCACACAAAGGCCCTTTCAAATCACAAAATTCAACAGTCTGAGATGGGAGGGGCCCTTCGAGAGCCGCTTTCATCTGACGTCTGAGGCTGTTTTTCTGAGTAGACTCGGCACAAGGACGACAGACCTCAGAAAGTTTGATGGATTTTATTGTGTGTTTTTCTCTTGTGCTGCAGGTTCATTTGCAACACAGTGCCAGCAGAAAGCAGAAAGATGCATACCTGCATGTCCCTCAGTTTGGGGGTTATTTGGGCTTCTTTGCATTCATCAAACATAAAGCAAATTTAAAGAAAACCTACATTAGTTGTCATAGAAAGGCAGCAACTTCCTTCTGATTGGCTTCCCCTTGTACACAGAGGCATATCATCATGGGGGGTGGGGGGGGGTTGGGGTGTCTGAGGTCACAGCCAGTCTTAGATGACCACATCAGGGATATCACTCTCTTTTATAACTGTTTTCTATTAGAAAATATGAACAGCTATTGCCTTTAACTGATCATTTTTGCATATTTCTCATCACATACTTGCTGTCTTCATAATTTTCTGTAACTGTATGCAGTCACGTGACTTCTGCTGATCTTCTCAGGGGTCTTTCCGGGGTCATCTGGCCGCCTCACCCCAGCAGTCCTCTTCTCGTCGTCGGACCAACGAAAATGCTGTTGTGCATTTCTTCAGGAGCATTGTGAGCTCTCTCCACACACATTCCTCCAGTCATTTCCATAGACCATACATGTTTCACATACCTTCTGTCACAGTCATTTTTGCTGCTGCATCATGCTAACACCCAGAGATTTGCTCAGGTTTGAAATATGTTTGATGTATCGCTCTGAAATTGCCACAAACTACATAATTTAGACTGTGGAATAAACAAGTTTCCTCCAATTTATGCTGCTGCATAAGATTGTCAGCATTTTCTTTGGCTCTACCTCTTGGCATCAACAGCGTGGCAGTGTTTCAAAAACAGCTGGTTAAATTGTTTTTTCCTCGTCTACCTCAGTGATTACAGAGCCGCATGAGTCCTTCATTTGCATAACGATAAAAAAAGACTTCGGGGACATTTCAATCAGCAGCTCCATAACTTGTTTATTTGTTTATTTCAAATCTGAGATTGTTGTTCTGTTTTCTTGCTCTGTACAATCAGTCACTCCGTTGTTGTTGTTGTTGTTGCTTGGTGTTCCTCAGGTTTCCTCTCCTCGTCCTAAATCCAGGGTGAGTCCCCTTTCCCACCATATCTGTTTGTTGATCATTCCAGAGGTTTAACCACAGGATGAAGATAAAGAAATGCACTGATCATCTAAAATGTCTATGTCTATCTTATGATTCTGTTCAGTTTTCAGTTAAATTTTGTTTATGTAGTGCCAGTTCACAATAGTCATCTCGAGCTGCTTTACAGTTTGGTAAAACCTTATAATATTAGAGAGAACAGACAACAATCAGTGAGCAAGCATGTGGCGATGGTGGGAAGAAAGAACTCCCCTTTAACAGGAAGTGAGCTCCAGCAGAGGGAGGGGCAACCATATGCTGCAACTTGTTGGGGAGGTGAAGGGAAGGAGAAGAAAGGACAGGAGAGCATAGAAAGACGAGGACATTAGATAGTTAGAGTAGCCCCTCAGTTTGGCTCATTTCCCTTTAAGGCCACACCCATTTTACCGTTTCTGATTGGCTATCCCTTATACACATGTGCTTTAATCGTAGGCCATGTAAAACATAGATGCAGCTTCCTAACCCCTAAGCCAGGGGTAGTGAACTCCAGGCCTCGAGAGCCGGTGTCCTGCAGGTTTTAGATGTGTCCCTGATCCAGCACACCTGAATCACATATAGAAGTCATTAGCAGGACTCTGGAGAACTTGACTGCAGACTGAGGAGGTAATTCAGTCATTTGAGTCAGGTGTGTTGGATCAGGGACACATCTAAAACCTGCAGGACACCGGCTCTCGAGGCCTGGAGTTCCCTACCCCTGCCCTAAGCAGAAGTACCTAAAAACGTTCTATATGAAGGCCATCGGATGGCGATAGCTGTGGTTGCAAAAAGAGCCTATGAGAAAACAGCTTTCTGTGCTGACCTCTGTAAACACTTTCCTGCTAAGTTTATGGACATTTTAGGTCATACTGAATCCAAAATTAGGTTTGCTTTTTAAATCTTGGTCATATTATGTTCGATAATGGAAGTGTGAAAGTGCAAGCTCACGTTAGCCGACGAGTGTCCCGTTTCACAATCATAGCTATCACACCCATTTTTTTGCAACCAAGATGTTGGAAGCAGAGGGTGCAAAACGGGACAGCTACATCCAACTTTTATGATGTCTTTGGCTTTGACCAGCTGGTGGGTGGGGCGTCTGTCTCACAGCCACAGCTGTGTGCCTGAGAAGACCATGTTAGGGACATCCCCTCTCACTGACATCATGACAATATGAGCATCCGCCTTTGTAACAATTGCCATGTTTACATGCACAAAATCTCCTCGATCTGATTAAAATTTGGATTGGAACTTCCCAGTTTACACGGGCCCTGAATAAGGCGATCCGATCACGACACGCGTTTACATGCATCAAGTGTTTGAGCAGAATGAATCATTTTGACATGCACAAAATTGTTTAACTTTGTGGAAATAGTGGAAGAAGTTGTGATTTCGAATGTAAACAAACGCCGCTGTGGCGCGTTTACGTAAAGCATTTTTATGCCAGTCAGGCTTTTAATTTGGTTACTTGCGTCCATGCAAACATGGCTAATATATATGACAGAAAGTGAGGACAGGTCCTGTTTACACCACTATATGTGAAATTTGAATTCAAGGCTTTTGTGCCAACCACCGGCATTATTATAAACGTCACTACGACCAGCAGCGAACCAGGAAGCAGCATGGCTAAACATACTCAAAACACTCACGCTGTTTACCCCACCTGAAGGAAATCAGATGGTACTACAACATACAGCTGAGGGCTGCAATATTAACAGAAAGCATTTTGCAGATGTTAGAGTTTACTGATGAATGTTAAATGATTATTTTTGCACTTCATATCTAGTTAGCTGTTAGAAAGAGTTGTTAGCATTACATTTACTTAGCTAACTAGAGTAGCTAGCCAACTCTAGTTAGCTATATAAGTATAATTGTTATTTTTCTTATTAAACTGCATTCTACTGTAAAAGTAGCACTCTATCAAAATGCTTTATTTAAAGAAATATAGAAGCCTAAAATTGAAATCTGGATATTTGGCTTAAAAGTTATAAAACATTTGCTGTACCGATACTGTCAGGATTCCACATTTCTCTCACGCTTTCTGCTAGTTTTACTGTTCACCAGAATAAAAACCACACAAATGCTTTTAGACATTTTTTTGGCTTTTTGCTGAAGGAGGTGACATCATGTAATGCCTACAAAGTCATGAACTGTTTGCCCCTCTAGAGCTTCCTGGACCTAAATGTGCTCAGTCCATGTATTTGACCCACATACAAAGGCACAAATGTTCACTGTTATTATCTAAATGGTCTACAAAGAGCAAAAATCTTATATAGTCATACTCAGTTCCCAGAGCCACAACTGAGATAAGTGTTCATGTGAGCATGCTAAAAGTCTGTTATCATGGTAACAAACTAAAGCTGAGGCTGATGGGATGCTGGTCAGACTGATATTTGGCTATAACTGAAACCATGCCCTGATGATGGTGGCATTATGTAATATTATGGACCATGTGTTCTTCCTAAAGTGCTGACTGCTAACTTCAGTGAATGGACCCCAAAATTTTTGTTGCATTGGCTGTTCCATTTTTTTTTTTAATGCGCCCACTCATTACATGTATTAGATTCTCCCTCTCTCTAAACTACACATATTGTTATTGTGCAGTGCAACCAGTCGAAAAGTGTCCAATGAGAAAGCACCTTAAAGGAAGCAGGAATAGCTGGGAACATTTTCATAGCAAGCCATCTTTTTATGCTGATTTTTATGTTATTACTGGATTATTAATTGCAAAGCAAATTTCTATATAAGGGTGGCATAATCCTTCATAATGCACATGCATGGTTTATATGGGTGGGTGGCTCCCGCACTGATTTTTAAAAAAATAAATTTATACTGTATATTATCATATTGTTGCATTTTTTTTAAAGCCAAATCATCATAGAGGGACTGAATAAAAGCAGAGTTTGGTTGATTTGATTTCAGTTAATCTGAAACGAATGCAGGTGGCATCATATTCTTACTGTCATTATTTGTTTCTTTTTCATGTCCAGTGGAGAGACGTCTTGGGTTTGGTACGTCACTCAGTCTTTCTCCGAGCGTGTCCAATCATCCCATTAAATCTGTCTGTCGAGCTCTCCTTTGCAACGTGTCCTTTGTCTGCAGTACACCTGTTACCTAACCTTCACTTTCATTCTGCCTCTTTCCTACTTTGTGTGCCACTGCTTTCCTCCCTGAAGAGAAATACCTTCCCTACTGGAGCGCGCTGAATCAGGACACATTCACATCCCAATTCACCAGCATTTACACTAAAAGGTGCAGCCTGCAGCAGCTCAGCCTGGATGAATGCCACAGAAAATCAATTTCATTCATTAACTCATAATCTGAAAATTATTGACAGTTATTGGCCTATTGGTAAATTCATTGCACTTCAATTTCCCTTCCTTCTTTGCTTCAATCCAGAGCGACTCACTGCTTCTGGATGACTTTGAAATCGCTCAGCTATTTCTGAACCACAGCCGGTAAACAATTTTTCTTAGGACCTCTTCCTCCCTCTCCTCCTCTCGTTCTCTGTAACACCTTCATCAACTTTTCCACGGATGACTCACTGATCCATCTGCTTCGGTCTGCCACCTCCTTTGTGTCTGTCCAGCAAGTGTGGACACCTCTTTGTGTGTTGTTTGATCAGCCGTTTATATCTGTTGTGTCCTTGTCCTTCCTCATAGGGCTCATCTGCTCCTCGTCACTCATCTTTTCTCCCCTAAAGGTTGCTGTTAGGTGAATCTGGTCCAGTCACACATCCATGTCTCCCTCCTTTCATGTCTCACTCACATTATTCTATCACAATAACAGAACAAAGGCAACCTTCTTCTGTGCTGTTGCAGAGAAACCACATACCTGCACTTTGTCAGAGAAGAAAATTCAGCTTGTAGCAAAACACATTCAAACCCAGTGAAAGCATAAACCCAAGGAGTCCATCTTAATGCATTTAAAGAGGATGGAGATGCTTAATAAGAAGGCATGCAGTCATATTGTTGGTGGTTATGTGTTTTTTGTCCAGCAACAGCAACAACTGCGCCCTTTGTAACAAAATGTTGAGCAATTATTTTGTGTTTGGCACTTTGGTAAAATAGTTTGTCATCTCTGATTCTCTGAGGCAAAATATCCTTAATCTCATAAAGAGAAAAAGGCCATCAATGTAAAATGAATTGCTTAAAGGTTGTGCAGTAGCAAGGCAGCAAATACTGGACTCGGGAGGCGGTTCCAGTTCTCCACCTGTGCTTATGGAGCATCTTTTTCTAGGCCACGTCACCGCGTGCTGAGAGCACAAAGTCGCCGGTCAGAAGACGCAGAGACCAAAGCACGCTGTCCAGACTCTTCAACCTGGTGAGCTCGCAGAGCGTTCGACTCTTTGCTTTACCCACAATTCCCACTTTCTGCCTGTAAAGCTGGATTTCACTGTCTCCTGTCTGTGTTTGCTCAAATGCAACAGTGATGCTCTCATCAGAGATCAGTGAGTAATACATAAATACAATCTGATTCACCACTTCACTCTGAAGTTTTATCATCCTGCTTTAAAGCAGCCTGTCATCATAATAAACTAACAAGCTTAAGAGCCACATTTTCACATTTACAACACGTAAGCCCAAATATTCATCCAGTGCCATCTATCTCAGCGGTCTCAAGGTTAATTTTGAGCGTGGATCATCTCCACTAAAAGAAAAATTTATTGACAATCAGCTCTTTCGTGAACTTTCAGCACCATTTTAAATGAAAGTCTCCCCAGATTGCTCTTATCTGCCAGCTGGGGTTAGCAAACAAATGTTTTTCTCAGCCTCCTCATCTCCATTTCTTCTGCTCTCCAGGGAGAAGGAAAGTCCCGTGCACCCTCTAAACGCTGGAGCACCATCTTCTAAGCTCTCCGCCGAGGACCAAACCACAGATCCAACACCGGTGAGACCAGATGAAGGAGGAGGAGGAGAGGCAGACACGTGTGCGGCGGACTCACAACCTCAAGAGATGTTAACCTACTAACATGAGCCTCCTGTATCTTTAGACAGAGACACAACATTAGCATTAAAAAAAAAGAAAAACTTTTCTGGGTATGTTGTTGGTGCCGATTTTATTTTTAATTCTTCTTCTAAGGGATTATGTATCTGTTTGTAAGAGGTTCAGTCGTGCTTTTAGTAAAAATCATTGTCTGATGGTGCTAGTGTCTGCTGTCTGAGGTGTGTTCATGGCAGATGTTTGTTTCTTATGTGTCTGCTGTCACCTGCATTTTGTACATGAGTGATGCTTTATGGGTCTCGCTGCTTCCTAGAAACACAGCTCACACACCAAACAAAACAAACACACTTTCACATGTGAAATCGTGACAGAGGGCGTCCCGTTTCTGCTTGAGTACCTCACAAAGGAGCTGAAAACCTGCAGCATGCAGCAGCATGGACTCTAATATTGTTTTTAACACCACTGTTTTAGTTCTGTTATGCCTCGGTGTAATTAATCAGCATGTATGATATGATGCTAACTCTACCAGAATATAATAAAGATGCCCTTTTGAATGCACTGTTTCACAGCTCACAAATCTGCTAAAAGTCTTCTGTTGTCTTCTCTGCAGCTTTCGCCTCTTTCTCACTTCGTGATTTTTATCTGTGCTATTTTAAGTTTTATGGTTATTTGTGTTTTCAGAGGACGGTTTGTGTGTTTTTTTGTAGCTGATGGTTAATTTGCAAGTGGTTCAAAGGTTTAAGGATGAAGCAGCAAGATGGCGCGAGGAGCACGGCACTGTGGGACAGGATGTTGGATTCACGTGTTCTGATACATAATTTGTCACCTTTTTATTTTGTTTGTAATAAATGACACTGCCGCTCTCATTTCTGCTTGATTTCTGCCTGTATGTTCACTTTAGTTGAATAGACAAAAGCACTGTAAAGATGAGGTGGCTAACATGTGGTGGTGCTACGGGAACAGGAGCTGGTACTTAGAAAAGTGTTGTGCTTCCTCTTAATGTAAACTCCCTGTTTGTGATGTACAGCCTAACTTTTAATAAACACCTTTACGTTTCTCAGAGTTGAGTTATTGTTAAATGTTTTAAAATCATATTGTACCCGTGTCTTTGCTACTTTTACATAAAATATAATAAATACAATATGACAAACATCACCAAACTTATGGTTCAAATGAGCCCTGAGCCAAAAAATGTGGCATCTCAACATTAAAGGGATAATATCACTTTCACAGGCCTCAAAACAAGTAGACACAACTTAGCCAAAAGCATAGACTGTATATAAAAGATGGATATGCAGAAGCCTTTAAAACTTCTTTCTGGTGCCAGCAGGGGGCAGTTCCTCTGGTTTTACAGCTTGCTTTGAATTCACTTTTATAAACTTTCCCGATGAGCTTCAAGCCTCAGTCAGTTGTTTCGAGCGTGTGTGAATACAACATGATGTTTATTGTGTAAATTATGGTCCCATTAAAGGCAAAGAGGAGGATGACACGAGGGAAGTTTTAAGACATGCCTACCTTATGACTGACAAGTGCGTTGTTCAATGGTTTCTCAGTCAGATTCAGCTTTCACTTATTACCAAGAACAGCAAAAAGCATTCAACGGGAGACCTCACATTAGGACTATACTATAACCAATGGGTGATTATGGCTTTCTATATTTAGAAGAATGTTAAAAAGACCATAAAAAAGCTTGAGTACACTTTATGAATTTTTCTGTTTAAGTAATGGAAAAACATCCATCCATCCAATTACTGTTGTACTGCCTGTTATTATGATTTTGTACACTCTAACTTCTTAAATCAACTCAAAAAAATACATTCAAGTAAATAAAACATTTAAAATTTCTGGTACTGTGAAAGAAAATGTTACATTTCTGACAGTCTTCTACTGGACGATGCGTAGCCATAGTTCATAGAGATATTCTGCACATTAAGAGTCTTTCTTGACTCGTCGGGTCATGCCAAAAAAAAAAAGATGAGTATGCAACCGCAGCATGTAACTATTTTTTTCATCTTGTTTGCACGATTAGTACAAAATTTGACTCTGTTATCTTCTTAAAGCTTAAAGTTTGTCCAAGCAGCTCAAAAACTACTGTTGTAACCCAGCAACAAACACTGGCGCACACACACACACACACACACACACTGGTGAAATATTCTCTGGAGGCTAATCATCTACACCACACAATAATCCCAATATCAAAGTCTTTTGCAGAGTGAAAAAAACAGGAGCTCGACTGCATCAAGCGAGCAGTTCATTCTGTCCAGCATTTAATTAAATACTAAACGAGGATGAGTCACCCTCATTAGATGACCTTGTTGATGCTGAGAAGTGGGAAAAACAGGGTTTCTCATCATTAGTAATAATGCTGAGATTGAACTTTTCAAGAACTACTGCCTCTAAAAGCATAATAATCACTGAGCTCCACGTCCCCCGTATACTGCAATAATTGGCTCAGTGGTCCATAATCCACGTCACATCGTGGCACTTTGGAGTGTTCACACAAACGCAGCCTTTCTTCACATTTAATTTGGGCATGTAACATCTAGTGTGAGAAAATATTCCCATAAAATGATGAAAAGAACTGGACTGCAGTAACATCTGTGTATAAGAACGCTCAAATACAAATCCAAACATACTGAGTCATAAACTGCTTTAATGCATTTCTTCCTTTGACGGTCAGGACCTCGTGTTTGCCTCTGAAATCTTTACTGTCCCCTCTGAATGCTCCTGAATACATTAAACGACAGTCCCATTCATCGGCATCTCGAGGTCGTTTTACCGCAGCTGGTGTGGTTTTTAACGTGTTGAGCTACAGGGACCTCTTGTGCTCCATCATTGTACTGCAAGGAACTGTTCTAAGAAGAGCTGCAGTGTTCCTCGAGGTCTCTCAGCGCTGTAGATTTCGCTCATTCTGTGTTCAAAATCAGTCCCCGAGTCAGTTACTGAGACTGTGCTGGGAATGTCCAACGATGTTTTAAGTGTTGTAGAGTTACCTACAATATCCTACAGTGATCCCTGTGACAGACTGGTGACCTGTCCTGGGTGTGCCCTGAATCTCACCCTAAGGCAGCTTAACCAGAGTCCACAAGAATCCAGCTTTGTATATTTAGTGCAGTTGGTGTAATCGTAGATGGTTTTTGGACCTTTTGGTGTTGCCGAGCTGGCCAATGTGTTCCTTCGTTTTAAGAATGTACCAGACTGTTAATTTGGTCTCTCCTAAAGCTTTTGCCATCTCTCTGATAGGTTTATTTTGGTGTTTCAGCCTAATCGACATTTCTTTGGACCTCATGGTCCCTGTGAGCAGCTGTGAAATACAAGTTCAGCTCATGAAATCAACTCCATATCTTTAATCTGCTTCATCTGTTGTGGGACAGAGAGGGAAGGGGCCTAAACTGGCCGTGAAACTGCTTCACAGTCTCTGAAAATGGGGGACCGTGGACAACAATGGCTCTAATTCCTGAGCAGTTAATGCAATACTTTTGTTAAACCACTTGAATCAAAACTGAAAGACTGCAGAGCGAGGTGAGCCCCAGCGCTCGAAAATAACACACAAGGTTCAAATGAGCCTCAGCGACACGTTTTTCAACAAGCAGCGTTCTAGAAAGATCACAGAACGCCAAAAACAGGAAACCATTTTTATTCCCAAGATTTCTTTTCTTCACATCAGTGACGTCAGGGTGCAACAAGGGGAGAAAAAAGCATTTTTATCCTTGTGTTTATTTTATTTTATAAGGTTAATGGCAAATAATTTATGTGCAAAATGCAAGAAGTACATTCACAACACTGCTTGGTACAGTTTAAAGTCTACATGACTGCAAAAATTTAAAGAATCACTTGAAATGTTTTTTAAAAATAACCACGGCCTGTAAATAATGCAACAATGAAGCAGTGACCCAAAGAAACATTCAAAGATTTGTGATTTTTAAAATCCATCTTTTAAGTATTTATGTACAGCAGAAAGGTTAATCAGAAAATATGAGTTGTACTTTTCATGTCTTTGTTAAACTGTAATCACTCACAGTGTTGACTAAAAAAATAAGTGATTTCATTCCCTTTAACGCCCGTCAGACGTTTCCTGCAGCCGTTAGCTTCAGTGTTTCTGACGTCCTGGCTGAACTGCCCTGTTTGGGTTACGCCACAGCTTCTCAGTTGTGTTAAAGGCTCTCTCACTGACTGCAAAGCATCCAGGCTGTGAGACAGCAAAGCATGATGCTCCCTCCACCCATGCTTCGGTTAGCATATGAACTGTCCTAATATACCACTGCGGATTTTTGTCAGAAAGTCTGACTTTTGGTTCATCTATGCACAAAATGTTTTTTATATATATATATATATATATATATATATATATATATATATATATATATATATATATATATATATATATATATATATATATATATATATATATTTCACACCAACCTTTTTTGGGGAAGTAGCCAGCTTCATCATTAATCAGACCTTATACACATTTGTTTGTGTGGACAGGTGCCTCTACATCCCACTAGTCTAATCTCATCACCTTAATTGGAACACTTGACTCCAAGTAGCTTTTCTGAGAACTCGTTAGCACAAAGGTTCACTTATTTTTTCCATCCAGCGAGGAGTGATGACTCAAGGTATTAAAAATAAAAGGCATGGAAAGTACAGCTGCTTTTGTGCTCCTTGTTTACTCAGATCGTGTGAAAACTGGATGACATTTCAGGAGCAATAACAGTAGAAATTCTGGCAAGTTAAACAAAATCCTTCAAATCTGTTTAGTTTCCAGTAAAGCTCTCACTGGCTTCCTCTTTAAAAACGTGACTGCCAGGGTCCAGATTTTGTGTCTGGGTTCTTAGCTCATTAACAATCCCAGAAACACTGCCCAACAGCCCACCCATCCCATCCTCTATCTCCTTATGAAAATCCACTTCCTCAACCTTCACCTGTCCTGCAGTGGGGAGAAAGGCTTCCCCTTCATCAAAGCCGTAACTATAGCCGTCATCCACATCTGCTGCTGCTGCGCTCGCACTGTTGCTGTTGGCTGAGGAGCTGGAAGCAAGTCTCTCACATCGCGCCTGATGCCTCAGGAAGCTGTCTCTCCAAATGACTTTCTTCCCACAGAGGCTGCACTCATACGGCCGCAGCCCTCCGTGGGTTTTAAGGTGCTTAGTGAGATGATGCTTCATTTTGAAGGACTTTGTGCAAACAGGACACCCAAAGGGCCGCAGGTTGAGGTGCTGCATCTTCACATGCCGGTCACGCATACTCTTCAGGGTGTAGGCTTTCCCACAGTGGCAGAAGTGGACTTTTCCTGTGTAGGGCGCAGCAGCGAGGGACACCGAGGATGACGAAGATGGGGTCGGAGGTGAAGGGGGTGGTGGAAATGCGGCAGAAGATGAGGACAGATGACGACTGGAGGTCGGGGTCAAAGAGCTTCCCTGCCAACTCACCTCTGCGCCTGCCGCGGTAAAGTCAGGAGACACGGGGACCAAGGGCCTCTGGGAAACCTGTCCAGTGCCGTCTTCAATTTCATCGTAAGTGTCTCTCCTGTAGGTCGCTTCAGTGAAACATTCAAAATCAACATCCTCCTCTTCCTCTTCATCATCCTCATCTTTACTGCAACTGCCACCCTGTCCTACCTGAGGCCTCTGCTCCTGCTGAGACCAGGGACCTGTCTGCCACTGCAGCCTGGCCGAGGATGGGCAGGAAGGGTCTGAAACTCCTTCACCCGTTTGGCAACCATGAAGATCGGGCAGGTCTGAGGCAGGATCGCTTCCAACCAAATCTCTTTGCTTCATCGCCTCTGCACTCTGCTTCCCTGCAGCATGTCCATGTTCCCCATGCTCATTTGAAGCTGGGTGGAAGTCTGCTCACAGCATAAAAGGAACAAAAGCACATTTTAGTAGTTAGAAAAATGCAGAAATACAGAAAGAATATGTGACCCAGCTATCTGCTCAGATTCCACATTATTTTATACCCATATCTACTCTTAACTTAAATCAGAATTTTACTAAATTAAAACCAATAAACATCTAAAATCTTGTATTTATTTTACAGTATATATAATCTATAATATCTTTACTTTTAGTAGCATTCAGAGTAAATTTCAGGTCACTATTGTTACATATTGTCTGTTAATCCAAATTATACCACACAACAAAATTTGAAAGAAACTGCTATTAAAGAAAAGAAAAACAATCTTAATAATCAGTATCTAAAACATGATTCTTTAATGTCCCTCAGTTAGAAGGGAAGCTCAGATTTGTGTATCTTACCACAGTGACCTATTTGTGCAAACCCTTCCTTCTTCTCTGCCTCTTCTCCCACTCCTTCATCTGCCTCAATCTCTCTTCTCTCACTCCTCCTCTTGTCCTGCGTCTCATCGCCGTCCCCAATCTCTCTATTTTTATCGAGTGGCCGATCAGCGCTCTGTGGTGCGCCCCGCTGTTGAAATCTGACTTTCTGCTTTAATGCTTCAGCACCGGGGAACCCCCCGTGGTGCCGGCCACTGTGGCCAGGTCCGTCATGAGTAAAGTGGCTCGTCTTAGCATTGCACGATACCCACGTCTCCTCACAGCTGGTGTAATCAGTCTCCACATAGCCAGGGAGGCTGTCCAGCTGTGAGTCAGCCAAGTGCTGGGCTGCCGAGGGCCGAGGGCGTCCCCATCTTGAAAACTGCTGCGGGCGTCTCCATGTAGCTAAGGGAGGCAACGCATCCGGCTTCCTCTCCCTCCTTCTTCCCTCCCTCTCTGCATACAGGCACTCCGTGCTGCTTGGGGACTGCTGGCGAGATGCAGAGCCGGGGTGAGCCGCAGCAGCAGCCTCTCCAGAGGCGCCTTCTGCTGAGGGCCGAGGCCGCTTCAGGATCTCAGTGCACTTGTCCACGATGTGCCACATCTGAAGGAAACTGGCCACGGTGACATAGTTGACGATATCGTCGTGAACGATGCTCAGCTGGCCGGTGTACGCAGAACTCAGGACGCTCTCAAAGGCAACTGGGTCCATGACTGAGGGCAGGGAGACAGTTGTAACGTTTTTCAGTAACACCTGTGAAGAGGCAGGAACAAAGACACACACAGCTTTTCACATCTGGACAGAAAAATACACACAAACAGTGTTTCTGCCTCTGGTTTACAAAAACAGTGCCTTCCAGTGGACAATGAAGGTACTGCAGGCAGGCCACAAGAAGTAATTTACAATAAATTTGTTTTTTTTTTTTTTATTCAATAAACTAAAATTATTCATCCTTATAGGATTTTAAAATGTTACATAGCAAGATATAATTTAAAAATTTTAGTCTTTTATGCAACTTAATCCTGTAGGAACCTGTATGTTTGTGCTGCTGCTGCTTTTTTCCATGTTTGATGAAATTATGTGAATAATAATGTGACTCACTGTGAGCCACAGACCTTACAACAAGTTTGTGCTTCGGTTTTGGTGAGTGAAATTCAAAGATTTTATCATTTTGTCATCAGCTTATGTTACTAAGTGTTGTTACTGTAGACTGTACCCCTACAGTTTATGGATGCAGCTTTTAACCAGCCAAAATGCTAATGTTGAGGCTTAAAATGTGGAGTAGAAAACCAGTGGGTGATATCATGGCGCTCTCTTGCTGGTAGAGGCTGTAAAGTGTGAAATAAGCTCCCTCGTCTTTCTCTCTGTGTCTTGTCACCCACTGTGCATACAGAGATGGTCTTAGGTCTTTTATCTGTGGATCACAATCTATAACAGACAGCGCTGTTGTTATCGGAGTGCAAAGTTAAAGATTAGACTCCAACAACATTCATGGCAGAAACCTTGCATCAATATGCTTTGGCCTACCTGGTCATGAAAGTAAGGTGAGGATGCAGCGAGCACACAGCGGTGGGCCCTGAATACTTGGCCTTGCACCTGGATGGAGAGGTCGCACAGCCTGCCCTCCACCCGCTGCCGGTTCAGATTGTCCAAAACAGCTGCACGGGCACCGGGGAAGCACACCTGGACCGTCAAACCAGCCGGAGCCGCAGACCCACTACAGGTCGGATCCATGGCCAGAGAAACTTTGAGGAAAGACACAAAAGTTGTCAGTTATTTCTTAGATTTTCTTATTTTTCTAATTCATACGTGCAATTATAATTTATAACAGACCAATATATGTTTTGTTATATCACTAAAATGTTCATTAATACTGCCTGTTTTCCCCGAGACGCCCACAGAATATATTATTGAGTTTGCTATCAAATAAAAATACAGAAAAGCTGAGTCTGAAACTAGAGAAGGTACCAGTGTTACAGAAAGCTTCCCGTTTAGTTCCTGTGTACCTCACATCACCTGAGATGAAGGTACTGGAGAGACTAGCCTGGGCCCACCTGAGGCCACAGGTGAAAACATTGCTTGACCCTCTGCATTCTGCATATAGGCCCAATCTGCGAGTGGATGACGCAATCATACACTTTACTGACAAAATTATTTGCTCGTCTGCCTTCACATACATATGAATCTGAGTAACATCCCATTCTTAATCCATGGAGTTTAATATGATGCAGCATTTAATACAATTCAAATGTTAGTTAATACGTCCACCACCTCTGACTACCGGACATACAGGTTGCAGTATGTGAGACTGGGCAGTGCTCTGTCTGGTTTGGTGATGTGCAGTACACAAGCTCCACGTTGCTGCTGTGAGTACTCGTATGACACACTGTTGCTAATTTAGTTACACTGGCTCCCCATTAGTTTCAGATCCCACTTTAAGATTCTGATTTTGACATTTAGAGCTCTGCATGCACAAGTGTGCATGAGTGAACTTTTACATCCATGCATCTCCAGCAGATCCACGAGTTCATGTGATGAGGGCCTGCTGGCTGTGCAGCATGCAAGGTTGAGAACTAAAGAGCTTTTGTAACAGTGGACCCCAGACTCTGGCACTCTCTCCCTTTGAATCTGAGATCTGTGGACTCTGTGATCTCTTTTAAAAATCAGCTAAATATATAAATAAAAATTTACCGCTGATGGGCAGGAGGAGGAGGAGTACAGAGCACTAGTGCATGATTATGTGGAGTGGTCTGGGAGGAATCATCTGCTTCTGAATGTAAATAAGACCAGCGAGAAGGTGATCAACTTCACAAGGAAGAGGATGACTACACAACCAGAGTTTATCCTGGGACTGGATGTTGATGTGGTGGAGGAGTACAAGTATGAAGGTGTCCACATCGACAACTGGAACAGAAGACCAACACAGTGGCTGTATACAAGAAGGGGATCTGCAGGCTCTATTTCCTAAGGAAACTGGGATCCTGCAATGTGCGCAGCAAGATGTTGGGAGATTTTCTGTCACTCAGTTGTGGTGAGTGCAGTGGGGGGAGCTGGTGACTCCAACAGGCTGAATAAACTGATCAGGAAGGCTGGCTTTGTGATTGGCTGCTGGGCCACTTCAGGAGCTGTGGTGAAGAGGAGGTCACTGAACAATCTGTTATCTGTCACAGATAATACTGATGACCATCTCTGCACCACTTACTGGGCAGCTTCTCTGCTCCATTATCGCAGGAAATCTTTCATACCACATGCTACCTCTTTCTATAATACATCTCTCTAGCAGAGAGGTATCTGCCAAATAATCCGGATCTTATTATTATCCATTTAAACTGCTGTAACGAACGAATTTCCCGAATATGGGATTAATAAAGCCTTTCTCATTATTTATTAATAACCAGCTTTGCGCATCCCAAATCATTTCCCACCTGATGATTACTGCTAACTTCGATGTACTGTTAACATTTAACCATTCAACTTTAAAAACAGCACTAATCTAATGAGGGGCTGAAGACATCTGTTCCTCAGTTTGTATTCCCTGCGTTAAGCTAGCTTGTAGCTATATTAGCTAGTTAATAGCTAGCTCGGTAAACGTTAGTTTAGTGACTTTACCTTCGATGTGTCGAAATTTTGATGCTTACATGGAGCCTCGTTGTCTATTTGCAGCACAACGTTGCCACTGGTAAACTCCACATGCCTACCGCCATCTCAAAAATCACGCTAATCGATGCTAACGGCAGCCTGCCCGCAGGCGCAGCTGCTTCTAGCCAGTTGACAAAGTAGCATCCTCACACACAGCGTGAGTGGGTGTTTGGTGTGAACGTCGGTTCGAGCTGTTATGAAACGCCATTACACTGCCAGCATTAACCTGCTGATTCACCTGCCCCCGAATAAACAACTGCTACACGGACAGATATTAAAAGTTACTGACAGACCCACAGTTAAATGTATCGACACTGTACAGAAACTGGCTGCAATTCAGCTAGAGGCGCGGCAGGGGGCGCTGGAGAGATGGTCAATTAGCTTGATGTGCTAATCGGATAAAATTATTATTTACACGCGCTTCTAGACAAAACAGTCAACTTGTTATTTTAATTTCCTCAAATACATTATCGATAATGTGCCTGAACTGAAATAAAACGACTCTTATGGCCTTTAGTTTTTCCTCACAGGGAAGCTAAATTTGCCCAAAAGCTAGTATTCTGCTAATGGTCCAATTTATAAAAGTTAAATAGACATTGGAGGGGATGCTATCAATGCTATCAAGAGGTTGCTGCTGGAAATTCTCAGCTAATGTTGGCTTCATGCCCCAAAACAAAATGGCGGAAACTGTAAAGTTGCTCACCGTGTTATGAAGCCACTCACATTAAGGTATTTTGAAGACGAAACCTGTAAAAATAAATGCCAACTATATGTATTTTTTAATTCCTCCAAACAAAATGTGACGTAAATTTTCTGAATAAAAACACTGTAAAAAAAATCCAGAAAAAAACAGGAAATATACTAGTAATTTTTACAGAAGTTTCCATAATTATTAAGAGGTAAAAATCAATGTGTGGTTAAAACATATTGGAAAAAAATACATAAGAAAATGAATGCCGGAATTTTCTTCATTTTAAAACAGTAAATTTATTTTATTTTATTTTATTTTTTGTAGTGAATATTTGCTTTGGGGAACATCCCCACAGTGAAACAACCTGACTCGCTGGGGTTAAATTAAAGGGCCAGCTCGCCCTATTCTCCGTTCATCTTTGTACCTTTACTGTGTGTGAGCCCAGTTATTTTAAATTTAACGTGCTTCAAACGCACGCTGAGACCCTCGCAGCAGACTTCGGGCAGGGTTGAATGAGTATCCGTTTAAAAAGCACCGTTTAAAAAGCAGTGCAGAAGGAGCTCATGCAGCCGTCACATGCAGCACCTGCCCTGGCTCTCACGCACGGGGTTTTTTTTCTTTTTTTTTTTTTTACCGCAGTGCATCTGCAGCATCAGCCTCTGAGCTGAGCGACAGAGGTACCGCTGTGGCGCAGGAGAAAACACCGTTAACTGAGCACTGGACGGATTTATTAGATTATTTTTTATTTTTTTAATTTCGTCTCTGTTTTATATGTCTGCGTGTGCGCTCACGCAGTTTGACCTGCAATGCCAACACGAACAAAATATCTCTTCTCCGAGCACGGGGTCATTAGATAGCTGAAATTATACAAGTCTTTCCACACTGAGCTGCCATCACAGGAGAGGACAGCATTTTTCTTTTTTTCTTTTTTTTTTTCCAGGGGAGACGAGTCTGGTCGAGGAGACGAGGCCCGATCAGGATAGTGGCTCTGATATAAGTGATCCGATTAAGGATAATTACCATTAGACCATTAGTCTGGTCTCTATTAAATACTGGTATCGTGTAGCCTGTAAGAGGTAGCCATTTGTTTCCTACCGTAGCGCATGCAAATTAATTATATATGCACTGGCATGTAAATGTATTGTAGACGTTAATTCAGTAGCTGGCATGTTGCACTCATGAACACACATTTATTATAACCTCTGAGTATCTGTGCTGTCTGTAAATTGCCAACATTTAGAGCAGAGCATGTGGCCCCAGGCAGGTCTAATGATTGCTCTGTGCATCTCACACTAGCAGGACCTCAGGGAAAAAAAACGAGAACCATAACCTCAGGGTGCGGATCTGGGGATCACTGTGAGTCAACAGATAATCTGGATCGTGTCATAAGCTACTTGATACATAATAGCAGAAAGGTCAGTGGGTGTATATAAATTCGGAGTGAACTGTCTCAAAAGGAGCAATAATTTGAGGCAATAAATTCTGCAACCAACAGGAAACCTGCTGGCTTGAGCCAAAGACCTAAGTGGTTCCACAGGACAGTAAAGTTACGTGTAGACAGTTTGCACTTTACAATGCATGTTTAGCTGCTAGTTGCCACCAACACATGATATTAGCCTGCACTTTAAAAAAAACAAAACAAGTACAGATAAGCTTCTTAAAATCTATAACAGAATATTTGCAAATATCCATTCTGCTATTGCAAACTTGGAGGTGCTCAGTTTGTGAGTGTCACTAGGGCCTGTGAAAGCTTCAAGAACCATTTTAGGATTGTACTTTTTGAGGCCCTTCGTCTAATAAAACATCCGGAGACATGGCGCTACCACGCATTCTGCTCTTTGCCTTTCTCTGCACGCTGTTTGGTGAGTGCAGTTTATTTCCTTGCAGTGTTTTGTTGTGACGCCACCCAGAATATTGACTGATTGTGCATCGTTTTCTTTTTTCTTGTAAACAGTGTACCAGTGCCACGGGGCCTGTGCAGAGGTGGACTCGGACACTGAGGCTGTAGCAGGCAAGGGCTTCAAGCTGGGTTGCATCTCCTGCAAGAGGAGGAGTGAGGTGCCAGGTTCTGCCACCATCGAATGGCACTTCAGGGCCAAAGGGGACGCTGACTTTGTTCTGGTGAGTATACCCATTATACACAACATGCAGCACTGCTGAATATAGGGGAGGTTCAGAGCAGGAAGTCTTAGTCATCCAAACATCCATAAAATCAAACTTGTGGGCTACTTCTCTCAGGACCTAAGCTATTTATATATGCACTTATATATAGTGCACACCAAAGCTCTTCTCCTTCCTGACACTCTCTCACTCACTCACACATAGACACCTCTGGTCCTCAGTCACATGATAGCACCCAGCGCTGAGGCCATCATGAGCTTCGGATGGGAATCAATCGGAACATTTTACCCCACCGAGGTCATTAAAGCATCAGAGGGAAAGACGGGCTCTGCTGACCTTGTGCTGGATTCTTGTCTGACGCAGCAGTGCATGCTGTGCTCATGTAGCTGTGGGTGTATTTCAGTGTAGCAGCGTCGGAATGGTTTTGACTCCAAAACAAGCTACTTTTTGATGAAATGTGTCTTAGACATTTGCCAACACTTTCAGGGGGAAACATGTCTCATATGCAGTGTGTAAGAGTGTGAACAATTCTAAATCTGAGGCTGAAATCACAACAAAAACATCTACAATATTGGATCATAGTTCTATTTCTTTGTAAGATGAGACCCATTTGGAGCTGTTAATGTGTTCACTTAACAAGTGAACTGAAAATACATTTGAATTATGGAGTTTATTAATTATATATGAGCCTAACTACCCCCCCATCCCCATCAAAGAAAACCGAGGTATGAACTGAATCATTGTTGTAAATTAGTGTTACACATTAATTGAGTGAGTACCGCATACATACAATATTTTTTAAACAGTTTGTCTATTGATCCCCCCCCATACACACACACACACACACACACACACACACACACACACACACACACACACACACACACACACACACCACCACCACAGTGGATTTGACATCAGACAATCAGGATGTGATTGAAGTGCAGACTTGCAGTTCTAATTCAAAGCTTTTAACCAAACTTTTGCATTAATTGTTTAGGAGTTACAACCAATTTTATGCGCAATCCCCAATTTTTAAAGGCAGAAACTTAAGGGGGCGGCACGGTGGTGCAGTGGTTAGCACTGTTGCCTCACAGCCTCACTCCTGGTTTGAATCCACCTTGGCCGGGGCCTTTCTGTGTGGAGTTTGCATGTTCTCGCCGTGTTTGTGTGGATTTTCTCTGGGTATTCTGGTTTCCTCCCACAGTCCAAAGAGTCCAAAGACTAAAGTTAGTGGGGTTAGGTTAACTGGTGATTAGAAATTTGTCTTCTCCAGCAGCAACACTTTACTGTGGGGTACCTTAGGGTTCAATCTTAGGTCCTGTTCTCTCTATGTGTGCTTCCTTTGGGTCAAATCATCAGTAAATATAATATTTCCTTTCACTCCTATGCTTATGTTATATCTGTAAGTCCAGGCTGGATAGCATCAGCCTTGAGGACATTAAGAACTGGATGGCACAGAACTTCCTTCAGCTTCTTTTTTGGCTTCCCCAATTCCATCAGAGGGTTTTCTGATCAATTTAACAATCTGTCCATCGATGTCAAGCTCTATGCAAAAATTCTTGGTGTGATATTTGACTCTAGCTTTAAGTTTGACAGATTAACTGAGTGGTTAAAAACAGTTTTTTTCCATCTCTTCTCCATATTGAAAATGAAATCTTTTCTCTCTGTCATAGATCACAAAATTGTCATTCATGCTCTCATTTCCTCCTGCTTGGACTACTGCGGTTCACTTTATACTGCTCACAGTCAGTCGTCTCTGTACTGCCGCCAGCTTGTCCAAAACGCTGCTGCTCGGCTCCTCACATGCACCTGAAAAAGAGATCATATTACACCAGTTTTAGCTTCTCTCTACTGGTTGTCCACGAGGTTCAGAATCAGTTTCAAGACCCTCCTGTTTGTGTATAAAGCCCTTCGTGGTTTGGCTCCTTCCTGTATCTCCAACCTCCTACAACCCCGCTTAGCCTCCAGGTCTCTCTGGTCAGTTGATCGGATGCTTCTTACTGTCCCCCGCTCTACCTTTAAACTCATTTTCTGGGTTTGCTCCCAAACTGTGGAGCAGCATTCCCCTCACAACTGAATCTGCTCCCTGCACTGAGTCTTTTAAAACTCATTTTTATTCCCTGGCATTTGAGTTTGTCTAATTGGCAGACTGTGCCTTTGTTGGCCATGACCGTATATGTTTAGCGCCTACTAAAAATTTATTTTATTATTTTTTTTTATTTAGCTTTATCTTCTAAATCCCATCCTACCTTCTCATACAGCACTTTGGTCAACGTGAGCTGATGTGCTTTATAAATAAATTTGAGTTTGACTAAAACAGGCCTTAAGAGATATAAAACATAAACTAATAAAATTATACTAATTTAATGCTGAACCCTTAGGCCCTGTGTATAAAACTAATGATAGCTTGAGCCAAAGAAATGGTTCCACAGGTATCTGCCATGAGTTGTGTAAAAAGCTGCGTACCCGCAGAAGTAATGACTCTTTGATTAAAGAAGATCTTTTATGCTTTTCCATATTTTCCATCAGAGACATGTTAAGATAAGATATTTATCCCAAAAGTTGGGAGATTGTCTTTGCAGCCAAAGCATTAAATATAGCCTAAAAAAGCAGATTAGCTCAGTACAATCTCACAAAAAAAAATAGCTCGATGGCGGATCCTCATATTTGTCATAGCTTTACAATTTTGAGACCCAGAGAACAGACTGTGACTGCAGTTCAAAGTTTTTAAAGCTTTATTGACGGTGAACAAAAGATGAAGGGGAAGCTGAGTTGGGCTTGGCCTCTAACAGGAGTGTGGGCCAGGTTGTGACTGCGTGGAGCAAAGGTGGAACTGAGGTCTTACTCAGAGCGAGGCTTGGGAGGACCAGCGGGGGTCCACGGAGTGCTGCAGGATGTCAGTGGAGAGTGGGCAGGCAGGCGAGTTGCTGATGTATCCAGAAATCCTGCGAGAGCATCAGCCAGTATAAACTGGGGACCAGCTTATGAGACGGCGGCAGGTCTTCTAGGAAACAGGTTCAGCACTTTTGACGGGGACAAGAAAACAGATTTAGGAACACAATCGCACCGGAGTGAACACAAAACTGAAAGAGCCCGAGTATCACCACAGTGGACACAATGGGAAAAATTGCCGCAGCTGGTCCTTAAATACACAGCCATTAATGAGCAGATTCCCAATAGGCCCAAGAGGGGTGGCTCAAACCAGCCCAACTCTCCACCTGAAAAGCAACAGACAGAGTAAGCCCCATGCAGGTCCAGAATCTGACAGTATTACACAATATTGGCCAGAGTTTCAAATATTGATGCCAGTGTAAGTAACACCTGTGAGGCAAATGCTCTGTGTTAGTTTCTTCTACTCTTGGCTCTAGAGAGTGTATATCCCTAATAGAGTCATCTCAGACACATAGCTCTGGTTGAGGGAACAGAAACTCCACCCACTCCTGTTCAGACCTTCTGTTTGTGAGGGGCAGCCAATCAGAACTAAGTTGTCTTAAAGGGAGAGAAGTTAAAAAAGCCTGTTTGAGGTGAATGACAAACTGAGGGGCTGCACTGAGGGCCAGAATAAGTTAAAGAAGGATTATTTTTAACTGTGACTAATCCAAAGCTATTGTCCAAGAATATGTAGCTGGTAATGAGCATATCTTTAACCTATCTCTGTGGCATCCAGATCTACACCTACAATGAGGAGGGCCCCACCATTGAGCACGACCAATTTCTGGATCGCGTCGACTGGAATGGAAGCAAAAGGAGCAACGACATCCAAGATGCGTCCATATATCTGCTGAACGTCACCTTCAACGACTCGGGCACCTACAGCTGCTTTTTCAACCGCATCCTCTTCTACGATAACTACGAGTACAAAGACGTTGTCAGCAAAGTGGTCCACCTCTCTGTGGTGGGAAAAGGTATGACATAATGCAACCCATAAGAGCATCTCTGGGACCAGTTAAATGAGATAAAGCACATTATTAACTGGGCATATTTATTGATACACTTTAAAATGCAGTATGCAGCTGGAAATAAGGTTTGAAAAATGATTCTGATCTGTTTTTAACTCTTTTTGGAAGCATTTATGTTTTTTTTAAGTGTAAATGATCAGTGATGGAGGTGGCTGAGCATTTTCAGGCAGTCCCACTCATATAATACAGACTGTCACTGTTTTAAGTCTCATTGTGAGTGCAGTCTGCATCAGTATTAACCCTGGAGGGGTTGAATATTATTAGAATGCAGCCTGCTGCCATTCTCAGAGGTTGCAGGAGCCTCCTACTGTCTGCTGTGATTAAAATGAGAGCAGCATTCATTGTGTTTCCCTTCTGTTTCATCAGTGACTGATGGCTCTACAATTTTTTATTGATGGAAGTAAACATTTCTTATTTTGTATTTCTTACTCTGACCTGGTGATGGGGATAAAGAGACTTATTATAGTCTGGGGCTTAAAGGAGGCAATTATAAAGGGACACTCTCTCTGCCATTGGCTGAAAACATCCCTCATCATGGACACTTTGCAAGTTAAGCAACTTGATAGCATTATTCAGTGTTTCCTGATAAATGCATACTGTCTGCAGTAATATATTTATATATATGCTGTCTGCTCTCAGCATATATTGGCATATATTTTCCAGACCTGGATTAAGCTTACACTTGGACTTAAAACTTTTTTTTTTTTTTTTGTGGTGGCCTTCATTTCATTTTCCCTGTAGTCTAGGACTTGGTTTTAAAGATGTCTGGAAAGCTGCCATTTTTGGAATGAGCCGTGATTAGCTTTAACAGAATGAGGGCTAATTTTGCAAAGGTTCAGGCTCTGCGGCGGGATCTTAAGAGAGCCGTACGAATGCCTGAAAACGTCAGTGAACTGAAGCAATGTTGAAGGGTGGGCCAAAATTCCTCTGCAACATTGTGAGAGACTGATAAAGTCATACAGAAAAGGATTACTGTGATGGAGGTGGTTCTGCAGGCAGCTGAATCATTCGTTTTTCACATGGCTGTGAATGCAGCTTTGTTTGCTTGTTTTTTTTTTAGCTTTGGTAGATTTGCAATTTTCATTCAACCATGAACAGAAATATTCTCAAAATAATTGCCAGTAGATGCATCAATAGCAGAATGTAATTTTTTTAAGTTAAACATTTTGAGATAGACTAAATATGTGATGTGTTTTGGCTTAAATTCAGCAGAATCCCACATGATTCTCCTGCAGTGAAAAATGATGATCAGATGTTTCCTCTGTAGGGCTCAGGTGCTCTCAGCCTTGTCAGGTCACCTTTGTTTTGTTTGTCTTTGCCTTGTCTTTCCTGGTTTCCTGCCTGCAGCCACCAGAGGTACGGCTTCCATCGTGTCAGAGGTCATGATGTACGTGTCCATAATCGGCCTGCAGCTCTGGCTCCTCATAGAGATGATTTACTGTTACAGAAAGATAGCAGCAGCTGGGGAAGAAGCCTTACGAGAAGCCGCGTAAGTATTTTTATTACAGCTGAACGCGTGCTGACTCGAGGCATGAATCCTGTATATGCAGTTTAGCTGAGTCTGATTTTCTTTCATGATTCAGCTTGAAAAGAGATTTTTATGCTTATTTGTTAAAACTTTATAAAAGTATGTGTGCTCCTGACTCCAGTTATGAACTGGAGGCAGATATGTCAGCCAATATTAGTCTTTAGTTCAATATAAATTTGATTAATGTGGACCAAGATGTGTAGTGATTGAGTCATTTTATAGCTGAAAAAGAAACTCTTTTTTTTATGGCATTTATTGGCAGGCATATTTGCAGATATTGATGAAAAACATAAATCTGGGTCAAGGCCTGGTCACACCAGCATCATAAACTCACTCATAGGTGCAAATTAAGGCAAACATTTGGTCCCAACAGAAGGGAGCTGACATTGTCTGACTCAGTGTAACCCAGAGTTTCCTGACTTAAAGTTTTAATTTGCATGTTGGGTAAAACATATTTAGCATGAAAACTGCATTTATATCTGTTTATACTTAAATCCTGCCAAACTGAGTATAGATCACACATCAACATTTAACACAGTCACTTAAAAAAAATGAACTTTTATTGAGGCAGCAAAAGACCATGAAGTCACAGACACCAATGAGAGCAGCAGAGATAGAGTATGACTCAACAAAGAACAGGTGGAAACAGGATTTAAATAGACACAGGAGGCAATCAGGGAAAGTGGAAACACCAGGTTAACAGGGCACAGCTGAAAATAATTAAGTCAGTAACAAAGGAAATAAAACTAACAAGAAGATAAAAGAGACAGAAAACCAACAAAAGAGAAAGTAACCAAATGCAGACTCTCACAGCAGAGACACAACAACAAGACACAAGAAGACATCAGAGAGGCCAGACCAAACCACAATACAAGGAATCAAATATACAGTATTCTAAGCAATAAAGAAAACCAGATTTCAAAAGCAGTAAGAACTGAAAAATTAAGATGGTCTAGAGATTAAACAGAAACTAGAAACAATAAGCACTACTATAAATCTTTACTATAATTACAAAATTAAAGAAAACCTCAACCATAAACCAAAAAGTCCCTGCAGAAGACTCAGAATAACCCCTAAAACCCCCACAGACATTATATTGCAAGGTAGACCCTAAAACTTCATAGAGAGAGTCCCAGCAATCAGAGGATCCAATGTAAGTGAGAACTTGGTGACAGTGGAAAGGAAGAACCTCCTTTTAACAAGAAGAGCCCTCTGGGAGAACCGAGCTGAGGGAGGAGCAGACATCTGCTGTGACCTGTTCAGAGGTGCACAAGCAGACACAAACTATGGGAGAGAGTAGACAAAAGCAGCAGGTGCATATGAACACATGGGGAGTGAAGAACAGCTGCTCAGTGCATCATGGGAAGTCTCCCTGCAGCCTGAACCTGCAGTATAGTGACATGGTTAAGGGTCACCTGATCCAGCCATAACTATAAGCTTTTAATTCTCGTTTTTCTTTCCGTCTCATTGATAGTTAATTATTAGCACACTGTTTGATGTGACTGGGTCTTTCCTCAGAAAACAAATTTGGTGTGAGTGTGACGTTATGAAAAGTGTGTATTTCCCCATGAGTCATGCCATTCTTTATTTGTGTCTTTGCCTTTGCTATCTCATTGTTTCCTTTAAGATTATCACTGTTTCCATTGTGTTTGTGTGCGTTCACTTGTGTGTCTTTGTCCCACTCCCTCTGTCTTCTTGTCGTGTTTTCATCCCATCATCCTCCTCCCCAGTCAAAACCAAACCCTCCCTCCTGTAAGTCAAAAAACAAACCTGTGTTTTATTTTTCCATTTTTGAACCCATGTCACTGTGACCAAAGAGATCATCGCTGATACCGCTGTTTGTTTTTTCCTTTCCAGAAATGCTGAATATTTAGCAATAGCCTCGGAAAGTAAAGATAACTGTGCGGGGGTGCAGGTCGGAGAATAGCACAGGTACGTGGTGATCAGGTGGTGAAAACGGGCGTCTGCAGATTCACTCCATACAGAGATACGTTAAAGTGTTTTAGAATGATTAGAAACTGCATAAATATCAGGAGACCCTGTCAGTACATTATGAATATACTTTGACTCAGGGCTGGGGATCAAAGGTCATGTTTGAATGAATAAAACTGTGTCCATGTTGCAGCAATGATAACAAAAACCAGCATCATGCTCTTTAATTATCTTCCAGTCAAACCCTTTTCTGATTTAATTTCTGGAAATAATTTTGCTGTTTCTAAACTGTGTATATATATGTAATGCATTATGGGAAGGTTATTATATCACTGTTGCACTCTTGTATGGACATCGCCATGCAAGCTGCTCTCCTCATGTCCGTGTATACTGAGTTAGATTAATGGGCTGCTGGGTTGTAGTGTAAAAGGAACAAATAGATACTGAGGTACAATTGTGAGCGAATTTTAATTATGAGGGTTTAAATTTTTTTGTTCCTTTAATTTTCTTGTCAACTATATTTTTTTCCACTGCTTTAGAGAATTAACAGACTAATTAACAAATAGATCTTACTGATTATTATTAAGTACTTAAAGGAGCACCGCCTTCATTAATTGTGTCACTGAAGTATTGTACTTACAGTTAGGTGAAAACACAGGTCAGGAAGAACTTCACTGTGTCTTTGTGGATGATTGGGTGCCAAGAAAGGAGCTGTGGTACTGCAGGAGGAAGTCAGGAGTGGCAGAGAGGTATGTGAGGGTGGTGCATGATGTGTATGAGGACAGCGGGACAGTGGGGAGGTGTGCGGTAGGAGTGACAGATGGGTTCAGGGTGGGGGTGGGAGTACATTGGGGATCAGCTCTGAGCCCCTTCTTGTTTGCAAAGGGACAGGCTGACAGGTGAGGTCAGGCAGGAGTCTCAGTGGACTGATGATGTTTGCAGATGACACAGTGATCTTTAGTGAGAGTAGGGAGCAGGTGGAAGAGAACCTGGAGGTGTGCTCTGGAGGGAAGAGGAATGAAAGTCAGTAGAAGCAAGATGGAATACATGTGAAGGAGAGTGAGACAGTTGGAAAGGTGAACATGCAAGAAGTAGAGATAGTAAATACCTGGGGTCAACCATCCAAAGTAACGGACAGTGTACAAGAGAGCTGAAGGGGAGAGTGGAGGCAGGGTGGAGTGGGTGGAGATGAGTGTGAGGGGTGATCTGTGGCAGAAGGAGCGAGAGTGAAAGAGAAGGTTTACAAGATGGTAGTGAGACCTGCTGAGATGGATCTTTGTGGCAGTGACATACTTAAAGATTTTAAGGTTTTCACTGCGAGTGATCAGAATGGACAAGATTAGAAATGAGTCAGTCTGGAGACAGAGAGGCTGAGATGGTCTGGATCATGAGCAGAGGGAGAGTGGATATACTGGACAAAAGATGTTGAATTTGGAGCTGCCAGGTGGGAGGAAAAGAGGAAGACCTCAGAGAAGGTTGATGGATGCAGCGAAGGATGCTGGGATAGGGTGAGATGATCCGCTGTGGCGACTCCTAAAGAGAGCAGCTGAAAGAAGATTAACCTTTGTGAAATATTAGGAATGCAGTATAATTGGAGTCCAATAGGCTACAGCACCTCCTACTCCAAACCACATCTACTAAACATAAAAATGAATTTTCTTCTGCAACAAGCTTTGTGTAACAAAAGCAGAATTTATGCACCATCTAACACAGATAAGCTGACACTGAGTATTTATACACAGATAAAACTAATAAGTGAACTGATTTTAATTATTTAAATGTAACTGTAGTTTTTACTATTTCTTCCTTCCCTTTTAAATCAATAGGAGCGGATAAAATACCACTACAGCTTTCAACATGGCCATACTCAGTAAAACAGGCTGAAATGTGTTTCGGAGCTTTGATTTCTCACTCATGAAGCGGACTTTCAGCAAACAGCTGTTTTGAATCCGTGCCGGTTCTTCCGCTGATGTGTGCCGTCTTTGTCTCCAGGCTTTCTTCACGGACTGAAAACATCCTTCCACACGGTGACCTGCATGACGACAACCTGAGGGAAAAGCTCTTCATCTCAAGCATCTATTTTTCCTTCTCCCTGACAAACAGAACAAATGGATATGACACACTACGAGAGCATGGTACCAGCACTGTATATAGTACTCTGTGCACAAAAGCATGTTCTGCACTTATATGAGAAACCATTATGCATTAATGAGCCACATCATCTGAAGCATATACTGTACATTCAGTATTTCCCTTTGAGTATGTGTAGTCATGCATTTATATTTGATGTAAGTGGTGTTCTGGGGGAGGTTTGCGGGGAGTCCACGAGGCTGATCGTCTGAGAAAGCTTTTTACTAAATCATCACCACGTAATGTATAAATGAGACACACAATATGTATTGTAAGTAATTTATAAAATAGAATGTGATGAGCTACAGTATTTCCAAGTTAACTGCTAGTTGTACATTCAGTGAAACCTAAAGATGTATTAATAAAAATGGAAAACAAAATGTGATGGGAGGGTCTTTGTGTTTAAATATTGTGATGAAAATAAGAGTCTAAGCTCAGTTTTAACGTTTTTATTCTTGGACTCTAATAGAGCAGCTTTGCTTCACTCACAGTTCAAAGTAATCTTTATTTATCTTGTACTCGGCCTTGATGCTCCTCCTCGGTTCATCCTGTCTGTTTCATACATTTGGAGCTGGAATTGGGTCTGAAAGCTGGTGAACGTTTGGCTTACAGGGATCACATGCACGCACACAGACCACATTAGTTGAAACTTTAGCCACGTTTAATATGAGCACCCACCAACAGTGTATACTCACTGCAGCTCAGTGCACTTAGGCATGCAGACACAGTCAAGCCCACCTGCTGGAGTTCAAACTGAGCGTCAGAATAGAGAAAAAATGTGATTTAAGTTGTTTTGAACGTGGCATGGTTGTTGGTCCCACACAGGCTGGTCTGAGTGTTTCAGTAACTGCTGATCTGCTGGGATTCTCCCACATGATCATGTAGGGTTCACAGATGATGAGAAAATATCCAGTGAGCGGCAGTTTTCTGGAAGAAAATGCCTCGTCGATTCCAGCGGCAGCAGAAGACCGCACCCTACTTACGCCCCTGTCAGCTGACAGGAAACTGAAGCTACAGTTTACACAAGCTCACCAAAACTGGGAAAAGTTCCCTAGTCTGATGTGTCTCAAAGTCCGCTGAAATACTGAAATGGTACTGTCAGGATTTGGCATACAAAAGAAAGCATGGATCCATTCTGCCTTATATCAGTGGTTCAGGCCGGTGGTTTAATTATGTGGGGAATATTTTCTTGGCACGCTTTGAGCCCCTTTGTGCTGAGCATTGTTTAAAACACCACAGCCTGAGTGTTGCTGCCGAGCGTGTCCTTCCCTTTATGGCCACAGTGTAACTATCTACCAGCGGCCACTTCCAGCAGACAGTGTTATGATATAAAGCTCAAATAATCTCAAACTGGTTTCTTGAACATGAGTTCACTGCACTCAGGTGGCCTCCACAGTCGCAGATCTCTGTCCAGTAGAGGATGTTGGTTTCATGTCGATGTGGAGCAAAATCTGAGGAATGTTTCCAGCACCTTACTGAATCTCTGCCATGAAGAATTAAGGCCATCCTGAAGATAAGGCAGGGTGTGTGTGTGTGTGTGTGTGTGTGTGTGTGTGTGTGTGTGTGTGTGTGAATGCAGTTCTATAACAGAAAATAAGGAAAAGCAGAACATCTGCTCTTGAAAAGAAGAACTAATTTTATTCTCTGATGCTTCCATCATGTTAAAGTTTGGTGCATTTACATCTGATGACGGTACAATAGTTATAACACATAACTTCTCATAAAAATCAGGATGTGTTAAAGAGTGAGCCGATATTATTTGGCATATTTCTTAAACCTTTTAGAGAGCTATGCTGGCCGTTTCTCCCAGTCTCTCTCAGTCTTTATGCTAAGCTAATTGCTTCCTTACTCCAGGAAGTGACATTTCAAGCTTATTTCCTTTCACTAACAGCCCACATCTCACAGTTGTAGCACGCAGTCTGTGCCAGGGTACTGGGGCAGGTTGAGCTGGTATTTCTTCTCCAAGCCGGGTGGTACAAACCGGCCTCCCAAAAAGTGATATCGGCCTTTGAACAGGGAGGCTGATTTCTTTGGAGCAGTGAGAGAGATGAGCATGTCGGGCTGCAGTCCGTCGGTGCTGCCCTGCTCCACATCCCAACCTTTAACACAAAAAGAAAAAGGATGTGACAATCCAGCTGATGTCTCTGTTTCCTGAGCACAAACTGTAACAATCTGCAGCATCCTGATCAGAAACTGTTACATCAAAGGGGCACCAAAATCTATTTCTTCCATGAACATGCACAGCACATGCAAATTCAGCTATTGATTTTCATTATTCCATACTGATCACAGACGGATGGATGGAGGTGACCATGGAAAATCAAATCCCCACCGACACAAACAAAGCTCCTCAGCTGCTAAGAAGCTCTACTTCACATTCTGAAGAAGCACCTGCGAGATATGCAAAACTCCTGGCGAGGCCGGCTGTTACCTACCTGCTGCCAAACCACAGTGATTAAAGCTTTTTGGCTAAAGTTTGGCCATAAATTCAGTTTCAGCTACTTGCTGGTCAGATGCTAACAAAATCACCCTGTTATGCAATGAGGTGAAGTTAATACATCCATTTAATGAAAGCTTTTTAAATCAGTGTTGTGGCAGCATGGAGACTATCCCAGCTGTCACGGGGTGGGAGGCAGGGTACATCCTGGAGGCTAACACAGAGAGACAGACAGACACTCACACTTACAGTCACACCTTCCTGGTGTGAGGTCACAGTGCTAACCCCTGCACCACATGCTGCCCAGAGGTTTACAGACAATATAACCAACATGCACAAGCTAAATGCTTATTTTTGATATTAAAAAATGACTTCATCGAGTCACCTTTCACAGTAGTGAACAGTGTGACCTCAAGGATTACTTTTTAATGCCAGTAATCCTGCACTGTAACCAGTTAGTTGAAAAAGTAAGGTCTCCCAGGACTGACCTGAGGGGATGTCGATGCTGGCTATGGGCACTGTGGTCTTCTTCAGTGTGTCCAAGATGGAGCCAAAAGGCTCTCGCACAGCCCCCTTGAAGCTGAAGCCAAAGATGGCATCTATCACCAGGTTATACGCTTCATCAACCACGTCAGCCTGAGAGGACAGTTTTACCCAGAAAAATTATTTTCATAGGAACTAATAAAAGGCTTGAAAGCACATTTATTACAGTGAGTAAATCCACCAATTAAAACTCCTTCTAGCTTTTAATTACATTGTTCACTGTGCGGTTTGCTGCAATAAGCTACCTCGGGATCATTTAGAATTCCTCTAATTTAAACTGAAGCCTATTATACGAGCTCTAACAAAGTGCAACAGAGCCCTCAGAAAACAATGAGCAGCATATCTGTGTGTTTATGGCAGATAAAGCTGCTGCAGATTTATTAAACCTCAGGCATCTCAGTCAGGAAGGGGATCTCCATTTTCTGGCACTGTGTGGTCAGGCCCTGGAACAGCGGCTTGTTCGGCCTCTTCGGGTACAGGATGGTCGGCTCATAACCCTGAAATCAGACACATGAAGGAAAGTTTGAAAAAGGAAGAGACAAAAAGGGTGAAATATTAATACTGTCTTGTAACTTTTAATGAGAACAACTTCGTAACAGGATTTGTATTTATTAAATTTGTTATAAAGTAATCAATTTATTTAAAATAATAAAATGGAAGCATGTCGAAGCCCTACTTGTTTAATTTTCCCTCCTGTGAAAGTGAGGGACACTCACAAAGAGTTTCAGATGTCGGGCACAGACTAGGCCATCGCCCCCGTTGTTACCTGGTCCACAGATCACCAGCAGAGAAGGTCTGGCCTTCACCAAAGAAGTGAGTGGATATGCCTGAAGGGACGGAAAACAAACATATGCACAATGTACACCACTTCTATAGTTTTTCTTTACAGCAGCTACTTGAGGGAAATGCTTCCAGTGACCTGGAGTATCCTTGTCCTGTAAATGCAAAACCTGGTTATCGTTCCTGTAGCTCTGATTCAGAAACGAGCTTTAACATATTTAAGAGGCCTTTCTGTGTGTCTGCGCATGGAAAAATTCAAAGTTATGTAAAGTAAGTAAAGCTTCTTCCTGCAACTTCCAGCAAAGTGCAGCAGGATCGACTGCTTTGACTTCAGGTCGGCAAACTTCAAAAGGACAGAAGACGCATTCACAGCCTTTGTTTGTGCACAAAGACTAATGTTTCAGCATTATTGTGTCATCATCTCAGCAGTGAGGAAATTTGACTTAAGTCTGTTTGCATAATTAAAGGTTGCTGAATAAGATCAGTCAGATCAGAGTTTTTTGGGGGGATTCATACACATTTTACTAAAGTGATGGTTAAACATAAAACTAAATGAACTCTTATTTTTTATTCCTACACCCCAATTTCCTTCTTTCCTTCTCAGAGAGATACGGAGTTCATATTTGAGCAGCTGGAATAAGCAGAGGTCTGCTATTAAAACGGCTGAAACAATTATTTGACTCATAGAAGAGTTTGTTTTCCAATTAAATGACTCATATTGAGCCCACAGTGACTCTCACCCGTGTGATGGCTGTAGCACAGCTGAGTCCAGCCAGCTCCATCAACTGGTCCACACTGAAGCCATACTCACTGAAGAGCTCCTCATCGATGTGCTGGGCTTCCTCCTGCCTGTGAAGCATTTACAGGTCGGTACACTCACCAAATCTGGTTTTACTCTTATGTGTGCAAAGGTTAAAACCTCACCCGAGATATTTGATAGCCTGGGCCATGGTGGATGCTGGTCTGCTACCGAAACAGTCCTTCTTGTGGCTCTTAGCTGCAGCAGGTAGCGGGCATGTCCCTGTCTGAGTGAGGATTGTTGTGGCTCGTGAGGTCACCAGGAAGCCGATCCCAAACAGAGCCCGAATGCTCAACATCCAGATGGATACAAGCTCCTGAGGAAGAGACACCACACTGAGCAATGACTAAAAGCAACGATTTAGACAGGCTGAACGTTCGGTCTGCTGATGGTGCAGGTTTCACTGCTTTCTTGTATTTTTAGTTGCTCACACCTGCATACCATGTTCCCTAGAAAAGGCATTTTAAATCAGTCATTCCTGTCCTCTCCACTGCTGCTTAGTATGCTTTAAAGTGGTGAGACACCCCCCTCTCTGACTCAGAGTTTTGAGCACAGTCTGTACAACACCAGATTATAATTAATTAAAACTTAATTAATTAACTTAACTCGCCTTGAGGCGACTGTTTGTTGTGATTTGGCGCTATATAAATAAAATTGAATTGAATTGAATTAATTAAAACTAAATTCAAAACCAAAACTAGGTATGTATTAAAAACAGTCTTTAAAATAAAAACTAAATAAAATACAATAAAAATACAGATTAAATATCTTCAGTTTAATTGTCAAATCTGTAAACTCAATCAGTTTGATGAGACTTTGTTACAGCAGCTTTATGGAGACGTGGAAATCAACATGATTGATTCCACTGTCTTCATAAAGGGTTGTGTCTGTACTGTAAAACCTGTTCTGAAGCTCTTAAACAAATACCCCAAAATACTATCAAATAAAAAACTAAAATAAAACACCCACGCAAAAACATTATTCTGCAGCAATACAAGAAAATGCCTTCCAGAAATTAAAGCTGAACTGATTGGAAAACAATGCCTAAAAATGAAATAAATTAAACAAAAACAAAAAACAATCAAAACCATAAAACTATAGTTACTCCAGTACAAAACACAATTATTAAACTGCATAATATGTTGACTCTGACCTATTTGTGTATGTTTTTTACATGAGCAGCTGCCTGAATTTGTATGGTTGGTTAAAATTTAACTACCATCCCAGTGTAATGAAATGACTGATTATAGAAGCAATTTATTTATCAAGCAAACATGGCATTAAATGTGCTGCCATAAACTTTAACCTCTAAAATGCAAACTGAGGCCTGTACAGTCTGAGATAGAGCTCGTGGGTTTTCTCTGAAAATTACATATTCTGACCTTGGGGTGAATTTGCTGGGACATCCACTCCTGGGAAGAGTGTGAAGAGTGTGGCAGTGTGTTAACACACACCTGAATGGTCCAGACCCACAAAATGTCTGCTTTTATAGAGGTGTTCTATTAATAACTCTCTTAATTCCTATGAATCAGTCAGGTTGTGCTTAGTTTTTTACAGGACTGCATAGAAATAGAAAGCGCTGTATATGAACACTGAAGTAAAACAGATTCTACTTAGTAACATCCACCCGGCTCTAGTTATGTTCATATCAATTGTGATATCTGTTCATATCTTTTAATATTTATTTTTACCTGTACCACACAGGTAGGTGGATATCACTGTGTCCACATTAATGTCGCAGAGCTGAGAGCACTGCCATGTCCAGTGTACTGTTATGTAGCTCTAACTTGCTAGCTAACGTTAAACATTTGCTCTTCATCTCACAACATTAGCGACACTCACCAAATTTTAACACCCTTTTCTCGAAGACACGTTCACATGCAGTTTTGTCCTGTCAAACAACACAATGACACACCTTACAGGTAAACAAAGCTCGTAGTTTCGGAGCTTTGGAGCTGTGCAGGGGGAACTCTAGCAGAACCGACCTTAAAGCCTACTTCCGGGTTTGAAAACAAATTGAAAACCATTGTTTCAAAATAAAAGTCTGCTCACAGGTGGGGAGACTGCACCAACAGACAAGCGAGTTTTGTTCTAATTATAGAAATTAAAAGGGGCTGGAAGAAGCATACATAACCATTGGTTATAGGTAAGTAAAAAGACAACATATCAAAAGTTATTAATAGAAGTAGAACGCATAATCAAGACACTAGTAAAACTATTTTTTAAAACCCATTTTAAAGTTGTAGCTTTTCAATAAAGCAACAGGTTTGTACACAACTGGATAAATTAAAAATAAATAAATGTATAGTGAAATATCATATAGGCCTATTTTATATGCTCTTTTAATATCTGAAATTGAAACATAACTAGTATAAAGTACAGATGTTCAGAAACACCTCCACTAAAGGTTTTCCAAGGAATAATTCTTTATAAAAATGGAAGATGTTGTATCTTGGATACACAATAAAGCTCTTTGAGGTATATTTGTGATTTTGGACATTAGTTATAAATATGGATGATCTGATGTTCTTTTTCAGAGGAATAACATTTTCCTACTAATTAGTGGAGGAAAAGTATAAAGAAACATAAATGAAATATTCAAGTAAGGAACCCATACACAGAAGAATAATTGCACCTTATTGAGTTCTAATGCTGTGCATGAATATGACTATTGAACAATTATAATCCTTTTTTATTAGTTGTAGTATGATAGGAACCTAAAAGGAAATGTCATATTTTTCTTTCTTTAAATGAAATGAGCAGAAATAAAACTATTTGAACAGAACATTTTTCTCATCGTGGTTATTAAAATGGCAACAAAAAAAAAAAAAAAAATCAGTTAATCAATAATTACGCTTGTCTAACCAACACTTGTTTATGATCTTTTTATCTCCATTGAACTGGAGTGACATGCAGGGAACTCGAACCAAGGCTCCAGCAGAGGGGACTCTAGCCTTTGGTACAGGCTGCCTGCTCAACCAGGTGAACTATAACAACACCTTCTGTGACTATTTACATTCTATGGTTAGACAGCAAATACTGCAAGAAAAAGGGAACTATGAAGAGAGAAAAATACAAAAGGTTTCTGAAAACATGTTTATTAATTTTAGTACAAAATACACAATATTCTGTAGATCTGAAACAAGGTTGGATTCAATTTACCTTCAGTGTGGAAGCAGATTTGATGAAAAATAATTTAGGTAAAACTGTGATCACAACCCTGCTGTGTCAGAGTGTCTGTAGAGCATAATGAAATTAATTTGATTTTGAAAGCACTGTTTTTAAAATGAGCGAATATTAAAGTAACTGGTTTACATTTTCCAATCTTAAATGTTACTAACATAAAGAAAGTATCCCCGAATCAACGTTTAAATTCAAGAAAAATGATTCTTCATCATGCAAATGTGCATTATAAAAAGAGGTATAAAATATTCCTGCATTCGGTAACTTGAAACGTAATTCAAAGTACATGAACTGAGCTAAAAACTACATCAGCTGACTCAACAACTGGTAACTAAGAAGCTATAAAAACGTAGTGTTGTGAACCCAGGGCTTCACATGATTGGACAGCTCTCCAGTCTGGCTCCAGTCTGGGAAGGAATTTTGACAAAGTTAGAATTATCACACACACACACATATCAATTCAAAACTAAAAAAAATAAATTAATAAAAATAAAGCATGATCTTTACATGAAAGGGAAGTCATATATCACCTGTACGAGCTGCAGTACTCACCTTGCGAGGTGTGCTCGTGCTGAACACGTAGGACTGCGGCAGTAAACCCTCGGAGAGGCCTCCGCTGCGGTAGGAGCGGGAAGCAGAGGACACGGAGCAGTTGCTGGATTTGTCTGAAGGAAGTCCGCAAGAGCCGCACACGACTGTCCGGCTCCGCAGGTTGTACTCGCTGTCCCCACAGGTGCTGTGTGCCACCTGCTGAGGCACAGACCCAGAGTCAGTTTCAGAGCCTTCAGTCAGTGGATAGTGTGCTAAAATCGACAGTGGTCTCTGTATTTATTTAATTGTTATTCCTCCTCATTCATATTTTTCTAATGTCTTTGTCTCCAACTGTTTGGCCTCTGTTGGTTTCTTTGTCTTTTGTGTTTCCACTTCCTGTCTCATTTTGGTATTTGCTTTTCCTTGCTTGTCTCTTGGGATTTACTTCCTGTCTTTGACTTCCCACTCCTGACTCCCTGATTGTTTCCTCCTGTGTCTGTTTTCCCTCCTTTGTGACTGTCTGTCCCACCCTTATTTGTTTAACCTGTGTCTGCTGTATATATATAGATATATACTGAAACTATTTTTATACCCCCCCCCCCCTTTTTAATAAGAATATAAATATTCACTGTCAGCTGCTCTAATGTCAGATTTTGCTGCATTTTTCATTTCTTTAAAAACAGAGTGGACAGCTTTGGGCCTGTTTTGTTTATCAGTGTTTTATTTTATTTATTTATTTTACTTTTCTAGCTCTAGAAAGTTGTTTTGGAAACTATATTAGAGAAAATAATAGAGAAATATCCTTCTGTGATGATGAGGATCACACAATGGGGCTAAATTACCAGTCAAAGCCATTAAAATAACATGTGGATGCACACTGAGAGAGGATTTGTACACAGCTCTAACAATTATTATATTTGAAAGCTGACTTCACTGAGAACAACTTATCAACAATTTTAAATACCTTTATTATTGTTACCAAAATAAGACTGCGAATATAAACTGCACTCTTTGTTTCTATGTAATATTTAATGCTCAGTTTCATTGTTACCACCTCAAACAGTGAGACTGATCATTTTGAAATGTTAATTTCTGAATTAATGCTTCAGGGATGTGTTTTCTTGAAATGAATGGATTGCAAAAATGGGGAATGCTGCTAATTGGTGATCATGCCATTAAGGACATGGTTAGAAAACTGTCATTTCTCTCACCATGTCATCATCTTCTTCTTCAAACTGTGTGCGGGTGACCTTCCTCATTGCCATTTCCTGAAAGAAAAGTGTTATAGTCCTTATTTATTCATTTATTAAACATTAGGACACTTAACTTTTCACTGACTGTGAAAGCAGTGAGTGCTGATGTCCCAAGTGTCTTAGGGCAGAATAATATGTATATGACTTCATTTAAAATACCTCTCCACTAGCGCTGACCAAAGTGGTCTGGAAGAGATCTCCAGTCCCCCAGGAGGGCTGAGTCTTCCACACCAGGTCCGAAGGAGGATTATGGGTTCCACCAGAATTAGAGGCCCAGATCTGACCGCAGGGACAGCACAGAGTAAATTATTTGTGTTCGTCAGGTGCTTCTCATTGCTGAATAAAGTTGCTACTAACCGTGACCCTCTGACCGGCCTTCAAGGTGAATTTAGCTGGGAACTTGAAGATGATGGGAGTGCCAGATCCCAGCTGCCGCTTCACCTGCCAGTTCCCCAAATTCTGATCCTACAGGAGCAAGAGGATGGTTGGGTAAAAAGGTCAGAGTTCAAGGTCACAACAAACCGTAATGTAGCCATTCCACCTCCAACTTCACCATCTCACCTCATCTGCTTTGTTGCTGAGTCTCACATATTTCCCATCCAGATCCACCTCGTCCACAGTGACGCGTCCGCTGGCCGAGGCTTGCTGGGTGATGCGAGTGCGGGAAACGGCTCCACCTGCAAAGCTGGAGGCCTCGCTGTCGGTGTCATTGGGGCGGCGTCTCTTAGCGGGGGAGTTCTGAGCGCTGCAGTGGACTGATCGAGAGAGAGCTCCTGAAGTAGAGGAACGACTTCCTGCCACCCTGGTAGGAGGAGGACTCGGGGATAGACGCAGTCTGCAGGGAGAAACATGGTGATGATGTGATAAGAGTTCTGAACCCCAGAGAGGAAATGATCATTGTCATTACAACACACCTTTGCTCTTCTCCCTCCAGCAGCTTCCTGTAGGCACATATCTCCATATCCAGGGCCAGCTTAACATCGAGGAGTTCCTGATACTCATCGAGCTGCTGCTGCATCTGCTGCCTCATCTCTGCCATTTCCCGATCCTTCTCTCCCAGCAGGCGACGCGTGGTGTCCCGCTCCCGAGACAGAGCATCCTCGAGGTCCCTGATCTTTGCCTCACGAGCTGCCAGCTGCATCAAACCGAACAATCACACAGTTATCGGATCAAACAAGGAAGTCTGGAAAGCTCAAGAGGAATCAAGAAGTCAGGCAGTTAATATTTGAGCACATTAAACAAATTGTTTTTTTGTGTTTTAAATTTAAAAAAAGAAACCAGTGGGGTCTGTTTTTACTGTGTTCTAAAATGTGAAAAATGTCCCAAAGAGCCCCCCCCCCATAAATGATGCATGCATCCAATAAAGTGTGAGCAGTTTATTTGTAAGAACCTGTTTCTGTAGCTGGCTGAGCTGAGACGACGTGGACTCCAGGCGTACTCGGATCTGCTGGAGCTCCTCATGCGCAGCTCCAACCAGGTGGCTGCTCCTGTCTGCCGACTGACGGGCACTCTCCAGCTGATAGGAGATAAAACAGGACTGTAACCAAACTCCACGATACATTTGTGAAAATGCAAATCTCCTAAAACTCCAAACTGTCCTAGCAAAACTCCTCAGACTGCATTCATGTGTAACAATGTTTTAACTGGATATTTGTGCTGTGCAACAACACAGAAAACAAGTGTGGCAAAGCATCCTAATCTCAGTAATTTGATGGTCTACCTTGGCATTGTAGGTCTTCTCAATCTCATCCTTGTACATTTTAATCTGCAGTTCATGCTGGTTGCGCATCTCTGCCAGCGCCTCAGCCAGTTTGCTCTCAAACTCCTGCTGGTGGCCGTTATCCAGCTCAACCATGCGGGACTCATGGCGCCTCTTTATCTCCCGCAGTTCCTGTTGAGCATTTACCAGCAGTGATTTTAGGTACTTTTTAAAATCATTCACTGGTGATTAGAAACTTTTGTAAAGGGCACCCTGACCTCAGAGTGGAGGTTCTTCTGAAAGTCCAGCTCCTCTTTGAGAGTCTGGATGCGATTCTCTCCATCCACCCTCCTCAGCATCTCATCCTGCAGCTGCTTCTTGGCATCAGCCAAGCTGGTCTCCAACTAAGAAAGAAGCATAATGGACTGCATGTGAGTACAAAGTAATGCTGCAGAGTGGAAAATCAGTGCGGTAAGTGGGCAGGCAAACACGTGTGGAGGCCGTCCTTCAATCCCTGCTGAAATCTGAATCTGGATTCGCTGACATTTAGTAACAAAATGTGGAAAAAAGAGAGGAGGACGATGAGGGACAGACTGAGTTGCTGAGCTTGTAGGCTGGCTGCAAAAATATTGAGCCCACATGTGTTTCTACTGAGTTTAAATTGAGCGTGGGTTTGACTTTACCTTGGCAACCTGCGCCTTCAGGTCCCTGTTTTCCACCTCGAGGTTACGCTTCTCTCCCAGAGCCGTAGTCAGGGATGCATCCTTCGAATTAAGCAGAGCCTCCAGGTCTTTGAGCCTCTGCAAGGCACCTCCCAATTCTGACTCCTTTTTGGTGTTCCTGTGAAGACAAAAAAAGGAGGGTTAAGTTCTCAAAGTGTGGCCAGGGACATCCCTGGGTAATTTCAGTGCAAGCATGAAGGAAAGAATGCACTTCCTTACATTTACTCTGACATAACAGCTCAGAGTGAGATCAAAGGAGCATTTCTGATTCATTTGTATCTTTATTAGTCATCATAGCAACAATATCTGGACAAATACAACTAGCGTGAAGAAAGACTACCTCACAGATGGTTACGACCTTTTAACCAGTGCAGAAACACTAACACTTTCACTGTGATTCAAGCTTTGAGAACACAGAGTTTAAGAGTTTAAGCACTTTGGTGGATTTCTTTCAGTAAAACTGAGTTACTATAGTTTCCTTTACACACTCTAATGAAACAGATATGAGCTATTTTTGAATGAGGATGTCTACGAGAAACAGAAGCAGGGGAAAGACCTCGGCTCATATGACTCATAGACCACAGCGATTTGCATCCAGTCCCGTGGATCTGGTAGCCACAAGCCACAGCCGTTGGTGTTTAGCTGAGATGTTACTGTGGCAACGGCTTGGCTTTGCCAAACACACTGTGGCCATCGACTCATTATTTACGGAAAAATAATCCGGGAGCGAGTGGAGCTCTCTAAACACTGCCACGTATTGTGTATAATGATGACTTTGGTGAAGGAGGAGAAGCTGGGGGAAAGAGTTAGTCATCGGGCTCTGGATGTGGCAGCATGGGAAAGAGTTAGAGTCCGGCTCCAACTCTTTCCCAGTGAGCAATGAGGAGAGTATGCTACAGTCTTAGGGAGTGGCCCCAGCAGCAGGGTAACATAACTCTCAGTGCGTCACTAAGTTAAAGAGCATCAGTTATTAAAAACTAATGGGTAGCTGCTGATTTATACCCATTCACACATGCATTAAGGCACAAATGGGTGCCTTTAACTAACAAAGGTGAAAGAGGGGATTTCACATGCTTTGCAGCAGCCAGTCATCTCAGGATCACCAGATACTCTGCAGCGTTGTGAGCACTTCCCAAGAAGTGTTTGGTAAATCTGACTTCAGAGCTCGACCGTGTTGCACTGTGGGACAGGTGATAATTATGGGATAATAGTAACTGCTAATGCAAATATAGCACAAACAGAAAGGAGGTGTGAAGTCAGCAGACTGAGAAAAAAAATCCAAGGTGTGCTGAAATTAGATAGTAGAAACTAAAGGTCATACCACATTAAGTCTTACTGTAACAGCTCCTAGAATGAGTAAGGGTGAAATTTACAGCTTATTCATTTACTCCCACTTTCATTCTAAAAAAAAAAAAACCCTACATATCAAACACACAGGGGTGAGTTTAAATAATTCAGGTACCACAGATGACAGGGGACCTATAAAAAGTCCCCAAACCCCCTTTATTTCTCAGGTAGCTCCTGCAGACACATGCAAACACAGTGAACATTATATGAAGTGCTTTAAGATCCAGATTTGGACCACAACTATAACCCACCTGGCTTTCAGCTCCTTGTAGTCCTCTCGCAGCTTGCCCAGCTCCAGCTGCAGCCGTGCTCGCTCTTTGGCCACGGAGTCCAGAGTCTGCCGGGCGTCAGCCAGCTCCGTCTCATAGGCGGCCTTCAGACCCGTCAGTTCCCGGCTGACCTCTGTCTCGGACTCGGTGATGCGTAGACGCAGCCCAGCGTTCTCAGCCTCCAGAGAGCGGACCTTGTCGATGTAGACAGCCAGACGATCATTGAGGTTGCAGAGGTCCTCCTTCTCCTGGAGACGGGTGATCCGGTTGGGAGACATTGGTGTGTTTGCACCTCGTGGAGTGTTTTTGGGTGTCGCCATTGCACCTTTCTGAGTTTGATGTAAAAACAGACCTGATTATGATCTTTTGAGTCTATAGATTAAGTTTGAGCACAATAAAAGTCCAGGTTTTTATTCAGCATACATGTAAATACACACCCTTCAGCTTAATCCACCAGTCTGTAAAATGTTTTATGAATAAGATGAAAAAATATGCATTTAGTTTAAATATAAATGAGGCTCTGTGAACAGATTTGGCTTAAAGTTAAAAAGAAATGCAACTTATTGATTGTTTGCAAAGACATCCGGCTCTTTTGAGGACATTCACATTAAGCACACAAATGACAAAGCACAATTAATCAAAAGGCATGGGTGGGGTTAACGACTCCACCCAAAAATCAAAGCCATGTCCCTGCACAAAAGATACTAACTTTTAAAATTTGATTTACCTTTTGAAAGTTAGTGAGATGATGGAAAAAAGTCTGGAGATCTTTGCGGAGATCTTTGTGGAGTTCTTTGTGGAGTAGTTTGCTGATTTTTCTGAAGCAATCAGAGTTCCTCTTGGTTCTCCAGCTCTCTTCGGTCTCTTACTGCACTGTCTGCAAACCCATCTGAGTGCCCATGTAGGAAAGAATGAGATGGGAGGAGAGGAGAGGCTGGCCTCAAGTTTGGCACTTGGTAGGTGGTGTTGTTCCTCTCTCTGTCTCTCTCTCTGTCTCGCTGTAATGGGTGTACAGTCTGAATGAATGAGTCACCCTCTGCACAGAGCCATGTGATGTGTACAAGGGATAATTTTAAGCAGATCTGTTGGCTGAGACTTGAATTCTAGTCATTTACAGTACTTACTTCAAACATAAAGTTTAAACAAGCAAGTTATGTAAAAGTTTTTGTTTTTTTTTTAACCCCCAGATCACAGAGCTGGAGTCACCACATCCTGCCAGGATGAATTTATGTAACATCTTTTCTTAAATGTACAAAAATGTTGTATTTAACTGGTCAAAGGTTTTACAAATGTGTTTCATACCAAATCAGATCAAACCAGTAACTAAGAGATCCTGAGTCAACAAAAAAAAGTCATGTTTTATACTCAATCAGTGATTGTTTACTGGCTTTCTTATTTATTAGGATTTTTAGCCTACTAGACCTTAATGACCTGGGCTCAGGGACATGTGTATAAAATGATAAACTGATATAAGACAGGTGCAGTATGCAGTATTTTTGTGGTTAGTGCAGACCTCCTCATTGGCTGGAGCCTTTCTCTGTGGAGTTTGCAGGTTCTCCCCGTGTGCTCCGGTCTCCTCCCACAGACATGTTTGTCTGTAGGTGTTTCCCGTGCATACCCCACCTCTCACCTCTCAGCTGGGTTAGGCTCCTGTGACCTTAAGGTGGTTCAGAAAATGGATGGCTTGACAAATGGAGTGAGCATTTTACTAAATATCATAAACTGATGAAGAAACTGATGGAGATTATTCATTACCTGGTCACTTTATTAGGTCCACTGGTTCAACTGCTTGTTAATGTAAATGCTACATCTTGTCAGCCAATCACGTGACAACAGCTCAGTGCATTTAGGCACAGTCAAAACAACCTGTTGAAGTTCAAACCGAGCAGAAAATGGAAAGAAAGTGATTTAAGTGACTGAATGTAGGATGGTTATTGGTGACAACCTGGTCTGAGTATTTCAGAAGAGGCTGATCTACAAGTAATTTCCCCACACAGCCATGTGTACGGTTCACAGAGAAGAGAAGAAAAAGAGAAAACATCCAGTGAGCATCAGTTATTTTGGATAACATGCCTTGTCAATGCAAGAGGTCAGAGTGGAATGGCCAGACTTCTTCCAGCTGATTGTAAAGCAACAGTAACTCAAATAACCACTCGTTACAACCGAGTTGTGCAGAAGAGCATCTCTGAACACACAACACGTCAAACCTGGAAGCAGATGGGCTACAGCAGCAGAAGACCACGCCGGGTGCCACTCCTGTCAGAAAACTGAGGCTCACCAAAACTGGACAACAGAAGATTGGAAAAGTGTTGCCTGGTCTGATGAGTCTCGATTTCTGCTGCGACATTTGGATGGTGGGGCCAGAACTGGTGTAAACATGAAAGCATGGATCCATCCTGCCTTGTATCAACACTTCAGGCTGCTGCTGGTGGTGTAACTATGTGGGGAATATTTTCTGGGCACACTTTGGGCCCCTTAGAACCAACTAAATATTGCTTAGATGCCACACCCTACCTGAGTATTGTTACTGACCATGTCCATTATTTTATGACCACTGCGTGCCCATCTTCTGATGGCTGCCTCCAGCAGCAAAACACAGTGTCACAAAGCTCAGATCATCTCAAACTTGTTTCTTGAGCACAACAGTTCACTGTACTCAAATGGCCTCAACTGGTCAACAGATCACAGTCCAACAGAGCACCTTAAGATGTGGTGAAACAGGAGATTTGTGTCATGGATGTGCAGCCGACAAACCTGCATCTAGGGTGTGATGCTGTCATGTCATATGGACCAAAATCTCTGAGCACCTTTTTGAATCTCTTGAGACGCTTTTGCAACCCAGTAGTAGCAAGGCGTACCTAATAAAGTGGCCAGTCAGGGTTTTTCCTTCATACACACTTGCTTTTTTATCTTTCAGCAGCCCAAAGAAATATCACCCAAACCAGTGCTTTTAGTTTAGGCCATCATTTATTCAAGCATTACAAGCATTTGTATTCATGAATACGTCCACATACTAAAACGCTCATTCTGAGCTATGAAAAAGCCTTTAAAGAAACCTGTGATACAAGTTGTATAAAGTTGATTTTACAGCCTTAGAGCGTTCCTCTTCACCCTGTACATTACCGACTTCCAGTACAGGTCAGATCTGTGCCATCTTCAGAAGTTTTCTGATGACTCTGCTGTGGTTGGCTGCATCAGGGATGGTCAGGAGGGTAAGTACAGGGAGGTGGTGAATAGCTTTGTTGAGTGGTGAGATATGAACCATCTGCTGCTCAGTGTGAACTTCAGCAGGAAGAGAACAATGATCAGCCCTATTACCATCAACGGTCAGGACGTTGAGCAGGTGGAAACATACAAATACCTTGTTGTCATCCTTGACAACAAACTGGACTGGAAGGCCAGCGCAGAGGCTGGTACAGGAAGGGGATGAGCAGGCTTTATTTTCTGAGGAAGCTCGGATCCTTCAGTGTGTGTAGCAAGATCCTGATGATGTTCTACCAGTCTGTGCTATCTTCTTTGCTGCTGTTTGCTGCAGAGGTAGCATCAGAAGTGGAGACACAAACAAGCTCAACAAACTGATCAGGAAGGCTGGCTCAGTCCTCGGCTGCTCTCTGGACAGTTTCGAGGTGATGGTGGAAAGAAGGACACTTAATAAACTTATGACTATTCTGGACAACACTTCACACCCCCTCCATAATCTACTGGTCAGACAGCGGAGCACGTTTAGCAACAGACTCATTCAGCTCTGCTGTAGTGAGGAACGGTACAGGAGATCATTTGTACCAACTGTGACCTCACTGTACAAGTCTTCTTCTCTGTGTCGGGTCATTACTGTGTACTAGATAATTATACTTGTCCAGTAATGCCCACTATCATATGTAATACCACTATTACTGTCTATCGCACTCACCATTTATACATATGAGCATATATACATATGGCTTACTGTATTTTATATGCACTGACATTTGCCTCATCTTATTGGCTGTTTTTACCTTTTTATATATTTTGTGGTTTTATATATATATATATATATATATATATATATATATATATATATATATATATATATATTTTTTTTTTTTTTTTTTTTTTTTTTTTTTCTATATTTGTGAGTTTTTATCAGCGGTGCTGCACAGCATTGCCTTTCTGTACCTCGAGCTACAGCAATAAGTCAATTTCCCTCTGGGATTAATAAAGTGATCTATCTATCTATCTAATGGTAGATCTTAAGGGGTTAAAGATACGCTTGTAAAAGCTTCTTTTTCCCTTGAGTTGGCTCTAAAATCTGGCATTAATAAATACCTAATTTCCAGCAGATGGTTTTATAAAACACTATAACTTAAACTGGATTTTTGTTACAGACTTCAGGAGGCAACACCAATAATTTTCAATCATACTACACTGAATATTGTTTCAGTGGCCGGATTTGAACAGACCTGGGGGAAAATTAGCGAGTATTTTACAAGAAGATAGAAATGAGAGAAATCGGAGGGCACAGAAAGGTCTGATCATGTGTAAAACATGGTTTTAAATCTGTTTGAGGTGCTTTGTGAGGTCTAACAAACTGCAGTATGTTCATACTTTTATTTTACAGAGCGCTTAAGACATTATGCATCTCATAAAGGTGTATTTGTTTGATTTATTGCATTTATTTGTGAATTAAATCAATTGTAATAGAAAATCAGTCTTGATCTCAGTTGCGTGGATCAGCTGCCGAGGACGTCGCGCCTCCTGCCGCTGACGGGCAGCATCGGCTCCGACTGTCTGTCTGATGGAAGGCCGCCTGTAAGGAGACAATAACCCGGTTTAACTGTGTGTGAGTCCCTCTGCAGCGCAGCGACACGCAAACTGGGTTTTATCGTCTGAATTTCGAGTAAAATTGGCACCACAGATCCCCGCTGTGTTAAAAGCACGCGAGCCTCGGCGTCGCCGTGTTGCGTGAAATGGACCGTTTTTGTCATGTGGTTTATGGGAAAACCCGTATTGGATCTCTGCGGTCACCTGGGCAAAGAACCTGAAAAAAGTGCCACTGAGGCGCTGGTTGACTGGGAGAGGAAGACCACCGTAAAAACGACCCTCGGGGACACAAATAAACCACTTAAACCCAAAAGGAAACCCAAAGGCGAAGAATCCGCGGGTAAATAATTTTAAATCCAGAAATGAGCAAAGAAATTACAGGAAAATCCATCTCTATCCAAACTCTCAGCGCGCGGGGAGTCACGTGAATACTCGATTTCCGAAATCTTACAAAGCCAAAGTAACATTTATAGCAAAAAACTGAAATTTTCTTCCGTGAAAAAGCGAACAAACTAATCCACTCCGTGTCTTACTGAGCGCATGTCGCAGCCGCTTTGCGCGGACTAACTGCAGCTGTGCGCCGAAGGGCAGCAAACCGAGGACACCGAGCGCAGAAAGAAATCCATTTAAAAGCAAACTGAGCTCAATCCGCGCATTCAGCTCAGAGTTTAGAAGATAATAACGCTCCTAACCCCGGACTCGGAGCAGTATCACCGCCTCCGCGAAGTTGCGCAAAAACCCGGACTGTTTTTTTTTTTCCTTTTTTTTCCATTTCCCGCACAGACGCAGACAGCTCCGTCCTGCTCTTCGGCGGCCTCCATTTTAGCTCCTTGCCCGGTCGGCGCCTCACGTGTCCTGGACTGTCTTCCTCACATGACCCGTGTGTTTGTCCCCGTGATCAGCGCTTCCATCTCCGTAATTCTGTGTCGTTGAATATCGGCGTTTTACACCCGCGAAAGCTTCATGGATATGCTGGAGCAGAGTCTGGACAGTTCGGCGAGGTGAGAAGCTGCTGCCCGCTTCCTGCTCAGACATGGCTCCACCACGGCCTATAAACCCCTTTTTTTTCCCTGCTCCCTGCAGCGCGGAGCTGTTATTAATCTGCCTTCTCGGGATACTTTTAATATTTGTTTGGTGCTGGCCCTCAGCGGCTCTGCACTTTGCTGAGATGATTTCCGCACACATTAAGACGTTTGCAGCGAAAGCTCTGCGCCCTTCTCCAAATTTGTGCGCTTGTTTCATTTAATACACAATAAAAACAAATGCACAGCTGCACTTTGTGACTGTTGTTACAGTAACGGCTCAGTGCACTGTGCTGTGACTGTAACTGATGCAGCCCTTTCATGGTTAAATGCTTAAATTCAAGTACATCAGGGCGGTGTTTGGAGTATTATTTACATTTATGAAGTTTTTCTGTCCACATGCAGCTAATCACACCGGTTAAACTAGACCTTTAAGAGTTCAATAATTCCAAAATTTCCCCTAGAAAGTACAGATGGACCCACTTAAGCCAGGCTTGCACACCAGTAATGTTTCATTTTATTTATATCCTTATAATTATCCCCTTAAATAACCACCTGGGGGCGCCCCATTCTCTCAGCTGGTTCTGGAGAGCTGCTCTGCATTCAGAATATATTGATGATAAATTTTATTTCTGAGAAATGCTTGAAATTGACTCACCGGTGCTCTGTTTTTGTTTTAGTCACGACAAACAGGAAACCGAGGAGGTGGTGCAGCTACAGGAAGGTGGGAGCATCTTTTCTTGTAATCCACATGACTGAAACAAATATCTGATTCTTTTTTTTTTTTTTGCAAAGACACATAAAAACTGACTTTATAGAGTTTTTCCAGGCTGACAGTGCACAGAAGCAAGATTGGTCTGGATAAATTTAATGCAAAGTCCTGGTATTACTTTACCTCACAAAACTGGGGGCATTTTCCTGTTATTTCCTTGCAATTAATGAATAAAAATGCATTTTATGCTCGAGTGCATGAAATTCCAGTCAGAAAAATAAAAGACTTTGGGAGGAGGAGGAGGAGGCCAAAACCTGTTTGGACATTTTTTTGCATGCAGGAAAAACCAGACTTGCTGCTAAGCCAAAAAGGCGTGCACCTGCATTTTCATGGCCTCGCGCTGGTTTAGTGTCACAGGTTTGAAACGTGATGGTCTGTGTGTCACAGGGGAGGCGGTGGGGGCGGACGAGCAGACCGCAGTGACCATCGCCGGGGTCCCTCAGGCTGCATTTGCTGACCACAACGTGCAGTACCAGTTTCGTACAGACAGCAGCGGAGGACAGGTGAGCGTGGACAGCATCTCCTCTGCTGGCTGATTCGTCATTTGTGCTTCATATAATCAGGACTGAGATCTTTTCTGCTGTGGCTGCAACAGCAGATCTGCTGATATTGGTAACCTGGTAACTGATTTTTGGCAGCAGATAAGATGACGTGTGTGCTGGTTAATAAACCTTTAACGTATAGCTGTCCTGGGATCAGGTAACACTGTCAGGATATCTTTGGAAGAAAGCCGGTCAGTCGGGCAGTTTTGGTTTCAGTTGACATGTTGAGGGCAGATGTTTGGCCTTGTGGATCTCATTGTCATCATTTCATCTTGTTACCTTTTTACTATCCATCACAGTTATTGTTAAAGCTACGGAGTCAGCTACGGGACCAAATCAAAGTCAGGGCGTCACAGAGCCTGAGGTCATTGAACGAGGGCACCGCTGCCCGTCTCTGGGTCACTGTGTAACTAACGTTCCAGCTTTATGCTTGATTGATAAGCACCTGCAAAATTAGCCATAACTTTTGTTCCCACTCCTGGGGATTTGTATATTGATATTTTGGGGGTACATGTTGCGTATATTTGAATGTTGCGGGGGTTGTATCAAGAGCAGTGTAATGCAGTGATTACTGCCTTGAGTGACGGATTATCTCAACAGCTTTCTGCACTCATATTTTTCTGCAACAGTATTTTTATTTTGCATAGAAAAGCAAACATAAAAGAGCAGCAAAGATGGTAAAAAGAGTAATTCACCCACAACGCTCACCTCTGTGCTGTCTGTTAGAAGATGCTGCATTTATTTAGTTCTCACCCACATACTCATTATACACATGCATCTTATATCTGCCACGCATTGCCAAATAATCCACCAGAGACTACAGATCGTTTTTGAAGAGGAATTGACTGCGTGCAGATCACTGACAGTTGATATTTGTTAGTTTTCACTTTCTATAAATCTGAAAGTGCTCAAAGGTGTGTCTAATTTATAGCACAGCAACAGGTTCTGACTACAGGCTACACTGTGCGTGATAGTAAGTAAGGAAATCATTTACAAACACAACAAGTTTCGCAACCAAAAATGAACTTCTGAACTATGGTAACAAAGAGTTTATGACAGGCTGTGAACAGCAACAGTGGCTGTAATTGGATCACTGTTGCCATCTACACAGTATATATATCGTGCTTGGCAAACAGTGGGATTGAAACAGGAGAAGAGTGAGACAAATGCAGACAAACTGAACAGTATTTAAGTGAAGTGAATGAAACTTGTGAGGTTAACATATCATTGGGCAACAAAATTCAAACACTCCCTTCGCTGACTTCATGCTCTCCTCTCTCTGCAGGTGACCTATCGTGTGGTTCAGGTCACAGATGACCAAATAGAAGCAGCAGCTGATGGGACCGGAGCCGTCAGCGTCGTCTCCACTGCAGCGTTTGCTGGAGCCCCTCAGGCAGTGGCGCAGGTCAGTTAGCCTAAGAGGATGATCAGGGTGCAACAAAAGGATGCAAAAAAAAAAAAAAAAAAACTGCAGTCAAGACGCAGCAGCCATCAGTGCGCACAGGAAGTCACAGAAACGCTGTCGTCCTTATCTGACTGATCTGTCAGCTTGTGGCTGCGTACGGCAGGATGACTGATGCATGTAGGGGACTGGGTCACTGTGACGTTAACCTCTTCTGCATGAAATTTCATAGGACTATAAATATCATGTAAAGAAGTTTATATGGTGAGGTCTGCAAACATTTGGGTAATGACACCATTTTTATAATTTTAGCTCTGTGGGTCACCACAGTAAAACACGGGAAACAACCATGAGCGTGATCGGTTTCTATTTGGTGGCCTTCAACAAGAACAGCTGTTGCTATTTTAAAAACAAAGTATATGCAAAAGTGCACGAAGAGAAATCTGCAACACCGACACACGACAGGATGACACAGAGCCCGGCCAGCAGTCATGCACGTGTGCCGTGACATCTCAAAAACACAAAGGGCTTGCTGCTGAAAACACTCTTACACATCCTAAATTTATCATAGTGGGGAAAAATGATATGCAAAGCAATAAAAGTGAAAACCAGTTTGTTTGTAACTAAGTATCAGTTTCTTTACAGAGGTGACATTTTAAGCCCCTGCTGGTATTAAAAATGTAGATGACATCTGCAACAAAGGAAAGCAGTGCTGATGCTCAGCGTGTGTTAAGCATAGTCTGTATATCAAAGATGGACATGGCCACAGTGACATCACCTGTAGGTTAAGGAGCTCCCATTTTGATTTGACCTAGATTTTAGCAAGTTTTTTGGCTGTCAGCGAATTGGTTTTCTACTGGCAGAAGTGACCACATTTGTACCACAGGGTGGAGCTGTCTTGGTCAGCAAAGTCCATCACACAGACGCAGATACTTGCTAATTAGTTCTCAATAAAATACTAACAGAATACCAGAATTTCACTCACCAAAACTGGAGCATAAACATCTCAGAAAGGCTGTTAGTTAATATCACTAACAGCCAAGAGCCTTTCTGAATATAAACCTGGTTAAGATGTCCAGTTTACTGTCTAATTAGCTTAAGTGCGACCTAGCTCACAGGTGTTGGATGCAGTCACCTGTGTTGGCAGCAGCCTCATCCTAATGTTAAGCCTTAACAAAGTTTAAAAGGATGAGTTGATCCTTTTTTTCTTTAATGGTGTAAATTTGGACATTTGATCATGGGAGTATGCAGGGATGGACTTACTCTTGGAGCCCGCCTCAAGTGGCCATTAGAGGAACTGCAGTTTTTGGCACTTCCGCTTTGTTTTAGTATGATTGTCATAACTGTGCCTTTAACTGTGTTCCTGCACGGTTTAAACAGCTGAGCTTCATCGTGTTATTGTTCTGAGATGATTCCTGCTGTTTGAACGGTTTCTCTCCAACTCTGCAGGCTGTCATCCAGAATCCTTTCAGCAACGGCGGCAGTCCTGGCGGGGAGACCGTGGGAGGGGAAACACGGTTTGCTTATTTCCCCGCAGCCACCGTCAGCGATGGAACGGCCGTGTCGGTGCAGGCCACTGCCGACCCAGCGATTACACAGGCAGGAGGTGAGAAAAGGTTCCAAACCCTTGAATAGAACAGGGTCACCTTGTCTTAAATATTAGATACAGGAGAGAATTAAATGCCTCGTGATGTCTCGTCAAATCCAGGACAGTTTTACGTGATGATGAGCCCCCCAGAGGTGCTGCAGACGGCAACCCAACGTACCATTGCGCCACGCACACACACCTACACTGCGTGAGTATAACTTAAAGTTTCACCACACACTGATCCCCCCCCCCCCCCCCCCCCCCCCACCTTCCAAAATAAAAGATCAAATCACCATAACTCTCTTCACCCGCGTTTCTGGCCGACTTCTCACTTTTCCCTGTAAATCTACACTGGATTGGATGTACTTTGCTTCTTCCTTCCCTTCTTGGCGTGATCAGTCTTGTCATTGTGTGTAAAATAAATATATACTAAAAAAGAAAACAACAAATCCATCATTTAAAACATCCAACATACTCTGTCCTACTTACCTGCCATCCCCAGAGACCTCGGTGAAAGCGAGATGTTGCAGCATGGCAGTTCAAACTGGTGAGAAGAACTTTCACTTACGCCCCCCCACCCCCACATCATGTGTCGTAGAATCAAACGTTTGGTGGTTCACTCATCATCCAGTAGCATCCTTGTATCTGCACATTTATAAAGACTTTTTTCTGCATTAAGATACGAGGATTAAACTGGAGTTTTGGCCTGCCTGTGCCTTAGGATAATACCTGCAGGTTTAGCTCCGGTGTCAGTGTTTCCCACAGATTTAAATTTCCATTTGGAGTTATTGTGATGGAAAATAACGAGGACAGCTCTTTGCAGTTGCAGTCTAAGGTGGTGAGGTGGGACTACATCCAGCAACTGCAGGAGCTCCTTTCTTTTGAAGCAGCTCAATCATATTGATGCAAATTAATTACCAAAAATGCTAAAATGAGAGGCCAAATAAACTTACAGGGCCATTATTATACTTCGGTATTACCTGGAAGGCTGCCTATGTGGGATACTTAGGCAGCCTTCCAGGTCATAACTGTGTGGGAAACACTGAGCTTTGGTGTTCATTCTGTGACTGTGTCTCCCTCAGAGGGGGCAGCAGTGAACCGTACTCCCCTTTTTTAGAGCCTGGATCCTTCAAAGGGTGCAACTCAAAGAGCCTCCCCTCAGAGGACTTAAAGGAACTGTGCCTGTCCTCCACATGTGGGAGTCCAGGCTGACACAGACCGTAACATTTTGGTGTATGCGAGGGGTTCTTAACAGCTCATAAAAGCTAACTAAAATAATTTTCTACTAAAAACCAGATGGGTTGTAGTTAACATGCCTTCCTTTTTTTGTTAACAGACTTCTGGGTTCCAATTTTGGCATATTAGTATTCAGCATCATCTAGCTTAACATTTTTATTTAAATCCTTATTTTTAAATTTGTGATTGTTTATCTTTGTGCCTGTACAGGAAAGTAGATGGTCCACGGGCACCGAGGGATGAGAGGCGAAGAGCACAGCACAATGAAGGTGTGTGTGTGTGTGGGGGGGGTACGGGTTTTCAAGGCTATCACGTTCATTTTTAACTATTTAATTTCACGTTCCTAAGGGAAGACCAGATTTAATTTGAGCAGCTAACGATGTCACATCAGTACCATCAGTTCATTCTAACCATAAATAATTAAAAGCAGGGTATTTTAATTTGATCCTTTATTACAGTCACAGATTTATTAACATGTAGACATTTTTTTTTGGAGACTTCTTTGGTTCCTTTGTTTTTCAAGTGTGGATGTACTCAGATTAGCCACAACATTAAATCAAATCTGTGTGCTGGGATCTGAGGAATTACTAGGCTGGGACAACCCGCTGGGCTCTTTGGCGTGTTCCTCGTGCTGTTCCTGAGCAGATTTTCTGGCACAGGAAGGCATCAAGTCCTGCTGGAGGAGGCTGCTGCTGTTGGGGAGTGCCATTACTGTAAGGGGTGTGTTTGGTCTGCAGCAGTATTTAGGAGGAGGGTGGTACATGTCAGAGTAACATCCACATAAATGGCAGGACCTGCAGATGGTCAATGTTACAGTGTAACATGTTACATTTTTCAGTAACAGAGTAATATGAGTTACTGAACTAAACTCACTAATTATTTTACAGTTAGAATTATGTCGTTACTTGAGTTGCACACAGGAAAAACGTATCAGGCAAAAACGCTTTTAGCTTCCTGCGAACTTGCAGTACAGTCAGCTGATTTCAGTTCACGTGCATGAAGGAGGAAAATGGTGTAGCGATCTACAACTTTAGAGGAGTGGAGATATGGATGTTACTTTTATTTTTATAGCACGAAAGGACAAGAGTGCAAAGTGCATCCAGGACAGAAACAAGTGCATCAAACTGCTAACAGGACATCTGCACAGACGGCGTGCTCACACAACGATCCCAGAGTGATGGCCTCAGCCCAGCGGTCAGAGCTTCACCTTCATCAGTGATGAGTAGTCAGGGTTACAGCCTCCGTTTCTACAGTAGAATCGCTGCAGCGAGCGCTTTGAGCTGGGCTGGTTTTCTACTTTGCTTTCTATTGTCAGCTTTGCATTCATACGCAACACTAAAAGAAAGATCGTATGTGCGTCCTCATTTGGCCCGGGGTCTGTGTTGCTGTGTGGAACCTGCAGCCTCAGGTTTATATTGTTTTGCTATATTTATATTGAGTAACACTGATCATCTAATGGAGGTTTAAATGTTGTGGCTGTATGTAAAACTGAACCTCATTTCTTTCTTTGCAGTGGAGAGAAGAAGAAGAGACAAGATTAATAACTGGATTGTCACGCTGTCAAAAATCATCCCCGACTGCAGCGTGGACAGCCGAACCGGAGCGGTGAGCGCCGTCTAGAAAATGAAGCCCGTGTATATTTTGTATGATGGCGTAAATGGTGATAGATGGTTGGCGGAGCGCCTGTGGTTTAGATTAGATCACCTCTAAAGGTCAGGGGGAATTTTCGGCCACACTTCGAATGTGATCTCATTTGGTCTGAAAGCAGCTGTTTCATGTCTCTTCACATTCAATTTCTGTGCATCCTGTCCTTTGACTCAGTGCATGCCTTCATAACTGATGCTGAGTCAGATTGAAGCGCCAGGCTTTACTGCAGCCAGGGCCATGTGGCAGTGCTTATTTCACTTTATTTGATTTTGCTCAGCATGCAGCAAAGTGTTTATATGGAAACACTGATGAAATGGCCACAATGGGAATGAAAAACTTGGAGGTTAGAAAGAAAAAGATGCTAATGAAGGAGCTGCTGAGTCCTGTTTGTGTCTTCCTCAGAGTAAAGGAGGCATCCTGTCCAAAGCCTGCGACTACATCCGCGAGCTGCGCCAGAATAACCAGCGGCTGCAGGAGAGTTACAAAGAGGTGGAGCGAGTCGAGATGGACAACGAGCTGCTTAGACAACAGGTTAATGTCCCATCATTCCTCCAGTGCACACATCCATATAAGGAAAAAACAGACCTTGCATTGATGGCACGTTAAAGGTCACTTTGCATGATTCAGAATCCAAAATGATTGTTTATTCATTACTGGGCTGTGGTGAAGCCTTCAAGCCAACTTTCCTCTGATTTTCTACCCCTTGCAAACAGAATGTGGGCGGGGCCTTTATCCTCACAGCTAAAGCGGTGCTAATTAAGGTGTACTGTGTCTTTGTGACATAACAGAGAGCCAAGAGTAGAAAAAACTGTCTGAAACAGAGTGTTTAAAGCAGTGTGAAACCTGAGCTTTTAGCTCGCGGGGGTCACTCGGACATTCACTGACTTCATTAGTTGAAACTTTGGGGTTGCGTCGGGAGCGGCATCGACCCACTGTGGCGACCCCGTGTGACAAGCGAGCAGCCAAAAGTAGCTTCTTTTCAGGCTGTTGCTGTGCTCTAGTTCAGCTAGTACACTAGCTTGTGACTGAACTCAGTTCTGCTCATTATGAATTTTATCTCTTTATAAGCTTATTGGCGCGGCCCTCCACAGCAGCCCCAGATTCTCACGCAGCCCCTTCGGAAAATTAACTGCCCACTCGTTATCTTGACTGTATGTAAAGTTTGATTATGTAACAGCTTCAAGCCAAAAAGCCTTGAAAATAATCTGCAGAGTAGTGACTAATAGTGGAGACATTTCATCTTTGCATCCGAAACAGAGCGAACAGGGTACAAGTCAGGAGATAAACTCTGACAAATCAAATATGTCCTTTAAAAACTCCTGCAAGGATCCCTGATGGGTGAAATTACATTCACAGGTTCTCTCCTTTTCTGTGTGTAATAATCTGTCTTATGTTTTCAGATTGAAGAGTTAAAGAATGACAACGCGCTGCTTCGAGCACAGCTGCAGCAGCACGGTATAGAAATCAATGGAGATGCAACACCTCAGTGACTGTGGACTAGACAAGTGCAGCATCACAAACACAGTGTCGCATCCTCCCACTCAGCTGAGCGACACCAGGAGAGGAGAGCGGAGAGAGAAAAAAAAAGAAGAAGAAAGGAGACGATTCCCACGTGAAATTGGACCAGAGAAACACAAACACCGAAGGACCGCAAACTTCAAACGTCTCCCCGAAAAGCTGAACGCTCTGAAATCCGTTAACCGAGTAGCTAACTGAACCTCTCACTTCTGCTTCGAGGAAATCGACCTCTGCACCGCACCGCCGCGCTCGCGCCAAGCTTTCTTTTTACTTTAAATTATGAACCTGCAACAGAAATTTTATTTTTACTGCCGTCACCTTTTTATCATGATGCAAACTCCTTCCATTTTTTTTTTTTTTTTGACATGCTGTGTTTGAAAGTGCGAAATGGTCCCATTTTGATTTAATTTATTAGTGCTTAAGGAATGTGTACACAGAAAAAAAAAATATGTCTCCAGAAATGAACAAATAATGAGCAGATCAGATATTTTGATCCTGCTCATGACTGTTACTAAGAATATTCTTACTGTCGGTGGAGCTTTTGTTTTATTTCTGCCTCTCTGCTGTTCCACACACCAGAGCGAGCTCACAGACATCGTCCAACTTCATCAAACCTATAATAATTTTTGCCCGAGTGTGGGTCACTTTGACATCGTGGGCGTGGAGGTTTTTATTTTTAGTGTAAGGCCTTAATAGATGCCTGCTGGAGAGTCTAGGTGTTAACAAAGCTCAGGTAATTGGGAAGATGCACTGGCGAGTGGTTCCCACGTTCAATGACGTCCTTATATAAAGAATTTAGCTCTCGTGTGTGTGTCCCCGTTACGTGCAGTGTACAGATAACAGATGATTTTTCAAGGTGAATCATCTCAGTCGGGCATTAAACCATGGTTTGGTTGTGTATCTGCTTAATAGGTCACTGGAATACAGGTGAGAGCGTGTGAGGTGCTGGTTTGAAACCATCCTCTGCTCTGGCCCACCAGTCCTGCTGCATTTTGGTGACTTTTTCTTTTCCCTTTATTCCTTCCTGCTCACACTTTGGGAACCACTGCTGCTGATTCATGACCACAGAACAGCCGTGGTCAGGGAGGGGATTAGAGTGATATAGTTATACCTAACTAGATTTTTGTCTACACTGAAAGTCACCACAGCATGGAAATATAACCACTGGCATGACTAATTCTGATACTACAATAAATAAGTATTTATACCTGAGTGTTGTTTATTATACTGGGAATATGAAGAAGGCATTGTGCAGGTACAATGAAACTTAAGGTACAATATTTATATTTTTAGAAGTTTACTTGTCAGCTTAACTCCCCTTCTCTCACAAACACCCTGAAAAGTCATCACCATCCAACAATTATCCTTTGCTACAATTAAACAAATTCCACTATTCATAATTAACCCAAACACACACACAAAACAATAAAAATATATACATAGTGTTCTCTTCATGAACTCAGTTTCCGTGATAGTCTCTATAATGTATCTCTAACCTCACAAGTCATGAGTTTTTCAAATGCTGCAGCTCCATCCCACAGGCCCACTCTTGGACTGAGGACGCTCCTTCTTTGTCTCGCCCTCACGCTGTTACTAATGAACAGTTCTGTTTCTTACTTTATGCTCCCTTGAATTTTAGATGGAAATATCGCCTATAAATTTAAGTGGAAACTTATAATTTAGATTGTAAATTAAGTTGTCCAAAATTCCCAACAAATATAGCAAAAATAATTAGTGGATGCACTCATTAATTGGCCAAACTAATCAGATTATTTTTTAATTCCCTGCTCCTGAAAACTTTACTATTTTGTAGCTTTGCAAGTTTGGGAGATTTTTCGTCTTTAATTTTAATATTTTTATGTAAACTATTCATAATTTTGCAACATGAGGTAAGAATCTTAACAACATAAGCTGATGCAGTAAGATCAGTTTGATGCTGCTGGCACATTAGTACAGTTAGTCTTATTATTTTGCGGGTTTTTAGTAATTTATGCTCATTTGGCTGGTTTACACTTAGACATGTATGAAGTCTTTTCCCTTTGCTTAAGCAGAATAAGTTAAACACACAGTCAGCTGCTACAGTGAGTTCTGTCACTTAAGCAGATGATTTCTTCCTTGAAATCTGAATCTCCGTAAACGCCATGAAGGGATTTTAATTATTAAAGCGTTTCAGTCCGACTGTGTTTATGCTTGTTGCCTGGAGACGGCTCGAGTACCGGTCGCTGCGGAGACCCGGGGCAGAGAGAGCGGAACAGAATTCCGGTAAGATTGGAAACATTGTATCACATTACTGTTGTGAGGTTACATAAAAATGGAATTATTAAAATAAAGTTGCAGCTGCTACACTCTATAAAATCCTCTTTAACTGACTTTGACAAGTTTTATCGATCATTTAGATGTTGCAGGTGATATAATGTTAATATTTTTAATAATAAACTATTAATATTTCTCAGGTTGTAACTACTACTTTAATTACGTTGTAACTACTACTATTATTACTTCACTCTTTTTTTCCGTCCCTTTGCGCTGGTATGTCTGTCGGTGTTGCGATCGTCAGAGAGTCACAGAAACAGTCCCCCCACATTTAACTGTGACAGACAGTTTCAGCAGCGTTATGATGTCTTCACTACATGAAAAGCCCGGCCTGCACCACAGCCTGTCAGAGTGGAACAGCAACAATCAGCAGCTGTCTGCCACAGCCCGACATGAGCGACATATTTCTAATGTGCTCAGACAGGAAGGCAGGACACTACGCAATGAGACCAGCTGTAAGGTGGGTTCTTGTTAAAGGTCCACTGGAACTTTTCATTTCTTTCTCCACGTGTCAATAATACTTTTAATAATGCGCCTTCTCTCTGTAGACAATGTGGGATGAGAGCGATACCTCTCGTAGGCTCAGTGACCGAGTTTGGGATGTTGCTCGGCGGAAGGAGGCGCTGGAAATCTGCGCTCAGAAAGTGGATGAGGAGATGGAGGCTCTGACGCTGGTGATTTATTCAGAAATCAGTGATTCAACTGAGAGTGCATCTGTAGGGTGCATAGGAAACCAATGCAGAAGTGCCTTAAACCTGCCTTCTTTCTCATGGTCAGCAGGTGGCGACTCCACCTGGTTGTCTGTGAAAAAAAGCCTGATTTGCATTTTGTAAATGATTTTCCCATTTGGAGTAGAATAGACAATAAACTGGGACTTGCACTATGGGGCCTGGTTAAACTGGCCCTATGCTACCTTATATATGGGAAATGTCCACAGGTTCTCAGTCAGATGGCCACAAACCAGTGTGACTGAAATGAGTTTGTTTCATTTACTGTTCCTAAAAAGGTCTGACATTTGCCCACCTGTGAGCCTGCAGGTTCCCTTTAGGAGCTACAGTAGTAATCACACTCCCAAGCATTTAGGTGTTTCTTTGTCATGTCCTCATAAAAAAACTTAAATTCTTCAGTCTGAGATAACTTTTCTGTGACTTCCCCTTGGTGTCAGTTCAAAGAGCGGACTGAGCAGGCCTTGGCTGCGACTGCCGTTCCTCTGGAGGTCACCACCGAATGCCTGACACTGAGGGAGGGACGGAGAGGTCACGAGCTGGTCACCGACCTCGTGGACGTACAGCTGAAAAAAGAAGTGGAGCTGATCAAAAGAGTGCAACAAGTTCTGCAGCAGCACATTGAAAAGGCCTTTGAGCAGCTTTGGTAAGTTGCTGTGGTTCACTGCTGAAAATGCAGATTAACTTTATCCATCTTTTGCATTTTCTCTGACGCATTTCTCTCTGAGCGCCTCCCTTTCTTCCCGTTGCTAAGTATTCTGCAGGAGGCTCGACACCAGCTGACTGCTGACCTCCAGAACAAGATGGAAACTCTGGATATTGACATGTCCTGTCTGTCACTTACAATAAAATCACCTCACATCTCCCTAAAGACCAACCCTACTCGCATACCATCAGGGTAATCTTCAGATGAGGGTGTGCATGAAGTACGATGTATGTAGATCATTATATCTTAGTGTAATAAATACATTCATAATATTATTTTCTTTTTTTTTTTTTGCAAAACAGTGGAAAATATTATCTTCTTATGAACAATGTTAGAACTTCTCATATAAATTTGACATTTTTAGGCTATTTTTCTTTCATTTATTATTTTTTGACTTATAGCTTCTACTGTTATAACCATTGTCTTTGCTGTAGTTCCTCCACCCTTCAAGAGTGGGTCCAGTTCAGCCAGTATAATGTGGCTCGTGCCCAGGAGGCGATGCAGGTTTCCCAGCAAATAAGGGAGGATAAGAGCCTCTCCAGAGCACAGGTTTGGGGGCTGCCTCTTGCGGTGATGAACTAAAATTAATAGTAAAAGTTTTGAAATGTTTTTAAAATGCCCTTTGATATACAAACAATACACTCAGTGTATTATATGAAACAGAGTTTGGATGATATTTTTGTTGATAATTAAAAAAAAATTAATCTAAAAAATTAATTAATTGTTTGATGTAAGTACGACATATTTGCTATCAGTTTTTCTTTATTATTTTGTAGCTGCAGAATGAGCTGCAGACCCAACGCAGGGCCACAGAGTTTGCTCTCCGCAAACGTAGTCACCATGAAGAGCAGGCCCGAGATGAGCTGGAGTGGCAAATAAAAGCTGTAAGATCTTATAATAGCTAAGGCAGTAAGGCGAGAGAGTGTTTTTATAGCTGCATGTTCTGTCTGCAGACTGAGGAGGAAATGGCGGAGATGGAAAGTGACATCCACGGGTTAGATGCAGATCTGCAGGCGAAGACAGCCAGCCTGAAGCTGGCTCACACCAGACTGGAGACCAGGACCAACAGGCCCGGCATGGACCTATGCAGAGATGAGGTTTATATAATGGACTTGTAGTAATATTAACAATATTAGCAGTAGACATGTGACTGGTTGGATTAAAAAGCTTTGCTCCTTTCCGTCGTGGTTTGCAGGTGCAGCACGGCCTCGTTAGTGAAGTCCAGCAGCTGGAGGCCACGATCACGGCTCTGCAGCAGAAGCTCTCTGAGGCTCAGTGAGTCTCCTTTGTTACTGTGCCCAACAACATGAAACTCATGAAGTTATCCCCAATAAGTTGTAGTAATAATAATAATATGTAATTATTCTAACTCTATATAAACCACTTGCAAGGGCTAATTTGATTTTCCTACAAACAGAAAACAGAGCAGCACAAAACATGACACAAAGCTGCTCCCTTATAAACAAGACATCACATCAGGTCGCTCCGCATGCCTCATCTTTATACCCGATGCCCTTCCCGACTCAACCCCCAGGGATTTCTGTCCCCTCCCAAAATCAAACCGGGACCTTTCATTTGTCACGCAAGTGTGTAAACCACTACACCATGGAGTCACAGTGAAGACACATCCTGTGGTCGAGGAAAAGCTGTTCAGGAAGGTCAAATTATTGGCTTCTGTCAAGCAAACATCAACTGAGGAGACTCCTGAAACTACGTCCAGTGCATTATTAAAACCTGAAACCTGGAAGGACGGTGGTGAACCGTCATCTTCCAGGAAGAAATGTGGTCAGAAAAAAATCTGGAATGATTGTGATTGGAGATCATTTAAACATTTGGTGAAATCAAATGGTAAAAAACCCAGAATATTCAACTGTAGAACTCGTGGGTATGTTTAGTAGTGACAGTAGGAGCATGTCCACATGCACAATGTGAAGAGAACTTAAGGGGACTAAACAGCTATGTGGCCTTAAGAAAACCACTTATTGGGGAGGCTAATCAGGAAAAAAAAGGCTTCAGTATGAAAGGCAGCATGAAAATTGGGATCTGGAAGAATGGAAAAAGTTCACGAGTCCAGACTGACCCTGTTCCAGAGTGTGGGGGCAGTGTTGTGATCTGAGGTTGCTTCAGTTGGTCAGGTCGAGGTCGATCAATGTGCCCAAAAAATGAGGTCAGCTGACTGCGTGACTGACCAGGTTTCTCCATCAATGGATTTTTTTTCTTCTCTAATGGCACGGGCATCTTCCAAGGTGACAATCCCAGAATTCATTGGGCTCCAATGGTGAAAGAGTGGCTCAGCAAGCATGAGACTTCATTTTTACACATGAATTGGTCACCACGGAGTCCAGACCTTCACCCCATCGAGAAGCTTTGGGATGGTGGTCTGACTGTCTCATCATCAATAAAAGGTCCTGGTGAAAAATGTAAGCAAGTCTGGACAGAAACAAAAGTTGTGACACTCAAAATGATACGACAACAAATCTGTGCCATCATCAAAGCTGAAGGTGTTACAGTGTAAAAGCAATTTGAAGGAGGAAGAAGAAGAGTTTTAGCATTTTCTCTAAATCTCTTTAAATAAAATATCTGCCTCTGTTACAATCCTGAATCTAAAGAGAAATTCCTGCTTACAGATTTTGTCTTGACAGTGTTTTCAGAACAGGGTGATGTTTTAAAGTAAACAGAAGCACTTCTAAAGCACCGGAGCTGATATTGATCCCTGCTTGTTTCTGTGATCCTCTGTCAGGCACTCTCTGCAGAAAATGAAGCTGCATCATTCCCGCATGCTGCAGGATCTTTCCAGAAAACAGGAAGCTCTGTCTCTGGAACAGCGAAGCATGAACACCCGCGCCCGCCTCGGGTCAGCCTCCGGCACCGATAATAAAAACCCGGTGCTGATGGTCCCGCTCGCAAACTCCAGCGGGAGGAGCAACCTGCAGCTGCTGGCTCAGTGAGAACACGGTCTGAATATTTTTGAGGGAAAGAAATCTAATTCTGAGGATGATTCGATTATTTTAATTTGTTTAACCTGCAGCCATAAAAAAGTAATGGACATGATACAAAATACTCTACCCACACCCTCAGTTACATTTAAAGTCTGATCACTGTTCCCTTCACAAAGTACACAATTAGTCCTGAAGAAGAAAAAAAAATCTTACTCCAACTAGAACTCCTATCCTGTATTTTTGTGTGGTTAATTTGCATTTTTCTGTGTTGTATTCCAGCTTGAAATTATAAAAATTGTTTCTAAAATTTGGATTTAACACTCGTTTTGAGTCAAATAAACATTTACTCTTCAAACTATATCTGGCATCTGCATATATTTATCCAAAATTCACACGTGAAAACACACGCTCACGTCTGGTCAATACTTTTATGCTTTAATGGCTTTGTTTGGCTTTGTCATACTGTTTGAGCAACTGACGCTGTTTGGAGCATAAAAGCTGCAATAATGACAGGAACCTTGACTGATAATAAAAAAATATCAGGTAAACAGCCTGCCTAAAATAATAAACCTCACCTGGCCGAGTAGTAAAGTCTTCAAATGGACGTGTTTGTGTCAGTCACTGCCTTTTACGCTACATGATCTCGGGTGAGCTGTTTTTAACAGATGTTTGGTGAGTAAGGTCTGCTTAGATAAGACCATAATTTGTCTGAAAATATGTCACCGCACCTGCTGTAAATCTTAACAAAAAAAATAACCCCATATGTGAGACTAGAGGAAGGTAGTTAGGTAGTTTCCAGAGCATAGCTACTACAGAAGGTGCTAATTCACTTCAATTTTATTTATATAGCACCAAATCACAACAAACAGTCAGTTCAAGGTGCTTTATATTGTTAAGGTAAAGAGGACAAAAAAATAGCCTAAAGGACAAAAGACACACTGTGGAAGAGAGCCAGAGATTAATAATAACTAATGATTAAATGCAGAGTGGGGTATAAACAGAGTGAAAGAGGTGAATGAAAAGAAACCCCCCCCAGCAGCCTAGGCCTACAGCAGCATAACTAAGGGATGGTTCAGGGTCACCTGATCCAGCCCTAACTATAAGCTTGATCATAAAGGAAAGTTTTAAGCCTAATCTTAAAAACAGAGAGGGTGTCTGTGTCCTCTAAGCTGGAGCTGGTTCCACAGAAGAGGGGCCTGAAAGCTGAAGGCTCTGCCTCCCATTCTACTCTGAAGTATCCTAGGAACCACAAGTAAGCCAGCAGTCTGAGAGTGAAGTGCTCTGTTGGGGTGATACGGGACTATGAGGTCTGCTCTCTCTTTCTAGTCCCTGTCAGTACTCTAGCTGCAGCATTTTGGATCAGCTGAAGGCTTTTCAGGGAGCAAAGCAGATAGGATTTGGTTCAGTTTTGTTCAGTTGTGTTGAATTTCCCATTTTTTTCCCCATGTAGACCTGATCTGCAGTGCACAAATTGTCCCTGTTTTCCCAAAAGTTGGAATAATTTTAGACTGTTTTTTCTAGAAAACATCTCAGATGATTAATGATGCGAGTACAACACAGTGAGCACCAGAATATTGAGGTAATGGTGCTGAATTAATATCTATAACAGAAATGGAAGTGCTACCTGAGGAAATGATGCAGGACAGAGCAAACAGGACGGGCTTGAAAGGAAGAAACATACGATTGGTAAATAAAATCTTTGCTGCTGTCGAGTTCAGTTAATAATGAGGGAAAATTTTAGTTAAACATTCAAATATCAGAGGACTGGATGTTACAAAGACTGGATCGTTGGGGGATTTTTCTGGCTCATTTTCTTCAAAAGGAACCTCCTGTGTGACACACCCACCTCATCTAACACACCTTCCCACATGAACACACAAAACACACTCAATAAAGAAAACACTGTCCACCATAAAACTGTTTGAAGTCCCTTCATGCCACAAACAAGTCACCGTTTTTGCAAAGCCCAACCCATCCTCTGCTCGCATCAGCCATCAGTTTCAGGTCATTTATGACTTTACTGCCTGGCCCTCCAGTTCATTTAGACAGCCTCGACTTTGAGGGGCTGGGCATGTGCTTCCTGACAGGTTGAATTATTCTGAATCATTTCACTTAAGGACCCAGATGCTAACTGTCTGTTGCCCTTTGCTGAGGAGGCAATTAAGGCAGCCTGGTGCTGTCTAAATGCCCTCAGCTTCTACATGAATGAGTGCGTCTTCTTATCTGCTTTTCTGTCATGATGTCGTATGCGCCTCGCCCCCTGTGTGCCCAAATGAATCATCCCCTTTGTGGCCACCACCTCTTTTTTTTTTTGCCATCACCTGTCTCTGTGCCTCAGAGCTGAGTGTGCACATGATGGCAGGAGGGACCCGGCTCTTCTGCAGCTACCTTACCACCTTAGAAAACATTCCAAATGCAGACTTTGCCATTTGAACGATGTGGTAGATGAGTGCAGAGGGCACGAGGTCGACCCTCTGCATGTTTCCAGCCAAGACTTTTCAACCAGATTCAACCTTGTGATGGTAATCTGAAGGCGGTGCTACCACCTTAGTGGACCTATCTGAAGAGATGCAGTTGACTATTCTGGACTTTGTTGCTCTCGTCATCTACATCTTTACTTTTCTGCTGGGCCTTCCTGCCAACCTGCTTGTCCTCTTTGTGTACATGCGCAAGGCTCGTAAACATGGTGCCACACCCAATGTGGTCTACGCCCTGAACTTGTGTCTGGCCAACTTGGGGCTGTTAGTCTGGCTGCCAGTCAAGGCTCTGGAGACCTTGCTTCAGGACTGGAGGCTGCCTGCTCCTGTGTGCCCCGTTTACAGCTTCTTCCTCTACTCGTCCCTGTACGGCAGCTGTCTGTTCATCACCGCCGTGACAGTGGGCCGATATGTGAGCATCGCATTCCCAATTATCTACAAGAGATGGCGCTGTGCTCGCAACACCTGCATCATTAGTGCTGTCTTGTGGCTGCTGGTGCTGCTACACCTCAGTCCTGCCCTGGTGGCTGAAGGAGGGGCTTTTTTCGTTTCCACTGGTAACAACACCTCAGCTTGCTACGAAGTCTTCAGTGAGTCCCAGCTGGCCGTGCTGCTGCCGCTCCGCCTGGAGATGGCCATCGTCCTCTTTCTTTTGCCTCTGATTTTGACAACTTTTTGTACAATGCGCTGTGTCACCCTGGTGTGGCGCTCAAAATTGTCCCCTATGGGAAAAAGAAGAGTTCTGGTGATTGCACTGTCCACGCTGGTCGTGTTTGTGGTTTGCTATGCACCCTACAATGCCTCCCACATCGTGGGGTTTGTGACGGATAAAAATGTGTCCTGGAGGACGTACGCTCTGCTGACGAGCACCTGTAACGTTTTCCTGGACCCTGTGGTCATGCTGATGTTTTCTCCAGACGCATCGAGGGGCGTCCTGGGAAGAATCTGCGGGCGGCAGAGCCAGTTCAGCCACAGGGGGGGGTCTCGGTATCAGTGTAAACCCGTCAGTGGACCTGCAGAAGTTAGAGCGCCAACTGTCCCATCTGAGGGAAGCAAAGCTGGGGCCAAAGACATGACCAAAGGGTGTCAGGAGTGACCCACAGATGGAGGAGATTTCACAATAAGTTTAAAAGAAAAAATATTTAGTCTGATAGAATATGGCCACCCTTCATGTGCACCTCCCAATAACCTCTGAAGATCTAACACCACTGCTAAACCTCGTCCACACTGACTGTCCAGCTACAGAAAGCCTCTTAATTCAGAGCTGACTGACCTGATCAGAGCTTTGTGTCATCAGACTTTAACTTCCTGTTTAGACTGAATGTGATGTAGCAGCTTGCTCTGCAGACTGACCACAGCTGTAAAGTACCCATGTGTCACATGTAACGCCTGAGTCTCATTATGCAGTTTTTTCCTGTGACTTCCTGGTTTGGGTAAAAATGCAATCTTTGTTTTTGACCAAACGCAGTGTATGTATCTTTAAATGTTTTATTTCAAATTCCATGAGGAATTAATATCAGATGATCAGTTTAAATGGCTCCATCTGGTGTCTCAAGCTGTAAAAGCGTGGAAAGCGTTCAGTATTAGGAGACATTTCTCACAGGTGACGCGACTCACAGCTGCTTTTATTTTTATTTCAGTGGCAGAATTATCAGCACAGCGACATGAAACAAATCTTCATGTTATTAGTTACACACGTGTGTGTGTGTGTGTTTATTTTTTGGTGAGTCAAAACAGTTCCTGTTGGACTGAAATATGAAACTTGATCAACAATTTAATGTTTGAAATTAATTACATATCAGTTTATAATAAACAGATCAATTTCTGAAATGTTTATTCTCTTTACTTGTAGATTGACTTTTAAAATAAAATATGGGCATTACAAGTGTGTCGTGTGGTTTGTCTCGTAAGAAAATACTAAATCAAATAAATAAAAATAAGCTTAAACTTCCAGATGACCCCTCATCCGAGTCTGGAAACTGAAACCAGAGCACGGTTTAAAAACTGAAAGCTTCACAAAACAGAGTCAAATTTAAACATGTACTACTGAAAAAATAATAAATTGTTAATAACCAGTGAAGTGTGATATAATAATAATGTTCCTACAAACAGCTGAAGAAAAGACTCTGTATAAAAATGTTTGATTAGACTAATAACACTGATTACAGATGTGCACAATCAATAGATTCTAACTGTGGGAAAAAAAGCTTTTCTACAAAAATCTGCTTAAGTGTATTAAATATGCAAATCAGTGAAAAACCAACCTAAATGGTCTTATTGTTAAGGTGGTGGAGCACCACATGCTTCACCCCTGTTGGAGCAGGGATCCTCAAATCCAGGCCTCGAGGGCCGGTGTCCTGCAGGTTTTAGATGTGTGCCTGCTTCAACACACCTGAGTCAAATATAGAAGTCATTAGCAGGACTCTGGAGAAACTGACTGCATACTGAGGAGGTAATTGAGCCATTTGAATCAGGTGTGTTGGATCAGGGACACATCTAAAAGCTGCAGGACATACTTTAAGATAATCCCTGATTTTGTATTTTGATGATGATGATGGTGGAGAGAAATATTTAAAACATCAGTGCAAAATGTCTCATTGCGGTCACAGTGAGTCACGGCCTCTGACCTGTGGATGCTGCAGACTCTTTTTAAGCGACCTAAAGATATTTCTGTTTGCTCGAGCGTTTCAGGAATACTGCTTTCAGAGACCTGCAGGATCAGGATAGATCTGTTTAATCCGAGGATGTCTGCGAGGATGCAATGATTTGTAGTGACCTCCTCCCTCTAAGTGGGATAACATGCCCCTCACAGCATTGAGGAGCCCCTCAACAATTCACATTTTCTCTTTAACTTGTCACTCTTGTGAGACCCTGCACGTTATACTTCCTCTGCCCAGTAACGTGTTTCATACTTTGTTAAACAATGGTGACTTTATTGTGTGATGCTGTAAAATAAAGTGTGAGGACATACTTTAGTCTCAAAGGGACAAAATTTAAAATGCCTCCCAAACAAGAGCCTGGGGGATAAAGCACCATACACACAAAACAAAGAGTATTTTAAACACACACACACACACACACACACACACACACACACACACACACACACACACACACACACATGTGGAAACAAGTAAATAAAAAGAAATACTTCATGATAATTCATGCTGTACTTTGGTGATAAAATAATAAATGACCAGACCTCCAGCTGGTGAAGTATTAAATAAATCAATAGAAACAGTGCAAAGTAAAAATCAAAACTGAAAGCATGCAGGGCGTCAGGGTGGCTCAGTGGGAGAACAGGTAACCACGTATGTTGCACGGCTCTGATGCAGGCGGCCTGTGTTCGTGTCTGACCCGTGGGCCTTTACTGGGTGTCTTCCCAAATTTCCTCTCTATTGTCACTCTCCAAAAAAACCCATGAAAATATACAGATTTTAAAAAATCAGTTTTAACAGAAGTGCAGTGTTCTGGATGTGTGCAAAGATGTCAGCCGTGGAAAATTACAATTAAACACACTGAATCTTGGCTTGTGTTCAGTGCTACTGTATTCACGAGCATGTCGGGTCTTAATGTGTCTTTTATGTTCTGCACTCATGCACATCAAACGGGTCATTTGATGCCCTCCTGCACACAAACCACAGATTTGTTGTTTGCCGTGTTGATGTGCTGCCGGGCGGTATAAAAAGGGGGGTCAGGGGGAGGAGCTGAGACAGAAACATACTGGGTGTCAGACCACAGTGGAGCTGCAGGACTGGATGGGCAGCAGACTGATCGCATCACGTCAGGTAAACGAGCTCATCTGTAATCTGCTGCTGATGCTTTACTGTGTTTATTTGATCCTTTTTATTTAAATTTTGTTGCCTTATTTTGCATACTGGGGTCCCAAAGTCATATTTTTTTTTTTAGGTAAATCTGAACATAAATAGAAAAATTTAAGGTTTAGAAACATTTTTTACAAAGTGGAGCCTTCAAGTAAATCAACTTCAGGGCTCCACTGCAGCCAGTGTTCATCCATTACATGGATTTTTTTTTAAAGTTATAAATCAGCCACTCAGGAATGCAGCAAAAAAATTAAATAGAAAAAGGTTCATGATGGGCAATCGTAATAAAACAAGACTTTTCACAGAGTTTAAGGCAGTTAAACTAAAAGCTGTATTAAAGACATTTAATTTAAAACTAGCGCCGTACTCAGGACTATTTAAAATTCCTGCCTGGAATAGTGAATTACTGAAATTAGATACTGCACACCTGAAAAATCACCATCTGAAGCTTTAATAAACTTTTCTGAGGGATTTTTTTTTTGTTTTGTTTTTTAAAATAAAGCCACCTTATTATATTTTATAGGGCAAGGAGAGCTGATTGTCAGGGACTTTCCTTCAGAACCCTGGTGTCAAACATGTGGCCCAGGGTCCAAAACTGGACTGCCAAAGAGTCTAGTCAGGTTCACTGGATTAATAGAATAGAATGCCTTTATTGTCATTATACAGGATGCACAATGAGACTGGAATGACTTCAATATTATCAGAGATCACTTCATGACACAGTGGTAGTGGTAATTTATGCAGGTTGTTTGCTTCAAAGTAAAATATTATCGTTGTCATGTTAACATCCATGTGATTGTCGTGGTCTCCGGATTTAATCCTCGTTCTCTGTTTGGTTTGTAGTTTTATTCGTGGTTCACGTTTTGCTTTTCATTTATTCCTGAGGACCTTTATATTTTGTTATATTTTAGTTACCGGTTGCATTTGCAGCATTATTAGCCCCCTCTGTGTTTCCCCTTCTTTTAAATTCGTGTATGTGATGTTTGCCCTCGTTTCAGTGCAGCTGTTATTCATTTTATTACCCAATAAATAATATAACAAAATCCTAACAGAAGTCCAAAAGCAACACAAACAGACAAGAACACAGAGGGACCACACACAGAGCAGAATGACAGACAACTCAACAAAAGGATAAGGCAGGGAGACAGGGCTATTTATACACAGAAGGCTAATCAAAGCAGTGGAAACAGCTGGGGAAATGAGACATATCAGGGTAATTGTGCAGGCTGGATGGACACCGCAGGAATTTGCCAACAAGTGTTATTAAAAAAAACACAAAAAAATTCCCAAACTGGTATTTTTCCAGTGTAAATCTGGCCTCTGGCCTCAGCACAGCAGACAGATAAAAAAAAATGTCCCTCTCTCTTTGTTAGTGGCCTTTCACACAAAAACCTCTTATTAATCATGTCTACCCACACCGCACCGAGCCTCTCAGCGGTTGCTGGGAGATAATGTTTGAGGAATGGTGAGAACAAAACGTCCAGAAGTTTATTAAATTTCCGCCGGTAAAGGGGAGATAGTAGACGCAGAAGGAACGACAATATTAGGTGAAGTCTTGTGATCTGATTAAACAGTCTGTTTCCAAGAGGGGAAGAGTGCCGCAGTACCACAGAGCGCCCCGTGATGAAGAGGCTCGATTTCAACGCCTGACCGAGGTGAGTTTATCTCCAGGCATATTTTACTTCTGCCTGGATGGATCGATGTCTTTGTGCTCGTATATGTTGCCCAGCCTTCTGTATTTGTTTGATAGTAAGGTGTTGAAGGTAAATCTGAGTTTTACTTTGGATGCTTGTTACTTTGTAACAATCAGCTTTAAGAATACCTCTGGGCATTTTCTTCATGCTGACTGTAAACAGCCTCCATAGATGGACCAATACCAACAAAGAGGCTCTGGTCTTTTTATACCTTTTGGTACTAATAATTGTAAATGTCTGAATCCAACGTTAAAGTTTTTAAGAAGGCAATGTGTTATTTCAGCCACTGCTCGGCTTTATGACATGTTTAAAGCCAAAGTTCAGCACTTTTACCTGGCAGCAGAAAATACAAATAAAGAACATGTTACAAAATTGATTTTTTTGTAACTTACTTAATCATTTCAGGAACAGCTATTATTTATTTTTATTATTTTAGCATAATGAGAATATGATTGCAATCCTGTGAAGGAAGGTCAAGGGTTCAAAGTTCACATTGTTAATACACTGCTCAAAAAAAAAAAATTAAAGAAACGCTTTTTGATCAGTTAAAGTTAAACTGATCTGAAGTCAGTTAAACCTCTGTGTTATTGACGTGGTCAGTAACTACTGATCTGGTCAGTTAAGTAGCAGAGGAGTTCAGCTGTTCTGGTGTTCATGAAATTAACAACAGGTGCACTAGAGGCACAATGATGAGACAACCCCAAACAGGAATGGTTTCACAGGTGGAGGACACCCACATTTTTCCTTCCTCATCTTTTCTGACTGTTTTTCACTAGTTCTGCATTTGACTAGGGTCAGTGTCACTGCTGGTAGCATGAGGCCATACCTGGACCCCACAGAGGCTGCACAGGTAGTCCAACTCCTCCAGGATGGCACATCAATACGTGCCATTGCCAGAAGGTTTGCTGTGTCTCCCAGCACAGTCTCAGAGGATGGAGGAGATTCCAGGATACAAGCAGTTACTCTAGGTGTAAAAAAGGCCCTCGAGTAAGGAGGTGGGATCTTTATTGTTCATTGGTCCTGATTCAGTCGTAGGTAGTGTGTTCAACCAATCAGCTTCAGCTGGGCTGATATGGGCTGTTACAGCTAAGTGGGACAGACCTAGCAGAGACTCAGAGAGAGCAACCTATGCTTTGGGACAGCTTTTCCTTATTTTGGTGTGTTGTGTACTGTGCGTAAGGCAACACGTAAGTAATGAACCACTTTCAGTTCTGTAGTAACTAAGTTTGTCTGAATCATATTGCTGTTATGTCTCTGTAGGTTCTTCGTCATCCAGGTCGTGGTAGTCTCTGGAGCTTGAGAAAAAAGGCGACTGGACTTCTTCAGGTTTCTTAAAGACGTTTCACCTCTCATCTGAAAGGCTTCTTCAGAACTGAAAGACTTTGGATGAGAGGTGAAACGTCTTTAAGAAACCTGAAGAAGTCCAGTCGCCTTTTTTTTTTTTCCAAGCTTCACAGATCATATTGCTGTTACAATATTAGGATGAGGGCCATATTTATCTGTTTATTATCCTCTTCTGTGTTAACCTTATGTATCAAGTTTGATATACCTTATGTTTGTAATAGAATCACACCCAGTTATACACCCTTAATGAGGCAATAAAGAGACAGTGAAAGGAGATGACTGAGTGTATTATCTGATCCCTCGGCTAAGATAAGCGACAGTGCCAGGTCGGACGCCCTGTAGCAATTTAGCCTTCTATGTGAATGGAGGTGGAGGTGTCAACCAACACTATTTTAAACTAGGAGAACTGGACAGGGCCGTAGAAGGTCCTTAAACCCTCAGCAGGACCAGTATCTGCTCCTTTGTGCAAGGAGGAACAGGATGAGCACTGCCAGAGCTACAAAATGACCTCCTGCAGGCCACTGGTGTGAATGTCTCTGACCAAGCAAGGAGACTTCATGAGGGTGGCCTGAGGGCCCAGCGTCCTCTAGTGGGCCCTGTGCTCACTGCCTGGCACCGTGGAGCTCGACTGGCATAGAATACCAGAACTGGCAGGTCCACCTCTGGCACCCTGTGCTTTTCACAGATGAGAGCAGGTTGACGTTGAGCACATGTGACAGATGTGAAAGGCTCCGGTGAAGCTGTGAGAATGTTACGCTCATTGAGCATGATCGGTTTAGTGGTGGGTCAGTGATGATCTGAGGAGGCATCTCCATGGGAGGATGCACAGACCTCTACAGGCTAGGCAATGGCATCCTGTCTGCCATCAGGTATCAGGATGAGGTCCTTGTACCCACTGTCAGACCCAAAGCTGGTGCAGTGGGTCCTGGGTTTCTCCTGCTGGAATTAATGTTTGCCTGACCTGAATCCAATAGAACCCCTCTGGGACATCATGTTTCGGTCGCCACCAGGTTGCACTTCAGACTGTTCAGGAGCCCTTTGAAATCTGATGGATTTTTTTTTGAGCAGTGTGTATACATTCACACCTCCACTACAGAGGAGGGATATTAGCTGTTTTTTCTACCAAGCTTCATTTCTGCTGATATTTAGGGGAAAATGGAAGGAGCAGCTGTTTTTGACTCTTTGTCTTTGGGTCCACTTGATGGTGACATCCTCTCTCTCTTCCTGCAGTGTCTCCAAGAGTGTGTCCTTGCTCCGAGAAGTCGCCATGGCATACAATCTGTTGCTTTCCGTCTACATCCTCACCTTCCTCATGGGAGTTCCTGCCAACATCCTCGCATTCGGTACCTTCTGCCGCAAGGTGTATCGCAAGGCAACCCCGATAGACATCCTCCTCCTAAACCTGACCATCTCAGACCTAATTTTCCTGGCGTTGCTGCCCTTTAAAATGAAGGAGGCCATTGACAACATGGACTGGCTGATGCCCTATTCGCTGTGTCCCTTAACTGGTTTTCTGTTCTACGTCACCATCTACAACAGCACCCTGCTGCTCACTGCTGTGAGTGTGGAGCGTTACCTGGGGGTCGCCCACCCCATCAGGCATTCCCTCTGTCGCCGGCCTCGGTACGCTGTGTTGGCCTGCATCATGTTCTGGTTGTTAACCTCTCTGAACCTCATCGTTGTGTACATCATGCCTTACAGCCAGTGGAAAAACAGTGTAGGCAACGGCCACACCAATGGCAGCACACCTGCCCCACCTCCATCCACCTGCTACCTGAAATTCTCTGATAAAGAGCTTGCGATCCTGCTGCCGTTCCGCCTTGAGCTCTTCCTCGTCCTCTTCTGCGTACCCTTCATCATCTGCTGCTTCTGCTACGTTAACTTAATCCTCATCCTGTCCCGTATTCCAAATATCAGCAGGAGGCGGAGGCTGCGATGCATCGGTCTGGCTCTTGGCACACTGATTGTATTCTGTGTCTGTTTTGGGCCGTATAACGCCTCCCACGTTGTGGGCTTTGTCAATGAGGAGAATCAGGACTGGAGGAACGTGGCATTGCTTTCCAGCACTTTAAACGCCTGCCTGGATCCTTTTATCTTCTACTTCTCCTCATCAGCAGTTAGAAGCATGTTAAAACACTGCTTCAGGAACATCGCAGCAAAGCTGCACATCCTGAGGTGCGGAGGTACTCATCACTGTCCTCAACAGAATCCAGAAACTGAAAAATACAAGCAAGCAGCTCCTTCTTGAACGCTCTGAAAAAATGAGAAATGTAAACATTTTTGAACTGTGTGTTTATTTTATACAAAAAAAAACAAAAAAAAGAAATGGACAAAATGAAAAGCAGGAACTTTTACACTACTCTTACTGCTAGTGTCAGTGATTTCTTTTATTTAAGCTAGCTATAATATTTAAAGCTGAGTGATATGTATTAGTTTGTGTGTTGTCATACTTGTATTGTATTATTGTTGAGGTCATAAACAGTTGTCATAAACCACCATAATATTGTGTTACCACCTGTCATGAAACAGGCCACACAACCATGACAAAAAAGGGAGCTGCACAGAAATGCCAATTAAAAGTTTTTTTTATTTTAACTTAAAGGAACAGAAGCAGAACTCAAAGTAATCATGATGTGTAGTCAGTACAATCAGTAGTGTCAGTGAGTGCATGAGGGGAAAAAATGGTCTATGCAATGTTTTCAAGTGCAAGAAGCCAAATGAAAAGGAGGCTCTCCTCCCAACTGATCTGTGAGAACTTACATAGAGCGCTGGCACATACTGGGCCCACGTGTTCTCAGTGTCACCACTCCAGCCCTGCTTACAGGAGACCTGCCACACAAGCAGGCCAAGATGAAGGCAGGGCAGAGTGGGTCGTCACACCCACTTTGCCCTGGAAGGGGGGGATTGGTTTTCTCCACCCACTCATCCATTATTAAGATTAAGATCTGAGAACATGAAATCTATGATGGTCCAGTCAGCAAATCAAAGTACAACCAAACAAAGCAATTAAAGATATCAATTACAAGCATCAAATAAACTCAGATTAATGAAGGATTTTAATTTGAGGTTTGTCTGCAGTTAGATAACAGTTCTGTCACACATCTGAGATTTTGACAGGTGGATAAAGGTAGGAGCTCTTGGTCCTTAAAGGTACATTCAGTAATTTTCTGAAGTTATTTAATAAACAAAAATACACAGATTAGTGTGTAATTACATTTTCGGACAAATTGATGTAGTCTCATAAACCTATAATTAGTCTATTAAAACTACACAGGAGAGGGAAGCCACCATATTTGAATACTGGGGCGTATGTGGCCTTCACCACTGAAATTAAAACAGGAAGGTAATAGACAATGCCTCCGGCATCTTAATTAAATGTCATTCTCTTCCTCCCCATCTCGAGTCTCGTCTCCTGAGCTGATGTCAGAGCTCTAACACACAAAAACGGGCATAAACATGCTTATTTATTTCCAATATTGTCGCAATTACTTCCAGATAGCTGACAGCAGCCAGCTAATCAACAACAGCTGGTTATAAGCTAATGTTAGGCTCGAGTTTCACTGAGCATCAGAGTCCAAAAATGTTACATCCACTTCAAAGACAGTTTCACTAACAGCAGCGCTTACCAACAGAAAAGTTCAGCATATCCTCAAAAACTGACCTCGGTATCGCTGTTATCGGTCAGAAGGGAGCTTCTCTGACTCATCGACCCGTGCTTTGCACTTCAGTAGCGATACAAAGTCAGGACCGAAGTGAAGCCTGGTGTATATTCAGTGGTGCAATGTGCAAAAAAGTGGATGATGAAATAATGAGCAAGAAGATTTATTGTTATTAGAACAGTGGAAAGTGAAGTGAGCCGAGGACAGAACTCTGTGGAACTTTCTGATTGCTCATCATCTAGATCTGTGGACCAGCTGGTTTCTATGATAAACTCTTTGAATCACTCCCTGAGACTTCAGCTGTTATTGTGCTGTGACCAGATGAAAAACTGTATTAAGTTTATCCATATGACCGTGAAATAAACTAAAAATTCTAAGAGATGAAAAAATGGTTCTGTAGCTTTGATTATTTCCATAATGAAAATGAACTGTTGCTCGTTATAGAAAATATGCAGACTTAAGCTTTACTATTCTGATTACAAATAACTTCTTCTTTCAGCTGCTCCCTTTAGGAGTCGCCACAGCAGATCATCTGCCTCCATCTCACCCTATCCCAGCATCCTCCTCTGTCACACCAACCCTCTGCATGTCCTTCACTACATCCATGAACCTCCTCTGAAGTCTTCGCTTCCTCCTGCCTGGCAGCTCCATCTTCAACATCCTTCGGCCAGTATATCTACTCTCCTTCCTCTGTAGGTCTAAACCACCTCAGCCTGGTCTCCAAAATGCTCAGTCTCTCTAATTCTGTCCATCAGTGCCACTGTCTCCAAACCATACATCATAACAGGTCTCACTACCTTCCTGTAAACCTTCCCTTTCACTCTTGCTTGTCTCCATCCACTCCACCCTGCCTCCATTCTCTTCTTCACCTCTGTTGCTTTGGATGGTTGGATTACAATAACTAATACCAAAAAAAAAAAAAAAAAGGTTTTTACTGGTGTGTTTATTTGTACAGGTGCAGTGGCTACATGCGTATGGTTGTTACTACCTTAGGGCAGGGATCCTCAAATCCAGGCATCGAGGTCCGGTGTCCTGCAGCTTTTAGATGTGTCTCTGCTTCAACACACCTGAGTCAAATATAGAAGTCATCAGCAGGACTCTGGAGAACTTGACTGCATACTGAGGAGGTAATTCAGCCATTTGGTTCAGGTGTGTTGGATCAGGGACACATCTAAAACCTGCAGGACACCGGGCCTCGAGGCCTGGATTTGAGGATCCCTGCCTAAGGGCGTATTATGATTTCTGGTAAATTAACAATTTCTAGAAAACTAAGAAATGATACAAAATATTAGTAAAGCTGCCCTAAAAGCTTGTTACATTATAAAGAACACCCCAGCGCTGACCTCCACCTTCTTGATCAACATTGAGGATGCAATCTAAATAAAAATGTGAATACAAAACGGTTCAAACAAATGCTTTAAGAACCAGTGAACTGAGCAAAGTTTGCAAACTTTATCAAACAAGTGAGCATGAATTCATACAGGAAACAAGTGGAAAGGCAGCAGGTAACAAAGTTTCCTTGCAGGACTCGATGTTGCAGTTACGTGACATCCATTCAGTGAAATGTTCGCTTTTACTCGGAACAGAGCTGCACTCTGTCCTTCAGGCTATAAATGAAACAGGAAACAGGCCCTTCAGAGAACACGCTGTATACACAGGTCTGTGTATCCTTTTGTGTCACTCAGTTCAACGACGACACTGTTTAATTAAAGATAAGTGTTTTATAGGGATAAAGCAATTAAGAAAACTGTGTTAGACCACATAGGCAGGAAGCAGAGACTGTACGTTGGTGAGCTAATTTGAACTTATAAGCATGGGCAGCCCAGAAGTGTAAACACAGAGATTAAACATGGCTGCAGTGACGCACAGTTATAAAGGACTTCAGATAGTAACTGATAGCTGACGTCAGGCCATTTCCTGTCAGTAATAATGAACACAGCACTCCTGTGCAGGTGGAGAGATGTGCAGAGCTCATATCCCTTTATAGGGTCCAAGTGTACTCTGCACTTGGTGTGCACAAACACAGTTTAAATCGTGCTGCCAGGCTGGATGCAGGTGTGTTTGAGTTCTACTTATATGCTTCATGCATGGATGTGGAAGTACTTTGATCCTTTACTTAAGTAAAAGTACAAATACCACACTGTAAAAACACCAAAGTGTGTTTAAATGTAAAGAGACATTTATTTAAAATGCTGCTTATGACAGCTTTTACTTTAAGATTAGGACTCTAATGGGATTTGCTTTGGAGCTGCAGCTGCTATGGGCCATACTCCATACAGGTGAGTGCTTCCAGCAGGATTTTGAGGCATCACATTAATTAAAAGAAAACAGGGGAGGATCCGTTCCTCTATAAACAGTCCTTTCAGTTACTCCGTTATTCAAAAAGCATCACCACGGCATCCAGCTCCACATATGATTTGGCAGATTCTTACACCGGATACCCTTCCTGATGCAGCCCCAACGGATTTTTGTCTCCTCCCAGGATCGAACCAGGTTTTTTTTTTTTTTTTTCTACTCGTCATGTTTTCACTATATTCTGAATCTTTTTCATTCAGAAAGCCAGGGGCAATAAATTAGGCTTTAATAGAAGAATAATCATTCAACACTACAAACATTAACCCCTGTCAGAGCTGAAAGCGCTCTTCACACCATGAATGACCTGAATCCAGGAGATATCTGGATGTGCATTAATTTGAGATATTTTCTGGAGAATGACTGTTGATGAAAGGTCAAACATTACTTTATGACAAAAAAATCCTTCTAAAAATTCCTGGATACGGATTACTTCTAAGGAGGGCCAAGCAACACCTCTGATTAAAACTATAATCATGCAAATCCATCCATGTCGGTGTAAGAAATATCTGCTAACAGAAACAAATACATAATCCCTTTTGCAGAGGTTAAAATCATAAAATGAAAGGTAATTTTTGTATGTTCCAGTTTAACTGCTACATCCAGGTGGATTTAAAGGTGAGATAAGAGGATTTTCTTTATCAAACAGGTTCCAATAGCTGCATCTGCTCTTCCAAATCTCAGCAGCTTTGTATGATTCTGTTGAATACCACACATGATCTAGGCTAATATTTGAGGCAGATCTCTCCTCACATTAAATTGGGCAGGTGTGTGTCAATTCTCCCTCCAGCTTGTGTGTATGAGGCCGATATAGGTGAAGCCCAGTGATTGGTTAATATGAAGTGTCTGCTGTCTCTGCATTGGCTCATTGGATCAGCCACCTCTTCTCTTCCCAGCAGTGAGCCAGAACTTCTGTTCTGCTTTGACATCCGTTACTAATTGCAATGTTTCTTTAAATTAAAAAAAAAAAAAAAAAAAACCCCACAGACTAGTTTTCTTTCTTGGCAGTGGAAAGAATCACAGCATGTCCAAGTTTTCATCAGGTCTGGTAGATAACAGCTCAAAATAATCATTATTTATCTCATAGGTCCTGCTGCTGATGCCCTTCTGCAGCCCTGTCCTGCTCTCCTTGTGAAACCTCCTGGTACATTATTAGACAGAAGTATTTGTACACACCTCTTAACCACTGCATTTCTGGATATTGGCCCCTTAGTTCCAGTGAAGGGAAGTCTTAATGTTTCAGGACTTTTTGTAAAATTGTGTGTGAACAGTTTGTGGAAGGCCTTTTCTTTTTCAGCATGACTGTGATTGGATAAAAGGCAGAGCCCCGACCTTAACCCCACTGAACACCTTTGGGATGAAAATGGAACAGATATTGGGAGAAGTCTCCCAATATCTGACCTCACAAATGTTCTCTGGCTGAATCAAAATCTTGTAGAAAGTCTTCCCAGAAGATTACCCCTAAAAGCTCCTGCAGGTGTAACGTATCAGGGAAACTAATACTTTTGTCCACATGATACAAAACCTTGCAACAGCATGTACGGATGTGCCAACCTGAAGACACTGCAGGTACTGCGTCCAGCAGGTACAAGGACACCAGCAAAAAGTGGATGTGACACCTTCTTCCAATCAGAACAGGGACACGGGTTTTATACATTGAGTATTTATTCCAAAAATTAAATATGACAAATAAAAAGGCTCAACTTAGGACCAGGATCAGGTGAGTGTTAAGACAACCTTTAAAAGTTCTTGAACATACAGTTTTACTTCTACAATATCAAAAAAACAAACAAAAAAAAGCACATTAATAATAGATTCTCAAACTCAAGCATGATTTTTCTTTTCAAGAATGATATGCAGCCAACCTCAGAGGCGTCTAATGATTTTTTTTTGTGGGGAATCCCTTAAAGTGGGCGACGGGCACTCGTGGAGGGTAAAAACAAAGATCTAGCCCAAGTCTGTAAACGTCTGAATTTCACATTCGAAAATAAAATAAGTGACATGCAAACACGGAGAGAAAGGAAGGCCAGCCGCACCGATTGCACAGAAACTTTACAGGCTGCTTTATTATTGCTGTCCAGAGAACAAACACACAAAAATCAAATGCTAGAGGAGGAAAACATGCAGTAAGCCTTACCGAAACAAATAAATATGCTACATCATGTCTACACAGATACTCGTTACCTAGAGTTGTGAGTGCTCCCCCCTCCCCTATTTGATTATTATTATTTAAAAAGGTTTGGTTTTAGGTTGTGCTTGAGAGCACCCGTCCTAGAAACCGATCCCCACAGGCCTTTTGGTCCTGTCAGCTCCAAACGGATCAGTTCTGCATATTTTTGTGTTCTTGGCATATGACAAAGACACACACGCACACACACACACACGCGCACACACACACACGCGCGCGCGCGCACACACACACGCGCACACACACCCTTACACACCCTTACAGTATTTTCATGTATCAATATATACTTATTAATGTAGATTCAGGGCTCAGCGCACTTTTTGAACATTTCTATTTTTTTTCTTTTTTTTTTCTTCCTTTCAGCACCATCAGGAAAGGCACACAGTCTGTAATGGACAAAGAAACCCCGCCCCCTCATGAATATGCAAAAAAGAACAAAGTTTTTAGTACATGAATTAAAAAAAAATAATATGTCCTAAAGCTTCTCAGGTGAGCTTTTGAGATGATAAAACAAAGAGGCTGAGGAGGGTTGAGGATTCATCACTTCATTCTGCATTTTAATGCAATAATTAAACCTAAATTTGGAACATTAGAGACCTCTACAGTTATTAGTTATTATGCTTCTGCTTCAAATAGGACTTTGTTAGAAAAATAAGTGGTACATGCATTTCATTATTACCTTTAAATATAAATATGTATTTTTTTTTGTCTCTTTAAAGGGGGGGGAGGAGGCATCTGATGTCTGTCACTGAGACAAAGCCCTGCCTTCGGGCTCTAGAGGTCAATCTACTGTCCGTGGCATCACTAGTGGAAAAAGGGTTCCTGTAATAAGGCCGTCTGTAGATCAACTCACAAAGACGAGCAGAGCACCAACAAACAATGTCAAACACGCCCGCGACTGCTTCTGAAAATCCTTCAAGTAAAAACCAAATGCTGGTAAAGTCTGACATTAAGAAACGCGGCCCAACATTTACAGAAAACCTCATCAAGTACTTCTGTCCCCCAGAAACTTCCTGTTAAGTGCAGTAAAATATCCTGTTTCTGTGTATAAATATACAGCATTTATGTATATCTGCTGACATTAAATAAACTTCTTCTCATAGCAGCTGATTCAGGCGACACGCGGCGAGCAGAGCCCGTCAGCGTACACTCACCCCGCCCAGGCACATCGGTTTGGTCCAAGGGATGAAGCCCGAAGGCTTCGTCTGCGTTAAACTGAACTGAGTCCGAGACGGGAAACGCCCGCGAGGGGCTGGGGGTCCGAAAATAGCAGCGGCGCCGGGACGTGGATGGCTGAGTAAAGGCAGAAGATCAATGAATAAAAATGTTTCCAAACAGAGGAAAAAGCTGCTCCTCATTAAAATAACACTCCGCTTTCTTTAACAAAAAGTGTTTTCTTGGCACTCGAGCTGCTAATAATTGATTATTAGGAATTCTGGACAGATAGATGATTAAATTAATTTGTCAGATAGCACATTTTTTGCTCCTGTTATTCCTTCTCCTTTTGTTCCAGAGAAACAAAGACATCTTTATGCACATAAATTTTCTATATTTGGCCAGCTCAAAATAGACACCAGATAAATACTGGCCATATCAGCGATAATAGCTGGGCCAACATCAGCTGTTCAGATTTATCAATTATATAAATTTTTCAAGCCAAAAAAAAAAATTTCCTCTCTTCATCATACATGATAATGAACCGTACGTGCTCAGATTTTAGACTTTTGTTCCGACAAAAGAAATCTGATCCAGATGTGGGAAATTATGACAGATGTTTAAATTAACTTTTAATATTTTATATTAATAAATAAAATATGGTGTTTAAAGCTGCAGAAATCCAAAAAAAAAAAAAAAAAAAATGAACTTTAAGGCTGGGAGAGCCGATCCTCCACAGAGGAGGGCTGTACATGGATCAGTTTGGATTTTCTCTCGAACACGGTTTGTAATCTCACTCGAGATGGTTATATATTTAACCAAATTTTAAAAAAAATAAATAAAAATACATAAATCATAGCTGCTGCCTTGAAATGATGCTCAGATCAGTCTGATGACTGTTTAGTGATCAGGAAAACCAGGTTGATGAATGGTGAGCATATTTTGATGTTTTAGCCAATGCACAGGTTTTCATAACCAAGTAATGCAGTGACTAATGCAGTTTCATCATTCAGAGAAACCAGAAGGAAAAACATTTAAATAACCAATGAGAGCCAAATAAATATAATTACTGTTCAAAATATCTTGTGTGTGCAAAAAAAAAAAAAAATTTAATCCATAATTTAACATTTATATAATGTTTTTGAACTAATGAGGCTGCAGGACCTTCAGAAATACACTTCTCTCATATTCAGGTCACAGTGGGGCTGTGATCAGGAGGAAGTTAAAAACAAATCCTAAAGCAAATATATCAGAAATCGTCACACGTGCGGCTGGCGGTGAGAATCTACAATCCTGTGTGCTGTGCAGCGCGGTGTGTTTTGTTTAGAGGCACCCCAACATTTAAAAAACACCTTCAATCCTTCCAGCTGTTCACTTTCTGACCAAATCAGGCACTTTAAGAAAAAAATAAATAAAAAATCTCTTCAGACACGATCGGACCTCGCCGCGACCGATCCTACACGTTCACCGGGATGTCGGATACTTCACGTTCCTGCTTCCAACTTCACTTTCACTTCCCAAATCTCGCTCAGAACCAACAAATACTCATCGAAAACACACCTGCACGCTCTGCTGTAACACCTTATTGCACTGAAGGAGTTCTTCACAATTGAATTCATCAGTTTGGTTTTTTTCTTTTTAAAGTAAAAACTGGGAAACTGGTCATCTACTCCCTCCACGGCTGAAAATAATTTAAGTTAAAAAGGAAACAAAACAAAACTCAAATATTAATACAAATGAGAGCAAAGTCCATCTCATGGACATGACTGAATGCTAACAGTTCTCTTTATGCACCATGCCTCTCAGTAAGGCGACAAACTGCCTCAGAATGGCTGAACGTGGCTTTGTTAAAGGAGAAAAAAAGATTTCATTCAGTGTCTGTGTTGGTAGAGTGCAAAGTTATGCTTCTTACTGTCCAGCTGATGGACTGTGAGGAACCACACAGAACTGGCTTAAAGGGAGACAGAAGAGTAACCACTAAGGCAGCCGTGCCCGTTTTCAAACACAGCTCGGGCCGAAGCCGACACGCTGCCACGTCGATCACACATCACAACACAGACAGGCAAACAAACAGAAATATTAGGCTCAACATGAGGCTACAGAGCAGGTCAGGTCCTCCATAATTCTACCACCAATGCACCAGAAAAAAAAAATGAAATCAGTTTTTATATTACTGGCTGTTCCATCGTTCTGTAAATCCAAAAATAAAGCTGGCAAAATACAATTTAGAGCTTCTGTAAAATCTGGAAGGTGAGGGCACGGCTCGTGAGGAGAATGAGATGCAGGGTGGAGGCACACAAACTATTGGCTGGTTTCAGATTACATAATGGAGCTGGACTCCTCTGACATCATCACGCGGCCGCCACCATCTGGTTTCAGCGGTCAAAGCTGCACCAGAGCGGTGTCGCTCGGCATCGAGAGGAGAGGTGGCCGATGGAAGCCGGGCACTAAGACTGGCTGAGTAACTGGTAGGTGGAGTCGAGTGGAGGGGGTGTTCAGGCGAAGTACATGGTCCTCAGTGTGTCATGGTGGATCTGAACAGCCTTGGCCAGAGCCTGGGGATCCCTGCCATTACTCTGCCCTGAGACGTGGCTGCCCTCCGCACTGTGACAAAATAAAGACATCATTTCATTCGCTGCCTTGTAGTAACACCTATTCCAGTGTATTAGATATTTAATGGAATTATTTAGTTCACGTTATTTCACACGTGCCATACTGTTAAGTTCAAGTCCTCTAGGGTTTCATATGAACACACACACACACACACACACACACACACACACACACACACACACACACACACACACACACACACACACACACACACACACACACACACACACACAAGTTTTGCCCTACCTGTCATGCTCTTTGTCAACCAGGTGGTAGCGAGCACGGAAGGCCACAAGGTGGGCATAGTAGGCAGGTGCTGGGATGGACACTGAGCGTGTGCAGCGGACGTAGGTGTGGCACAACTGGTAGGTGAGGAGCTGGAAATCATCTGCAGTGAAACAGTTGTCGTCCCACAGCACGTGGTAGTGAGAAGGACGGCTGGTACCCTGGAGGGAGGAAAGCAGAGTTAATCGCACCCAGGAGAGAAAGCAGCTCCAAGGAGAGGCGCCAAACAATGAGCAGCTAAAATTAGATCATGCTTGGAGGCCCGTGTGTTTGACAGTAACAGGGTTCCCTTCTCCAACAGCTGCTCAGGCGTCAGTTACATAATATACTGAAAGGTGTAGCACAACGGATACAAAAAATGCAATTAATTGTAGTTTAAAAAGTGTTTCAGCTTCACTTTAAAACAGTCATCTTAAAGTCTTACCTGGATTCCAGCATGACTGCAGAGGTAAAAGTCAAACTCGTAGGGGTGGGTGATGTCTGTGTCCACCGTAGTGCCGGCCGGAATGTTTCCACTTCGTCCAACCTTGTAATGAGAAACAATGTAACAAAGCAAAGCACAAGTTAAAGTGATAGATCTGTTTTCCATCTTGCTTTCCTTTTACCATTATTTTCTCCACATTTTACCACAATACACAAAAGATATTAGTGAGGTCCTAATAATTTCAACCAGCTGATTCCTCGGAGGAGAGAAGCAGCATGAGAATCAGAAGCAGTTTACTGCTCACCCTCTCATTGCGGTCTGCGCAGAACAGGCGTGTGTGATGGCGTTTCTGCACGACGATATAAGTTATCCCCGGCTGGTATTCCTTCTCAAGACTGATGCATGCCTCCCTGATGGCCAGCAGCTCATAGTAAAGCACCTAAACACAAACAATGCAGTAAGCATTCAAACAACTGTATTACAACCTCACCTGGAAAACTTTTGGAAAGATCACATCATCAATATATGCAAGACTTAGAACTAAAAATCCCTGACGGCCAATTTTACATTTGTTCCTGTACCGTGAACACCTCCCTCTTTGCCAGCTTCCCTTATTCATTCATTCATTCATTCATTCATTCATTCTTCATGTCTGATTGGCAGATTTCTTGTTACTAATTGTATTCATCTGTTCATGTTGCAAAAAAACCCAAAACAAATTACATTAAGTATCTTGATCATTTAAAGCATATAGTGTTTTATAGAGTTTCAGCCCAAAGGAAACCGAGTTATAGAAATGTACCTGTCTGAACTGGCCCTCTGACACGCCGTCCCTGTAGAAAATGATCCTGGTTGGCTTGTAGCGGGTTGACTTGTAGAACTGAATCAAGAGCTCTCGCACCATAGAGGCCAAATCCTGGATGATCTCCTGTCTGGGCCTCTGGACCCGTACTGTAGCACAGTACCTGCAGGGGTGGGCATCCATACTGCCTACCACCTATAGAGGGCGAGGAGATGGTAGTCATAATAAAGCAATATTTAAACTAGCCAATTGTGTCGAGAGTGCAAAAAAATCTCCTGCAGACTTTCAAATGATGTGCTTCAATTACAACTGTGCCCGGTTTGTGACCAATCACTGCAAACATGAGGCCGATAATAGTTACTTGGACAAAGTGCAGACATGCTGTGAGCACAGGCAGACTTTTTAAACCGCATTTAAGAGTTCACTAAACATAATGTCCCAGAGTGTTTGTGCCACAGACTTAGAGGCTTCGACCCCGTCTGAGGAACTAACACATTCTGAGCCTGTGAGCAGCAGCGTGCTCAGTAAGAAGCTGAGATAAATGTTCTGCAGCCTGGCCGTTTACTGCCCTGTGTGTGTATATACAAGAACTTTAAATGAAGTGTACTGGGAGCCAGTGGAGCAAAGAGTATAAAATAGGAGTAATGTGAGCTTGCTTACTAGAATTTGTTAGTGTGGCGTAGCACGTTGTATAGCCTGGAGGTGTGAAAGGAGATTTATCTATGACAGTAAACTGGGGCTTACAGTAATCGAAGCACAATGACACAAATGAATGAATCATTTTCTCCAGTTCAGCCAAGGAGACCAGGACTCCAGAGAGGAATCATTACATCACGTGCATTTTAAATTGTCATAGAAAACCAGACTGATGGGGAAAAAAAATAAATCAACAGGTTTTTACTGATGTGAAGCTTTACCGCTGCAATAGATGGCTTTTTCCCATCTCCTGCAGGAGGATGAGTGACATCAGCCCCGAGGAAGATGATAGGTTGCTGGAACACAGAGGGTCTGGAAGAGAGGGGGGCAGAAAGCTCATGGTGAGAGCAAGGAGATAAAAATAAAATTATATTTAAAAAAAAAAAAAAAAAAAATCCATGATCTGTTTGGCAGCCTTGAGAGCTTACCGCTGATGTGGAACCAGAATGTTGTTGATGCCTCCCAGTTTGACGTTGATCTTGAGGCAGAGGTTAGAGAGGGTCTGAGGGGACGTCTTTACTACGTTCTTCACCTGCACACACTGGGTGGCCATGCCGAGCAGGGTGTCTCCCACCCGCTTCACCTCAGCTGTGTGGATCAGAGATTTTAATTACTCATCTTCTCCATTTAGGTATGCCTGATAATATATATTACTCATGAGCCTGTTTTATGTTTAGTGGTTTTTTTTTGTTTAAATATTAAGCACAACATGTGGTTCAGAAATGTAGAAATCTTGGTACCGTAGACGGGCGTTTTTCCAGGCAGGATTACAATGATGAGCTGGAGTCCAGCATAGGTGTTCTTCAGGTGCCTGAACATGGGCTCCACGCTGTCAGCTCCCTGGGCGTATTTACAGAAACACGGCTGGCCTTGGATAGGCATCCCAGCATCCTTTGAGATTTTCCGCAGCTGGTCAGTGAAGCTCCTGAGCGAAGAAAAAAAATTTTTTAAATGGAGGCTTGTAAAGAGTAGTGAACAGCATGATTCTCAAGATGAATGCAGTCCTGTGAAACAGGAGCTAAGGTTCAAACTTCACATTGTTAATACACTGCTCAAAAAAAAAAAAAAAAAAAAAAAAAAAAAAACAGTAAAAAGGAACATTTTTCAATCAGGGCATCGCATAAAGTAAATTAAACTTTTGGGATATTGATCTGGTCAGTTAAGTAGCAGATGGGTTCAGCTACTTTGGTGTTACTGAAACTAACAGGTGCACTAGAGGGGCAACAATGAGACAACCTCCAAAACAGGAATGGTTTTACAGGTGGAGGACACTGATGTGTTTTTTCCCTCCTCATCTTTTCTGATCGTTCTCTCACCAGTTTTGGATTGGGCTAGGGTCAGCATCACTACAGGTAGCATGAAGCCATACCTGGACCCTACAGAGGTTGCACAGGTAGTCACCTGACCGTGCTTCAGTCCAGCCAACGCTGCCAGGTCGCAGTCAGACTGTCCAGGAGCTCAGGGATGCCTTTGTTCAAATCTGGGAGGAGATCCCCCCCAGGACACCATCAGTCATCTCATCAGGAGCCCTGGCGCTGTGCATAGAAGCACATGGGGGCTGCACAAACTACTAAGTACCATTTTGTTGCTGCAGTGAAACTTTGGTGAAATAGACTAGCCTGCTGCATCACTTTTTCACTTTGATTTTTGAGCCGTTTTTGATTTCAACCCTCTGTAGGTTGATAATTTTTTATTTCCATATCACTATATTCCCAGACCCCCCCCCCAAAACTGTATTTTCAAAGTGTTCCTTTAATTATTTTGAGCAGTGTAGTTTGCAGTTCGCTTGTACAACTACACTAAATAAATATAACCAAACTACCACACCTGTGAAGTAAGTCCTGTACCGTATGTCCACTTTCTAACCACTCTGTAAATAACTAAACAAAGCTCACTTGAGGATCTCTTCTCTGCACTGTCTCTGGGTGGCAAAGCAGGCGATAGCCCACATCTTGATCTCCACTCCGGTGTGAAACTGTTTCCCCCTCATGTCCCAAACCCCGTGGCTGGGTGTGGCCACCGTGCGGTTCTGCAACGACAGCGTAGGGTTGATCTGCTGGGGCTGGCAGTGACACAGACACATACAGTACATGGACAAAAGGCAATGTATGGATTCAAAGGATTCAAGCAACTAGTGGGAGCTCAGGATCAGCTAGTTTTCCTAACAGTCAACTGATTGGCTCATTAGGTCATAATCTTTATGCTTCATTTGTTCTTGCATCTGCCATGCACACAAACTAGATGCAAAAAAAAAAAAAAAAAAAAAAAAAAGCCATGCAAAACAGACAATAATAATTAACACTGTTTCAGTAGATAAACAGCATTCATGTGTTAAAGAGTGTACAATCCAACAGAAATCACAACTGTAAATGTAGGGAGAAAGAAGAAACAATGTGGGACATCAGCTGTGGTATCACAGTGGAAGCAAATTAAACATGAAGGATTATTTCTCTTCTTGGGGTCAAAATCAGGTCAACATACACAACTGTACACAGTCATTAGTTTCTGGTTTTGGTACAGACACTTGGGTGTCAAAGCTAGGTTTAGTCATCCAGCTTGCAGTGCTGGGTGGAATACAGGTCATGGTATACATCACCCAACACCTCAATTACTGCTACGGGGTCTTTACCTTACAATATAAAGTGCCTTGAGGCAACTGTTATTGTGAACTGGTGCAATAGAAATATAATGTGGGTAATATAGCCTCCAAACTATCTACTTTAAAGAAACCAGTGATAATGAAGAAAACACTGGACCTATCAGTGACAAAAATGAGCATCATTTTTCAACATCTTTTTCAAATGAGTTGCTGATCACAGAACAACATAATTCAAAGTATGAATCAGCTGCTACAAACTGCCTGCTTGGCCTCATTACATACACTTTATTGCCAAAAGTATTCACTCAGCCATCCATCATTAAATTCAGGTGTTCCAGTAACTTTTGTGGCCATGGGTGTATAAACCAAGCACCCAGGCATGCAGACTCCTTCTACAAGCAGTGAATCCCAGCATGGTACTGTGATAGGATGCCACCCCTGCAACAAGTCCAGTCCTGAAATTTCCTTGCTACTAAATATTCCACAGTCATCTGTTAGTGGAATTATAACAAAGTGGAAGTAATTGGGAAGGACAGTAACTGAGACATGAAGTGGTAGTCCACTTAATATGGCAGAGTTGGGTCAGTGGATGCTGAGGGTCATAGTGCACAGAGGTCACCAACTTCCTGCAGAGTCAGTCACTACAGACCTCCAAACTTCATGTGGCCTTCAGATCAGCTCAGCAACAGTGTGTAGAGAGCTTCATGGTTTCCATGATTGAGCAGCTGCATCCAAGCACAGTGCATGGTGTCAGATGCAGTGGTGTAAAGCACGCCGCCACTGAACTCTAGAGCAGTGGAGACGTGTTCTCTGGAGTGAATCATGCTCATTTGTCTGGCAATCCAATGTACGAGTCTGGATTTGGTGGTTGCCAGGAAAACGGTACCTGTCTGACTGTGTAAAGTTTGTGGGGGGGGGGGGGGGGGGGGGGTTCAGGAGTTGGTCTCGGCTCCTTAGTTCCAGTCAAAGGAACTCTTAATGCTTCAGCATACCAAGACATTTGGGACAATTTGATGCTCCCAACTCTGTGTGAAGAGTTTGGGGATGGCCCCTTCCTGTTCCAACAGGACTGCACACCAGTGCACAAAGCAGCTCCATAAAAGCCTGTTTTCCATTGACTGGGTGCCGGTGCTCAAACCATTCATTGTTTTTTCCACCACGAACGCACTCGGTGCTCGGCCAAAAAACGGGTTCAACTCCAGCACCTAGCTAGCTGGTCTGGAACCCAGAACACGTGGCAAGCAGCAGAAGAGCGTGACTCTGCCATCTCGATGTAAAGTTTTCTAACACTATTTCACTGCAAGGTGTGTATTACACAAGATGCAATTTTCACGGCTGTGAATTAGGTTGGGCTCTAAGGCTGAACTTGCTGCTTTGTATCAGTTCATATCACAGATAAAAGGACACAAAGTGCGTACTTGTCGTCTTGCTCTAATCGCTGTCTGTGTTTACCTCTGTGCTGCACACAGATGCTGCAGTAGTTTGGTTTGGACCGTAAAATATGTTCACAGCACAACAAATAAAGTTTGCAAAAAGGGAGCGTGTTCTGCCACGTTTGTGCCTTTCGGCTTCCATTTCCAGATGAAGAACCGCCCATGCTAATACGCAAAGGAGCAGCTCACAAAGTGCAGTGGAAATGTGGGCCCGTTCTTAAGTAGTTCGCCGGTTCACTGGAAACAACTCCAGCACCGGCAACGTGGTAGAAGACATGACTGGCCTGCACAGAGTCCTGACCTCATCCTGATAGAACACCTTTGAGATGAATTAGAGCGCAGACTGTGAGCCAGGCCTTCTCTCCAACATCAGCGTCTGACCTCACAGATGTGCTTCTGGAAGAATGGTCAGAAATTCCCATAAACACTCCAAAATCTTGGGGAAAGCCTGATATTAAACCCAGTGGACTAAGAATGGGATGTCACTCAAGTTCATATGCATGTGATGGCAGACAAGCGAATACTTTTGGTGATATAGTGTAGACTATGACTACAAAAACTTTGCTTCTAAGCAAAGTTATACATGTACACACATACTGCCAAGCACTGACGTCTTGTGCATTTTTCCTTCATTTAAGTTGAGAACATCCAGTTGTCTCAAACACACACACACACACACACACACACACACACACACACACACACACACATGCAGACAGACACACATGCGTATGAAGCGTGATTTAAAGAGGAAGGTACCATAAAGGGTTCAGAGCTCACCCTGCCACCATACTGCAGCATGGGGGCTGGCAGGACGCGACCCGTAACCTGAGCCATCTCATCTCGCACACGGAACTGAAACTCCTGGACGAACGGGTCAGCATCGTAGTTTGCACTCCGCACCTAAGGAGGAAAAGACAATTATATTTATTCAAGGGTACCAAAATAAAAAAATCCCATGCTGCATCACTTCCTGCCTGAAGCACACTCACCAGTCTGCTGATCTCCTCCTGTCTGTCTGGTGCAGAGCGGGCTGTGGCTTTGATCATTGTTGATGTCTGGTTGTCCGTTAGCTTTTTAATGCAGCGCTGTCCAGCTACAATGTTACACACCTGGATGGAAAAACAACAAGAAGCTGATGAGTTAAATAAGTCTTAATTCAGCCTGCATTTCTAGCCAGGAAACACCCCCCCCCCAACCCACCCCACTCTGCACCTCAAGTTTTATCAAAATTCATTTTGGTATGACAGCTTTATTATGCGTCTGTATTATTGGCTTTAAAATTTTTGGGCTATAATTCTTAAACCAGACTAGTTTACCCAAATGGGGAGCCCCAATTCTCCTTAACACTATCAATGCTTCTCAGTTAGCAGATAAGGACGCATTAGTGTCAATGAATTATAAAAGACACATAAAAAATAGAAGATGCTCAGCATGTATGAAAGATAGCAATTCTGACCTATTATTACTCAAAGCCTGAAACTTTGAACATGAAACTGGGCCGACCAAAATAAGTTTGGTTATTTTAAATATGAAATGCTTTGTTGGCTGCTGAATTGGTGGTTGAGGTTTACACTTTTCAAACAGCGGTTTTAACAAAACTGTCACACGAGTGACTTCTTTGGCAGAAATATTTAGAACTCTGCGATAAAGTTCATTAAGTCTAAACAATTAGGCCAGATGTCACGATCAGGTTTGTGCTGCTCAACAGGTATGAATACCTGTGAAGCGGTGCCGTGTGTTATCTTATGAAAGTCACACCAGCCTTTGAGCTTACTGACCAAACAGTCGGCCTGACTGCCCTGGATATAAAAACAGGACTTGTTTTTTAAACCAGGAAATGAAACGCTTGAGATTAAGAATCTCTTTTCTGAGTGTGTCCTGAGCAAACAGACAGCAATAACCCTTTTTTTCCCCTCAATGATGAGAGAAACTGGAGTTCTTAGAAGCCAGTTTAATGTGAACTCCATGAAGAAGGGTCCTACCTGAGTTTAAACCCTGAATCCTCTAGCTGTGATGCAAAAGCACAAGAAACAACTACTGAACCAATTTATGGCAAAGTTAATTTTAACCTCAGGGATAAATGTGTCGACAGTCTTTTGTGGACAGAAGATTGCAAACTGTTCCCAATCACAGTGGCAAATAAGCTCTAATGATGCAGGATTTTACCTCTAGAGGCAGGTAGGTGTGTTTCTGTTCCTGTCCCACCTGCAGACAAGGCAGGTGGGGATATTTCAGCTGCAGATTGTACTTCTCTCTGAAGTACTGAGCCACTGTGCGCTCAACTGTCTGACCATTCTCGAGCTGCAATGGAAATCTGAGGATTTGAAAGTAACAAGAATGTGTTATCACTGTAAGCCAGCAACAGCTTCGAGTGCGAGTTATCATCTACCGGGGGAGCGATATGGAAACATACGTCTGAAGGCTGGCAGGGCGCCGTGTTACATTGCAGACTCTGTACTTCCTACGCATGGTTCCACAGTGCGTCACTTCCACTTTAAGACCTGTGAAGATAGATGAATGATAAACAGCACTGACAATATAGAAGTTTTTAAGCTTTTTCCTAAACTGTGGAACAACTGATACAACTACAGATTTATCAGATTTTAAATGATCTATTGCTACAGGAGCGTCCTACAATACACGAACTGTTATTACAGTGAAAGAGTGGTGAAAACAAGCAGCTGTCATTCTGTGATATACCTTTGATCTCTTTGGTGAACTTGACCCTGTGGGAGTCAGTGAGAGGGCGCGGCTGCTCGTCAATGTTGTGAATGTCCAGGACCTCACACATGAACTGAATGACTGGCTGGGCTTTGTAGAAAGCTGTGGCTGACACTGAAATCATACAAGACAAGGAAGGACAGTAACAATTTTAGGTTAAAAATATTTATTTCCAATCATACAACAAATGTTACTTTTGGGAACTGTTGTAAAAGACCTGCAGCTACTTCTAGATTTTGCTGGGGCTAAAGACCAGCCACAGACAAAGTTACTTATAAAATCACTTAATTTAAAGATCACAAATGGCTCATTCAAACCATTTATGCCAATTCAATGTTTATATTTTCATCATCTCTCCTCCCTCACTTCCACCTCATCCTGCTCACCTCAAGCCTCATCTACTGAAGACATGAAAGCATGTTTATGTTATTTTCCACAGATTAAACATATGACCCTCCCGTTTCCAGACAGCTGACAACAGCTGGTTGTAAAATAACATTATGCCAGCTAATCTTAGGGTCGAGTGTCCTAAGAAAAGAAAAAGATACTTTTCACTTTTCCTTTGATAAAAGTTTGATTATATTCTCACATCGTATGAGAATTTATTTTCTCAGAGTCCAAGTCGAACAATGTCACATCCACTTCAAAGAAATGCTCACCAATGGAGGCTATCAGTAGCTAACAGCTGCAAACACAGCAGCACTTAGAAAAGTTCAGGACGCCTCAGCAGCGCCGTCATTGGACCAAAGTGAGCTTCACTCACTCATCGACTTGGACTGGAATCCTTTCACTGATTTTCATAGCCTCCTTCAGAGTGAAGGAGACACTGAACATACCTGAGGTAAACGACTGACAGCCTACACTACAGATGAACAGCAGCCAGTTTTTGAGGCGACTTGCAGGTAAAAATTTTAAATACCACAAAATATTTAATTGACATTTTTTTCCCCCATTCATGACTTATTGTTGATATTCAAATGTTAAAGTAGTGTGTACAAAATGTAAGAAATTTAAGGAAACAATTCAGTTGACTGCTATCTGACATCTAGCAGTGATATTTTACACACTGTCCTTCCCAAATTTCTGTAGTAACTTTCAAAGAGTTTTACTGTCTTGCCAAGAAAAGGTCTATAAATATGAAGATACAGCCATAGAAAACATAGCTTCGATTAACAAATACTGAAACCAGCCGTCCAAATGTAATAAAATCCACCTAACCACATCTCCTATACGGACTAAAAATCTAACTGAAGTTTTAAAGGGAAACCTACTTATAAGCCACACAGGCCCAGAAACCAGTCAGCAACCACCATGGGGGATACCACACGATCACACGTGAAACTTCAAAAAGTGTGACGCAAGCTGGAAACAGAATGACTGCCTTCAAAGAAAAAGTTGTGCCTTTGCTTCAGCAGGAAGGTACAAGGGAACCTCCAGCAACCTCTCACAACTGGTTGAAAAATTCTAATTTTCTCAAGTGACTGATGGTTGCTAGGCAAATAAATACATTTAAGCCTTTTTTTTTTTTTAAAAAACAGATTAACCAAACAAAAATGTTAACTAGTAGTAGCTAGTTTTATTGCACACAAGAGTGGCAATCATTTCATCCTCTTTCATATCTTGGCAAGAATGCAAATGTGTATTCACCAAAATGAGAATATTCCTTTAAATGTCCCTGCTTTCACTCTTCTTACTCACCATCAATATTCAGCATCATCTTCCACATGGCAGGGCGTACCGACTGATGGAAGCCAAACCAAACTTCCCTTCCTCCACCTAGCGGATGGTCATAGCCCTCTGGGGAGGAGAAGAAGGATCTTCCAACAGGGGTGTACCTGGATGCAGAAGACACAGGTGATGCAGAGGTCAGCAGGGAACCAAAAAAACTCCCCATGACAGGAAGTTACATTCCCTATGGGGTTCACCGGGTGCAGCAAAACAAGCCATGAGTTTCACATCTCAAACCACAGGAGGCTCAGAGGGCTCACGTTCATGTTGCTGAAAGCTATTTTGGTTAATGGATTCAACAAATGACACATCCCAAGGTAGATTACATAAAAAGATGCTTTTGATCCATCTCTGCATGTTCAATTCAAATCCCAGTGGGGTCATATACCAAGCTAAAAATATATCTACCTGAGGTACTGTAGAGGACATGCAATACACGTTACAATGTGCGACTATGGTATAGTTGAAATGCTGCATAATAAATTAAGGGAGATGCACATCTCCAGGACGCAGGCGTCACTGGATTTACCGACTGGAGGATTAGCCTACAAAGATACATCTATTAACCTTTACTGTTTCTAATCACTTAAACCTAAAAAGGTGTACCAAAGTAATGGTCTACCATAAGCAGAGACATTCTAACAGAGCGATATAACACTCAAAGACACCAGAATCAAATCTATGTGAAATTTTTTTTGATGGGAATGACAGCAACTGAACAGCCACCAAAGAGCCAAAATGGGAAACACGTGAGCTTAGCATGTTAGAAGGACACACACGCAGCAGAGCTTCACAGTTTCAGCTGTGAGGTGGCAGGTAAATCCATTTGTTTTCATAGCGATGATGCCGGTAAACGTACTTATCGTTTTTCCCGATCGTATCCAGAATGTGATTTATCATTGAATTTGCTCAAGTTGGATTAGCCAAACATGCCAAGGACAGCAATGACTGAGCAGTTTGTGAAGCTATAATTTTATGTACATTAAACTGAGGAGCAGCTTAGAGATAATGGGCTGGATTTTCAAAATAGACCACCCCGTGCAAACCAAATTGAATGATTCAGATAGGAGTTTCAAAATAACTTCCTGGAAGAGCTTCCAAGGTGGTTTCCAAGCAGAGAGACTCACTTGCTGTAACAAACTAGTCATCAATATGCTCTACTTTGAAATAACAGCCATGAGTCAAGCAAATGAGTAATTCTATCAAACTGTTTTACCACACTGAGCCTCTCTCTGCACGTCTGATGGCGGGAACTCACTTCATGGAGGGCAGATGTCGAAGGACGACGTCCACAGCGTGAACAGGGTTAGTGCTCAGAGGTTTATCCAGGTCCAGCGGCGCTGGTGCACCGCGTCCTGTCAACACATCGTGCAGCATGTGCCAGCTGACCAATGACACAAATTTAATTGTGACTTTAAATGGCCGGTCCTTCCCACCTTCACCTGGCAGGGTGACATCCAGATCAACCTGAGGGAGGAGGATAAGAAAGGTTATACTCATCCATGGTACAAAGTGTAGGAATTTCTCATTTCCCCATTTTCTGCATCTTCATCGTCTGCTCAATTCTTTAAATGCATCTGGAGGACAGAGGTGCGCACGAGTCCTCCCATCTGGTGTTTGTGAGGAACTCTACAAAATATGAGTTTTATTATCTGTTAAAGAAGTTCAACTGTATGATCAAACTTTTTGCCCGTCATTTCTGTGTGTGTGAGCAAGAGACAATAAAACAGCCGTTTATCTGTACATTAATGTCACATTGCAACAATTTATGAATTTCATTAAAAGTAGATCCAACCATAAAGGTGGACATCATCTGACATTAAATACAGTAGCACGCTAAAACCAAACAGTATAAAGATGAAAACATCTGAGCCAAAGGTCATACTTAACTAACATCGCTTTAATTTTCAATTTGACTCCTTTTCCTTGTTTCTTCTGAAAGTCTCTCTGAGGGGGACTAAGACGAGAGGAGGTGGAACAAAAGCAGGATGAGAAATGCAGAGGGGTGTTTACTTCCAGCCTCTGTTAAACACGGATTCATACTTTAGTATGAACCCTTTTCCAACAAGGCTGCTGTAGTTAACTAAATGCGCACACACACACACACACACACACACACGTGATAAAACTAAACTAGGAGACCCAATTGAATATTCAGTTCTTAAGAAATGTTCACACATCGATGTCTAATCTTGCATGTATATCCCCTTTTGAGTCACCCCACAGCATCTCAATAAGATTAAGATCTGGGTTTTGACTTGACTGTTCCAGGACACTCCCAATTCTTACTTGTTACAGGGTCCACTTCAATTATTTTTTTAGAAACAGATTGTCTCACATATTCCTCAAACACCCTCTGATACACGGTAGATTCTATGATGGTGAGCTGGCCAGGTCCTGCTGCAGCAAAGCATCCCCAAACCATGACCCTTCCACCTCCATGCTTCCGTTGGTAGTAGTTTTTCCTGGAATGCTGTATTTAGTTTACACCAAACATGTCCTCTGTTTTGGTGCCCAAATAATTCAATTTTAGACTCATCTGTCTAGAGAACATTATTCCAGAAATCCTGGACTACATTCTGCCTGGCAAACTTCAGTCTGGCTTTCATGTTTCTCTCAGAGAGCAGAGGTTTTCTCCTTGCACACCTCCCATGCAGGTTAAACTCCTGCCGTCTCTTTTTGATTGCAGCAGCATGCACTTTAACATCAACAGTAGCGAGAGCCTGCTGCAAGTCCCACGATGACAGTTTAGGGTTTTTGGAGACTTCTTTCAGCATCTTGGGGTGAACTTGCTTGGACAGCCAGACCTGAGCACGCTGGCAGTTGTTTTGAATGTCCTCCACTTGGAGACTATTTTCTGGACAGTGAAACGGCCGATTTCAAGTTCTTTTGAGATCTTTTTAAATCCCTTACTAAACTCATAAGCTGCTACCCATTTCTTAAAAATCTTGCCCCTGACAAATAACTCCTATGTTAGCTTAAACCAAATATTTTCAAAACTAAAACTAAACTGACTTGAAAATACAAAACTAATAACCCTGGTTACCATAAACAAAACACGTGAGCAGAAGGATTTTACAAATACATGTGTACTGACAATTCTCAGGCATTATTAAATAAATTGAATAAATAAATCACAGATAAAGCAGTTGACAGGTAAAGACTAAAAACCACACAGAGGATGTAGTTTCTTACCCCGGCAGTGGCGACAGGAAGTGGGCTTGCAGTGTAAAGGCTCCTCTTCCCATCATAAACTGGCAGCCGCTCACCAAAGATGTTCACCTTAAAATGCTGCACCATGGAGTCCACCACCTCCCTGGAAATGACCACACTGACATGTCACTACTAACGAATGGATGGAAGTGCAGGTGTAAAAAATAAAGAAAATAAATATTGTTCTCACAGAAATGTTTTCAGTTACCTGTTGACCCGTCGAGGACATTTATCGGGCTTGATGTCCACCTCGTACAGGTAGACGTCAATCTTGGGGATCTCCACCTGGAAGCAGTTGGCCAGAAGCTTGATGGACTTTCCAATGGTGCCATAGCCTGGTCGCCGTGGCAACGTGAACAGCGCTTGGGCTCCAACGGCTTCTAAAACAATAACGCAAGTTTTTTAAAAAAAAAACATCTTTACAACACACTAAAACAGCGAGGATCACATTTCCCTTAGCACATCTAAATAACTATATTAATGTACTGTGTGTATTTACAGATCTACTCAATAGTTTATAAAGTGGGTGCTTATAGCATAACTGTCACCTGATTTCTCACCTTGAATCACAAATCAGCAACATTTATGTCAACACTTGTGTTCCAACATTTACACCCCCCAAACAGCTAAACAGTCAATGTATATGTGTATAGTGTTTTTCTATTTTATTTTATTCTATTCTATTTTTAGTTTTCTGTACTGAGCTGCTGTAATGTGCAAATTTCCCCGTCGTGGGATCATTAAAGTTTTATCTTATCTTATCTTAAAACCAGTAATGAGTCTAAATGAACGCTTATATAGTAATTTTTCTGCTCTTTGACCACTCAAAGCACTTTCCTCTTTAAACCACATTTATACGCATTCTTCTTTGCCCCTAAGCACAATATCTATGTTGCATTCACACGTACGACAAGCGTGGAATCACTGATTAACCTAACGTGCACATCCTTACATTGTGGGAGGATGCTGGGGTACCCAGAGGGGGAGGAAAGGGCCCCTACCTACCAGGAGACACAAAACAGAACCTTCCCTCTTGCCGTGAGGCAAGAGTGCCAACCACTGCACCACAGTGCCAGCAAGTGTAGTGCACCCTTACAGACAAGCCAGGAACTCAAAGACAAACTGAAGGAAGGAAGTGGTTAATAAGGAGGAAAGTGCAGAGGGTGTAGGCTGGTTCTGATGGTCAGGGATGTTAAACACCACCTCAATTTAAACCGACAAAACTGAAAGAGACTGGGAAAACGCTGCGTTTCCCCCACATCAATCTGATAATGACTGTACAAAAGGTTACAAAGTTGGGTGACATTTCAAAATAAAAACCGAAGACCGGCATGGCGGTCACAGATTTCTTCAGACTGACATGGTCTTTGCCAGACAGGCGGAGAAGTGGGCGAAGACACACACCATGCTTGCTTGACATCAATTTTCATAAATGCCAAACTGGAAAATACTAACTGGAAAAAAAGAAAAGAAAATGACATCACACAACCACACAATTTCCCCGAACGTGACTCAGAGGATCCACATGACAAAGTTTGTACATACATACAGAGCTGGAGCCGTAAAGGCACCAAGACTCTGTGCACGTTGTTATTGCTGAAATGAAAGTGTGAATCAGAGAAAATAAATTCTGCAATAGTGATGAAATCACCGTAGCTGAGAAGATGTGGGCTGGAGAAAAGTTAAACTGTTTCAGGTTGTGAGCTCTTGTTTGGGTCAGAGTTATACTGAATGTGTCATAAGGAGGCATTATTCACTAAAAGACTACACTTTGTGCATGACGGGTCCCCCAGGTGGTTTAATTCCCCCCGTGCTATTCCCATGGTGATGGCACCCATGCTGCCATAATTCTCCATGGTAACTACAGGCAGTAGGAGGAAAACAGGCCAGCATGCATTGGCCTCATTTATCCTGGAACTGCAATGATAAAAATGCTTCTTCCTGAAGGAAATGACAGCTCATAAAAAAGGTAACAGGGTGCCTGTTATTAAAATGAAAATGTGTGCTTTCAAAAGACCTCAAAAACAGCAAAACAAAAGATCAAAAATTTCAAATTATATACTCAAGCTCATAACTAGTTGGATATACAGCTATTCAACACAAGGACAGGATTATTATAATTAACTCAAACTAAACTGAGAAGTAAAGCTTTGTGGAGGGGAAAAATGTAAACAAAAACTAATAAAAAAGGAAGAGGAAAAACCACAACTATGATACAAATATTTAACTATTAAGTAGTCCAGCTTAAATACATTTCAGTTTATCAAATGGCCAAAAAACAGGAGAAAGCACTGGCTTCAGTTCAGATAACCGACTCTTCCCTCACACTAGTTGTGTTTGCATACGTCGCCTCCCCCACAGCAGCTACTGCACCAGTAATGACCCAAAAAGACAAAAGGTTCATATAAGCCTGAGCAACAATGGAGAGATTAATGACCACTTATCGGGCTGCGTCGATGCACAAACACACCACACAACCAGCGGCCACCCACACGTGGCTGACGTTCAACACACGCACTTTAAGAGCACTCCACTGATGAAATGTTGTACAGCTGTCACAACACTGGAGGCTAAAAGTGTGTAAGGTGCATCCTGGAGTACTAAAGCAAGTGTTGCTTAACTCAACTTTATAGAGCATAAATAAATACAAATAAAAACTGTGCAGACAAATACACTGTAAATGTTTAAAAACAGTTTTTACAAATATGAATTATTTCCCTGGATTACAGGGAAATATTTATATTTGTTGCAGTGTGTAAAATGTTACAAGACATAAATGATGAGTACACCGTTATGGTTTTGAACTGTTAGGCTGGATTTAAAAAAAAAAAAAAAGGGGAACTGGAAACTTCCCGAGAAAGTGTCATGTCACGACTATTTTAATAATACACTGATGAAGCATGACATTATGACCACCTGCCTAATATTGCGCTGGGTCCCTTTTTGCTGCCACAGCCCTGACCTGTCAAGGCTTGGACTCTTCTAGACCCCTGAGGGTGTGCTGTGGTATCTGCACCAAGATGTTAACGACCCGTAAGTTGCCAGGTGGGGCCTCCACGGATTGCAATTGTCTGTCTGGGACATCCCACAGATGCTCCACTGGACTGAGATCTGAGCAATGGAGGCCAAGTCAACGCCTCAAACTTGTTTTTTTGCTTCCTGAACCATTTTTTGCTTTGCGGCAGGGTCTGCTGAAAGAGGCCACAGTCATCAGGGAATACCGTTTCCATGAAAGGGTGTACATGGTGTGCAGAAATGCTTAGGTAGGTGGTACGTGTCAAAGTAACATGGATAGCACATGGATGGCAGGACGCACGTTTTCCCAGCAGAACTTTGAGCAAAGTATCACACTGCCTCCGCTGGCTCGTCTTCTTCCCATAGTGCATCCTGGTGAAAAGTGTTCCCCAAGTAAGCGACGCGCACACACACACCTGGCCAGCCAAGTGATGCACAAGTAAAAGTGACCCATCAGATCAGACCACCTTCTTCCATCACTCCATGGTCCAGTTCTGACACTCATGTCTATTCTTGGTGCTTTCAGCAGATGACAAGAGTCAGCATGGACACCCTGACTGGTCTGTGTCTATGGAGTGCCATGAACAGAAAGACCCTTAATTGATAAAGGAATTAAAACAGACTTCCTGTGTCCAGAATTAACTAAAGCTATAAGCAGAATGTGGGGAAACAACTACAAGAACTTCATATCCAAAATATCCATGGAGTGTGCTGAGGAAAGTGAAGATGAACTGGGGTTGCTGTATACACATCTCTAAAGCTTTGAGACTCTAGTGAAACACAGTGAGCCATGAAGTCTGTTCTCTACCAGAAAAACCTGAAGAAGAATGTCTGGCCATCAGTTCATGCCCTGAGGCTCAAGCTCACTTGGTTATACAGCTGAAACATGCCAAACATACTTATCTGAAAGATACCAGCAAGGCCAACTCTGAATGGTTCAACAAAAAAAAGGGTCAACCTCCAGACTCAAATCAGACTGAAATGCTTTGGCATGCAGTTAAAAAACAGGCTCAAAAACCCTCCAGTGTGGATGAACTTAAATCTTCAAAGAACAGCAGGCCAAAATTCCACAACCTGTTATACTTGTTCACACAGGGCCAGGTAGGTTTGGATAGCTTTTTCACCTTAATAAAATTATTTAAAAACTGAATTTTGCACAGTACTGTACAAAGTGCAGTACAGTACCTGGTACTGTATTTACTCGGGTTCTGCGTCTAATAAAATTTGTCTGATGATCTGAAACGTGTGACAAATATGCAAAAAAAAAATCAGGAAGGGGACAAATACTTACACAGCACTGCATTTACTATGGCAGCCTGGCAAAATGCAAATTAGAAATTAGGGTAATTTTAAAGAAATATCAAAAGCGGCATAATTCTGAAAACAGCACACACACACACAAACACTCCTATCAGTAAAATACTGCTGTGTGGTGAAAGATTTACCTTCATGATAAACACATTAGCATTCTAGAGAGCTGGAACATTCATAGCAGTGAAAATTATTTCAAATTTGCTCCATCTAAAGATCTGAAGTGGATGCAGAACATGTGGGTCACTGTGTTCTCCACCCAGCCCGCCCCCCCTCCCCATAAAGATCAACAACACAGAAATTGTAACCCCTAGCAACAAAGTAAATTGATTTATGTCCCTCCATGCCCCACTGAGCCATAATTAACAAAGACAGCAGTTAACTGGACATTATTCATTAGACTAACTATGGCAGCAATTTGTGTGGATGGATGGGATAAGAACATACAAACACACACAGTCACCCTCTCAGTCTTCATGCACACCTGATGGCATCACCACCTGCTTTTGACAATCAACACAGTCAATGAAAAAACAACCCATGAGACTGATTTTGGGGCAAACACACCAACACTAGTGGCCCAAGTTTGCCTTTAATGGTCTGTTAAAACAACTGTCGGATGAAGTCTGGTAGGGTTTAGGCAACAACAATTGTTTGGTCGGGTTAAAAATCCTCCCTATTAAGAAAATCGTTAGCCCCGTCTGGCAGACAACCACGAGGTCAAACGTCTCCCATATGTAAGGCGCTCAACTGACCGGTAAACTCCGGAAACTGTCATCGCTGCTTTTTCCCCACGTACGATAACCTGGAAACTCTCTTTTTAACATGTATGACAACAATTTGATTAAGGTAATGCTTCCGCAACTTCCTAATTCACAACCTCTGAGGTTAAATGTATTAGAACTACCACACACGGGCTCAAAATAACTCGGCAGCACCTGAACATCACATTAGCACATTGAGGCACGGCGGATAGTTAGTCCGGGATCCCACCTGTTGTTCCGATTTCCATTCATGGGGGTGTCTGTCCGGATGAACCGGCACTTGGTGATCAATAATCCTCGTAAATTAAAACTTTTAGTGCGGTTCCGCTAGCCCCCCCCACACACACTGGCCAAGCTCCCCCGCTCGTGATGTCTTCTCCCCGGCTTCGTTCGGTGAAGTCGAACCGGGCCGCTTGAGGGTCCCCTCGGTTGAAGTCTTCTTCTTGTCTCCCCACCGCACCTATCTTACATAAACTGGCAGATTAAAGTTGAATGAAATGTCCCAGCTCCTGCCTTTGGCGTTGTAACTGAAATAAGAAAAGAGTTATTGTCAATGTTGGTTTTTTTTTTTTTTTTTTAAGAAACGAAATTGCTGAAATTTCTCCGGCAGTGTCAGTAGCAGTGGCTAAGCTAACCGAGTAAGTTAGCTTTAGCCAGCGACAACTAGCAGATGACAACCCCCGACTGAAATGAATATTTACCTTGTCGGCTATTGAGTTTACTGTCACGTTTGTTTAGCGTGACAATCCGGATTTCTACTTTATTAAACAAATACAGAGGCTCGCTGCCTCGGCGTCCTCCTCAACGTCGCCGATAAACCGGTCTGAAGTCTGCTCTTACGCCGCCTTCTGTCATTCTTAAGGGAAAGCTAACGGGGACTGGACATGGCAACTTCCGGGATATCCTTTCAAAACAAAAGATTATAATTATTATTTTAGATTTCGATAGGTTTCTTTTTTTTATGTATCGCTCTTCATGTGTGTTATTCTTGTCGGCCTTAACATGAAGCTGAATGCAAAATTTCGTGAAACATATGCTGGAAGGACAATTGAAAACCACTGAATCTTTGATTTTATACACTGGGACTCATGCTTTGTTTTTAAACATCCATTTGTTGGATTTCAAAATAGAGAAAATAGACACAAGCAGAACCACAAACACAACAGTGGCAGAAGCTCACAGACTAATTTATTACTTGTGTTACAGGTGTCATAGTACAGTATGACACAGTTAACAGACCAATAAACATAATTTCAAATTTTCAATGAGACTGATGATCAGCAACCAGATTTTCTGAAAGAGACCTGCTTTGTTTGACATAGTATATCTAATTCAACCACATACTGAAATTTGGAAGAATTTTTCTCCTTAAGCATTGATAAGGAAATGGCCTGAGCCTCATAATGATCCCATATGTTGCTCGAATCAAGCACTCCAAGTAATGCTGTAAGTGGGACTGGCATGGAATATATCAGGAGTCAGCTCTGAGCCCCTTCTTGTTTGCAGTGGTGATGGACAGGTTGACAGATGAGATCAGGAAAGAGTCTCCATGGACTATGATGCTTGGAGATGACATTGTGATCTGTAGTGAGAGTAGGGAGCAGGAAGAGAACCTGGAGAGGTGGAGGTATGAACTGGAGAAAAGAGGAAGAAAGATAAAATATGTGTGTGAATGAGAGGGAGACAGGTGTAACAGTGAAGCTACAAGGAGTAGAGGGAGTGAAGGTACACAAGTTTAAATTACCTGGGGTCAGTTATCCAGAGCAACAGACAGTGCACAGGATAACTGACCCCAGGTAATTCAAACTTGTGCACTGTCTGTGCACAAGTTGCTCTGGGGTCAGTTATCCAGAGCAACAGACAGTGCACAGGAGAGGTGAAGTGCAGGAAGGGTGGAGCAGGTGGAGAGTAGTGTGATTTGTGACAGGATAGCAGCAAGAGCGAAAGGGAAGATTTACAAGATGACACTGAAGCCTGCTATGATGTATGGTTTGGGGACAGTGGCACTAATAAAAAGACATTAGGCTGAGCTGGAGTTGTTCAGATTTTCATTGGGAGTGACCAGAATGGATAAGATCAGAAATGAGTACATCAGAGGGGTGAGCAGTTTGGAGACAAAGTTAGAGGTAAGGCTGAGATGGGCTGGAGATGTCCAGAGAAGAGATAGTGCATACACTGGCAGGAGGAAAAGAAGAAGACCACACAGAAGGTTCATGGATGGACATGCAGAAGGTGGATGTGACAGAAGAGGATGCTAGGGACAGAGTGATGGAGGCAGATGATTGACTGTGGCAACCGCTGAAGGGACCATATGAAAAAAAAAAAAATGATGATGGCACTGGAGCTCAGAAAACCCCCAAATAATCATACATGGGAAAAATGCCAGAAGGAATTAAATCTGGTCCATGATGTCCTACAAAGAAGTTAAGTTGGCCTTTCCCAGGTTCTAGATATCACTTGTGTGCAAAGAGTAATGATAATACTATTCCCTTAAAAGTAAATAGTCCAGAGAGTGAGCTGCCTTGGTGGAGGTTTGCTCTGGAAGTGCTTCTTATTTTTCATATGAAATCTATCTGTCATCTATCTACTCATGACTGTTAATATGTATTATAGCTCAATAGTATCCCGGGATTGGGTAAAAAGCAGACAGGGTCCGGTATTCTGCTGTTTCATTGAGTCTAACTTGACAAAGCTCTTAGTCCCTCCTCTCCTCCTCCACTGAGGGAAATCCATCAGGAAATACCATCTGTAGGCAACAACGTCACATCCGGGAAACTTTTTTCTAAACTATTTACGTCACATTTTTAAATAAGTCGCATTCTGTTTGCATTTTGGCTGTCGTAATTTTCCGTGGCCTGACCTGTTTGCTCAGGTGTTGTAACCGTCAGAGCAGTTGACACACCTCGAGTTACTTACTCCATACTGTAGATGTCCCCAGAAACCATTCATATAATTTTACAGCTGCCTCAGATTGAATGCACAGGTGGATAAGGGAATTTCTATTTGAAAGGCAAATACAAGTAAGGATAGAAGTAAAGACTTCATTATTTTTATTAATGACAAACAATTTGTTTAAGAACACAGAAAGTGAGATGAAGTCTTCACTTTTTGCAGAAGATTAGGCAATGTGGACGAGAGGAAGAAACTCTTCAAAGGTTAAACTGTATCCAACATCAGGCTCTAACACAGGGGTGGGCAAACTTTTTGACTCGTGGGCCACAGAGGGTTCTAAAATTTGACAGAAGGGCCGGATCAGGAGCAGATGGATGGAGTGTTTTAGTAATTCACCTCATAAGAGAAAGAATAACATGGGATATGTAGAAAACGTGCTTTAATTTTAATAGAAAATTAACAAAAGCAATACAACAAAATATCTCTTCCAAGTCCCACAGTATTTCTTTATTAATATGACTCTTAAAACACTGAAAATTCCATTAACAAAATACAGTTTAAAAAAAAATACTAACAGTTACCATTTTGAAGCATTTAATGTTTTGATATCCTTCAGGATATTATCATCACTCTCCTCCTCAACATTTCAAAAATTGTTGGACATGCAGATCGGAACAGTGACAACATGCCAGTATGTGGCCATGTTAAATATATCTGGTGTGCATTGTTTATATTGAGAAGGCAGTGCACCTGCACACCACTTATGAGCACACCTTAACAGAAATGACATGTAACACGTAAATGCATGTTTAAGAGCAGAGAAACTTACTTTTGATTTCAGTGGGAACAGTGTTGTTGGTGTCCCTTTTTAACAAGCGCATCAAAGTCTGGAGTCAGTTTTGTTGTGGCGATTCTCAGGATGGATCTGAGGTGTTGGTCAGTCAAATTGGATCTGTGGCTGGCTTTGTTGAAGTTCATGACGCTGAACGTCTTTTCACACACATAGGTCGAGCCGAACAACGCCAGAATCTTCTGTGCCGTCCTCCGGAGGTTTGGAAACACCGCTTCATTAAGTGACGCATAAAAGTCATTCAGTTTAAGAGAGTTGAACTTCTCTTACAAGACAGCATCAGCCTGAAGGTCTATCAGTTCCAGCTGCATCTCTTCTGGTGCTGTTTCGGGGTCTTGTGACAGGGGACAGGCCACCAACTGAAGTGACTTGTTAATTTTCTCAAAATCAACAAAGCGACGGCGGAATTCTTTGTGGAGCGCATCCAGTGTCTCGCTGTATTTCTTAACTTTTGCGCCAGCCTCCTCTTTCAGTGTAGCTAGTGTGGGGAAATGAGTGAATGACTCATTTAGGATTTGCTTGGAAAATAAAGCCAGTTTGGCTTTGAAGGCTTTCACGCTTGTGTACAGGTCATGCACAAACCGATCCTTCCCCTGTATGTTCACGTTCAGCTCATTCATGTGTGAAAATATATCCACAGCAAACGCAAAGTCACAAAGCCAGTTCTTGTTGCTCAGCTCAGGAAATTCGTCGGCCTTCCCCAGTAGCTCCAAAAATGCACCAATCTCCTCTTTGAGGTCCCACACTCGTTGAAGCACTTTTCCCAAGCTTAACCAGCGGACACGGGAGTGATAAAGTAGGTCATGGTGCTCTGCATCAGTTTCCTCCAAGAACGCGATGAACTGACGGTGCTGAAGTCCCCTTGCACGTATAAAGTTGACAAGTTTTACGATAGGATTCACAACATGATTCAGCTGTAATACAGATTTACATAGAGATTCCTGGTGGATGATGCAGTGAAGGAAAATAACATCCTGGTCAGGATTTTCTTCTTTTACTTTATCCTGGATTCTTCTCAGCAGGCCAACATTTTTCCCTGTTAAATTTGGAGATCCATCTGTGGTGACGTTGATAAGTTTACTCCAAGACAGCTTCGTATTTTCAATGACAGCAGACACCCGGTTATTCAAGTCCTCCCCCCGTGTTTTTCCTTTCAGAGACTCCATTGTCAAAAAATCCTCTGTTATTTCAAAAGTATCGTTAATTCCTCGGATAAAAATGAGGAGCTGAGCAGTGTCATTTACATCGTTGCTTTCATCCAGAGCTAATGAATAAAACGTGAATGACTCCGCCGTTTATTTTAAGTTGCTAATTAGCTCTTTGTCTATCAGTTCCACACGGCGAGACACTGTCTTGCGTGATAGACTGATTTTTTCAAACTTGTCTTTGGCCTCTGGACACAAGACACCTGCTGCCTCCACCATACACTCCTTTAAAAACTCCCCTTCAGACAGAGGCTTGCTGGCCTTTGCTAATTTGAATGATAGCATAAAACTGGCCTTGGTACTTGACTCTTGGATGGCACTTTGACGATGAAAAATACGTTGTTGAGCTTGTAAATTAGCTATCAACCTCTGAGCAGTAGCTTCCCGTTCTTTCTCTGACTGCTTGCTAGCATAGTTAGCATGTTTTGTGGTAAAGTAACGGCTGATGTTAAACTCTTTAAAAACCGCCACAGTCTCTTTGCATATCAGGCATACAGCAGTAGATCTGTGTTCGGTAAAAATATATTTCGTTGTCCACTCCTTATTAAACACTCGACATTCTCTGTCCACTTTTCTTTTTTTAGCTCCGCTCATCATTGCAGAAGGGTTGAGCTGTCAAAGAGGGAAAACGTTGAATAATGATGCGTTCATGCGGTGTCGGAATGATCGTAAAAATCACTTTCCCACTGGGAAAAACAACTCGGCAAGACGGGTCTTCCGACACCACTTGAATGCAGCGTAAGAGCGCACCTCAACAAAGGTCAGTGTGTCAGAGTATCCCATCTAGCGATAAACGCCACAATTGCAGGGAGAGTAAAACATTAACAAGGTTTACCATTATAATTGATTCAAATTCGGGGGGCCGGATTAAAAAGCTTAACGGGCCGCATACGGCCCCCGGGCCGTAGTTTGCCCACCCCTGCTCTAACATCAGCACAAAAACACCTCCAGCAGCAGCTTTACAAGTGTAGATGGAAAAGAACTACTGGATAAACTTACAGAGCCCTGGACAGATTTATCCAACAGAAGAACTTTCCTGGGATGGATACTTAAACCATCCCGGGAAAAGGAAAGAAGAGAAATAAAGAACTTTGGAAGAACCGTGACTCGGAAAGCAACAGGACTTAAAATACAGTAGACCAGTAGAACATTAGTCAATCAGTGCCATCACCAGCAAGGATCTCTCCTGATCCCAGACTACACTGTTGGAAAACAAGGATAGGGAATTCATTTTTAACTGACATACAGTACAGGCATATACTGTATCAGCCAGTACTAAAATTACGCCCATATTTTTAGAGATGTATCAAAGCGTACAGACAGTCAAATGCAGTGGAAATCATTGTTCCTGAGTTTCACATTAAATTGGGGGAAAGTGTACAACACAGTTATTCAGACAGCAGACCACACATTCTAACAGAGATTCAGCAAAAACATTATATTAAATTAACATGACTGAGCTTACAGTTGATTTTTTAATAGGGTAAAAGGAAAATGAAATGGCAGACATGGTTGCCAAGCGGGCCACAAAAAGTATTTTATTTGTTCTAGTTATCAACTCACAGGATTAAGGCCCCGGGGCCTCTCTCTCTCTCTCTCACACACACACACACACACACACACACACACACACACACACACACACACACTGTAAATGCAAAAGTCATACAGTAATAATCAATAATATCAATAGCATCAGTCCACACATCATTCTACCACAAGCCCAACAGAGGTGTATCCTTGCCTAAGGGAACACAAAGACAAATGTAATGTCTATGATCATGGAACAAAAGAGAGAAGCCTATTAACCACAGGTCCTCACAACCTTAACTGGATGGGTGACCACAAGGGCTCCACAATGCCCTGACCCTCTCGTCTCCGTCTGCATCCCCTCCTGCCCCCTCCTTCCCCACCATATTGCTATCCTGGCTTTAAATGTGCAAATATGCTTTGCTAAGGTGGTTTTTTTGGACCCTTGTATGGTGCTCATCTTGAGCACCGTACCAGATGACTTTTTTTTTTTAACCTAACTACCCCATGATGTGTGTCTGTTTCCTTTTTCTGGGGACTGATTGCAGCGGCGGCGCCAGTGAAAACCGGCAGCGGCTGCGGACGCCCATCTCCCCTGTGTTAGTCTTGTCTGTTCTTCTCTGGATGGTTGTTCCGAACGCAATTTCGTTATATTATGATGGAATGTCGTTATATAATTTGTTGTATAATGATTAATTTCGTTGTATGTATAATGACAATAAAGTTCTATTATATTCTATTCTATAACAAGTCCACCCATTCATACAATTCTTCATTCAACAATTGTTTCTAGATATAATCACACACATATTACAGTATGAGTGCATATTTTCAGCAACAATGTTTCAATCTTTTACACTCTTTAACCTCCTCTATTTTCTCCTTCCACATCTTTTTTCCCTTTGCCATGTTAAACATAATTTATAATGTTGCTTCACAGATGAACTATTTTAAAAGACACAAATTGTGCCAGAGCCTGTCAGTTCTAGTACAATTTGTCACACAGTATGTTAAAAATAACTCAAATAAAATAAAGGGTCACACACTAACAAGAGAAGCCTATAGAGAACCTATAGAGCTCATCTTGAAATAGCAAATATGTTTGGCACAACAATGCATTCAGATCACAGTTCTGCTTGCAAGATCTGCCAGACATGACAGGCTATAAAAAAATAAAATAAAATAAAAAGACACTCACTAAAAATCTAATTGTTGCACAGCTGATGTCAGCAGGTTTGTTTGGACATTTTTGCACAAATGAGAGAAGAACATCAGGAAGTGCAAGTCATACATTTTCCAGCATGGCCCCCACCATCCAAGCCTTTAAGAAAAAGTGCCTGTTTTAATGAATGGAGCTTAAAATGACCTAAAATTTAATTTATAAGGTTTGGCTTTGGGTCATAAATTAGAACCATGACATAAACACATAGTGGGGCCCTAATAATCTGTCCACTTGTAACGCTGTAAATACCTATTCCATATAAAGTGGAGGGGCCCCTTCTATCTTCAGGGCCGCGGGGGTATTTGCCTGTCCGACATTTACGTCTTTGTATCAACTTCAGTAGGACAGAAATAAAGAGCAAAATAAGGCAGAAATGAAGGAAAGGTGGCAAAAGCAGCAGGAGGAAGAAAGTAAATGACAGCAGTAGATATCATAGATAATATCATAGAGAACAGGAGAAATGAGAAGCACAGGAGGGAACAGGAGAGAGGAGACTGTCACATCGTGACTCAGATTTGGATACACTGGTTTAAAGATTAACAGTATGCAGCAAAATGTAACCACTGTGAAGAGGAAACCACAGAACATGTTCTGTTACACTGTCCGAAATATGAGAGCAGGCAACTGGTCAAAAGCCTCAGGAAAATGAAGGTTAACCTGGTTGTCAGGAAGTGAAAGTTGCTGGACCATAACCTGCCTGTAACCTACCTGCACGTACACCTCCCTGAAAATGCTACAGGTGACCTCTGTGTGACGACGCGTCGCGCTGACGCAGCCTGCAGCTATTGTGATTGGTCTGTTTTAGAACTGTTGATCCGCCCTATGCAATTCCGGCTACTTAATCTGCAAAGATTCACCGCAGAAATTAACCAGCCGTTGCTTTCTTAGAGCTCACGTTTGATTTGGCGCACTCCACACCGGTTGGAGGCGGTAATCGACGTGCGCAAGCCGCCAGTAAACATCAAACAGTAGAAGAAGAAACCCATAAACACACTGTAAACAGTTCCCATGATTTTCCTGGAAGAAGTTAACGGAGCTGACAGCAAATAATAGGTAGATTTTTAACACGAGCTCTTGTTTAACACATGTGCAAACATATCTCATAGCGTAATATTCTTGTTCTCTTTGATCAGCATGGAAAAGGTGATCAGCTGTTTCAAGACAAGACCAGAGGCTGTTACCAGGCTGATATGCTTCCCCTGGGCAGGTGGAGGCTCCATACACTGTGCTCGCTGGGGGAACGTCCTCAGCAGCTCAGTTGAAGGTGAGGTGCCTGGAAGTCATTTAATGTGCATGTGCTGCACCTTTCCACGGAACCCCCAGGGGGCGAAATCTGGTGATCCGGTTAAATAATGTTCTCCTCTGCGTTTATGGCTTCAGAACACCCGGACAAAGGTTCTGGACGCATGACATGAGTTCCTTGATTGAGGAAACAAACAACTTAAAAAAAAGTTTTACCATCAATCTTTCTCTAGGTTACTTTTTAACTTTTTTGTAGCTGTTGAAACGCGTTCTTGAACACGTGTACTTTACAGTCCCGGTACAAAAGTTTAGACAGGCTCGGTGTGTCCTAATGATTGACTGGTACTGTAGCCAGTACTGTGCAAAAGTATGAGCCGCTTTTCATGTATATTTTGCTAGGAAAAATTGGAAATAATTGCATTTATTAAAACATGTACAAAACATACATAGAAATACAGGCTAGAAGGCAACAACAGTTTGTGCACTTGTGAATGTGTGTGCAAATGTGTGAAAGTGGCCTTTAGTGAAAAGCTCTATGAGTACCTGTCCATTTACCGAAAGCTTTTCATGGGAAATTTTTTTGTTTTTGTCCGGAAAACATTTTTTATACATTATTTGTTTCACAGATGAGAAGAAAAACACATTTTTTTTCACATCTTCTTGAATTGTAAGCACAAATAGGGAAATAATTAGACTTTAAAAAAAAAAAAATCAATGATCTGAATTTGTTTTCCTCACATGCCTCATGCTCTGCACTATTTATGGTTATGTAGCTTTAAGAGCCTGTTATTCTGCATCAAAGGAAGGCAAATACTGATTCAAAAGAAATGTCTCTGCACACAGCTGGAAATACTTTCTTCTCAATGTGTTTTTTTTTTTTTTCTAGTGTTTGCTGTCAAACTTCCTGGCAGAGAGAGCCGAGCCAAAGAGCCGTTCTTTCAGAGCATGCAGCAGATCGTGGATGAAGTTATTGGCGTGTTGCTGCCGCTGCTGAAGGAGAAGCCTTTCGCTCTGTTTGGCCACAGGTATGAATAAAAGTTTACCAAAATAACAGGTAGGCTGGCATACACAGGAAAGCTCCCTGCAGCTTGTTTTCTGTGAACAGTGGGTTAAAAATAAGCTCTGATCTGTTTCAGTTTTGGTGCCTTCACCAGCTTCGCTGTTGCAGATGCTCTGAAGAAAATTCACAACCTGGAACCAGTTCATCTCTTTGTGTCGGGGGCTTCTGCACCTTATGTAAGGAAACACACAGGCTGACTTTAATAACTACTCATTCAAAGTCTCTTTTGTTTGGAAACACCCTCTGCAAATAGTTTTTAGCTCGGCTGTTTAGAAGAAAAGGTCAAACTATTGTTGTAGCCTTGGCATCGGCGTCAGCGGCGTCTGTTCCACAAACTCTTTAGCGTTGCCTGTAACGTTCAAAGACCATTCAGACTTCACACAGCTGCTCTCTATCACAAGAGCTACATGCTGATAACAAGGCCCATAACCCTGTCATGCATTATTATTTATTTAGCCCCCTTTATGACTTTGAAATTCCACTAAAACGTTGACCATAACTTTCCCCTTTTTGGCTTTGTAAATACACAAAATCTTTAATGTTGATCATAAATTGTATTTTTAACATTAATTTTTATTTTTTGAAACCATTTTTTACTTCTCAAGTGAGCTACTTGCCCGTTACCTTGACCTTGAAATGACCTTGACCTTCTACGGTAATATTTGACATTAACTGTAACATTGGCCATTACTTTTTCTATATTGGCTTTACTCTGAGAGCACTTTGAAGCAGGACTCTCTTTGTTCATATTTAATGAACATCTCTGATAATAAAGCTTTAACAGAAGAAGAGGGTTGTGCGTTGTTGATATGACGCCACAGCAGCACAACACGGTGCTGTTTTATGTTGTTCTTCGTCCTCAAGTCGGAGACTCGCATCAAAGCCCCGAAGAGAAGCGACTTATCGGATGAAGATTTTCTCAAGTGGTTAATTTCGATTGGAGGAACTCCTCCTGAGCTGCTGGCGAACCCTGAAGTCCTGAAGCTCTTCCTCCCTGCCCTAAAGGCCGACCTGCACATCGTGGAGAACTACAGGTGGGCTGCCAGATCTATTTGTTCCTCAGTCTGCTCTTAATATTTCTGAAACTCACAGTAGGTGTTATCAGTGATTGGAGATGCTGACCTCTCTTGCAGGTGTAACAAGCCAAGCAGCCCGTTTCTGTCCTGCCCGGTCACATGTTTCGACGGGAAGGATGACATTCCTCATGATTTGCAAGGTCAGTCCTCTAAAGCTTTGAGGGGAAAGTACAGATGCAGGTTTCTTAATGTTCCGTGTGAGAAATCATTGAGCTTCAAGGTTATGTGAATTTAAATTTAAAAAGTTCAGAGGTGAACAGAAGTCGGACGATTATTGATTTAGTCTTAGCAACAAACACAAAGACACGTTACCACCATTGTTATGAGTCATACTAGGGGCGTGTCCAAAAGGGGACCATGGTGCACAAAGCCAGTGTTGTAATATAGCTTAGTACATTTACTCAAGTACTTTACTGAAGTAGTCTTAATTTATGCAGTAGTATTTCTATGTTATACTACTGCTTCTGCAATATATTGTACTTTAATGTACTAAGTTTCACAGTGAGGTGGATAGCATTTATTGTTTTATGGCTGCACCTGGATCAGTGATGTCGGTGGCTTTCAGGCTGAGGGAATCATTTGTTGGGAGGCGTTAACTATTGCTAACTGGTGCTTATTAAAGAGCACGGGATCTGAACCAGAGGCAGCAGGACTGTGAGAGCTTTGCAGGTGATCAGGTGAAATGAACGTTATCTGTGTGTTTTATTGACAGCTTGGAAAGACGTCACATCAGGAGAGTTCACCATCAAGATGTTCGAGGGATCTCATTTCTACCTGAAGGACTCCGGAAATGAAAAAATCATTTTAGACTACATCACAAAGCATTTGGAAACATCAGAAATGGACTATTTATAAGCATGTAATAACTACTTTTGTGGGGGTTTTTTCTACTAGTTTATATTTAATTCTGTGCAGCCGAGCAGTACAGTTTATTTTTATGAGTACACTGAATTCAGTAACTGTATCCATGTTTTTCAGAACAAGGCCCAAAATTCCTTTTCCTCTTAATAACTAATTTTAATTATCTGGAGTTTGAGTTCATTGCCTGCTTTTTTTCCCTGCTTTGTTTATGATTTTTTCCCTGTAATTTATGTGTGAAACATGACTCCACAGAAACCAAAATAAAAAAACAACTTTTTATTTTTAAATCCACTTCTAAATGATCAAAGTCCAAAACCACACATTTGAAATGAACTGCATTCATGAATAAATATATTTCTTCATCATATATGTGACATTTTTATTATTCAAGTTTATTATTTAACTCCATTTGCAGGTCTGAGAAAAACTCAAGTATATTTTCAGGTTATAGATTGTGAAGCAATTTCCAGCAACTCTATTTTAAATCCCCCTTTTTTTAAATGATCACAATCTACACAAAAGTTTGGGGTCCAGCTACATTGAGCCATCATTTCTGGGAGGAGGAAGTGGCTCATCGCTGTCCGACTGCTGTGTGTCAAGGATGTTCTCCAGCATGAAGGAGGCGGTGCTGAAATGAGGGGCCAGGCGGCGCAGGTTGGTTGGCGTCCTGGGGAGACTTGCCTGGGCTCTCGGCGATGGAGCCACCATGCTGCTGTCGAGCTCGCTCGCCAACAGCCAAGGAGGGATCTGCATTGAACCCGTGGGGTCCAGATCGGGCATGAAGGCTAGGTTCTCAATCCCAGCTGGATGAAGGAAAGAAACTGATTATTACTTCATGCTGTTATCAGTGGTTTGCATGTCTCATAAACCCATATTTTATTTGCAATAAAAAAAAACAAGGTCATTTTGAATTTGATGGCAGTGACACATCTCAAAAATAGTTTGTAAAAAATGTGTAGCATCCACTCTGCTTTTAACAGAAGTCCCTAAACATCTGGGAACTGAGGAGACCAGCTGCTCAACTTTTGGGAATGTTGTCCCGTTGTTGTCTGGGAGAGGATTCTAGCTGCTCAACAGTCCTAGCTATTCTTTGTCATATTTTTCATTTCATGATGCATCAAATGTTATCAATTGGTCAATTGGTCTGGACTGCAGGCAAGCCAGTTCATACCCAGAGTCAGAAACGAGGGCAGTGATGGCAGACCTATGAGGCCGTGTGCAGTCTGTTCCCAGCTGTCGGGGTAGACTTGACTGCAAGTCTGTAGAAGACTGCTTGTGGTTCCTATCCAATAAATGACACCAAACAGGCATCAATAGCAGAATAAGCTGTTTGGCATTGGCAAAAAAGATCTGCAGAGTTTTTCATGGGTGCAACCGATGTACTCAGCTCTGCTGCTCAACCCACAAATGCAATTTCCTACAAATAAGGCACCATTTAAGGGGAAATAAACAGGCTTTCCAACAATATAAGATTTATTGCCAAGAAGCATTTTTGCAACACAGAGATAAATGTCCTTACTTTTTGAGCTAATTTTAGTACTGAAGCCAGTTTGTTTTATATTGCACCTGTTAATGCCGCTGCTCCTGTGATCGCTCTTGAAAAATGTGTTTCTCTCAGTTGGATACAGGATGCACAAATTGGATTAATTTTACTTCCTCTTCTGTAGGTGCTTTCATGGGGAATGAAGTGTGTAAGGCGTCATAGCCAGGGGCGCCGCCTCCCTCTCACAATTCAAAGTGTAAAAATGAAAATGAGAGGCTTTTCAAGGGTTCACTAAGTGCTCACAGATTTTAAATTTTAAAAAACAAACCAACCTTCATATCCAGAAAAACTCTTGTTCATCTTGCCCATCGACTGTCCGCTTGGCATCTGTAAGAGGAAGGAGAGTTATTCGATCAAAAATTGTGTTTCAAAAAGTGAAATACAAAGTCATAATTCATTTGTTCTGACATTTAGAACTGGGTATAAGTGCTGATTAGTGAAGCCCAACAGATTAATTGGTGGGCCAATATTATAGTTATAGTTATAGCACCTGATAAATGAAAATTAAGTAATTAAAGAGGAGATGTGAGAAACACTCTTTAGCTATGAGTGTTGTATTGCATAGTTTGTCCACTAGAGGGAGCTCTGTAACTTCTCTGTTAGCATTATTATATGTGTTTGGAACCCACAAAACAAACAGCTGATCCGAGTGGAGTTGTGCAGAGGGTAAACGTTAGATAAAATGCACAGATGTTAGTGAAATCTGTTTAGGATTCATGTGTCTGAAAGGAGAAAAATATTTATCTATTGGTATGCAGTGCTTAACAAATTTATCAGACCTCCTGTTGACAAGAAAACACAATTATAGAAATCTGTCAAAAACAAAAACATTTATATATTTGTTAGGCCAAAAAAAAGAAAAAAGGAAGAACAAAAGGGTGAGGCAAAGTTACAGACAAAACATGTGAATGTACAGGGTTGAAGGACCCAACTTCACTAACTGTTTCCAGTGTAACAATCAGGCACTGACTGAACACAGCAAATCAGATGATTACGAACAGGTGAGTTCATTAATCCAGGTGTGCAGGACTGCATGGCAGGAGCAGAGGTAGGAACCGCTCCTGTGACGCAAGTTTTGTTTAACTCACGCATCCCCACTCACATAGACACGAGGAGAGGAGAGAGAAACTAAAGAATGGGTGAGCCTTCTGGGGACCCACCCGGGTTGTCAGGGTGCTTGTAGGGGTTTGTGCTTTGTGGACAGCCAAACCTTTTGTCCTGGCACGTAGCTCAGTGCTGGGGTTCAACAACGTTCTGCCAGATATTTATTTTGCCCATTGGTCCTTAACAGGCCAGCTCGAATCGCTTTTCAAAGCCAGCGACAGAGATCTCACCTTCAGCTGCGGGTAGCAGAGGTGGTTGATAGCCTAGGGATGCCTCAAATGGAGAGAGACCAGTGGTGGAGGGGGTCAAGGTGTTATGGGTGTACTCAGTCCAGGTAAGTTCTGTGCTCCAGGTGGATTGTTTGACAGAAGCTATGCATCGGAGAGCTGCCTCCAACTCCTGATTGGTCTGCTCAGCTTGCCCGTTAGTCTGGGGATGGAAACCAGAAGACAACCTGACCTGGGCGCCAAAGATGGAACAGAATTCTCTCCAGACACGGGATGTGAACTGAGGACCCCGGCTGAAAACGATGTCTCGAGGAATCCCTTGAAGATGGATGACATGGTCAACCAGCAACTGGGCTGTCTCTAGGGCAGAAGGGAGTTTTGGGAAAGCAACAAAGTGTGCAGACTTGAAGTCATGATGAACAATTGTGAGAATGACTGTTTTACCAGATGATCCTGGCAAAACAGTCACAAAATCCATGGCAATGTGGGACCAAGGATGACCAGAACTCAGGAGTGGATGGAGCAGCTGGAGGATTTATTTTGAGCACACACGGTGTGTTCTAGGGGTTCCTGACTAAAGACTCTGCCAGGTGAAAGAGTCGATGATGCGTGACGGTTGAAAGATGGTGGAAAAAGACACAGGGATGCAGTTTACTTTCCTCTTGTTGAGACAACAGAGCTCTGGGGCTTGAATTTGAGGGCTCCACTTCAACAATAAACTGCTTCAAGGTTTCAGGCTGGATCAGGACAGCTGCAGAGGCAAACATTTCTTTAACAATGTTGAAGGCTTTCTGGGCAGTCATTTGAGAGAAAGAGGATCTTTGGAGCGCTGTTAGTGGTAAAGCGATCTTTCTGTGACTCTGGATGAAGCTGCGAAACAAGTTTGCAAATCCAATCTTCCTCAATGATGTAACCAATGAATGAGTCAACACGAAATTCGCACTTTCACGTAAAGTTTGTTTCCCAGCAGGCATTCCAGAATTTGATGGACATGGCATTGGTACTCGAAGAGGTTCCTGGAAAAGATGAGTATATTGTCAACATAAACAAAGAAAATGGTTCAAGTAATCACAGAGGACACCATTAATTAAGGCCACTGAGGAGACCAAATACTAGGTATTCGACATGGCCTAGGTGGGTGCTGAAGGCTGTTTTCCATTTGTCTCCCTCTTTGATTTGGACTTGGTGGTAGGCATTCTGTAAGTCAAGTTTGGAGAAGATGGCGGCTCCTTGTAAAAGTTCAAAGGCAGATGACTGAATACTTGTTTTTAATAGTGACATCATTAAAACCTCGGAAGTCGATGTATAGATGGAGGGTCTTGTCTTTATTTTCTGTGAAGAAAAATCCTGCTCCAAGAGGGGAGGATGATGGCCAAATTATTCCTGCTGCAAGGGAGTTAGAGATGTATTTTTCCATGGATTCTCATCCAGGCTATTTAATCTGCTAGTGGGGAGAGTGGGAAGAAGAAGCAGATCAATAGCGCAGTCGTAGGGACAGTGAGGAGGGAGTGAAAGAACTCAGTCCTTTCCAAATACTTCTTCAAGATCCTGATAAACCTGGGGAATGTCTGCTCCAACCTGAGATTGTATTGAGTCTGTGTGGATTATGATGACATAGCCTGGAAGGACCTAGGACCAAAGGAGTGTTTGGAGCTACAAACGTGTAACCGAATCAATTCAGTTCAATTCAATTCAATTTTATTTATATAGCACAAAATCACAACAAATAGTCGCCTCAAGGCGCTTTATATTGTAGGTAAAGACCCTACAATAATCCAAAGAAAACCCAACAGTCAAAATGACCCCTATGAGCAGCGCTTGGTGACAGTGGGAAGGAAAAACTCCCTTTTAACAGGAAGAAACCTCCAGCAGAACCAGGCTCAGGGAGGGGCAGTCATCTGCTGTGACCATGGGGTGAGGGGAGAGAGACAGGACAAGAGACACACTGTGGAAAAGAGACCGAGATTAATAATAACTAATAAGTGCTCTATTGGGGGGATACGGTACTATAAGGTCTTTGAGATAAGATGGGGCCTGTTTTTTCAAGACCTTGAATAAGGTTACAGGAGAGGGAGAGAGCTACAGGCATCTAGATGGCAAGTTCCATCCACGGTGATTCTTCTGCACCTCGCTCCTGGAGAGAGACGAGCTCAGCTGGACTTCATCCTCTTCTGAAACACTTCATTTATGACTACTCGGGGCGAAGACCCCTGGAAGTTGCAGTCTGTAACTCCAATTCCCAAATGTGACCATCTATTTGGATACACGTGGCAATTAATGAATCAAGTGTATTAGGTAAGCCTTCAGTTTCTAATTCACTTACATTAGAATAGATAAAACATTATTAATCCCTTTAAGATGATTCCGACAGGGATATTAAAGGTGCTATGTGGAATAACCTCTCATCCCAACCTGCCTCCTCAGCCAAAGTAAAAAAAAAATCTGTTCAATAATCAGCTACTCTCTGCTTATCTGGTTGCAGAGTGAAGAGCTTGTGAGCTGCAGTGTCAGGGTTTGAGCTGTTATCAGACAGACTCCTGTATTTGGCCATAAAGTCAGCGTGGGGAAGATTAGAGTTAGATCTCAAAACTATTTGTGCCCACCTCAGAGTGCATCCCCAGAGCAACTCAACCAGAAAAGCAGTCTTAGCAGTGTCAGAAGCACATGTTCAGCTCTGAAAAACCAGAACACACCGGGCCAAGTCTTATCCAAATCACCAGAGAACTTCAGCTGTGTGGAGAGCTCTCTCCACACAGTCAGACTGAGGCTGAGAAACAACAGCTGAAGGGTCAGAAGACTGAGGAGGCTGAGAGGCAGAGGATATAAACATACCACTGAGTTGTCTCTGGAGCTTGAAAAAGGTGACTGGACTTCTTTTTGTTTCTTGAAGACGTTTCACCTCTCATCCGAAAGGCTTCTTCAGTTCTCAACCAAATGGTGGAGAGACCCAGGTATTTAAACCCCTGTGGGCGTAGTCCCCTGGAGGTGGTTATGACCCTCTATTGATCATGTGCTTGAACACATGTGCCCAGGTGTGAAGGGGGCGTGGGTCATATTTAATCAGTGGTTTCAGTTGAAACCAACTTAGGACTCCGCTCCATTGTTTCCTGTGGCCTATTGAGGTCACTGGAACAAAGGTGTGAATGGGGGTTGAGACGTCTGGGAAGGGAGCTCAGGACAGCACTGTAAGCGGGGGAAAGTTGGTGACGTAATCCACCTCCTCTGTTCAATGATGGTTGTTCACAGTGGACATAGATGGCTTCTTTCACTCCTCTTTCAAACCATCTGTTTTCCCTGTCCAAAATGTGGACATTGGCATCCTCAAAAGAGTGCCCTTTCTCCTTCAGATGCAGATGTACTGCTGAATCTTGTCCTGTCGAAGTGGCTCTTCTATGTTGTGCCATTCGTTTGTGAAGAGGCTGTTTGGTTTCACCAATGTAGAGGTCCGAGCACTCTTCACTGCACTGAACAGCATACACTACATCGCTGATCTTGTGTTTGGCGGGTTTGTCCTTGGGATGAACCAGTTTTTGTCTTAGGGTGTGACTTGGTTTGAAGTATACTGAGATGTCATGCTTGGAGAAAATTCTTCTGAGTTTCTCTGACAAGCCTGACACATATGGGATGACAATGTTGTTCCTCTTGTCCTTCCCATTCTCTGTAGTTTGTGTTTGGCCTTCATTCCTGTGCATCTTAGCTGATTTGATGAAGGCCCAGTTGGGGTAACCGCATGTTTTGAGGGCTTCCCTTCTGCCTTAGAGGGAACACTTTCCGCACGGTGTTGTAGGGTCCTGATCACCCCAAGTTTGTGTTCCAGAGGGTGGTGGGAGTCAAAGAGGAGATACTGGTCTGTGTGTGTGGGCTTCCGGTAAACTTCAATGTTGAGGCTTCCATCTTCCTCGATAAGCACCGCACAGTCCAGGAATGGTAACTTGTTATCTCTGGTGTCCTCCCTGGTAAAACGTATGTATTTATCCACTGAGTTAATGTGACGAGTGAAGGCTTCTACTTCTTGGGTTTTGATTTTGACCCAGGTGTCATCTACATATCTGTACCTAGCCACTGGTATGCTGTTCAGTGCAGTGAAGAGTGCTCGGACCTCTACATTGGTGAAACCAAACAGCCTCTTCACAAACGAATGGCACAACATAGAAGAGCCACTTCGACAGGACAAGATTCAGCAGTATATCTGCATCTGAAGGAAAAAGGGCACTCTTTTGAGGATGCCAATGTCCACATTTTGGACAGGGAAAACAGATGGTTTGAAAGAGGAGTGAAAGAAGCCATCTATGTCCACTGTGAACAACCATCATTGAACAGAGGAGGTGGATTACGTCACCAACTTTCCCCCGCTTACAGTGCTGTCCTGAGCTCCCTTCCCAGACGTCTCAACCCCCATTCACACCTTTGTTCCAGTGACCTCAATAGGCCACAGGAAACAATGGAGCGGAGTCCTAAGTTGGTTTCAACTGAAACCACTGATTAAATATGACCCACGCCCCCTTCACACCTGGGCACATGTGTTCAAGCACATGATCAATAGAGGGTCATAACCACCTCCAGGGGACTACGCCCACAGGGGTTTAAATACCTGGGTCTCTCCACCATTTGGTTGAGAACTGAAGAAGCCTTTCGGATGAGAGGTGAAACGTCTTCAAGAAACAAAAAGAAGTCCAGTCGCCTTTTTCAAGCTCCAGAGACTACTATGACCTGGATAACTGAGAATCTACACAGACATACCACTGAGTTCATCAGTCTTCTGAAACATCACGTCCTGAGTCGTGACAAAGCACCTTTTCATGTCTCTATAGTCGGGCTTCTACGGTGCAGATGGACTCAGACGCAGAATAAAAGTTAACTGGTTTATTTACAACAAGGGTTAGGCAACTTCAGTTAGTGGCTCCAGAGCTCCATTAGAGCACCGTAACAGCACCCAGTCCAAGAGATAACCATTTTGTTTGATTTTTTTTTTTTATTACAGCTTTGCACACAACCCTGCAGAAAGAACACGTACCACAGGAGCCAGTGAACTTCACCGCTGCAGTTATGAGCTGCCAAGAAATGAAGACAACGATTCTCAGAAGGAGGGTGTGCAAGGTGATACGGAAAGATATCTGCTGTGTGCCCATACTGATCACTGGAATCACAAAAATAAATTGTCCAGAGTTTTTTTCTCTGAATTGTTAGAGTGCATTGCTCGTTCTTGCAAAAATAAAATGTTATCAGGCCAGAGGACGCTCTTTAATGACAGTCCTCTGCCCCAACACCGCAGGACAGGCTTTATTTGGAGATTCGTGAGGCTGGGATCCTTTGTGGGGATGGGCTGGGTGATGGCTCGAGGTAGGAAGACCTAACTATTACTCTGTGAGAGTCTGGGACCGTGAGTTAAGTTAGGAACAATCTGGGATTTCCTGAACAAAAACAGTGTCTGGGAGGACAATAGTAAAAACATCTAAACATGTGCACTTAAAAGATAGATAACAAAAAGATCTGATATTTTGGTGATTGCAATCATAAAAGTAACAAAAGAAACAAAACAAAGGAAATATATATAAATAAATAAAGTATATTTAAATAAACTCAATGAAATCACATTGACAATAAATGATAAAATACCTAAATATGAGAAACTGTAATTCATGTTGTGTATCGGAAAACCAAGTCTGGAAAGGAGATGCAAAATATCTGAACCAACGTGACCCAAAGAAAAACAGGATTTGAGCAAAAATCTGAGAGCAGAACATTGTGGACAATAGTTGTTAAAGGTACAACAGAAAGTAGAAAAAGATCAGGAAAAAAAAAATAGCAGAGAAATGGGGATTTCTTCAAGTGCAAGATGGTACAATGCAGGGAAAGGAAGACAAAAGGTGATATGGGACAAAAATATTTGATGTCGGGAGGTTGGAGTGCCACTGATGAACATGGTAGAGGGGTCTACCATGAGATCTGAGAACTGGACCTGACTGAAAACACAGAATCAGCCATGTGCTGACTGGACCAGAATTAATTAACAGAAAGCAGATGAGAGGGTGGATGAGCACTGTGTACAACTACTAAAACAATTTAACACACACGGTGGCCTTCAAATACCTGACCCCTATGATGACCAGGGTAGGTGTGCAGCTGAAACATGCATTAATCAGAGGACTGAGACCAGAACTGTCTGACTATATTCTAAATACTGAGTGGATCACAGAACCAGTGCCTTGGCTTCTATGCAAAGCATGCAGAAAGGATGCACAAAATAAAAATAGAAAAGAAGAAGCAAAAACAACGCCTGTGTGTCTGTTAACTGCACCCCAAGACGGAGATCCACACATCCTGTTTTAGGAAACCCAGAGGCAGAGTGCGAGGGGGAGGAAGGGTTAATTGGCTTTTATGGATGCATAAAAGAAGGTCACTGGGTGTGAGCCGGCACTGTGAACAAAGAGAAAGATGATCATGAGGATCATGGCTGACTAGATCAGCAGAAAAAAGGTCAGACACACATACACATAATTGAGACAGAAGACACAGAGACAGTTAAAGTCTTTCTGAAAGTGCTGTAACTGAGTTTAACCCTCTGGTGCATAGCGGTCACTACAGTGGACAATTGTTTAAAAGTCATTGTCTCCTAAATGCAGTGGTTTCTATGGTGGAATTGCATATCAGTCCTTAGAATGCTCTCTACTGCTTCCCTCCATTGAGGTTAATTCAGTGGTTAGTTGTTGTAACTACAAGTGAACGTCATCGGAATCCAAGATGGCTGGCCGACAGCCGCACTTGTTGACCACTCCTGGAATATCATGTCAGACCTTCTATTCTAGGAGAACCCTAGAGGTAAAAAAAAATATGCTGATATGCAGGAGTATCTAAGTAACAATATTATTCTTTTAGTTTTGAAAATTTTATTTCAAATAAGTAGGAAATTACGATTAACCATGTGTCCAACAAAGTAGACGTCATGCATTACTAAGTATATTTTTAACACAAGTCATGTAGTTGATTTATCTTTCATTTTGACTGTTTTGGTTGCAGTTCAACTCATTTTGGGTAAACCTATAAGTTTGTTTTAAAAAATATATCATTTTCTGTGCAGATTAGTTGTTGTTTGTGTTAGTAAAATTATCATTTTGTTATATTTTTAGACCACAAATGCAGCAAAGAATAGGGAAGACTATAGAATAGTCCAGGAAATTCCCTCTGACTCCAGTGATGAGTATAGTGACAGCAGTGATGAGGAGTGGCTGCCAGAGAACAACAGAGACATAGGGGATGAGGATGATGAGGGAGATGCAGACAGTCAGGATGCAGAAAGTCAAGATGATGAGGGCCAGGGTGATGAAGAAAAGGATGCCGAGGGAGGTCAGCATGATGAGGGAGCTGAGGAAAATGTCCACATGGTACCTGCCAGCACTCAACCCCGCAAATATGTCTGGAAAGTCCAAGACAACAACTTTGATGGAGACTTGCCACCTTTTCTAGGAGACAGGAGAGTGAATGTTGAGGGAAGAGAACCAATTGATTTCTTTAGGCATCTCTTTCCCTTAGATCTCATTGATGAAATAGTGCATAATACCAACATGTATGCTCTGCAGAAAGGGAAAGAAAATCTGACAGTGACAAGCGAAGAAATGCAAATTTTCCTAGGGATCAACATGGTCATGGGGTACATTCGATATCCTAGGGCACGAATGTACTGGTCCAGTGAGGATGGCCTTCGTCTTGGAATAATTGCAGATGCCATGTCTGTAAACAGATATGAGCAAATCCTGAGTTATCTGCACTTTGTGGATAACTATACTTACCAGCCAGCTGTCACGGCCCCTCCTTTGACCTGCAGGGGCGGTGCTTCCTGCAGGCAGAGGTGGGCCTTGAGTAATTGGAGCCACCTGGGCTCACTAATATAAGCAGGGCTCCACTAATTATTCTCCCCTCTCTGCTCCTCCAGGTAATCTTGGTTTGTCTTTGGTTCTGGTTTGGTTTGGGGTTGCAGTATTCATTCAGGTTTCCACATACATGTCCACGCACTCATACATTGCATACACTGAACATAATGACATACTCACATCTCATATTTATCTTTCCTTTTGTTTTGCTTAAGTTTCAATAAAACTAATTTATTGGCCTACACCTTTGTCTCCCCTCATTCTTTGTTACGGGCCGTGAGCCAGCCTGTGACAAGCCCTGACCGGCTCTTCAAAATAACACCAGTGCTAAGCACGCTGCAGAAAACATTCCTGGCGGCAGCTGACCCTGAAGAATTCCAGTCCATTGTTTAGCAAATAATTCCCTTCAAAGGCCAACTGTCAATCAAGCAATACATACCAAAAAACCAAAACCCTGGGGACTGAAAGTGTGGGTGAGGGCAGGGTCTTCAGGTTATATGTACAGATTTGAAGTGTACCAGGGCTCAGCAAATTGGGGTCACAGCAGTGGTTTGGGAATGGCTGGAGATGTAGTGATGCGCCTTTGTGATGACATAAAGCACAAAAACCACAAGGTGTTTTTTGACAATTTCTTCTGCAGCATTCCACTCCTTGAGGCCTTGAAAGACCTAGGCATCTATGGCACAGGTACAATCAGAGCAAACAGAGTGAGAGGAGCGAGTCAGAAACTCAAGAGTGAAAAGCAACTGAAAGAAGAAGGCAGAGGGGCCTGCTCGGTTGTCAGCACAAACAGAAACATCACTGTCACACGTTGGCTTGACAGCTCAGTCATCCACATGGCATCGACCTGTGCTGGCCAGTCCCCTGAAGACATGGCCCAAAGATGGCTCAAGAAAGAAAAAACGAAGATCAGTGTCCAAAGACCCTACTCTGTGGCCCTTTACAACCAACACATGGGTGGGGTGGATCTTGTTGACCAGTGTGTGGCAATGTATCCCCACAGACGTAGAAAGAAGCGTTGGTACATACGAGTGTTCTTTCATTTTTTGGATGTGACTGTTGTTAATGCCTGGCGACTCTACCTAATGTCTGGATTGGAAAAGATGAATCTCCTCATCTTCAAAGCTTCTGTGGCCCGTGCACTGATAAATGCTGCCTCTCTTCAGCAAAGCAGAAGAGGAAGACCCAGTGGAACCTCACCTCCAGCAAAGCGCAGAACAGTGACCAGAGTACCCAGTGAGGTCAGGTTCAGCACAGGAAATCACTGGCCCAAGCTCACCCAGGTGAAAAATGCAAACAGATGCCATGATGCTGCATGCACAAGGAAGACCAAATACATCTGCACGCAGTGCCGTGTGGCACTGTGCCCTGGATGTTTTGGCAATTTTCATGTAGCCTAAGATTGATAAACTGAGCATATGCTGAGGTTAGGAGTTAGAAAAAGGAGTTAGGAGAGGAGGTTTGGAGATACAGATGTTTGATGAAGACTGTTTGTTCTCTTTGTTTAGGCCTAAACAGTAGGGCTATAGAATGTTAGAGTGTGTGAAAGTATGTTCAAGTGTTTTTAAAAGCATACAATGAAATATGTGCTCATGGATTTATGATGAAACTCAGATTGATTAATTCTTCCATTAAGTTTATACTGTTTTATGCTGAGTTCTTAAGCGCATGTAGTCCACTGTTGTGGACATATCTGTAACTTCCTGAAAAAAATCAGATTTTTGAAAACAAAGTTCATATTTGTTTTTGTCATTCCCTAAGAAGAGTAAAGACACATAAAAAAAAATCTTGACTCAGGATTTCATAATTCATGCATCAGAGGGTTAAGGATATAAATCTTCCATTATTATCCTCTTCAGTGCCAGAGCAGAGCAGCTACCTAAACTCTGCACCCAAAGAGGTCGGTTATCTTGTCAGTAGTTTTTTTATTGTTATTATTATAACCTTTATTTTATCAGGAAGTCCCATTGAGATCACAATCTCTTTCACAAAGGAGACCTGACCTTAGCACCAGCCATATAAAACATCTGAAAAAAAAAGAAACTATAAATACAACTTATTATGCATTTAAATTCACCAACAGATAGAGGCACAACAGGCTGTTCACACAACAACAGGGAAACGGTGGGATGGTACCATCTTCTGGGAAACCTATCAACCATAAACAGCTGATACCGATACCTCATAGATTCAATCTTACCTCCTAAAGCACTAGCAATTTGTAACTGTGAAGCTTATTTCCATATTTTTCTGGGAAACTCAAACGTTTTATAAATTATTCACAGTATTTTTATCAGTCATGTCTAATATGTCCATCCATTCTCTTCCGCTTATCCTGTTCAGCCAATCCCAGCTGTCATAGGGCGAGAGGCAGGGTGCAGACTGTACAGGTCGCCAGCCTAACACAGAGAGACAGACAACCATTCAAACTCACAGTCACACCTATGGACAATTTAGAGTAGCCAATTAACCTAACTGTGGGAGGAAACCCACGCAGACACGGGGAGAACATGCAAACTCCACACACACAGAGAGAGAGAGAGAGAGAGACCTGGGCCAAGGTAGAATCAAACCAAGGCCTTCTAGATGTTCTTCTAACTGTTCTTCTAACAGCAGTGCTAACCACCGTGCCACCGTGCTGCCCATGTCTAATATGTGCAAAACATAATCCGCAGGGTACCATAAGACCAAAGAATTCAATTCAGTTTTATTTAGATAGCGCCAAATCACAACAAACAGTCGCCTCAAAGTGTTTAAAGGTGCAAAGGTACAGTTCCCAAACTCTGATTTTCCCTTTCAGAATATTTGCATGGATTTTATAGAACTAAACAAATGAGAAAATAAAAGATACTGCACGGTCATTATAGAGATGCTCTCCAAATGGACAGAAGTACAAATGCAGCCGTGACGGTGACAAAACATCTTCCAGTTAAAATAATACCTAGTTTTGGAATTCCACAGAGAATCCACAGTGAGCATGTACCCATTTTATAAATGAAAGGATTAGCTCCTGCTTCTGCAGAGACAGCCATATTAACATGCCCGACAGTGCTAGTAGTAGTAGGCTGCTGCTGTGTACCATGCCTACGTGGACTGATCTGAAAACCTTACTAATGCAGACAGCATAGATGGTAAAATCCTGTATAATGAAACCCAGGGGAATGATGATGATGCCACTACTGTGGCATGAGCTCACAAATTGAGTACAGAATTGACATGAAACTGTAAATTATCTTTAGAGTGTTTTTTTTTTCATTTGTCTTATATCCTGCTTTATTTTATCTTTATCACCAAAACAGACAGAAACGAAAGGCACGGTTCTGACTTGGTTCAGATCTTATCTTACTGATAGAAGTTTCTCTGTCCATCTAGGAAACTGTTTTTCTACCACAGCAAAGCTTTCTTGTGGAGTGCCTCAGGGGTCCATTCTGGGCCCAATTCTTTTCTCATTGTATATGTTGCCTCTAGGGTCGATTTTTAGGAAACATAATATTTGTTTCCACTGTTTTGCTGACGACATCCAGGTGTATATGCCCATCAAACTGAACAGCAGAGATCCATGGGAACCCCTGCTGAACTGTCTAAGTGACATCAAGTCCTGGATGAGAAACAATTTCCTAAATCTTAATGAAAGCAAAACCGAGGTCATATGCTTTGGTAAATTTGACCCCTCAAGCAACTCCTCTGGCACTCTGAGTCATTTGGCTCCTCACTGTCGTGATGCTGTGAAAAATCTGGGTGTCATTTTAGATAGTAGTTTTAAAATGGAGAAGCAAGTAAGTGCTGTTACCAAAATCAGTTTTTACCAACTCAGAGTCATTGCCAAGGTAAAACCTTATCTCCCGCAGCAGGACCTGGAAAAAGTTATTCATGCTTTTATTACTTCCCGCCTGGACTACTGTAATTCTCTGTACTTTGGCATAGATCAATCATCTGTGCGCCGCCTGCAGGTAGTCCAGAATGCGGCAGCTCGTCTTTTAACCGGTTTAAAAAAGCATGAACACATTACCCCAGTCCTGTCATCCCTTCACTGGCTCCCTGTCCGTTTTAGAATCGATTTTAAGATTTTATTGCTTACTTTTAAAGCCTTAAACGGACTGGCACCTTTGTATCTGTCTGAGCTGCTTCACTGTCACACCCCTGTAAGAGCTCTGAGGTCATCGAACCAGCTGCTCTTACAGAGGCCTAAAACTAGACTAAAACAGAGAGGTGATCGAGCTTTTGCAGCAGCAGCACCAAAGCTATGGAACGATCTACCTCTCCATATTCGCACAGCTCAGACGATACACACATTTAATCTCTATTAAAAACACATTTCTTTTCTTTGGCATTTGGCTGCAGTGCTACCTCCTTTTAGATGATTGTTTTATGGTATTTTATGGTACTTGTTTTAAACGTTTTAATTTTTAATTTTCTTATGTTATTTATTGTTCTTAATGTTTTTATTTATTTATTTTTATTTTATTATTTTATTTATTTATTTATATATTTTTATTTTTATTTAGTATAGTCCTTGGGGTTACAGATCTTGTACAGCACTTTGGTCAACGTCGTTGTTTTAAATGTGCTTTATAAATAAACTTGACTTGACTTGACTTGACGAAAGCGATAGCTGGGTGTAACAGCACCCAGCCCAAAAGATAACTGTTTGAGTGTTTTTATTACAGCTTCACATGCAACCCAGAAGAAAGAACAGCACATACTACAGGAGCCAGCAGTAGGGGAACTTCCCCTCTACAATTATCAGCTGCCGAGAAATGAGGACAACAATTCTCAGGAAGGTGTGCAAGGCAATAAGGAAAGATAAGCTCTATTTCCAAAAGTATTTGCTCAAAGTGTTTATGGGAATTTCTGACCATTCTTCCAGAAGCACATCTGTGAGGTCAGACCCTGATGTTGGAGAGAAGGCCTGGCTCACAGTTTCCACTCTAATTCATCCCAAAGGTGTGCTATCAGGCTGAGGTCAGGACTCTGTGCAGGCCAGTCAAGTTCTTCCACACCAAACTGGCTCATCCATGTCTTTATGGAGCTGCTTTGTGCACTGGTGTGCAGTCATGTTGGAACAGGAAGGGGCCATCCCCAAACTGATCCCACAAAGTTGGGAGCATGAAACTTTTAATGCTGCAGCGTTAAAAGTTCTCTTCACTGAAACTAAGAGTCCAAGCCCAGAGGCGTGCTTTACACCACTGCATCCGACGCTTTGCATTGTGCTTGGTGATGTAAGGCTTGGATACAGCTGTTCTGTCATGGAAACCCATTCCATGAAGCTCTCTACACACTGTTCTGGAGCTAATCTGAAGGCCACATGAAGTTTGGAGGTCTGCAGAAAGTTGGAGACCTCTGTCCACTACGCACCTCAGCATCCACTGACCTTGCTGTCATTTTACGTGACCTACCACTTCATGTTTGAGTTGCTGTCATTCCCATTCTTTCACTAACGTTTGTAGAAGCAGTCTGCATGCCTAGGTGCTTGTTTTTATACACCTGTGGCCATGGAAGTGACTGGAACACCTGAAGTCAGTGATCTGGATGGGTGAGTGAATGCTTTTGGTGATATAGTGTAGCTTCTAACCCATGTGTGGACTTATAATGATCACGTGAACTCAGATATAAATAAGAGGGCTCAATGTGACTGCCCCGAGCTTTCTCTCTGAATTGTTAGAGTGCATTGTTCCTTCTTGGAGGAATAAAATTTTATCAGTGCATCAATTAGAGTCTCCAGTGTAATGATTTTCTTTAAAAGTGGTGTCATTAGATTTATCTAGATTCAAACCCAGGAAAACAAACAGATGCGGTAAAGTCACAGAGCCAAAGTGTGTGAATGTGCAGGGCTGAAGGACCCAACCTCACTGTGTCCAGTGTAACAATCAGGCACTAACTGAAGGCAGTCATTCTTTTTAAATAGCATAAAGCAAATCAGATGATTACGAACAGGCAAGTTTATTAATCCCAGGTGTGCAGGACTGCAGGACGGGAGCAGAGGTAGGACCCATACCTGTAAGAAAGTGGTTGGCAGAAAATATAGAAATGCAGTTCTGACCTTGTGCTGCTGTTCTTTCTTTGTGTGCTTGGTAATTGTCTTTGGTGGAGTGACGCCCATCTTTGCAGACTTGAAGGACTCCAGCCGGTTCCTCATGGTTCTCTGGAAGATCTCCTGGACTTCTTTTTCATCTGTGTTGATATCAAAATGGCTGCGACTGAACCTGTGTCGATGCTACAAACCACAAAACAAGAGGGCAAGAAGGCAGTTTGTTAGACAATCACAAAATCAAACACAGCGTTAGTTCAGGCAGGCCATGAAGTCAAGCTTAGATCAACTGAACTCGGTGCTGATAGACCAGCTGATGCATTTCTACAAATGTAAATCTGAGGTAGCTGTATCTGAGCTGCTTTAACCTGCCCATAGTTCCTACACATCTGCAAGCCACTTTGCAACCCATCTCCACCCCGTGACATCTTTTCAAACCTGATTGAATCAGTGCCGTATCTGTTATCATTAATGCTGGAAATATCTCTGTTTTGAATATAGTTGTCCCGACTGAAATGCAGAAGCCTTTCAGCAGAAAACATAGTGCCCAATGTGATCATGGCAATATTTTAGATATTGCTCATCTGTAAACAAAAGCAATTATTGATATTTTTAAAATATAAGAATGGAAATAACAAACAAAAATAGAAAAAAACAGGTGATTGTTTTTAGGTAATAAATAGCTTTGGTCACTTAAAGGGTTAATAAGATGTTTGCTGCATCTTTAACTACTTTAACTACCTGGAAGTGCAGCACTGAGCTGCTTTAGTAAACCATTGATGTAATGATTGAATATGCTTGTTACCTGTTTTCTGCTCTTGTAGAGATGCTGATCCAGAAGGTGGTGAGCATTCACTTCCTCAGCTTCCCTCATAGCCTTCATGGTCTGCTCGTGCATTTCCAAGCTCACTGAGGGAATGGGGTCTCTGCAGAGCAAATCAGTCACGTTAGCAACTAAGAAATACTGCGTCTGCTCTAGTTTGCATTTTAAAACATGGGGGTGAATTGGAGCCAGATGCACGGTAGAAGATGGAATTCAATAGTTTAATTTTGTTCGCAGGTTTGAGGAAAAACTGTGGTCACTGCTGAGCGTCTGAGCAGATGTTAGCTCTGATTAAAAGTAAGAACAACGGTTTCCAGGCACTGAATAGTTTCCTTAAAATTAATATAATCTTTTTAGTGACTACCTGATCATACAGTGGCTAATAAGTTCATTTAGCTCCTCCTGGGATTGCCAAAAAATTTCTCACCTGGACACTGCACCATTATTAACTGACATGTACGCCATGATTTCTGAGTATTCATCTTCAAACTTTTTCTTGAAGTCAAGACTGGCACTTTCATTACGGATGAACTCCAGAGAACCTCCGCGCTCACCCTGCAACGGGAAGACGACAGAGCTTTCTTTACAATCTTATCAGTTTCCTTTAATGGGGTCATGAGAAACTATACTGAATGTCCATGAAGACCTTTTACAATTTATCACAAAAGCAATTGATGAGATATCTTAATCTGGTTTGTTCTATGTACTTAGTAGTTATCAGTAGCTCATTTTTAAGCATACAAAGTCCATCTTTACAGCTTCCAGACAGTTAGCATGTTACCACATTCACAAAGTCCAACACAGAGTGTGCAGAATCGACTGTACGCTTACAAAGTGCAACTCTTACAGGGACTCGAGCCCAATGATAAACCAAAAGAGTTTGCAGTTACACTGATGACTGCACATTCATGGGTTCCCAAATCAAACATTTCCAGCCCGGTGGTTTGGATTCCCTCGCCACCTCATTCCCCAGATATCACTCCCTTGTACTTTTTTCTGCAGAGTTATGTTCAAGATATCATGCATCAAACAAAGATACGGGACATCACTGACCTAAAGCAAAAGATCACTGATGCCATCGATGCTACAGTGAACATGGCAAGAAATTGAGGACCATCTTGATGTGCTTCATGCAACTAATGGTGCCCATGCAGAGGTATATTAAATGAGGCAAAAAAACTTCATATCTACTTATTTTGTAATAATTTCCACTTTATGGACTTTATGGACACCCTGTACTTTAAACTGCTCAACAAATGAAGCTCACTTCAGCCACATATTCCAGAGCATCCTTCAGGTTCAGCTGATGGAAGACATCGAAGACTCGGTCTTGTTTCTTCCTTGCAGACGGCTTCATCAAAGCCCACGTCATCCATTTCTTCTCAAAATCCTTCCACCTTTGCAAAAAAGAAAGAGGATCATTGTAAGTTAATTAAAATGAGAAAACATTTGCAGTACCACTCAAAAGTTTGGACAGACTCATTCATTTTGAATGGGTCTGTCCAAACTCACCCCTGTCTAGTCTTTACATACTTGTTCCTCATGTAGTTATCTCCTATTTGTCCTGATATGTCTTCTATGGCAACCAGAGTGTGATTAAACATCTGAAAAAGAAGGGGAGAGTGACTCTGTAATAAGTGGACAGAAAATGGTTGTTTAAGCCTTTGGGTGAAATTTTTAGGGTTACCTTATTTGTCACTTTTTCCAGGAGCATGAGTTCAGTCGCTGCAGCTCGCTTTACTTTAAGCCACATGACCAGAGGTTTCATCGTGATTCCCTGCAGCAGAGTCAAGCAGGAATTCAGCTTCAAATTGTGCAGATTGTATAATTAGGAATATGTATGGGTTTTTTTTAAAGCTACAAAATAGTCATGAAAATAACAGAAACATTAATTTTAGTGGTTGAATGTTATGATTGTTTAATTTCTGACTTCTCAGAGAAGTCTACTGTGGCGGCTCAAATTTGGATATAAAAATGTGAATTTGCTTTGAAATTCCTCACGCCTGCTCTAAATGGCACAACGCAGAGAACTTATCAAAAAGGAAACAAGTTGGCATTAAAGCACTTTGTGATACTGGATGATCTTTGAGACATCACATGTTCTCACAGTATGCTTCGGAATTAACTGCCAAGACCTATACTTGCCAAATGCGACACACAAGAGGCAGAAAACAAAAGCTGACTGAAGCAGATGTTGGGCACCTCAAGATTTTAAGTACTGGAGACAGAAGGAAGACCGCTGCTGATCTTCAGGCAGAGATGAATGCTTCCAGATCAGAGTCTGAGAAGGTCTCCAGAATCCACACGTCTGAAGGAACAAGGCTTAACCTCCTGCGAGCGCCTGTTTGCGATGCATTTTTAATTTCTCCTAGACATTTGTGATTAGATGGACATGACGTGTATAAACTAAGCTTCCTCTTTGAACAGGAAGTTGTATTTTGTTACATCGTTTTTACATAATTTTGAAAAAAAAAATGTCCTCAGATGGGGACTATGTTTATTTTATAGCATAACGCATCGAAGTCAACACAGCTCAACAAAGTATAAAACACAACTGAGCAGAATGAAGTATAAGGTGCAGCAAAGCCAAAATGTAATGTCCCCGTATGAGGACGCGGGGTGTTAGGAGGTTAAAAGGAAGAATAGCTGCAAAGAAACCATTAGTGAGGCCTGCAAACATCCAGAAACACTTCAGATTTGCCAGGAAGCACAAACTGTGTACTGCAGATGACTGAAAGAAGGAACTCTGGACAGACGAGCTCAGGTTTGAACTCTTCGGTCAGCATCATCACATTTCTGTCTGCAGAAAACCTGAAGAACATGCTGATGATGCTACATGCACAGAGATTCCATTATGGTACAGGGTTCCATTTCTAGAAATGGCATGGGCAAAGTAGTGAAAATCAATGGTATCAGAAATAAGGTGTACCACAACATCTTGGTGCCTCGTGGAATCCATTTTGGAGTGAAACTGATCGGTCGTGGGTTTGTATAGCTAAAAGACGATGACCCAAAGCATATTTAAAACCTTTGCAGAGACTATTTGACCAAGAGAAAGGAATCTGGAGTATTGAAACTGATGGATTTGCTAAGTCAAAGCCCAGATGTGAATCCTATTAAATTTGGGATTTAGTGGATTCAAAGATTGAACGCACAAAAGTTTCATCCAAAGCAATTCTGTGGGAACAGACAGAAATGATTTGGAGCTCAATTTCAAAAGAGACAGTCAAAAAGTGCATACAAACAATGCCAACAAGAACACCAGTAGTTATCAAGACCAAAGGAGGCCACACAAAATCTTATGTTTTTGTTATTATGAGTGAATAAGGAGGATTTAGTTGTGTATTTGCAAAAACAATAAATAACAATATCATTTTTAGTTTTTGACAGATTTCTAAGCTGATTAACTAATTAACAAACAGCCTAAAATTGAATACCTGCAGGATGACAGTGAAGTACACTACAATGAGAGTAGTGCCGATCATCAGGTTTTTCTCCTGTATCCTCTTCTCATCCAGCATCACAGCCAGACCGTACGCAACAGCTCCTCGCAGGCCACCGTAGCTCATAATCACCTGCTCTACAAGCTCCACGGGGACCAGCCTGTGCCTGTTGAGGATCCAGGTAAGGAGAAACACACCTGCAGTACACACACAGACACACACAATTATATAAAGACTTTACGCAGTTTTTCTAATAAATCTTCATGACTTTTTGATGCATTTCAGGAAACTTTTCATGGACATTCATTCATTCTCATAAATGTGTGTCAGTCTGTCTTGGTGCAGCATAGCACACCAGCTTTTTACATCACAGTGTATGAGGCTTTAACTCAGAACTAAGAGCAAATGAACAAAATCTCACCGATGAATCTATACACCAAGACAAAGAGGACCGTGAGGAGGATGAAGCCCGTGTTCCAAACCCAGATTGCCTTATCGATGGCCGAGATGCCGAGGAAAACAAAGATGATGGTTTCTGCCCCGTTGGCGAAAACCTTCATGGCGTATTTGACTGTGTGGGCTGAATTCTCGTCCATATTTGCATAGACATACTTCTGACAGAACACCCCGTAGAAGGTAGTCCTACAGAAAGGAAATAAAGAAGTAAGCTTTGTGCATCTAAATATGTTTACTACATTTATATTTACAAAATGGATAAAAGTATTAAAAAAACAAATCATATTTCAGTTGTGAAATACTCACGAAAGGATAGCAGACAGAGAAAGCATATCTGCAGTCAGGTAGGAAAGGTATCCAAAGATAAAGACGAAGCCTGGCTCAATGATCTGGACCTTTTTCGTGCATCTGGTCAGAAGTGAAATTATTATGCCGAATGCTACGCCCACCAGGGAACCACCAAATGCGACCACAAAGAAGGAAACTGTAGAGAGAGGGAGGAAACGTGCATAAAAATTTATGTTTGTTTATCTATTCCTATTATTTACACCTCTCTACAACTGACTGGCCTGGTAGGACAGAGACGGTACATGAGGTGCTTAATAATTTATTTTCTAACTGTCCATACCTGACAAGGAGTGGCTAAAGGCATGCATGTGCTTAAGAAATGTCAAATCTTACCTATTCCTTTAACAATTTCTGCAGCATTAATTCTGGGTCCTCCCAGTGACACAAATGCATCAAACACATTGAAGAGTACCTGAGAGAAGAAGATGAATGATCAGTTATTTGGCAGAAAAGAAAGACAAATAACAGATCGAAGTCCTTCTGGACTGCCTTCTGCTTTAGCTTCTTCAATCTCCTTTCTGACATGTTGCAATCAGCACGAGACTCCCCATTTACAAATTAGAGTCTATTAGACAGATATGATTCAAACCACTGCAATGCAGTAACTTTAATACTCATGGCATGCTCTAATCTCTGTATTAAAACATTAAATTCTAAGATTTCATGTATGTAACATCCAAGACAGCTGCCAGTCTTCCCAGGAATGGACATCTCAGCAGCAGGGGTGGGAAGTAACGAAGTACAAATACTTCGTTACTGTACTTAAGTAGATTTTTCAGGTATCTGTACTTTACTTGAGTATTTATTTTTCTCCCTACATTTTTACACAAGTATCTGTACTTTCTACTTCTTACATTTTCAAAACAGACTCGTTACTTTTTAACACATCACAGAAAAGTTTGCATTTGCAAAGTTTTGCATACTCAATACTCGTTTTTGTTGACCACCTCACAGAACGCTATTATTGACCAGAGGTGTTCAGGTAAGGTGGCGAGACCTCAGTTTGGGTAAAACTAATGGTAGTGAAGTGCAGACGTTTTTACTTTCTTTAAACTTCATGTCTTCACAGTGCACATTTCTATAAACTGTAAAGTAATACAGCAATGAAGGGTACGAACCACAGTTACACCGTCGTTCAGCAGCGACTCTCCAAACACCATGATGAAGAGGACGTCATTGACGTGGACCTGTTCAAACACAGCTAGGACAGCCACGGGGTCCACAGCAGCCATCAGACTGCCGAAAAGAAGATACTGCAGCAGACCGATGTTCAGGTCACCTGTACAGATACAGAGGGCAGGAAATACATGACTCTGAGAATGGTAAAGTACGCCTTACTGTGGTCAGTCTGTCACGTTGGTGCAAACTGAAATACAGTGCCCTCCTTTATTATTGGAACAAAGACACAGTTTTGGTAGTTTTGCTTCTGTACACCACCACAATGAATTGTAAATCAAAGAATCAATTCAAAAATTTAGCATCAACTGTTTAAGAATTGCTGGCACTTTTGTACACAGTCTCCCATTTTCAGAGGTTCAAAAGTAATGGGACAACTAAAACCAAATAAATCTGTGAGAGACACAGCAAAAACTTTGGGCAGATGAAATCAAGGTGAACTTGTACCAGAATGATGCGAAGAGAAAGGTATGAGAAATGCTTTGATTGACAGCTATGTTGACATAAACAGCTGTCAGCGGCACTGGACATCTCGACTTTGTTTGTCTGTCACTGATGCTTCAACATGTGGAGCCCACAGAAACAGGTTATGTTGGTCTGGGCTGGTTTTGGATGGCTAGATCCATCGATTATATACAGTGTATAGTCTACAGTAAAGAGAGTGATTTAAACACAAATGTTGCCAAACTAGAGAGCTCTACAGGGAGTAACTTCCTGGTATACTGTTATTCTAAACATCCCGGGATGATATGGACCCCCATCCTCAGCAGATGTGCTGAAATAAAGTCAAAAGCCTCTCTTACCCATGGCTCCTCCTATCTGACACCCCCACAGCGACAGCCCCAAAGTGGCGGCATTCCAGCAGGTTCCAATGATGGCGTGGACCAAGATGGCACCCAGGTTGGTGAAGAAGAGCTTGTTTGGCATGTGGTAGCCTGCATCTATAATGACTGGAGGCAGCAGGTAGTAGAAGAAGGTCGTCGGGGTCAGGGAGAAGGTCTGCACCTTGTCTGCACCCCAAATAATCCCACCCAAAATGAATCCGAAGCAGATGAGCAGGGCGCTCTCGGGTATGAAGTTGGTGACATGATGGTTGGCCTCAATGACTGAGAGGAGAAGGAAAATGAAGACAAAGATGAGAACCATTAATCAATAATAACAGCTGCTGAGATCGATTCTCTGCAGATCTGATGCAGCTCTATTTATTTTCAGGGTGGAGCTGGCAAATATTCAAACCTTCAGTCCACAAATGTAAAACTGAGGCTGCAACATTTGCAAATAATCAACTATTGTGTTCATCTAAAAAAAGCGTATGATTAACCAGCACAGTTGATAGATGGTATATGAACCCCTCCCCACATAACTAAAGATAGACTCATGGTTATTGGCCCAGCGAAGTGTCACTAAAGTTTATTTAATAATGAAACCTACTGACCCACAGTATTGAACCTATTTCTGCCTCACAGGGTTATACAGGGTGTCCATAAAGTCCCACACATGAACTTCTGACTGTACACTTACAAAGTGCAACTCTTACAGGCACTTGAGCCCAATAATTAAACCAAGACCCAAAGAGTTTGCAGTTACACTGATCACTGCACGATCGTTCCAGACCGCAGGATTGAACGGGACCACCTGACCACCTCGTTCCCCAGATATCAATCCCCTGGACATCTGTCTGCAGGGTTATGTTAAAGATATTGTGTATTAAACAAAGATATGGGACTGACGAGGCTCTGCCAAAGTGAACGTTGGAAGAAATCGAGTACTTTGGATGTGCTTCATGCAACTAATGGTGATGTAAAGGTGTATTAAATGAGGCAAAAAAAACCCTTCAGTATCTACTCCTCATTTTGTAATAATTTCCAAATGTTTGTATATTTATATTTTAAAGTTCTTGAAGATTAAATTACAGAAACTTTAGTTAGGCATACAGTTTTTCACATCTGTGTTTATATTTGCATGTTCTTATTATCAGTTGTGATTGGGTAACATTAGAAATAAGCATTCTGTGAGGTTAAAGTATTCCCCTCCGTCACAAATCACTGTCTGGCAGTCAGGAAGAGGACCCCAAACGCAGAACTCAGGGAAACACAAACGGCTCTCAATGCTGGAGAAAAACAGAAAAGTAAACGAGGAAGGATCGAAACCAGGAATACACACTGAGAAACTAAAGACCACACAAAGTGAAGGAGGATGTGAAAAAGCACAAGGGAACCTGACAGAAACGAGACTGAGGGAAAAGGAGGGAATTACAAGAAGGAACAAAATAATCGATAATCAGCGACAGATGAACCACGAACTAAGATATAAAACTCATAAGCACGAAGATAAACAGAAAGCCTGATAACAACAATGCAAAGCTATAAAAAAAACAAAAAAAAAACAAATAACCCACAAACTCAAAACCGTGGATCCAAGATTAGAGTTGTTATAAAAGAACAGCTTTACTGTTTGCATTCATTCATCCAGAGGATTTCACCCATTGAAAGTTAAAACTCACATCCACATCATCTTCTCCGCTTGCAGGAGGCATTTATCTCTGATGTCTGTGCAGGTTCTCAGTCATCCAGGTCATCTCTGGAGCTGGAAAAAGGCGACTGGACTTTTTAAAGTTTTTTTCCACCTCTCCTCCAAAAGGATGAAGTCCAATCACCTTTTTTAGGCTCCAAAGATAAATATGTGCGATACAACTCAAACAACCTGAAACTTCTTTTTTTCTGTTCATCTTTTCATGTAATAAACAGATCATAAAAAACTTTTTTCCATCATATTTATACCCTATGATACATACCCATTTTACCCAAAAATGGCACGAGTATCCATACTGTCACTAAATAAGGGGTCTCCACATGATGCCACTTAAAGGTCACGATGGGTATTCCTGTGATATTGGAGCCAGGGGCATGTTCAGACTCATTCAAGCGAAAGCTGGGCTCAGACGGCTTCAGGCTGGACCTCTGATGTGTTAGCACTGCTTCACCAGGCGCTGATGAGACGGAGCAGATCAGCATCACTGACCCCAACAGCCAGAAGTGCACATATCCACACCGATGCATTGGAAAAAAAATAAACAGACTGAAAAGAAGCCAGTAAAATGTCCTTTATCTAGTGCCTGTACTACTTCAGCAGGTAAAACCACCTGTGCCAAGGGCTTCCTCAGTCTCACTCCCTCTCGTTTACTGTCACTAGCCTTACACTACTCTGTGTGGGACTTTGTGTTCTCAATCCTGACACGGTCTGTGGTCAGCAGTGACTCCAGAAGGGCACGAAGCCTGCACTCAGCCTTTAGATAAGATACAGTAAAATAAGATAAGAAGCTTTATTGTCATTGTACAAAAGACTTCAATTAAATTTCATTTGGCAGTAAATCACAGCAGCTACAATACACATCAAAAATTGCCCACATTACCTAATAAATAAATGGTAAAGTGCCAAAAATACTGCAAAAAGCAGTAATTTCAGAAGTCCTTATTGTTGGACTGGGAGGAAATAGCAGGGGGGGAAAGGGAGAGAAGTATCATATATGTAATGTTTTTATATGTACACTATCTCCTCTATGAGTAAGGTAATGTATGAGTGTGTGGTTGAGGAATTAAAGAAGGAAACAACGGATGTCAAGAAAACATCTCTGGTTATTTAGTGACATTTGAAGCATTCGCCTCCCGGTGCTTTCTCTGTGCTTTCCAGTACCACTGGCAGTTTGTCATGACGGGGTTAGAGCTGTTGAATGAGTACCTTTCAGGGTTTAGGAATATTTCCACCAGCTTCACGCAGCAGTAATGATTGACACTGGCCTCACACAGTCTTGGTTAAAGACTCCCTTGAAATTATGTAACACCTTTCTAACCAGTCAATCTCTCAGAGCCCGTTCTGGAGAAGTCTCATTCATTCACACACACACACACACACACACACACACACATGCAGATGCAACAGGGGCAGCTCAGGGTGCAGTATCTTACCCAAGGACATTTCAGCATGTGGACTGGAGAAATTAGGGATTGATCTACCAATCTTCTGATTGGTAGATGACCTGCTCTAAAACCTGAGCCACAGCTGTCCCAAAAGAAGAATGATTTAGCCCATAATTAGAGACATCTGTCTCATTCATCTCATTCATTCAAGTGGTCCAGCTATATTTAAACACCCTCTGATGAAGTTAGCTTTCAGCCCAAACAAATGCAAAACTGCAAAATTTACAACAACTCAAAACAAGACAGAACAGTAGGATAAAGACACAGTGCGAGGTAATAAAGTGAAACCAATAACTGAGTTAAGGAATAATAAAATAGACAGATAAAAGCTGTGATAAATACTACAGACAGCTAGAATAAAATACATGACATAAAACACAACCAACACCTGAGTTGAAAATATCAAGATAATCAAAGCATTCAGCTCCACGGCTGCAGATTAAAAGCTGTTTCAGGTTCACAGGTTCGAGCAGATGAATTGCTGTTTTTCACTGTTTTATTCATTCACTCACGTCTGTCTTTGGGTTTAGTTTTGCACACAAACAGGTGTGAGCAACTGAAATGAGAAATTTCCTCCGTTATACATCTGTGTTTTATTTTTAACCAATAACAAATGTCCTCCCAGTGACCAGTTTATTTTTACAATCCAGTTCTGTGTGTGTGTGTGTGTGTGTGTGGGGGGGGGGGGGGGGGGGGGGGGGGGTCTGTATGTGTGCTTTAAGAACATTTAGCTGAACAGTCAAGCATGAACTCCCGTCTTATGGCAAATGGCCTAATATGTTTCACTAAGGAGTGTCTGGACTTTAACTTGAACCTTTCAGTTATTGTAAAATGACCGCAGGTCTCTGGACCACAGAGCGGTCAGAGGAAGGTTATCTTCAGTCCGGGGGGAACAGTTACACTTTAATACTGCTGTGTGTTTGCCTTTCATGTCAGCCTCTTTGCACAATGAGATGTGTCATTTATGGTTCCACCCAGCAAATGCTTAAGGATTATATGTGGATCAGTATATGTGGTGAAAACAAAACTTTAATTTCAACATTATTAAACTCAGACTGACCCTCAGTGTGCAACATGTTCCCTTGTCCTTGAGCTGGAGAGTAAAAGATATTCCAGTGATCAGCTGGTATTCATGCCAGGGCCGTTTTTGGAATATCAACCATAAGCATTTTTGACATTCATGACTTCATATGGTGTTTCCACATGTTCTCCGTGCCTGTGTGGGTTCTCTCTGGATACTCCGGCTTGCTCCGACAATCCAAGGACATTATGCTGCATTAATTGGTGATTCTAAGTTGGACAAAGTTGTGAATGGCACTGATTGCGACCGCGCTCTTGACTTACATAAGTGAAAGATAACTGATAAATGAGCGGACTTTCTTTATATTTATGCTTACTGTTACCATTTTCTGTTCTTATCTTATTAATGCTCGTCCAGGAAATACAAATACTTTGGAAATGATTGTAAAACTTTCTTTGTGTACTTTTTTTGGGGGGTAACAGAGGTCCACAAATGTTTCCAAGAATGTTGATATAATTTTTTACATAAAATTGATTGTTTCAGTTGGTGGTGATTTTGTGTTGATTACTTGGTGTATAAAACAAAGCCAGGTTGGGTTTCTGGTATAAGTTACCATGATGATGAGGATGTAGACTCAATCATCATAGAATAAAACAAAGTCAGGTAAACTTTATGGATATAAATCTGTCCAGTTAGGAAGCAGAAACTATTGTTAATCCGTTTCACCTGCTTTGGTGTAAATGAAGGTGTCAGCAGGTGTGCTGGAGAGGCAGCAACAAGACAACCTCCAAAAAAAAAGGAACGGTTTTCCAGGCGGAGGCCACAGACCGTTCTTCTCTCCTGATCTCTGATGGATTTTCCTCTATTTTTGCTTTTTGTTGGTGTGCCCGTCACTCCTGCGTGACACGATACCTGCAGACCATTCAGGCTGCACAGGTAGTCCGGCTCTTCCAGGATGGAAAGAGCCTAAAAAAAAAATCTGTTTCTCCTGCACTGTTACAGGTACAGCTGCTTTCTTACCATCACTGCTAGACAGAGTTTCCTCTGCTAAACTGTACAACTGCAGTTATACCACTACTAAGCGTGGTAATGGTGGTATAACTGCAAATGATTAAGCTATTTCTTTTTCACTCCACTCCTTTCACTCTCTCTCTGTTTACACACTGCTCTGCATTTAATCATTAGTTATTACTAATCTCTGGCTCTCTTGCAGCATGTCTTTTTTGTCCTGTCTCCCTCACCTCACCCCCAGCAGATGACTGCCCCTCCCTGAGCCAGGTTCTGCTGGAGGTTTCTTCCTGTTAAAGGAGTTTTTCCTGCCCACTGTTGCCAAGTGCTTGCTCATAGGGGGTTGTTTTGATTGCCTCTGCCTCTGAAGCCTGTCTCTTCTGCATCTTCTGCATCTATTAAATCATTTATTCTTAACAGTGTTGTCACCTCTCAAAACACAGTAATTTTCTGTATAACTGAGACTCAGCTTAAACCAGGGGACTGCTGCCCCCTTGTGGAATTTTGCCCACCACATTATAAATTCTCGAACGCCCCAAGGTGCTCAGGCCGTTGAGGGGAACAGCAGTGGTTTACAAGGGTTCATTTCATTCCTTTGAATTAGTATCCTTCAAACTTCAGTGTGAATATCCAGTCTGCTGTTCTGGCATCCACCAACCTCCCAAATCCATCAATGATTTCTTGAATGAATTCTCTAATCTTCCCTTTCACCTCTTCTCTCATGTAGTTAAATCATTTTGTTAGGTGACTTTACTTTACAAACTGTTGATCCCTCTAACTGTACTGCAACATCATGTCTTAACACTGATAAGTTATTTAATTTAGTGCAGCATGTTACTGGCCCCACAAATAACAGCAGACACACCGGATCGTGTTTTTAACCCTTGGTTTAGCTCCTATAAACTCCCTGCATGTGTCTGACCTACCGTCTGATCGCAAATGTATAATTTTGTGTTGTCTTCCCAGAAGAAAACTGTTCAGTGTCACATCTTTAATGAGCACATCAGTAATTAATGTTTCAGATATCAGTGCCTCAGTGTATTGGTTTAATAGTGTTTGTTCATCAGCTCTGGATCCTACAGCACCTTTAATAGTTAAATTAGCGATGTGATCAGCGATCACTGCACACTGTGAAAACACCGATGTGCCAGAAAAATACCATATGAAAGGAAAATTTATCTTCCATATTAAAAAAAGTAATTAATCAGACAGACTGGAGCAGGTAGAGAGCAATCTACCGACTCTCTGATTAGTAGGTGACCTGCTCTACCTCCTGAGATATGGCCACCCCTAAACGGCACCTGGTGTTCCCAGGTGGTCCCCCATCGAGTACTAAACAGGCCCGACCCTGCTTGGCTTCTGAGATCAGAGATCAGGTGTGGTCAGGATGGATGTGCTGTAAATTGTTATAATAATAAGAGATCAGATAAATACAACAAATACAATAAAAAGGAGAAACCATGGCAGATTGAGGATTGATGGCAGATTACAATGAGTAAGCTTGTCTGAAACAATGGGTTTTGAGGCGAGACTTGAAAGAGGTAAGAGAAGCCGAATTATGGCACAGAGAGCTCCAAAGATGGGAGGGTTGAGTAGTAGTAGGGAGGGGATCGAGCTGACAAGTAGCTGAGACTGAGGGGAGTTTGAGGGTTGAGAGTCGTGAGACAGAGGGATCTGGAAAGCTGAGAAGGGTGACATGGATGTGATGTTAGAGACTAACTGTTGATGAATGCTGCTCAGCTGAGTAGAAATGGGGAGGGAGGGAGTCAGGTGTAGTGATTTGTTAACTGGAGAGAATGATTTCCTTGTCTGTACAATAATTGGATTTTGCAGTGGAGAGAGAGTCCTTATAGAGGAGACAGCAATTCTTAAACATGTCCTTATCAATACTGTGTCCAGTTTTTCTGTAGAGTCGTTCCAGCTGACAGAGTTCAGATGTAAACCAAGGTGCAGAGTGTGTGAAGGACACAGTCCAAGTTTTCAAAGGAGCCAGGGTGTCCAGGAGATTGTGTAGGCCATTGCTGTAGTGGGAGGAGAGCAGTTCATCAGGAGTGGATGGGTAGTTGATGCTGGGGAGATTTTCTATACCAATGTCCCCAGCAGGTCCAGCGTATGACCCTCTGAATGGAAACTGCCGCAACCCAAACTGTCCAGACAGGATATAAAACCTTTATTGAGGCAGTTAAGAGTATTGTCAATATGTACACTGAAGTTACCGAGCAGAATGATGTTTGTGGAAAGGGAGGAAATGTGTGTGAGGAATGTAGAGAATTTACTGATAAAAAATCCGGGTTGAGCTCAGGTGTCATGGTCCTGGGCAGTGTGCCCAGAGTTTTGGGTTTTACTCTTGTAGGTTCTGTTTTCACTGAGTTGTGTTATTCTGTTTGTTTTGTTTTGATCATTCATCTTAGTTCCTGTCTTGTTATTAGTTACTGTTACATTTTGATTTCCTAGTTCCCTTTGTCCCTGTCTCCTATGCGTCTGTGTTCTTGTGTCTGTTTTGTCCTTTTGTCATGTTCCTGGGCTCCTGTGTTTTTGTATTGAGTTTTATTCCCAGTGTTGTGACTAGTCTGCGTCTCTGTCCCGTGTCTGTTTACTCGTGTCTTGATCCCTGTTTAGTTCCCTCTGTGTGCCAGTCCTCCGTGGTGTTTAGTCCGTGTGTACCGTACCATGTTGGGTTACTTCCTGTTTTATTTTGACAGTCTCATGTTCCCTGTACTTTGTGTCTAGTTTTGTTTCCTCTGTGTTATTAGTTTAATTTGTTTCACCTGTTGTTCCCTGTTGTTTCCACTTGCCCTGATTACCTAGTGTGTGTATTTAAGCCCTCAGTTTTTCTCGGTTCTTTGTTGTGTCATCGTCTATGTTTCCCTGCTGTGTGTCTCCCAGCCACTTCGTTTTATATTTAGCCCTGGCCCATCCCTATTTAGTGTGTATTTTATGTCTCCTGTCCTTCCCCTAATAAACTAACCCTTCAAGATTAAGCCCGTCTGTGAGTCCTTCATTCTGGGGCCTGACTTCGTACTATGGTCGGTGATGTCTGTTCAGTTTTATGGTAAGAGATTTGTTTGACCGGTGGATTGGCACAGAAACAGGTGAGACTTTCCAATTACTGTGATGCCTCCACCACGCCCTGTGCCACGGGGCTGACAGGTGTGAACAAACCCTGGGGAACTGCCTCATTTAGCTGGGAAAAGTCATTTAGTTGTTGCCATGTTTCTGTTAGACACAAAAAGTCATACTTGCAGTTCTTGCTAAGATCCTGGAGGACAGGTCCTTTGGTCAAGAGTGAGCGGATCTCCGAATTGGAGATCGATTGAAGTGGCAGCGCCAGGCTGGGCAGCACACTGCGGCCCACTCTCCTATGGGATTTTCTCGGCTGGTGGTGAGATGAAGACCAGACGGAGTTGATGGGAGAAGAGTTGTCAGTGTTAAAGCTAAGTTGTGATCCATGGTGGATGTGTTTCTGACAAAGAAGACAAATGATGTCCGGGCAGAGGTGCAAGCACTGTGGTGGGACAGCTGGCAGAAAGCGGAGTTTCAGGAGCTCAGCAGTCGAATACTGGAGCAAGGCAGTGAGAAGTTTGGCAGGAGAAGTATAGCAGAGAAGTCCATACTGTCACACTGTTAATCCACATTCTGGTTCACTGGACAGGTCCAAGTGCCAAATGAGGTTTTGACAGTTTTCTAATACTTACAGATGTTATTTACATAAAAAAAAAAATAATAGAAATAAAAATTACTGCCCCAAGTGGAGGAGTTTAAGTATCTCAGTGTCTTGTTCATGAGTGAGGGGAGAGGAGAGCAAGAGATTGACGGATGGATTGGGTCTGCAGTGATGGGGACACTGTACTGGTCCATCATGGTGAAGAGAGCGCTGAATGTAAAAGCCTGCCCTCACCTATGGTCTCGAGCTTTGGGTAGTGACCAAAAGAACGACATCACGGATACAAGTGGTGGAAATGAGCTTCCTCTGAAGGATGGCTGGCCTCCCCCTTGAAGACAGGTTGAGGAGTGCAGCCATTCAGGTGGGGCTTAGAGTAGAGCCACTGCTCCTCCACATCGAAAGGAGTCAGTTGAGGGAAAAGGACTAGGATGCCTCCTGGGTACCTCTTGAGGTCTTACAATAAGAAAATTGGGGATTTTATTTTGAAAAACTGACACAAAAGTCGGGGAATGTCAAATAGTCCCAGAAGTATCTACTTTGAAGCCATGATAACAGCTGGCTGAATTCTCCAAACTCTAAGGAAAGGTGCTTCAGGGCTTCCTTTATTACCTCCAGAGGATACGTGGGACTACCCACTATGAAAGGTGAAGAGACAATGCGGCCTATGCATCAAGTTAATGTTTATGGAAACAAAGTCAAACAGCTTGTTAAATGTTAATTAAAGGGGTGTTTTCCACTTCATGCCATAACTCGCTATAATGTTTTGGATTTGCAACCACAGGCTCTTAAAGCCTCACGTGAACTGATCTGTAGAAGTGCACTATGAGCTGTATGACATTTTCCACCAGGGTGAAGAAAGAGGCAGACAGAAGCAGCTCTGAGTGGGGAATGTCACCTTATAGTTGAAGATGCAGTTTTGTCTAAGCTGGGCTAAAATACTTCATGTCCAAGCTGAAAAATGCAGACAGGAGACAGATGAACAGGTTGAGTTTTAAATCTGAGTTCTTACATCAGATTTGATCATTTATCTTAGAGATGAAAGAAGCTTTAATTGTCAAAGCAGCTCAAATGTATCCACTAATCAGAGAAAGAGGCTGATCGAATCGACCTATAATATGAACTAACTCACATGGGTCAGATTCTGAGTAACTGTGAATAAAATTCTCTGAAATGCTTTGGTCCAAAAATGCTCTTTCAAATTATGATGGATATCTTTGGACAGTGAGGTTGCTCTCCTGCAGCTCAGATGTCTCTGGGACAAAGAGTGCAATCTGCTGGCTCAGAGAGTGACAGTGATACTGAAATAGAAATATTCAGCCACACTCACACAACAGCGTACAAACGCTTTGTTACTGTTACGGGAACTTTCAGGTATGTGTAGCGTCCTTGAGCGTGGAAGTTCTCCTGTCATTTTAATACAAATATCCCTGTGTGTCTTCCTGACATCAAATCAATTTGACTGCGGGAACAATAACGCATAAAACACCATCCTGTTACTGCATCTATCATCATGGTACAATATAAAAGAGGAAAAAAAACATAAAATGAATATGTCTGTTATGGTACTATACTCTTAAAGTGAGCTTGAATGATTGTTCTAGTACAGATGTCAATAAGCTGCATTCGCAGTGCTTCAGCATCTACAGAAGAGGAGTGAGTATGAAGGGAGTAATGTACTTTTTAGGTTTAAATTTCAAAACATACCATAAAAAGCAATCGTCTAAAAGGAGGTTACACTGCAGCCAAATGTCAAAGAGAAGAGGTTTGTTTTTAGCCAAGATTTAAATGTGTGTATCATCTGAGCTGTGCAGATATGGAGTGGTAGATCATTCCATAGTTTTGTTGCTGCTGCTGCAAAAGCTTGATCAGCCCTCTTTTTTAATCTAGTTTTAGGCTTCTGTAACAGCAGCTGGTTAGATGACCTCAACGCTCTTACAGCTCAGCCCGTTTGCAGCTGTAAAAGTAAGCAATAAAATCTTAAAATCTATTCTAAAACAAACAGAGAGCCAATGAAGGGATGAAAGGACCGGGGTAATGTGTTCACACCCTTTTATACCAGTTATAAGACGAGCTACCGCGTTCTGGACTACCTGCAGGCGGCGCACAGATGATTGATCTGTGCCAAAGTACAGGGAATTACAGCAGTCCAGGCGGGAAGTAATATAAGCATGAATAACTTTGTCCAGGTCCTTTGCGGAAGATAGAGCTTTACTCAGTAACTCTGAGATGATAAAAACTCATTTTAGCACTTATTTGCTTTAAAGCAGCTATTAAAATCACACCTAGATTTTTGAGCACATTTCCGAGCCTGTGCTTTTTCACTTTTCCTTGTATGAAGAAGCTGAAGCAGCACTTTTTGTTTTTTTAACACAAGTGTTTTTACTTCTGCTTAAGTGATGAATGTGTGTATTTTCACCACCTCACTCAGAAGAAGCAGTCCTTTACTGCAGTCACTGACAAAATTCACTATCTAACCCCTCTGTCATAAACTGAGCTCTCATAATTTGGAATAGTGTTTGGGAAAACGAAGCCTCACCGCATTAGAACAGACCTTTCTTTACTCTTCCCATAAAGTTTATGTGCACGTATTTTTAAAAAATTTAAAGATAAACCAGTAACAAAACAACTGTTATGTGCAACCCTAAACTAAACACGACATATTAAAACTGTCTCAGGAGCGGAGGTGTATCCGATAGATGTCAGGACAGAAGAACCTTCCATAAATGGGACTTTGCAGGACTCACTGAGTTTGCAGAGCCAGGAAACCAGGACCCACAGGGCCACCAGGTACGGATCGCTGACATGATGCCACCTCCAGGTCACAATAGGCAGTGTAGTGATGGGTGTTCCGTGTTCACCATCACCAGCTTCTCCAGTTGTGTCATGGCTTGAATTCATCCCAGTGTCTGTCTGTGAGCTTGGGGTTTCCTCTTCCCCCAGACTGGGGCCTTCACACACCATCAGCAGCACGCAGAAGAACAGTGGAAATCGCCAAAAAGTTGCCATTCTTTGGCAAAATGCTTCATAAACTTTCAGCAAACTGTTATTTAGACTGTTGATGCAAATGCACAGGTCAACCTCAGACTGTAACTCAGTGTCTCAGACCCTTTCCTGCACCTCCTTCTCACGGATACAGCTTTTTCACAGCAGGTGAAGCTCAGCCCATTAAGATGCTGGTCTGCCTCCTCCCACTTTGTACCCAGACCAATAAGTTTGGCCACTTTACTCAATGGTAAAGTCTGTGAATGCCTTTATTAGCAAGATGCTGTTGTGAATAACACACCTGTTCTATTATTAGAAAATGAATACGGTCATTCTCTGAATTCGGTGCACTTTGGGTTCTCAGGTTACTGAGAAATATACCTAATTCTTCCAGTTCCTTTTTGTCACCTGTCCCTTGTGTAAACTAACTTATTGTAAGTATATTTTATTTGATTCTGAATAATAATAATTTGACTGTCAAGTAGAATATGGCAACTTAATGTACAAGCAGTCTTCATAAATCATGAAAATGCACTTTAGCATAAACATTAGATCAGGCTTTTGTATGTTTTCTACTTGTCCTCTAAACTTTGCATACAGCTCAACAAACATTAGTGTAATATTTGTTATTACTATCAAAAAATGTATAACAACGTATCAAGTAACGGGGTTGAACACACTGTAACAGGGTTGAATAAATGACATTTAATCAAGTTGAAATTGATTTTAATTCATTAAAACAAACAAGAGGAAAGAAACAACACTAAATATATAATATTTAACATTGTTTTAAAATAATATCACATTTAGATTGAACGGATCTATCTTGTGAGAAGAAAAAATGAAGGACAACAAAGACTGAATGCTGTATACAAAATCTGTTTCACTGTAATCAGTTTAACAATTTAACTACTGACATCACAACACAGTTACACTCTTAACTATAAATGTTAATATTAAAATAATTTTATATGTGCTTGATTCTGCCATTTGTGCTATCTGCAGTTTAAAAAAAAAGTGCATTGTTGTCAGCTCTTAAAAATGGCAATTGAGCGTTAACTAAACTCTGAACTAATAATAGGTACTTGGATACAGTTGTCAGTTTGATTTAGATTCTATGCTAAATTGATAGAAATGTTCACACAAATTACAGAACAGTTTAGTTTTTGAAAATCAGACCAGGGGTTCACATTCTAGAGGGATTTGAATCCAGCAAATTTGGGGGCAAGTCGTTAATTCATTTTAATGGTAAAACAATGAAAAAACTGATTTTATTCTGTGACTGTACTACATTTTATTTCAGTCACAGAATAAATTTTATTCTGTGACTGAAATAAAATGTAGTACATCTTCAAATAGGCTTTCAGTCACTTTCTTAGCAATTGTACAGGTACCTATTTGATTTGGGGCTACATTTACATTATGACCCTGGCATTAGCACTTAATCTTGACCTTTATCCTTCAAGGTCACGCGGTCATGACTGTGAAAATTTAGTCATGTCTGAAATATAGCAAGTAGTATATGAAAATGAAGGACATTTGACAAAGATTATGAATCTGCAAAGGAAAAAGGCTGATGGAGCCATATTAGCCAGCAATTACTTATAAAACCTCCTTCTAGTACAAGTCAAAACTTGATTCCCATAATTATCAATAAGAACATGAAAATACACCTTTCTCTCTGCATTTGATTTAGCCATCTGATAGCTGCAATCTGAAAATAATAATCATGAAATAACATTTAGAGAAAAGGGGCTGCTTGACTTAAGAACAGTCCAACCCTCGACCCCGTAACAGTGGGGTTTGTTATGGGGTTGAATGTTACGGGGTTAGATTTTAGCTAAAAGTAGCCACAAGTCCACATTAGATAGGGTATGAAGCAGCATATGGCATGAGGAAAACAAGAAATTAATACTTTTTTCCAAGACAGCTCTTTGCTTTATCCTAAAAAAATAATAAACAAAACTGGGGGACATGATTAAAAAGTACTATTTTATAAATAAGTCATATTTTTTTTCTCATATTTCTTTTTTTTAGGCTAAAGAATACCAGCAAATTTTTTAGATTAGTAGAAATAACTTGTGGTTAGTGGCTATTTTTATTTGTTTTATATTCAGAGAAAGCATAATGTTGATCAGTGGGGACATGCTCATTTGGCTGACCTCTATATCTCTGCAATCCATAAAAATTTTTAAAACATAATTTTTAAAAAAATATTTGTGTGTTTTATTGTAAAGACACATGGCTATTTCCATTTCTTGTTTTGAAAGAAATGTTGTGGTTTACTTTATATGAAAATCTTTGAGGTAAACCTGGGAGACACAAAGTGCACGAATTCAGAGAATGACCCAAAAGTGGACACATTATGAATATACAGATTTTTATTCTTGGACTAGAGCAGATTTACATGATTCATGCTTCATAATCACCTTCATTTATTTTCTGCTGGGCCTTGGTGCAGCCTCTCAGTTCATCCTCTGTCTTTATACTGACTTTCTCCTGATTGGCTGAGCCTCCCAAACAGAAACAATGAAAAACAGGTGGGTGGAGCATCTGTGACAATCATATTCAGGATGTCCTCTCACGTTGAAGTGAGTGGATCTGTTCAGGTGTTTAAATGGTTTCCACTCACTCACCTATGCAGCAGGTGGATTTTATAATGCTGGTAAAATTTTGTCTCTCACATCGTGCGTCTCAGCACACCCACTGGGAAATAGTGCGCCCTGGTGGTGAAAGTTTTAGTTGCATTCTGCAATCATTTTAATTTCAACACTCTTTTTATTATTATCTACACAAAATCTACATTGTTTTAATTTTTTACCATCATATTAAAAAGGTATTAAAAAGATACTTAAGCAATGATTTCAATGAACTACGAACAACTGGAGAATATATAACTGTCCTGCACGTCCTTGTGAATCACACGCCTTGCTTTGAGTGCACTTTTTTTTTTTTACACAGTGGAGGGTGAACCTAAACAGGGGGAGTTGTCTCAAGAGCACAGAGCTTATGAAACTGAATGTTTTATGCAGAAACACAGGAGCTAAATACAACAACAACTAAACATAAACAACAACAGTAGATGGTAAATTAGTCTGAGGATTTTTTTGTGTCTTTATGGGAGGTTCAAGTAAGACAGAAGGGTGTTGAGGTTGGGATCCAGCTATTTCTGGGTATTATCTGTGGGAGGAGGAGAAGGAGGTGGTGGAGGTAACAGATCGCTATCCGTCTGCTGGGTGTCAGAGGAGCGAATGCTGAAGCGCAGAGGGGTCAGACGGTTCAGGTTGCTTGGCGTCCTGGGCAGACGCTCCTGGGCTCGCTGCGACGGAGCCACCATGCTGCTGTTGAGCTCACTCTCCAGCAGCCAAGGAGGGATCTGCAGTGAATCCGTGGGGTCCAGGTCCAGCATGAAGGCTGGGTTATCAATTCCAGCTGGGTGAAAGAAAGAGACTGAATCAGTATTAGGGCCACTGCTGATCTCTGCATTACATTTTTACATGAGTGACATCGTTATCTACTGCTCATCTCTTTCAGCTATGTTTAGTCTCATTTAACACAGTTTAAAAAAGAAAGCATAAAACTTAAAGGCACTCTGTTCTTTGAGTTTTTTTTATTAACATTTAAAATGCCACCCCCCCCCTTCAAAAAAAACAAAACAACCAAATCCAGTTGCTTACACTCACATATTTATCTTTCTTAGTTCACCTTAAGTTGGTGTTCAAGACAGTTAACATCAAATCTTTTGATGAGCTTAACTATTCACAGGGTTGATACTGAAATAATCACAGTGTGGCGTATGCATAATCATTCATTCTTTATTATTGATAAGAACCTTTTTCCTAACTAAAGCTTGTTTTTAGTTTAAGGGAAAACTCCTTTCTGCTTTCAGTCATGAAGCTCTTGATTTTCATCCATCCATCCATCCATCCATCCACCCACCCTCTTGGAGTCACGAGGGCAGCACCATAAGCAGAAAAGCACACACTTCCCTCTTCCCAGCTTGTCCAGGAGAACACCAAGCCATTCCCAGGCCAGCTGAGAGATATAATTTCTCCTGGGTGTGGTGTGTCTACCTCCCAGTAGGACATGCCAGGATCATTTCACCCAGGAGGCACCCATGAGGTATCCTAGTCAGATCCTCAAATCACCTCATCTGGCTCCTTTCAATGTGGAGGAGTAGCAGCTATACTCTGAGCCGCTCTTGAATAACTACATGTCTCACCCTCTCTCTAAGGAAGAGGCCAGCCTTCAGAGGAAGCTAATTCCCACCGTTTGTATCTGTGATCTTGTTCTTTCGGTCTCTACCCAGAGCTCATGACCATAGGTGAGGGCAGGGACATAGACTGGCCAGTATTGACCAAAGACATATCAGTGGAATTAAGGAGGTCCTCGAAGTGTTCCTTCCACTGCCCGACTTTATCCTCAGTTGAAGTCAGCAGTGTCCCACCCATGCTGTACACCATGTTAGTAGAGCACCACTTTGCCCCTCCTGAGTCGCTTCTTGCCTATCAGGTAGTTGATGTCCCAATAGCTGGTGATTGGACCAGGATCGGTTCGCCAGGGCCTCCGCCTGTCACGGCCGCCACTGAGACGGGCGAGGAAGGACCAAAACGTAAGACTCCAGAGAACGGCATAACTTAAAAGGTGTTTATTATGGTTGGGGGGAAACGCATACAAAATCCTTCAGAAGGGAGACGAAGGGAAGACACAGGGAGGACGGGACCACGCTGGCACGAAAACATCAACGACGCAACAACAGGCAGAGAAAACGCAGGACTTAAATACACAGAAGGGCTGATGGGGGAAGAGGAAACAGGTGGGAACACAGGTGACACTGATAACTAAGACGAGACCAGGGGGAAGCAAAACTGAATACAACAGACAGGGGCTGGACGACTATCAAAATAAAACAGGAAGTATGACGAGGGAACAGAAACGCAAACCTGACAGAATACTGGGAGACACAAGGAACTAGAAATGACTGAGGGCAAATACAAAAGATAACAAAACACAACCCGAGAAAACAGAAACAATACCAAGAAAACATAAAACACTGGGCCACCGGCCCAGGACATGACACCGCCCTTGATTGCTGTCCAACACACATTGCACCCGACCCCTACAGCGGTCCAACAGGAGGGTGGGCCCATATCTCCTCCTTAGGCTGCTCCCAGCCTGGCCCTATGGACTAAGGCCCAACCACAAGGCGCTCTCCCTCGAGCCCCAACCTCCCCCCATGCCAGATTGTGTCAGGCTCCAGTAACCCTATCTCAGGTAGATTAAACAGGTTCTTCACTTGGCTTGGACCCTCTTATCTGTAAACATAAATCAAACTCAATATGACTTGTGCTCTGAAACCATTTCACAAATGTTCATTTCTAGAGTCAGAACAAAATTAGGCTTTTAAATATGCAACCCAGTTCCCCCATAATAATAAGCCAGTTTCACACATGCAGCCCGGAACTCTTAACAGGTGAGAACGGAAATGTTCAACAGAGATGGATCAAACATTAGCTGGTCTTTAACGTATCAGTCCACTAGTACAAAGTCCAGGAGATGGATGTAGTCTGGTGCAGCCTACCCTTACCTAAACCACATGTGAGAAAGGTGACAAATCACCTGACCTTATTCTCACAAACAGAAACACAGAATGACTGAAAAGTTTCAGAACTGGTTACTATGTAACGATGTCAAGAAAGTCATATTGAGTTCATCAATAGTGTGTATCAAGGTCCTTCATTTGTATTTTTCTGCATTAGCTGTGTTGATAGTTGTAAATATTCCTGCTGCTCTCTTCTGTCACTTTTGAAAATAAATATATTTGCTCTCAGTTGGATAGAGGATGGATACATTTGATCAATTTTACCTCCTGTTCTGTTAGTGGCTCTCATGGGGAAAGGGGTGCATGATGGGCCATAGCCAGAGGCGCTGTCTCCCTCTGAGAACTCAAAGTCTAAAAATGGAAATCAGAGGCTTTTCATTGGTTCGCTAAGTGCTTACAGATTTAAAATATGAAAAAAACAAACCAACCTTCATCACCAGAATAGCTGCTTTTTTTCTTGTCCATTGACTTTCCATTTGGCATCTGTAACAGGAAGGAGAATGATCTGATCCCACGTTTCAAAAACTGGAATTATATATAATTACTCTCTCTTGCAAACACAATAAAAAAAAGCAAAGGACTGAAACACTGATTTATGTCACATCTGATAAAAAAGTACAATCCCAGTTCTGATCAAGTTGGAACAAATATTGTAAAAAACATAACAGATCTTAAAAAGTTGGGACTAGGCAGCAAAAGGCTGGAAAACCAAGTGACACCAAAAAGAAAAAGCTGGAGGAACAATTTGCAGCTAATTAGGTTAATTAGCAACAGGTCAGTAACATGATTGGATATTAAAGGAGCATCTTAAAGTTTCTCAGAAATAAAGGGCAGAGGTTAACATGTCCTAGTCCCAATTTTTTTGAGATGCCATCAAATTCAAACTTTACCTTCTGCTGTTCTTTCTTTGTGTGCTTGGTAATTGTTTTTGGTGGTGTGACTCCCATCTTTGCAGACTTGAAGGACTCCAGCCGGTTCCTCATGGTTCTCTGGAAGATCTCCTGGACCTCTTTTGCATCTCTGTTTATTTCGAAATTGTTACGACTGAATCCGTGTCGATGCTACAAACGAGAGGATGAGAGGGCAGTTTGTTCCTCATTCATAAAAATCAAAGAATCAAAGAGGCTGGTCATGAAGCCAAGCTCAGCCACAGTCCCAGCAAAACAGCTGATCTCAGTGTTTTGATTTTTAGGTTTCAATGTTTTAATTTTCAAGTGTAACAAGATTAATTCCTGCAGAAACACTGAAGAAGAAACTTTGTGCATTAAAAAAAAGGATATAGAAAATAACAAAAGACAAAGAAAATAGAAAACACCCAAACTGTGATGATTTCATAATTTGTTGTAAAGTTAAAATAGAGTCACTGGTGTTAAAAAATAACCAGAACAATATAACAGGTGATTGTTTTTAGCTAATAAATAGCTTTGGTCACTTAAAGAGTTAATAAGGTGTTTGCTGCATCTTTAACTACTGTAACCACACGGAAGTGCAGCACTGAGCTGCTTCAGTAACCCACTGACGTAATGATTGAATCTGCTGGTTACCTCTTTTCTGCTCTTGTAGAGATGCTGATCCAGAAGGTGGTGAGCATTCACTTCCTCAGCTTCCCTCATAGCCTTCATGGTCTGCTCATGCATTTCCAAGCTCACTGATGGAATGGGGTCTCTGCAGAGCAAATCAGTCATGTTAGCGACCAAGAAATACTGCATCGGCTCTGGTTTGCATTTTAAAACATGCGGTGAATTGGAGCCAGATGCGCGGTAGAAGATGGAATTCAATAGTTTAATTTTGTTCGCAGGTTTGAGGAAAAACTGTGGTCACTGCTGAGCATCTGAGCAGGCGGGATTAAGTCTGCTCACAGGCCTCCTGTGATTGTTAAAAAAAAAATCCGGATTGCTCACCTGGACATTGTACCATTTGACATGTACGTCATGATGTCAGGCATCATGTCTGAGTATTCATCTTCAAACTTTTTCTTGAAGTCCAAAAAGGCGCTTTCATTACGGATGAACTCCAGAGAACCTCCTTGCTCGCCCTGCGACAGGAAGATGACAGTCTTATCAGTTTCCTTTGATGGGCTAAATATACTTAAAACCGCTCAACAAATGAAGCTCACTTCAGCCACATATTCCACAGCATCCTTGAGGTTCAGCTGATGGAAGACATCAAAGATTTGGTCTTGTTTCTTCCTCACAGACGGCTTCATCAAAGCCCACATCAACCATTTCTTCTCAAACTCCCTCCACCTTTGCAAAAAGAAAAGAGATCCTTGTAGCCTCATTTAAAATGAGAAAACATTTTCAATTCATAGATGAAGTCATTACATACTTGTTCCTGAAGTAGTTATCTCCTATTTGTCCTGATATGTCTTCTATGCCAACCAGAGTGTGATTAAACAACTAAAAAGGAAAAAGAGAGAAGGACTCTGTAAGGATTGGACATAAAATAGTTGTTTAAGCCTCTGGGTGAAATATGAAAATTTTCTTTGAGGTTTACCGTATTTGTCACTCTTTCTAGGAGTGATTTGTCGCGCACTTCATTTCTCTTCACTTTAAGCCACAGGACGAGAGGTTTCATCGTGATTCCCTGCAACAGAGTCGAGCAGAAATGTGCAAAATTTAGCTCCAGTGCAGACTGTGTGATTCAGAAAGAAGAAACTAGTGTCCAAATCTAACTTTTTAGCCAATTAACCAGCCAAAAACATGAATACCTGCAGGATGACAGTGAAGTACACTACAATGAGAGTAGTGCCGATCATCAGGTTTTTCTCCTTTATCCTGTTCTCATCCAACATCACAGCCAGACCGTACGCAACAGCTCCTCGCAGGCCACCATAGCTCATAATCACCTGCTCTACAAACTCCAGGGGGATCAGCCTGTACCTGTTGAGGAACCAGTTGAGGAAAAACACACCTGCAGTACACACACAAACACACAAAGAATTTTTTACAGTTTTTTTCTAATAAATCTTCATGATTTTTTGATGCATTTCAGGCAAATTTTGATGGTCATACATTCTCATAAATGCGTCTATCTTGGTGCAGCAGCGGCAGAAAAGTTCTTTGCAAAATACATCAATCTTTTACATCACAGTGTAAGAGCAAAAGAACAAAATCTCACCCATGAATCTATACACCAAGATGAAGAGGAGCGTGAGGAGGATGAAGCCCGTGTTCCAAACCCAGATTAACTTATCGATGGCCGAGATGCCGAGGAAGACAAAGATGACGGTTTCTGCTCCGTTGGCGAAAACCTTCATGGCGTATTTGACCGTGTGGGCTGAGTTCTCGTCCATATTTGCATAGACATACTTCTGACAGAACACCCCGTAGAAGGTAGTCCTACAGAAAGGAAATGAAGAAGTAAACTTTGTGCATTTAAATATGTTTACTACATTTACATTTACAAATCATATTTCAGCTGTGAAATACTCACGAAAGGATAGCAGACAGAGAAAGCATATCTGCAGTCAGGTAGGAAAGGTATCCCAAGATAAAGACAAAGCCTGGCTCAATGATCTGGACCTTATACGTGCATCTGGTCAGAAGTGAAATTATTATGCCGAACGCTACGCCCACCAGGGAACCACCAAATGCGACCACAAAGAAGGAAACTGTAGAGAGGGATGAAACATGCATAAAAATTTATGTTTGTGTATCTATTGCTATTATTCACACCCCTCTGCAACCGACTGGCCTTGCAGGGCAGTGACAGTACAAGAGGTGCTTAATTAATTCAAGGAGTGGCTAAAGGCATGCATGTGGTAGCTTAGGATGGCCAACACATTTGGCTGCAGGAGCTCATATTGCTTTAATTGCTGTAAAAGGCCAGTGTTTCTGTCTGACTCCATTTTATGTTGTGGGCCACATGCCAGATATTTAGTGGATTATTTTATCCCAAACAATCCTGTGTAAACATCTCAGCAGCTCCAAAATCAGAGCCTCTGTGCTGTCTGCTGAGCCGACTGTGGGCAGTTACACCACACGCACAGACAAATGCTCCATTAACAGCTTAATAAATGTCCTCTCTTACCTATTCCTTTAATTATTTCCGCAGCATTAATTCTGGGTCCTCCCAGTGACACAAATGCATCAAACACATTGAAGAGTACCTGAGAGAAGAAGAAGAAAAGTTAATGATAAAGTTAAAGTTTTGGCATTTTGTGGGTCTGATGCATTCAGGTGTGTGTTAGCACGATGCCACGAGGCGTTAACGTTACTGTTACTGCCCATCAATCTGGGAAGGGTTATAAGGCCATTTCCAAATGGGAGAAAATTAGCTATTGTATTTGCACAATGAGCAAGTTAGACACAATTACAGACAGTTACATTGGGTTTCACTGAGATGCTGGCCTTGTGCAATACAATGTGCTGTGTGTGGATGCACTGCATCTTGCTCCCAAACAGACCTTTCACAGTTGTTGTATCACTGTGAAAGGTAGTTACGCTTCTGGGAAGGTGCACACCGGTCTGCAGCATAGATTTAATGCTGTATTGTTGACCAAGCACCAGATTCAGCTTTGAATTTACTGACAACCTCTAATGATTAAGTCCGAGGTCTCTGACATTGTGATTTAAAAAATGTTTCCACTTTCAGGAGGAATTTCATCCTACAACTCCAATGAACTCAAGACTCCTTTGTGTGAACCACCTCATAGAAAGTTATTATTGAACAGAGAATTCCAGGTAAGGTGGCGAGGCCTCAGTGAGGATAAAACTAATAACACTGAAGCTTTTACTTTCTTCATGTCTTCAAAGTGTTCATTCCTGTGATGATGTCTCAGCAAACTCACAAACTGTTAAGTAACGCTAAGGTGTGACCATATGAAGGGTACGAACCACAGTTACACCGTCGTTCAGCAGCGACTCTCCAAACACGATGATAAAGAGGACGTCATTGACGTGGACCTGGTCAAACACAGCTAAGACAGCCACGGGGTCCACAGCAGCCATCAGACTGCCGAAAAGAAGATACTGCAGCAGACCGATGTTCAGGTCACCTGTGCAGATGCAGAGGGCACGAAATACGTTAAATCCAGCTCATTTTTATTGTAGCTGAGAGTGACTCTGAGAACGGCAAAGTACACCTTACTGAGGCCGATCTGCCACGTTGGTGCAAACTGAAAATGTCCCCATGAAATTTGATAAAAATTCTCATTGTAATTTCTAGCATAAGTCTTTGTCAAATCTCTCTCCAGTCTCATCCAGTGCTTTGGTCCCAATGCCTGATACTGCAGTCAGGCTCAGTAATATTAAACCAAAGGAGCAAAATCTCAGACAAGCCCCTTTAGGCTTACAAAGTTCTACAACACAGCTGTGTCACTGTGAATGTAAAAATATCATTTGTATTTCATGTCTTTGCTTCCAGTACAATCAATAATTAAAATTCCACACTAAGCCCATCAAGTGGCAGTGGTGCAGTGGGTAGGCGCTTGCCTTGCAGCCAGAAGGTTGCAGGTTCGAGCCCCTGTCCCTGCGCTGCGTTGTGTCCTTGGGCAAGGCACTTAAACCACATTGCCTAACGGTAGCGCCAGTCTCTGGCTGCATGACCACAGATGCTCGTCTCTGGATGAGTGATCTGGAACGATCATTTTGTTGTGTGCCTTGTGCGCACAATGACAATGAGTTGAATCTAACATCTAATTAAAGCGCATGTCTGCAGCCTGGTACAAAGACAGGGGCAGGCTGTGACTCTTTGATCTGATCGTGACCATGTTTATGTCTTTTGTTGTTTAACTGCTATAACTATTATGTCATTATTTGATATGTGTTTCGTTTGCATACATTTTTTTGAATATTGGTTTGCCTTTGTATCAACACAACATGGAATAATACTTTTTAAATGAATTTGTTATGCAAATGAACTGAATCCCTCTTAGTTGTGTGCAGCCAGTAAGGTATGCTCATGTGTTTCCTGCTCAATTGCACATATTTATAGTTTAATCTGCTCCAATGCATAACACTAAACAAAGCACGATTGTTAACTCATCAAAATGTGGAGCGTATGAATGGTTATGGATGGCTCCATCTATCTTTTATATACACAGACCCCTTCCTCTGCGTAAGTTGTGGCAGCAGATGTGCTGAAATAAAGTGAAAAGCCTCTCTTACCCATGGCTCCTCCTATCTGACACCCCCACAGCGACAGCCCCAAGCTGGCAGCATTCCAGCAGGTCCCGATGACGGCGTGGACCAAGATGGCACCCAGGTTGGTGAAGAAAGGCTTGTTTGGCATGTGGTAGCCTGAATCTATGATGATTGGAGGCAGCAGGTAGTAGAAGAAGGTCGTCGGGGTCAGGGAGAAGGTCTGCACCTTGTCTGCGCCCCAAATAATCCCACCCAAAATGAATCCAGAGCAGATGAGCAGGGCACTCTCGGGTATGATGTTGGTGACATGATGGTTGGCCTCAATGACTGAGAGAAGGAAGATGAAGACAAAGATAAAAAAAAACAAACATCAATCAATATTAACAGCCAATGAGATCAATTCTCTGCAGATCTCTTCAGATAATTTTCATTTCCATCAAATGATGCAGCATCCTTTCATTTCTAGCACATTATTCAGTCCATGTCAAGATTTGTTTATATATATATATATATATATAAAACATTTATTTATTGCTGCTGGACTTTAATGTGACCCTTTGAATCACTAAGAATCACATCATTCCATCTTTCATCTAAAAGTAACTTCTTCAAGTTACTTTATCTTAAAATAAATAGAAAGCTTTCATTTTGAACATCTGATAAATTAGAGCATCCAAAAAACATCCTGTAACTAACTCAGGGCCCTGTACTACAAAGCTAGCGGCAAATATCTGGGGTATCTTTGGATTCAAGTACCCTGACGCTGTGGTGGTCCTGGGCCGTGTGCCCACTGTTTTGTGTTTAGTTTATTGAGGTTCTGTTTTCACTGAGTTTCTCTTGTGGTCCCAGTTTGTTTTTGGTTTTGTTTATTCATCTTAGTTTCCTGTCTTATTATTAGTTATATTTAAGTTCTGTGTTCCAGTGTGTGTCCTGTCCTTCTGTGTCTAGGTTTCTTGCCTTGTGTGTTATAGTTGTTCACTTCCTGTTTTATTTTGACATTCCTTTGTCCTGTGTTCTTGTGTTTGGTTTTGCTTCCCCTTGCTGTGCCTCTCACCTGTTTCCTGTTCCCTCATTATTCCTTTGTGTATTTATTGTCTGTGTCTAGTTCTGCTCCTTGTTGCGTCATCATCAATGTTTCCCTTCTGTGGGTCAGCCTGCCCTTTCGTTTTTGTGTTGCGTTCTGGCACCCGTCCAGCCCCAGTACGATTGTGTTCAGCTCCTGCCACTTTCTCAATAAGTCACATTCAGTTCAGTTCTGTCTCAGAGTCACCTGTCTGTCTATTTAAAAAGATACCGAGGAATAAAGTTGTGTCTAAGAACTTAAATTTATTAATTTATTATTATGAAAGATGACGACATTAGACTCTATTAAAAAAACTTTAGACTCTACCACTATCTGCGGACAGACGTCTGAGGGATCTTCCAGGATTGGTGACAATATATTTCCAGAGAAATGAGCTCAGTAGGCTGTGATTTCAGACCTGTTGTTCTCCACTCTGAAACGTACAGAAGTTACCTGTATAAGAAGAACTCTTGCTTCGTGCTACAGGCCTGAGGGCTTTTATTTTGTAAATGTGACACACACATAGTTCCACCTGTTCGTCACTGTTGGGGGTCGGGGACTGCACTGTATGTCCATCCTGGATAAACAGGCCAACACAGCTCAAGCATATAATAATAATAATGATAATATAATAATGATAATTTAGCTTTATTTAGCCTTTCAAGAAACCCAAGTATTGTACTGATATACAGTAATCAGAGACTGATCTCAAACACTGACACCACCTTTAAACACCCGTTTGAGGTTGATTGGTTCACTCAAGGTCCAAATATTCTGCCTGTTCGATCATAAGTGCCTGCTGGAACGGGAAATTTTGTGTTTCTTCTTAAAGTTATTAATCTTATATTGTAAATTGCACTAAGATGACATATGATATGATTTGTCCCTATTTAAATATGGCTGAAGGGCATTAGATCAGGCTTCTTTTTTTTTTTTTAATTGTTTTTTAGGGCATGTCATTGAAAAAAATAATAATAGAACGAGTGACAAAAATAGATGTTATGTTCAATCAATAATAACACAGCAGGTTAAAAATCTCAGAGGTGTTCCTGTCAGGACAGAAGAGCCTTCCAGGACCATGCAGGACTCACTCATTTTGCAGAGCCAGCAAACCAGGACCCACAGGGCCACCAGGTACGGATCCTTGACATGTTCCCACCTCCAGGTCACAATAGGCAGTGTGGTGACGGTACCCCCTCCATGACCACCTTCTCCAGCTGTCCCATTATCTGAGCTTGGGGTTTGCGGTTGAGAATTCCTTGCCATCCTGCATTCTGATTCCCCGCTAGCCAGACTTGGGCCTCTGCACGCCATCAGCAGCGCGCAGAGGAAAAGTGTAACTCGCCAAGAAGTTGCCATTCTTGTTGAAGTTGAGGCAAAAGGCCTCATAAACTTTCAGCAAACTGTTATTTAGACACAAATGCTCAGGTCAACCTCAGACTGTAGCTCAGTCTCTCATTCCCTTCCCTGCGCCTCCTCCTTCCCACTCAGATCTCTGTCACTGTGATCCCACGTACATCCACATTTTTATCCGACCAGAGCGGTGTCCACCCTCTGCTCTCCTTTCTGTCAAGGATACAGCTTTTCACAGCAGGTGAAGCTCGGCCCATTAAGATGCTGGTCTGTCTCCACCTACTTTGTAACCAGACCAATGAGTGTGGGAAAGTTTTGCAAATCTGTGAATGCCTTTTATTTTCACTAATATTTAAATTCTCAGATGGAGTTGATTTTGGAAGAACCGTCTTTATATGAGCTTGTTTTAAGATGGCATTGTGTGTGTGTATGCGTGTGTGTGTGTGTGTGTGTGTGTGTGTGTGTGTGTGTGTATACTTATACAGGAAAAATTTACTGCAGTTAAAGACATGAAACTTTACTTTGGGGTTATGACAACAGATGAGTCCCATATCGTCTTAATGAGCAGATGTTGGCTGTGATAAGATTATGTCAGAAGCTGAAAAGATGAAGATTTTTAATAATATAAAAAATTTTAAATTTAGATCCAATATGATATTATGATATACATGTTCCAGACCTTATTACGCAGGTATTAACATGACATAATTCATTCAACTCATTCAAATATACAGATACAATTTAATGATATATTTAATTTACTTTAGATGCGGTATCTGTGCATCTGTACTGGTTGCAATTTATTTATTAGAAAATGAAAACAAAGAAAAATTAAAGTGAACATATTTTGCTCATTTTATTCTCGGAGCAGTTTTGTATGATTCACGGTTGATGATCAGAATCATGATCAAGGGCTGCCTTGTGACCTCTTACATTAGAACATGCTGATGGACAGATGCTCACCATGATCCACTCTATTAGAGTCTAAGAATAAAAACATGGAGCTGGAAGCATAAAAATCTATCTTTTATTGTCAATTCAGCAACAGATCAATAAAGTTCAGAGTGAGCTCCGGTGCACCGGTGTGTCCAAAGAGACAGCAGCTCAGTTCTGATCTTAAATCCTCCGTCTTAGACATGTTTTACTGTATGTGTTTTACTGAAATGAACTTTACATACACTCATTCTTGAACTAAGTATCTAAATGGGACTTTTCTGGCTATAGCATTAGTTGTTTATAACTATGCCCGCGTGTGTATGTTTGACACAAGCGACATGAGGACAGGAGGTCGATCTGACCCATCACTTTCCATGAAGAATCACCTGCGCTCCCATCATCTCTTCCTCTTCATAAAAGCACAGTGTTGAGCCTTCATTGCCACCATACGAGCATGTTTAGGTGACAGAGTTTTATAAATGAACCTTGGTTTGGATGTAGGTATTCTTTTCCCGAGTTCTCAACAATTTAATCTCCCACATTAGCTTCTGTTCTCGTTGAAGGTAACATCTGAATATTTCTTTCATGTGGTCACTCGGATCAAATATTCTGGATGAAAAGGAAAAAATAAAATCAAATTTTTTGTATTTTACTCATCTCAGAAGGACACGGACAAATAACACCATGCTGATCTTTGGGACACGACCCCTTCCACTTATATAAATCTCTGTACCATCATGGACAGAAATTACATACGCTCATCGTAGGCATGAATGTCAGGGTAATTGGAGGCTTTTAATGATGTCTTTGAACTGTTGTTTTTCCAGGTCGGAGTGATTGTACAGCATCCATCTTTACTGACTTCAAAAGACAAGAACTGGATTTATTTTGGATTTTCTGTAATCCACACAGGCTCAACAAGTATGCATACATACTCTGTGTGTGTGTGTGTGTGTGTGTGTGTGCGCGCATGCACACTCTCTTAAATCTTTTAATTAGTTGTGCTTCTCCAATGTCTTTTAACTTGACAAAGCCAAGGCCAATAAACTTCTCGTTAGTGATAATGATTGACTACAGCTGGTAGTTTCTCTTTGGCAGCATAAAAAGGATTTGTTTGACAGCACTCACTGGGTTGACCAATACTTAGAACAGTGGGAAACTCCAAGGAACTCAGTGAAGATCTAAGATGGGGAATTGTAGATTTACACAAGTTGGGAAGGTCTCTTGGAGCCACTTGGGGCAGTTTTGCTGCCAGTGGTACTGGAGCATTGTAAAAAGTGGATGGAATAATGAAGGAGGAGGACTACCTCCAAGTTCTTCAAACCTGGACACAGCTGAGTGCTCTGACAGGACAATGATCCCAAACACACATCAGAACTGGTTTAGAAATTGATGAAGCATGCTAACATTAAGCTTCTGGAATGGCCTTCCCTAAGCCCTGACCTCCGCACTGCTGAAAATTTGTGGACCATGCTCGGGGTATGGATTAGAGTATAGCTGGGTCTGACGTATACTGGGATGGCATGCCTGGAGAAAATTCTCCTGAGTTTCTCTGACAAACCTGCTACATTTTGGATGACAACAATCTTTCATTTGTCATTCTGTTTCTCCATAGTTGGTATTTGAACTTCTTTCTTGTGCATCTTTAGTGATTTGATGACGGGCGAGTCGGAATAACCACATGTTTAAGGGTTTTCTTTACACATGTTCCTTTTCTTGCCCTTCTGCCTTAGAGGGAACATTTTCTGCCCGGTGTTGGAGGGTCCTGATCATCCTCATCAAGTTTGTGTTCCAGTGGGTGGTGGGAGTCAAAGAGTAGGTACTGGTCTGTGTGTGTGGGCTGCCAGTAAACTTCAGTGTTGAGGCTCAGGAAGATGAAAGCCAAACAAACAAAACTCCCTCAACAGAGTGTGTGCTGTGCAGCGAGGAGTGCTCAGACCTCTACATCGGAGAAACCAAACGGCCACTACACAAATGCATGGCACAACATAGAAGACCCATCTTGACAGGACTGGACTCAGCTGTACATCTGCACCTAAAGGACAAAGGTCACTCTTTCAAGGATGCTGATGTTCACATATTGGACCAGGAAGGCAGATGGTTTGAAAGAGGCGTAAAAGAAGCATCTGTGTCCACTGTGAACGACCATCACTGGAGAGAGGTGGCCACCTACGACCTCTGCCCAGCTGTGTGATAATGCACGTGAACAATAGTGGGTCAACGACCCCCTTGAGCGGACACCCCCACTAGGGTTTAAATACCTGGGCCTCACCACCCTTTGGTTTAAGAATTGAAACCTCTTGACGGATCACATCTTCCTTACATCATCACCTAACTTCCCACCCAAGTTCCTCAAATCCTGTAGCTCTAGAGGTTTTTAATACAAAACAAGCACATTTATCAAATCAATTATTTTTTTGTATTTTTTTACATAGTATCTAAAGGACCACAACATAATTATTCCCCCATTTTAATCCTCTGCAAACCTGCAGAGTCAGTTTTGTGTTCTCTTTAATGAGACCAGCATGAACTTCAGGGAAGTCTGAGGTGTTTGCCCAACAGTTTACAGTTTATGAGTAAACCAGCCGCCTTTGTTAGGCTGGCTCAGTCTGAGACCTTCATCCAAGGTTGCTGGTTATGACAGGGTTTCTGTGAGGGTTTAACCTTTGACCTTTGCTTGAAATGATATTATCAGAATTGCATTTATGTGAGTCACATGTGCAAAAAAATCAACATGAATTTGAATGTGTAGTGCTCAGTACTCATTATTTAGCACTTCCTCTAAAAGCTACTTAAAGTTTTAAATGTACTACTTAAAATTCTAAATGTAAAAAATAAATGAACAAGCAGCAAGTCAGCTGGTGGAGCAGTGGTGCTCTGAACTAAATGTCAGTGCCAACTCTAATAAGCTGGCGCTTTAAATTCATCATTGTAGATTACAGCTTCGTTTAGTCATCCTAGCTCCTGCATATATAAGATAGTTGTTGTACTCTGAGCCTTGTGATAGTCTGGCAAACTGTCCTGGCTGCACCCCAAATCTGGCCCTTTGACAGCTGGGTTCCAGCACCCCCAGCGACTGTTGGATGAGTGGAAGAAAACAGATGGATGTGTTTTTAATTCAGTTTTGTCTGTCCATCTGTTGGCATGTATTGGTGCATGTCACGCACTGGCCCATATTGTGAGGAATGATCATCTGAGCTCATACAAATTCCTGCCAATTTAACACCACTGAGCTCTCAAATGTGTATTAATCTTTATAATGGCAGGTTCATGCACTTGCATATTCATCTCTTTGTGCCTGTGTTTGTGAGTGTCCTTGATTTGATTTATTTTTCCCAACATGCACACTATAACTGCTGTTTGAATTCTAACATGAACAGATTTAAACTGTGGCCTAATTATGGCACCAGATGAAAAGCAAAAAGCTCATGAATGTGTGACTCAAACTGTGAGGCTCAGTGCAGAGGTCTGAGATGGCGCAGACATCATGGGCTCTGGTTTTAGTCCAGCGGTTTTGGAGTCTTTGGGTTGAAGTAGAATATGATGTGTTTTCTGTTTGTTTTCACTGTAGTATGCATAATAAAAGATGAATCATACAGAAGAAATAACAATCCAAGAGACAAAACTATTTATTTATAGTCTAATTGTAACAGATTTTTAAATCTAGCAGTTCCTCTAAAAACTACTTTAAGCAGTAGGAGTTGTGGTCCTCTAAACTAAGTATAAATGCCAACTTTGACAAGCTGACCCTCTAAATTCATCACTGTAGATTACAACTTTGCTTATTTGTCTTAATTACTTCATATGTAAAATGCTCGTTATACCCTGAGTTCTGCGACAGACCTTCAGAGGGTGTACCCTGCCTCTCACCCTTACAAGTTTGATCCAGATCCTCTCTTATTGGTTGATTTGTCAGAGGCATGTCTATTGAGAGATGTCAAGTAACAGTGACTCTGCATTTTTTTCTTCAAACACTGCCCATAAGTAATTTGGTTTTATGAAATACTTCTGTCAAAATGAGGGGATCAGAATTAGAATTGCTCTGATTGTTAAATGTTTTAAAAAGAAAACATTGCTCAGTCTCAAACTTACAAGACATCAAAGAGAACAGCATTTTTCCCACCACTGAATGTATCTGTTTAGAAAGAGTTACTGCATGCTTTACTCTGATTCAGTCTGTTTATGGTGTCAAATTGCAGAGGACAGGATGATAAATAAGAGCACCTGCATGGACAGTAGAGGAAGAATGTGTCCTGTTTGATAGTTCAGGGAAGTAGCACAGAAATGTTGGATAAACACACTGAGGTGACCTTATTATGTCCCATAAACTGATACTTAATAAATAATGAAGAACAGGTGACCGCTCCTATAAATACTATAAAAACTGTGTAGAAACTATAAAAATAGTTTCTACACAGTTTTATCAACACTGTTAAGCCACATTATGAAGATCTCAAGAGCTTGGGGAAAAAAAGGCAACAGGACTTATTTAATTTCTGAAGATGTTTCACCTCTTATCCAAGAGGTTTCTTCAATTCTAAAACCAAAAGGTGGAGTGTTCAGTTCAGTTCAACTCAATTCAATTTTATTTATGTAGCGCCAAATCCCAACAAACAGTCACCTCAAGGTGCTTTATATTGTAAGGTAAAGACCCTACAATAATACAGAGAAAACCCAACAGTCAAAACGACCCCTATGAGCAGCACTTGGTGACAGTGGGAAGGAAAAACTCCCTTTTAACAGGAAGAAACCTCCAGCAGAACCAGGCTCAGGGGGCAGTCATCTGCTGTGACTGAGGCTGAGGGGAGGGACAGGAAGTTCCAGGTATTTAAACCCTAGTGGTGGTTGTTGGCCTATTATTAATCATGTGTGTCATCACATGAGCCAAGGTGTGAAAAAAAGAGATGCGGGTCATTACAATCAGTGGTTTCAGGTGAAACCAACATAGTATTCCCCTCCACTCTATCACATGACCTATTGAGGTCACCTGAAGCACGGTTTGCGTGGGGGCTGAGGGTCCTGGGGAGGCTCTCAAGACTGCATGGCAGGTGACAATAGGTGTTGTCTTCTCGGTCCAAAATGTGAACATTGGCATCCTTGAAAGAGTGTCCTTCATCCTTTAGGTGCAGGTGTGCAGCTGAGTCCTGTCCTGTCGAGGTGGTTTGTTGCATTTGTGGAGTGGCTGCTTTCTCCAGTGTAGAGGTCCGAGCACTCCTCACTGCACTGCACAGCATAGCTTGTGTTTGGGAGTTTTGTCCTTGGGATGAACCAGTTTATGTCTTAGAGCGTGGCAGGGGCTGCAGTACACTGGGACGTCATTCTTGGAGAAAATTCTCCAGTTCACATTATGAACAGACAAGTGTCTGCAAGTATGAGCAACATAATGACTCTAAGTATAACAGCTCTATTTGTCTTATACCTATATTGTCTCCTTTATCTGTGAAAGATAACCTAAAATATTCTAATGTGATTAATTATAGTTCCAAATCATAAAATTCAACTATATTAAGTTGATCTAACCTTGCAATATGGCACAGTCTGGATCCTCAACTTTAAATGAACTAAATTAATTGCATTATTGGAAATTGTTTTCTTCTGCTTCTTCTTTGAACAGCATTGCAGCCATAACTGTCTTTTATTCTCTACAGCAGGGCTGTCAAACTCACTCACAGGACGGGCCAAAATTGAAGACATAGTCTGAGTCGAGAGCCGAATAGGATTAAATTATTTTTTTAATCAGCAATATGAATTTGAATGGCCAGAATACAACAACTTGTCCACTATTGACCCACAGGCCAATAGCTAAATGAAATTATCTCATAGCCTGATGGCCACTAGAGATTTCCATAATATTATCAGGTACACACAGAGTGAAGGATCAACTGTTGTACACAAGCAACTTTTCTCTGTCTTTTTGCTTCTGTTTGAATGATTTGTTTTGTTATGATTACTATAAATTCACTGAATCTTGGTTGTTTTTGGGGGGTTCCCGCTGAGGTTTTGCACAGGAGTCTTTGAAATCTTGTCTAATGTTTTATCTTTGTCCAGAATTGATTGCTGTTTGTTGTATTTTGTGTTTGCACAACAGTGACAACACAAAACATTTTCTATGTCACCAAGTTCATCCAGATGTCATCCAGATGTCCTGCAGCCTATTTCAAGTGCATACAGTCTAAACACAGGAGAGCATCCAAAACCACACTGCTGGAAAAGAGTCCAAGGAATTAGCTAAAAACAGAAGACACAATCTGCCAATCCCAGATGTTCAAAGAATTAGCAAGTTATGAATTAGGAATTAATAAATTAGTTGATCAGGCTCCAATGCTGCTGGTAGTTAAGCAAATGAATGGATAATTCTGAAAAGGGCTAATCTGAATCTTTTATTTTAGGCTCTTTGGCGCAGTATCCCATACAGGGATTATGTCTAATCCTGGACTAAAGTGGTGCAACAAATAATGATTAAAAAAAATTTTTTTAAATCCTCTGAAACTGGTCAGGCACAAGGACTGGACTGACAGTGAGTGAAAAAGCAGCCAATGTCCAAAGAAAAACTTTGAAAGACCTTCAGAAAGCTGAAGAACTACTGCTCAAGACCACTTTAAAAAACATCTGGCTCCCTGGAAGCAAAATAGAAAGAAATGACAGGTCAGTCAAGACCTTTGCACAGTATTGTAATTTGATGCAACAATCTTTGTACTATGAAGTAGGTTTCTGACTTTCTGACATCAGCAAAAGTCTGAAAACTTGTAAATAAGGTTTTGTATGCCAATTTTCTGTGTTGTATTTATTTATGATCAAACATTCAGGTTTTCTTCTGGACCCTTTCTGCCATGTTCTTGGTCCCACCCTTACCACCCATTTAAAAAAATCTGCATGTAAAAGATATGCAGGCATTATACAGCCCAGAGGCCAGACTGGCTGTAAACCAACTCCTGATGTCCTAAAATAAATAAACAACCACCAAAATTCATTAAAAGGCAGCATTATGATATTGAACTATTGAATGATAGAGATACTGCTATTTAATATGATTCCAGTAGCAAACTCTCAACATATATGTGCAAACAAACTTTTTCTATGATGAGCTACAACTCACCATGTTACAGCTCTTGGCTGATGGCTAAATATCTGTCCTTTTGTTAGAGCACTAGACTGAACAAGCTTCACCTGGGAGATATGAATGAAATCATGTGGGATCATGGTCGCCCTGGCGTAGGTGGTGGATGGAGGAGACCAGAAGGAGGGGTGGTTGAAGTCTTGTTCTGGGCACAGACTGGACAAGCAGCAATGTACTGCAGGATGTCCTCCACCAATGATAGCCATCTCCAAAGGAAGGAGAGGGTTCGGTTCTGACTTGTTTGTGTGTCCAGTGTACCTGAGACCTAACAGAAGTAGGCACATAGAGCTTGTTGGGTGGTCTGTCCTTGGGTAGGGTAGAGTAGAGACTCAATTTCTCAAGTTACTGTGTGGACAACACAGGAGGGATTTTGTTGGTTTCTGGTTCCTCGGGTGTTTCACAAGTGGAGAACTGCTGGATGAAGGCATCCGGGTTGATGTTCCAGGAACCTGGAACATCAGTTATGGTGAAATTCAATCATGTAAAGAAGAGAGCTCACCCGGCTTGTCGAGCATTTAACCATTTGGCAGACCACAGGTAGACCAGGTTCTTGTGGTCTAACCATTCCTCCAAAGCCATTTTCACCACTAGGAGTTCTTGGTGAGCAACATCATACTTCTGCTCTGCAGGAGAAAGGTGGGGAGATTAAAAAAAAAAAAGGTGGTGGTTCGAGCCCGTCCACCACCCTGAAAAAAGAAAAACATAATACTGTGTCCTTATAATATGAACTAAAATAAAACAACAAGCATGAGTTTTAAAATAGTTTTAGTCTTTGTCAGTGTGGTCTAATTTCACTTCATATGACACGAAACTTCTTAAATTTGCCCTGACAAATACCGCTATTAATAATAATATAATAAAAAAAAATTTTGCCATCCATAAGTCCAGATTTCAAGTGATTTTCTCAGAATTTCGGCTTAATATCTCAACATCTAAAGGTATTTTCTCAGATATTTGAGAAAAAATGTTTAACAGGATGGCAAAAAATAAAATAAAATATATTTTTTAATTCAACGGCGGAAATAAGCTTCAATTATAGAAACTAATTGAAATAAAAATAAAACCAGAAATAAAACATTAAAACTATAATATAGTTTTTTTAATGTTTTAGTTCATGTTTTATTTTTATTTCAATTATATATATAAAACATTTCTCGATGTTTTTATCCATCCTGTGGATTCATCACGTTACCGGGCGCCATGGCAGACGCGCGCACGCGCTCCGCTCACGTGACGTTACCCAGCGTTCAGCGGGCGCGCTCACAGATACAGTCAGAACATCAAGGAAGAAGATGCGGGAAGGTGAGTGAAGGCATTTAAACACACAACGAAGTCACATATCCGCCTCAGTACCATAACATCTGTCGTGCCAGGGTTATCTGTAGCGCTTTATCCAGCTGAGGAACGTTTGTGATGGTTAAAACCGATGTCCCTGTGTGTGAACGCTTCTGTTTGGCAGTAGGAGTAAGCGTGTGTAGTCCCGAAACTTCGCTAAATGGACGAAGTTGTCACCGGTAGCAAACGGTTGGTGGTCGTTAGCTTCGACAATGGGAGCGGCGGTTTTTTTTTTTTTAGCGTTTTGATGGTTAAAAAAAATACAAGACACCGTCTGGAGTTTTTAAAAAGCGGAATAATGCAGTATGAAAATGAGAAGTTGATGTCCGTGAAGGAAATTGATAGCGAACAGAGGAGCCGCTCACGCTGACAGGTGGTTGCTGCTGTTAGCTGTTTGGGTTGGAAGCGGCTGCGATGTGACAAGCTGGGCTTTTTATTTTGTTCAGTAGAGTTTTAGCAGGGAAACAACAAGCTGAAAGTACAAGAGAGGCTCGCATCTAACTGAAAGGCGTGTCCCTTTAAATAGATGTTATCAAGCTGCTGTAAACGCCTCATTTAATTTATCTTTGGTTATGTAATCTCCAAACTGAATGGCAATGTAATGCTATCAGAAAATCACACCACGGGAGGTGGATCTGTGAGTCACATTTCACATCTGGGCAGCGGCAGACTGAAAGACTCATTCAAGGCGGTGCTTCAGTTTATCTGGTGATATTTGTTTACATTTTAAACTCCAGTTAAAGTCACCAAAACGGGCTGAAAAAGTAGAATCACACATTTAGTTGTGAACACCATTAATTTTACTTTTAGGTAATATAAATCAACAGCACGAATTAAAATATTTAAATAAAGGAATAAAGTAGTTGCCCAAAAGAGCTGCCCTACATGGTGACCCACAACACGACCCTGTGCTGACAACTACAAAAGGTGTTTTTGGTTACTTTGATAGAGGAAATATAACTAAATATATCCATACAGGCCACTCATAGTCTCTGTTTTCCCTCTTCATTGAGTGAATGACATTAAAACAGGCCAGACTGTAACAAAGGTCAGGGCTGGTATTACTGATTGTATCTATTAATAGACTAGAATAGAATGCCTTTATTTGTCATTATACAGAATGTACAATGAGATTGGAAGGCCACTCCTCTTTCAGTGCCACTCTGTAAAAGTTCAGACATAAATATATAAAATAAAATAGAATGTATAAAAAATAAAATAAATAGATAATATATATAAACATGATGTACAGTGGGTGAATATTGCACTTTGGTGAATGAATATTGCACAGTATAGGAGTGATAAATATTGTTGATAAGTTAAGGCTCATCACATTTTCATCATGTCTGCCAGTTTCAAATCAAATTTATTGACAGATTGAGATTGGGGGAGTGGCTGCAGTGAGGCGGATGCTGTACCTGTCGGTTGCAGAGGGGCTCAGAGTAGAGCTGCTACTCCTTCACATTGAAAGAAGCCAGTTGAGGTGGTGTCAGGCACCTGACTAGGATGTCTCCTGAGTGCCTCTTGGGTGAAGCATTCTGGGCAGGGGGTCCCGGGGTAGATCTAGGACACGCTGGAGAGATCATATCTCTTGGCTGGCCTGGTAACGCCTCGGTGTTCCCCCCTGGATAAGCTGGAGAGAGGGATGTCCAGGTTTCTGTGCTTAGGCTGCAGCCCCCCGCAACCCACCCCTGGATAAGTGGAAGAAAATGATTGATGGTTAATGGTAGGATACATGTAAGCATGTAAGCTAAACAAATGTAACAGCATAACTGGCTGATCTGTAAAAGATGAATCACAATTGTCTATTTTATACAACAATATGCCACGATGTTCTAGTCTATTGAGTAGGTACATACCTGTGTTAAGCAAAAGTAAACAAGATGCATGTAGGTAAAGGAGAGTCTCCATTGAGTTTGGCAAAGTATTTAATCTTGTCAAACCTGATTACTTGCTGGCAGGCCTAGACTAATGTGCAACATCTGGAAAGAGCTCGTGGGATTTGTAAACAGTTATCACCAAGTAACATGATCCAGTTAAACTGGAACACTGGTTCCAGGAGCAGGGGTTAAAGTGGGCAGGTCGGGGAATCCAAAGATCTGGTGTAACAGTGCAGCTTTGGGAGGAGAATGACCATACTTTCAGACCACATAATAATGTGTATTGTGAGCTCCTGTGAGATTGTATATTGTATTGTGAGATCAGCTGATCTGCACTGCTGCTGCTGCGCTGAGCCAAATGAATTCATCCAGATATTACCTGAGTAGATGTTTCACGAGTTATCGTGCCTGATTTTCAACCCCTAGCTTAGCCTTGGCTAATTGAAAACTAAATAACATCATCAGCCTAAATTTAAATAAACATGCTTTACCTTTGAAAACAATCCTATTTTCCTCACCTGTCCTCTCTGTCTTACAACTTTCTCCATCTCAGATGACAAATTAATTAAATACAGCCTCTGTACTCTTAGCTAGCATAGGGATTGTGAGCTTTACAGTTTGTGTTAGCTGATATTTATCGAGCTGTTTGAAAAGTTGTGTTTGAACTTATCTGCTGCTTAAAAAATATAACCCTGTTTATGCTCGCTTTTCTTACATATATAAGGGAACAGAGCTGAAGAGGCATTAAGTAGGCTAACACGAAAGCAATGAAATTTCTGTGAATGACAGGGAGGAGAAAGGAATAAAGGATGTGCATTCAGACTATAACATGAAAAATGAGCTTGATTCACATTATTATGTATTAAACTGCCATGACATTTAATTAGTCATTCATTGAAGGCCCTGGATCCCAAATAATATAAAGAGCTGCATTAGAAAAACAAAATAATAGAGAATAAATCCATCAGACCTCTGAAAAGCTCCAAGGGGAAAAATGCAAAGATTAGAAATGGAGGTGATCTATTTATTTTTTCCTTGTAGCATTTGCCTCACACTTAAACAGCTCTTCACAGCATAACCGCACGGAATAATTTTCCGGTGTGGTTCCCAGGAACTGAGGTTTATCTGTGCCCGGCGTCCTAGTTACCACTGATGTTTCTGGGAATTATTGGAGTTCATTGATTCTTTGAAACTGGATTTGGACCTTCATGTAGGGAACAATCTCAGAAAAGAGAAGGGAACATGCTTTTCGCTGCTTTCTGTGTGAGCTTCTTTCTAATCCCTGTTTACTCGGTGTTTGCAAGCAGTTGTGCATCATACTCAGAGTTCTGGTCAGCGGTTGATCGCCCGGGTCTGCACCGGGCTGAGAATTTCACCGGTTCATTATCAGAACTGTTCACTATTAGCAAGCGGTCATCCGATTCCCGGGGAACCCCCAACCCCCTGGGTATCAGATTTTTTGTCTGGCTAGATCCCTGATACTGGAGCCCTTACAGCATTAAAATGCTGTTAGAAGCCTAAAAGTCATCTCTCTCTAAGGCTCTTACTACTGACCAGAAATAGAAAAACACAATCAACCATGTGTCAAAACTGTGACAAAGCCTCCAGTGTTTATGAACATCTCCACATTTGGCACAGTGTCCTGATTTCACTCTCCGCTGCCAGCTCTGTGCGCTGACAGCTGCTGTTGACACATGAGAGATTTAACTTGTTTTTTTATTTCATTAAAGCCACAGAGCACAGACTGGGCCATTGTCTGCATGAACATTAATAAGATGGCTTTTAATGTAGCATCATTAAAAGCCATATATAAATCCTTTTATGAATTATATATATCATAATATCTACATCCAGAACTGCCTGCATAGAAGTGATCGGGTATTGATTAAGTCCTCTCCTGCAGTATGTGTGATATTTAGGGAAGCACCAATCAGATACCAGTGTTCAATTAAATAAGCTGTGTTCCTCACTCTTTATTTGTAAAGAAACGTCCAGTTTGACTTAAACATCACACACAGAGAACAAATGAATATTTTAGGGTATTGTTTGTGTTAGTAAAGCCTGTCTGAAAAATGCAATCAGTGTGTCTGTTTTAGTGTTTTTAACTGGCCTGGTTTCTCACTGGTATTTCAGCATTTAGCTGTATCTCTTTTTTATTGTTTCTCCCTCACCTCCACCTTTCCATAATAAAGAGTGCCTATTCATTATGGATGGCCTCGTCAAATGTTATATGTAGAGAATCAGGTCGACAGTTTCTGCCTCTGTTGAGAGACAGGTGCAGGCTACGTGCATGGATATTTATTCTTTGGTGTGTGTTATGGACTCTGTGATAAGAGTAGGCACAGAGGAGCGTTACAGAGTCTCGCCTGATGTGTGAACTCATTCCTGCTTTTATAATATTGCTGCTCAAACTCACAGCAGGCCAGTAGGACCAGTAGGCCACCAGGAAAGGTCCCAGCTCTCCCAGTGACCAGTAGGGGTGCATGTTCCCAATTATATCACGATATTTCAATGATATTTCTGATGATTGAAATATCGTGATATTTCAATCATATAAAATATTTCTTTTCTATATGATATTTCTGATGATATAAAAAAGAAATACTAAACATTTAATCAGCATCTGCAGGCAGCAGCATTTATGAGTGCAAGTAAATGAAGGGCATTTTCTGTCCTTTTCCAGTGAGCTACTGTCATTGATGAAGTGTGAATCTGCCGACAGCAGCAGCAGCGTTATAATAAAAGTGCTTTGAGTGCTCAGCTAGAGTAGAAAAGCGCTATATAAGAACTAGTCCATTACAATAGTAGTGTCACAGCATCAGTCAAATGAAAGCACCACAGTAGCTTAAATGTTTTCTTTGAAAATTTTAAGTAAAACATGCTCAACAAATGTATTAGATCACCACCCAGGTTACTCCCACAGCTGCCCTAAATTAACAGTATTGGTTATTTACCAAAATCATTTTTATGTTTCCGTAATGGTTAATCCACCACTGTGTGCAAGCTCTTTAATTGAAATGATAGTTTTAATGCTAAAATATAATAAAATATCCTCGTAACTCTTCGGGAGCCTGCACAATATTGTCATATAAAACTGAAAAATATTTTCTACCCGGGCAGTTTGTATCTTGGGTTTTTTGGGGTTTTTTTTACAAGCTGCATAAAGCGCTCCCTCACCACCACATAACTGCATCAGTTGCACTTCCTGTCACATGGAGTGCAGCTCGTGAGTGCTCCAGTGATGCTTGAGCATTTGATTACATTTGGGTTGCAAATCACTGGCTGCTAGTATCTCCTCCTTCGTAGCCTGGTTGTAGTCCTCAGTGTGTTTCTGCCTCAAGTGGTGAAACGAGTCTGTTTCCACCTTTAGCAGGAAGCACTGCTTCACTGCAGGTTTTGAAGTAGCCCTCTAGGTCATCGGATGTTGTCACACCTGCAGTGTCTTGTTGTGCGCACTAGGGGAGGTAAATGCATGGTGTTGCTATAGCAATGATGTTGTGATATGACATTCTTATAGCATGTAAACATTTATACCAGTGTTGTTGTGGAGAAGTTGATATGACACAGCCCTAATGGCCAGTCCACCACTGGACGCATTCCTAGTTATGCTGTAATGTAGATCAAGGGTGCCTGATTTGTTTCAGTGAATTTGACAAGCACCGCCTTCGCCATTGCAGAATTCCCCCACAGATTTGTGTTTATTATTCTCTCACTGCTGCGTCTCTTCCTGTAATCTCTGAAAAAAGTTACAACAACAAATACTGATGGTGTCTTTATTGCGTGATATCATCACAGTCAGTCACTCTCATGAGGCTGGGTGGACTTTTACCCTTGAACAGATAATACAGTGTAATCACCAGCAATGAGATCATTGCAATCGATGGGTTTCCCCTTAGATAGCCTTTTATTCAGACATATGTGGTGCACATCAGAGGTCTACACAGAGTCAGTATAGAGGACTTTTAAAAGAGTTCACTCAGTGCTCTCTTCTTCCTCTCTTTCTCCTTTCCACCCTCAGAAATGGACTGCAAGGTTGTGTTTGCAGCCTTGGAGAAAGTATGCCAGGACAACATCTCTGTGTTGTGTGGGCCTTCTGATTTACCGTACAGCACTGCGGTCGAGCGTCTGGTCTCGTCTATGAAACAGATTCAGGAGCACGGCCGCGCCCTGGAGCCTGTGGTCACCAGCTTCACCGCCGTCTATCACCACTACGACTTTGATGCTCAAACACCCGGGAACGGCTACCGCACACTGGTCAAGGTATGATGCTGTTTTTGGACCTTATGTGACCCACAGTGTGATTTCTTTTTCAAGTCTTTGGTGTGTGTTAACTGTAGTTTGTAGCTTATTATCAAAGGTGTGTTAAAGACAAAATGCAACATTTTAATAGTTACATTGTTGCAAATATTAGAAATGTGTGTTTCAGATGATACAGTATCATGAATATTATAATCGTGACTACGGTCCTCGTCCTGTTTTGTCCTTGATGATTTAATATTTTTGTATGTATGAACATACATATATTTAAACTTGACTTACCATTTTATTTAGGGTTGTCCAGTAGTCAGTTTTTTGTTTTAGTGAGCTTAGCTTAGCTTCCAACAACAAGCTATTTAGTTTTTTCTTTTTGTATATTTCTTTCTTACTTTCCATGAACTGACACCTTTCCTCAGGCAGCTCATCACACCTGTGTGATCAGAAACGTCACCAAATTCAGAAGCTATTTCCTCCAGAAAAGACCGAAACTGCCGCTGATTTAAACCTTTGCCTCTTATAAAGTTGACAGTCTGTGTTCCGGTGCTTATGACGTGTTTTGTCTTCAGGACCTTGCTGCAGTGTTTCCTGGTGTGTGATGCACTGATGCGCTGTCAGCTCACCTGCTCAGGTCCTCTGCCTCCCCCCTGTTTTCAATGTCCACTTTTCGTTTGGCCATTTTGGGGGTCAGGCCTGGTGGTGATCTTACTATGACTCATCATGCAGATGTGTTCAAGCTGGAAAAAACCTTAACAATTAAATACCGCAAAACTGAAAATTCCTAAAACACTGGCACATTTCATCACATCTCTGTTATTGTCGTCCTACCTCTTATGCAACATTCCTGTTGTTTCTTTCTTCCTGTCTTTTCTTTCAGGTCTTGGAGGCGTGCCTTTTGCACGTCATTCACAAGGCCCGTTACATTGCCTCCAATTACAGCAGTCCCTTCTTCAGGGTTGACCACAACGCCTCTGAGATGGAGGCGTACTGCAGCGCCCTGTGCCAGCTGCGCGCTCTTCTCCATCTTGCCCAGCAGCTGATCAACGACAATGACTGCGGCCAGCTGTACTCCCTGCAGGACGAGGACCTGAGCCGCAGCTTTGTGCAGGAGTACTGCTCCATGCACAAGGCGTGTTTCTACGGCCGCTGTCTGGGCTTTCAGGTCAGACAACAGTGGGGACATATTTTTAAACCACTTTATTTTCATGATTTTTAGCACCAATCAGAATGAATGTTTAATTAGTTAAGTTCTGCCGCCTGCAGTCCTACAGTACTGTTTATGGTGCCAGCCTAAAAGGTTTTAACTGGCAGCATAAAATACATTTACATTTATCAAATAACAGCAAAGACTTCATAGACTATCATCACGTTCTGTAATACAAACTCATTGTCTTTACTGCATGCAGATTAACTGGTAAATGGACTGGTTCTTATATAGCACTTTTCTACTCTACATGAGCGCTCAAAGCTTTATATAATCTGTCTCATTCACGCACACATTCATACAAGCACCTTCTGCATCTTAAGTGCTTTCTGTCTAACATTCACACACATTCACACTCCGATGAACACATCGGGAGCAACTGAGGGTTCAGTATCTGGCTCAAGGATACTTTGGCTTGCAGACTGGAGCAGCCAGGGATCCAATTAGTTGATGACCTGCTCTACCTTCTGAGCCAGCCCCCCCCCCAATGATTAAGCAAGTTTATTTCCGATGTCACCCACCAAAGGCTCATTCTGAGCCAGGAAACTCTCTGGTGTTACTGAATGTTTGAATGTTGAATGCAGTTATTAAATGCCCATCTTATTTTGTTTCACAGTATTCTCCTTCCATTCGCCCGTTCCTGCAGACCGTTGTCATAAGTATGGTTTCATACGGAGAAACGTTTGGTAAACAGCAGTCTGGCTTAGGTGAGTCTTATTTTTTTTGTTTATGGTATTATTGGAAGTTAAATTTCCGTCCTCTGAATTGGGCATGTTAACAGTTTGTAAAATAAGTGTTTGTCTACCTCCAGGTACTGCAGCCTTGTCTCTCCTCACATCAGGGAAGTACGTTATGGATCCAGAGCTCCGGGGCGCTGAGTTTGAACGCATTACCCAGAATCTGGACTTGCAGTTCTGGAAGTCCTTCTGGAACCTCACAGAGTCCGGCCTTATCACAGTAGGCAGGGTCACATACTCTTCCTTTCACTTAGTTTTTACCTGAAGTCATCTTGAACTCTCCTGTGTGTCTTCCTCCATTCAGGGCTTCAGCAGAATAGCCTCAAAACAAGTGCAGGTGAACTTCACCATGACTGTGCCTCCAGTCACTCTACGCCTTCCTCTGGCCTCCGACCCCCGGCTGACCGTCACCGTGTCACCTCCAATTGCCCACTGGGGCCCCGGGCCAGTCCACATGCGTCTGATCTCCCATGAGCTTCGAGAAGGACAGGTGAAGGTCTACAACTCTCAGAGTGTAAAAGCAGAAAAAAGAGTCAGTAAGAAGAAAAAACAAGGAAACTTTATGTGGCAGAAATATGTAAAAGACTACATCCATCCATTGACAGGATCGAGCAGCTGGTCTAAAATAGATCAAAAACAATATACAAATCTGTTTACAGGACAAGCCCAGTGAATGCATTCTGTGTTTTTGAGGTTGGGTATAATTACTAGATGATGATTTGAGTAATCAGTGGCATTTGCTATATGGAGGGAAGACAAAAAATGAGCACAAGGGGGCGCCTGGGTGGCTTAGTGGTGAAGCCGGCGACCACATACATATGCCGTGTTGCGGTGCGGGCGGCGCGGGTTCGAGTCCCGGCCTGTCGCCAGTTTGCCTGTGTGTCTTCTCCTGTATCATTTCCCCATTTCCTGTCTCTCTCCACTGCCCATAAAAGCCGCCAAAAATGCAAAAAAAAAAAATGAGCACAGGGGGAAAATTCAAGGTGTTCATTACAGAGTTGCTAAAAATCTGATTGTTTACAGGCTAAAAGGTGATTTCTATTAAAAGATTGTTTGTAGTTTATGATATGCATTATTGCTATTTTCCTTTATTTTATGTCCTCTTTCGTTATCCCCTCACTTTACAGGACAGTGAAGAGCTTCTCGCTTTTTCCCGGACTAAACCTCCCCCCATCTCCACCCATCTCCCCTGGGTACAGAAGCAGCCTTGCTCCCCCTGGCTTCTCATCCACTTCCACGGAGGGGGCTTTGTGGCCCAGACATCCAAATCCCATGAGGTAGACGACAGAAGGCTGATGTTAACTGTTCCTTAACCTGTCGTAGCTGTTGAGATCATATGATAATATCAGTTGGCACTAGATCTTGCAGTCCTGCAAAAATGAACTCCTTAAACACCTTTTAACCCCCCTCCCCCCTCATGATTCAGAATTATCTTCGGAGCTGGTCGAAGGAGCTGAATGTCCCGGTCCTCTCCGTCGACTACTCTCTGTCACCTGAAGCACCCTTTCCCAGAGCTCTGGAGGAGTGTTTCTATGCCTACTGCTGGGCGCTGAATAACTGTCATCTGCTGGGTTAGTGTGTGTTAGTGTTGCTAGAACTCAAACTCACTTTAGTTCATTATCCACATGTAGCCTAATGTGATCTCAAGTGGGCTGGACCAGTAAAACCTTATATTTCCAAATTTTCCCTCAAAATCTTTTAAGTTTAAGCCCAATAAAATATGCTCTCTATTTTTACCTTAGGTATTGTCTCTTGTTTAATTAATTTTCTTATATAATGAGAGATTCGTTTAAAAAAAAATGATAAACAACCTGAAATGTCTTAAGAAAAACAAGCACACTTTCAGCAGTACACCTTATCACATGTAGATGAGAAGTTACAGATGATTTTTGTTCTCAGGCTCCACTGCAGAGCGCGTTTGTCTGGCAGGGGACAGCGCTGGGGGGAACCTCTGCATCACTGTGTCCATGAAGGCCATGTCCACTGGCATCCGAGTCCCTGACGGCATTATGGCCGCCTACCCCGCCACCTTGCTCACCACTGACGCCTCGCCCTCCCGCCTGCTCACTCTCATCGACCCGCTGTTGCCTTTAGGTGTTCTCACCAAGTGCATTAATGCTTACGCAGGTATGTGTGCGTGCAGGGTGTTTGTGTCTGCACAGTGTTTAGGTGTGTGCTGTTTCTCACCTCATTTAACACTAGGGTACATCCTGGCACCCTCGACAAAAACAGATTATCAGGAGGATTTATGTATAAACTGTAAAATGTGGGAGGAAAAAAATTAAGTAACTAGCTGATTGTTTGCCCTGTCGAGCTTCTGATTGAGTCTGCACTAAAAACAAAGTGTCTGCTCATGACCCATCACCGCCTAGACATCTTACTGGTTCAACTGGTCAGCCATATATTAAAAACTGCCACTGGAACGTTTCATTTGTGTGGCCTGCCGTTCACTAACATTTTGTAACCAAATTAGGTGCCAATCAAATTCAATTAGCTTTATTTGAAAAAAGACGTGTTTATCGCCTTCATTGTAATAATCTCATAAGGATTTCTTGCTTTGTCTGACTGGGTATGTTTTATATGCCGAAACAACATAAAGATCAGCTCATCTATGGTTCAGTTTTTGTTGTTATGCCACAGCCAGCTTTGATGCGGCAGATAATGACGTCATTTCAGCCATCTCTCCATCTCTCCATCTGGGAACCCCCCCCCAGGGAGCAAAAAGTGTCCTTTAGGCTGTAGTATGTGTGTAATTCCCACTGAGCTGAAGATCCATAAAGGTTAATGACAGAATCAGCTCATTTTATGTACAATAACTTTGGTACATTTATTGAAGCCATGCAAAATTTTTCCTTTACAGTGTGAATATTTATTAAATTACAGCCGCTCCATGGGCCTCAGGTTGCATCGAAATGTTGAAGTATTGAATCTGTTATTTTTTTCCTGCATTTTTGAGCCTTTCTAACTTCAGAAGGTGCCTGCATGAAAAACCCCTTTAAGCTCTGTTAAAAACTGGAACTTGATCAATTTTACAACTAATCCAAGTGTCGCAAGCTAAACCCAAAATCTTGTTTCTGTTCAGCACAATTTTTAGAAAAAGCCGAGCTACCTTTGTAGCTGCGGTGTTGGCGGCGGCAGCTGTTCCACAGAAACTTTAACGTTGTCTGTAACTCGAGAACGATGTGACCAACGATGTTTACTGTAACATCACTTTCACCCCCACCCCACCTTCCCCATGTTATGGATCCAGAACAGCCAACGCCCACTCAGCAGTACTCTTGTTTTCTATAAGCAACTTTAAGCATCAGTATCAGTCATAGTTTCACTTGCAAACCTGCAGCAGGCTGATGTCTGTGACATTTAGTAACAAAAACAAGCGTTGCTATTCTGGATGTTTGACCTGTTTTCTGATCATTTTCTGGAGAAAACTTAAAAAAGTGCATTTTGGCTAAATTTTCAAGCTTCAGCTGACGTAGAGAGAGCTGTTTTCACACAGAGGAGATTATTAAAAACATCGAGCGGGTTACAGCTCAGCTGCCTCGATGCATGTCAGAGCTGCAGGTGTGTGCGTGGTGGTTGTGGTTCACACAAACTCACACACAAAGCAAAGCAGCCACGGCAGACGTGACGCAGCCTGCTCGTCATTTACGAGCGGCACCTTCCTTAAGGGCTGTGCAGAGCTTTGGGCGTGTTTGTCAGTGCTTTGGAATGTAACTGCCGTAAAACTGTCCTAAAATAACGTCTTATTTTTATGATTCACTGCTTTGTTTTTACTAACACCGCTCCCTCTCTCCTTTCACATGCTAGCTCACTCAGCTGCTGCCTGTCACTTTCTCCTTCTCTGACTTTATCATTGGCCTGATAAGCCAGAAAAAGCCTGCACAGCCTCACTAATCAATTTATGACTCATATTTTTCTTCTTTTCCATTTGTTCTGTCAGGTTGCTGCATTTGTTTAACAATGGTGTTTGTTTGTCTTTTGAGTTTAACCATCCAGCTCCACCCAGGAGTGTTTCAGGGTAAAAAAAAAAAGCCTAATGAGAGTCTACTGGTATGTAAATATAGTACATCTAGACATAGTTTAAGGTAAACATAAGAAGACTTCCTGGAATAAAGTCTAAAGTTGTAACACTGTTATCAATTACATTTGAGGATGAAGATCTTTGTCAGAGATCATTTAAAAGTAATTGTTGCCCTTTTCACTGGATTTGATCCCAGACGTTTCTGAAGTAGAAGCTGTTTTCTAGTCGTTCTTCTCAAATACAGTGGAGCACTCATCAAGTCTTAATGACTGCTCAAAACTACAAGTCACAGAATCACCGATTTCATGGGAGGAAGCTGGAATATCCGGTGAGAGGCCTCAGCCTTTGATCATACGTGACTGTAACCAATATCGACAAGTCGTTCTCACATACCCCCCCCCCCCCAAAAAAAAAAAAAAAAAAGTGTTGGAACTGTGAGGCCAGTCCCTTTATTTTTGCTGTAGACTAAAAACATCAAAAAATCATCAAAATCTCTGCTTTTATTTCCAGGTCTGGATCTGATTCTCAGTTCAGGAGATTTTCTCTGAATCCACCCATTTTTCTTGTGAGCAAAAGTATTGCAACAGATCAAATAGATATCAGTAAATAATAATTAATATTTAGTTTCAAATCCTTTTCTTGCAATAACTGCGTCGAGCCTGTGATCCAATGACATCACTAAACTTTCTTTTATGATGCTTGTGCCATACTTGTGTTTTCTGCATTGTTGTTGTTTCTTTTGCTCGTCTGACATTGTTATCCTCCCAGGTATAGACTATCAGACGGTGCAGCCTGCAATGGGAAGCAGCACTCTGAGCACTCTGGGCAGAGACACCGCCATGCTGCTCAGTGATCTCACCCAGGGAGCCTCCAACTGGATCCAGTCCTTTCTGGACCCGAGGCGTACTTCAGGCGGCACGCTCTCCCGGTCGTCTTCGCAGAGAAGGAGTGAAACCAGTAAGACGTCCACCCAGGCCTCCATATCAAACTGTGGAGCTCAGATTTATTACCCACAAGGCTTTGAGCCTCTGCGCTCTGAGTCCCTCGCTACGGTTAACCCAACATCCTGTCCGGTCATAAGGAATCCGTTTGTGTCACCCCTGCTGGCTCCTGACAGCATGCTGAGAGGCCTGCCGCCTGTACACATAGTGGTAAGAAAGGAGTTATGAAGAGTTCATATTTAATAGAAATGCTGCGGTTTATTTCACAACCTCAGGACAGTTTAACCAGCGCACCTTTTGATTAAAATCTTGCTGAAATTCAGATTTGTAGCCTGATAAATATATGAGGTTGGCTACAGTTCTGTGCATTTGTAACAATAGACACATCATAATCATAATGAGTTTGGCCCAGAGCTTCCAGCACAGGCTTTACTTGGTGAGATCAGGTATATTACAGTATAATTTTCAACTTATTTTAGCTTTTTTTTGTTGTGTTGAGCCACGCGGTGGCTGAACACAGCAGTAAGATGGGTTACGTGCTAACATTTAGCTTACTTGATTTCTCCTCGTATACAAATGGAGTATGAGGTGAATGGAGTCTGTTACTCACAGCAGAGATTGAGTTGACTGTTTTGTCCACGCAGGCTTCCGCTCTCGACGCCCTGCTCGACGACTCCGTGATGTTTGCCAAGAAGCTGCGAGCCATGGGCCAGCCTGTGAGCCTGACCGTAGCGGAGGACCTCCCACATGGCTTCCTCAGCCTATCCCAGCTTTCCAAGGAGACAGAGGTGGCTGCGGGAGTCTGCATAGCACGAATAAGGGAGGTTTTTCAGCAAGAAAACCCACCGCACGCTCTTCGCGAACAGGTGGAAGAGACTTAAACCTGTATTAGAGTGCCAACCCATCGGGATGATCGATCAGTCATTCTCGGGACTTCTGAGTTTATAAAAAAAAAGATCTGACATAAGAGTGAAAAGGGAAAAGAGACAAATGAGGGATATTGAGCACACAGAGGAGGAAGCTCAGGCGTTCTGCACTTTAACCCTTTAACAGCGTTTTCTACAGGCACCGACCACTAAAAACCTCTTCTTTTTACAACCAGCTTTAATAGGATTCTAATGATGACAAAGACATACGTTATTAAATATTTTTCTACCAGGAATTACATGTTTACAACGCAGATATGTTGCACATTCAGTGTTACAAACTGACAGAAACTTAACTCAGAAAATAACCAGCTCACGTAATAATTTATCACCTGATGGAAGAGCTCTCAGGTCGGGAAGCTGCTGTGCCTAAATTTCAAAGCTGTGCTGAACATGTGAAGTCTAAATTATAACTGCTTTATTTCACAATGCCTGCATCATCAGTCTGACCAGGATTAAAGGTTTACTTGTATAGGAAACACCTGCACTGTATCATTATTATTATTATTATTTGGATTAAGTGTATAATCTGTTATTTTTTACAGTTTGTCACATTTACTCCTTCCCCTTCACCTTGTGTTTAGCAGCAGTGTCTGATCCAGGTGTGAAAGTAACTTTCTAAAGTGTAAATTAACTATTTTTGTCACGTTGTTGTTTTTCAGACCTGTATTAAATAAAACTCCACAGGCTGTCTGTGTTTATCTGAAGCTTTTGCACTTCTTTTTTTTTTTGTTTTTTTGATAAGGTGCACAGTCATGACTCAGATTGCCGAATCTGAGCATTACCTGTCCTCTGCAGCCACCTGTTGAACCTCCTGCCCTGTTTTAAAGTGAAGTTTCTGCACATAAATTTGAATTCTATGAGTTAATAAGCTGTTTCATAAAGTGTGATGATTACTTTTTACATGCAGTGTGTAAAAACTGGAAAAAAGAAAAAAAAAAAGCAGTTTCCACTTAACTTGTTTGGCAGGTTGTTCCTGATAATGGTGCAGCTCATCGGAAGAAGCTGTGAATTTAAGGTTGTGTAGCACAGCTTCACATTCCCCACCTTCACGTTAACGCTTTGTTGTGGAGCTCGTCTCTGATGTGATTTTCCCATAGTTTTAAGAATTTTAATTATTATGCTTGTGACAGTAAACGGTGAGTGAAATTAATACACTGATGGCTTCAAAACTTTCCTAATTTTCCAGGTGTAATTGCACAATCACAGCCTTAAAAAGGGTTTCTCTGTTTGCCAGTGATTTGCTTCTTTCTTCAGTTTGTGTCCTCCTCTCTCTCACTGTCAGCTGAACAGCTGCTCTCAGCTTTAATGATGAGATTTTTGTCTACTGATAGTGCAGACTTCAATCCATCTCCTGGCTGATGTTGCTCAACAGCAGCTGGCAATACTCTGGAGGAGAGCCTGATCAATGTTTGCGCTATAAATAAGTCATTACTGATTTAAACCCAACCAGCCAACTCTCTTAGCAGAGCGAACTGCTTCTAGGTGTTCCTTATTGTCATTCAGAGGTGAGGGTATACGAGGTGTGTTTGGGTTACATCAAGTACGAGGATGGCCGTGAGCAGCTGATCACTCCCTGTAACTGTCTCACTGTAGGAGGAAGACAGTGGAAGTCTTCCTCCCCCAGTGAGACAGTTACACCATCAGCAGCTACGTCATGCTGACCAAAATGCTGAGCCACAAAGTTCAAGAAGAATCTCCCGCCTGTCGCTCTGCTGAGCAGATGTGCTGCAGTAGGAAACCAGTGTCACCAGGAGTCCCAGTAAGCCTGAGGAAGAGGAGGCAGCAGTCACTCAGTGATCTGAATACTCGCAGGTGTCAGCGTCGTGGATTAAACCTGTCTCTCTATGCTACTAAACATTTCCAGTCTTTTATTGTACTTTTCTCTATTCGCAGTGTTGCTGCTTTACATAAGCTTGTGTGGCAGTTTTTACTGACAACAAAAGTGAAGCCAGACTTTATAAAGCTTAGCATCACCATCAGAATAACCTGTGAATTGGAGTTAATGTCTCATCATCATATTGCCCCTCCTTTGTGGAACTCGTGTTTTAGGGATTTCTGATATGATTTCTCATCATTTTAGCAAGAATCTGCTCATCTTTCTGCTGCTTCTCCCTCAGTATTGGCTGTCAGCAGTGTTAAATGAGATACTTTGATCTTAGATGCCTGCAGAAAGAATCAAAGTGTTTCTCTGTTACCTTTTAACGCTGTCCCAGCTGTGTAGGAGAAAGTTTAACAGCTTACTGAGATCCTGCTTTAAGATAACTTAAGAGTGTGTTTCAAGTCATTTAACTTCTGTTACTATTGGCGTGTGATTGTAACCTCGTTGTGCAAAGAGTGTGTGGGCGAAGATGGAAAACAACTAACTGTAAGCTGTGTTTCAGGTCATGAGGCAGGTGCCTACGTGACTTTGAGAAGAAAACTCTCCACAACAAATGAGACAAAGTTTGTATCCACTGTGAGTATGAAGGAGCTTCTATTTTTCTTTTCTGTATCAATACAGGTGCAAAGACTGTTCATGCTGTATTGATCCCTTTGCAAAGGTATCAGTTTCAACATATTTTTCCTTTATTTATCCCAAAAGTTTAGAAATTCCTTTGTTACAGCTGTTAAAAAATAAGTTACATCACAAAATAGCCTGATTTAAAAAAAAAAAAAAAAAAAGATAAAATATGACAAAACAAACATCATAAAATTAAAGAACTGCAATAAAGTAAAATAAATATAAAAAATTGATGGAAAATAAAAACATTACTTAATATATTTATAACGTTTTAAAAAAGCTAATTTAACAAAACAAAAATAATTTAAAATGGCTCACCAAATCTAAATGTACTAAAGTAAAAAATAAAAACAAGAAGCTCATATAAATACATTTAAAGTAAAATAATTATAAATGAAAATAAAAATATTAATTGATAATATAAAGTAAAGCAGTGTTTGCTCGTTTTCCATTGATTAAAGGAAGGCTAAAAAAATTAATAAAAGTAAACAAATTTCTTGAAGCGCTACATATCAACGCATGTAGCAGTAACGAAGTGTGCCAGCAGGTGGCAACAGCGTCACGGAGTCTCACATGTGATAAACAGCAGAGAGACAACGAGGAAGAGGAGACGAAGACGAGGCGACCATGTTGATTTAAAGGAAGAAGAAACACAATAGAAGCGATTTATATCCAGAAAAAAAAAATCTGTAATTGAAGCTTATTGTAAAGGAAGTAGTTGATCGAGCGCACAGTGAGCGTCCCTTGCAGAAAAACAAAGAAGCTGAGGTATGTTTGCGGGTTTTTGAATCGTCCGTTTTCTGTTAAAAAAACAAACAAACATCTGAGTTGCTCTGAGCAGGTTAGCATGTAGCTAACGTTAGCGAGTGGAGTTATTGGTGCTACATTAGCCCGGAGGCTAGCTCTGGTCCATGAAACGTTAGTAAAAAAAAAAAAAAAAATTCCAGTCAAAGTACAGTGTCGTCATTTAAAATATACGAATGTAGCAATTAAAGCTCATAAAAAAAGTAAAATACGAGTGAATGTTGGAACGGCTCAGCCGCTCGTTAACTTTAGCTCGTTTAGCACCACGTAGTTGGTGTTTCTCCTTAGAGGCAGCATTAATGTAAGGTATTAATCTATACATGAATGTAAGTAAAGTTTAACAAATCCATATGGGTGTTTTCAGTGTTTTTAAACTTAATTATTGTGAGACTGTGTTTGGAAAAATGCGTCAAAAGTAAGTTTAAGCTAATGTGAAGTCTGAGCTGTGGAGGAAAAAAAAAAAAGTTTTTGGTGGTCGATACTGAGACTGCGCCTTTGTTTCAGGCAGATCTCAGCCTTCAGTATAGGTCAGACTCTCTTTAAATCCCGACACTTTGGGCTTCGTTAATCTGAGGGCTGCCACCTGGCAGGTTCACCTCTGTAACCTCAGTGCTGAAGCAGCCGGTCGCTGCTCCCAAGTCTGCAAATGACCGCTGCTTTTATTCTTACTGTTCAGACTGAGCAGGGCTCAAACTGTACAGTTCGACTAAAATGAAGCCGTATTGTGCCTTATAATAAGTGACAGAGCCTGTTGAGTATGGACTGTTCATACGAAATAACTCAGGAACCTCAGTGTTTCTATATACTCAATACTCTATAGGTAGTTACTCTATATGAACTTGGCCCAAAAACTGAGGAAATTGTGTTTGGTTGATTATTTCTTTGTTGTAACAGTGCAATAATCTTATACTGTTAGAAATCCTGTTTATTTCACCTTAAATGGAGCCACATTTGTAGGAAAATGCATTTGTGGGTTGAGCAGCAGAGTTGAGTATGTGGGTTGAAAAACTTGCCAGATCATCTCTGCCAATGTCAAACAGCTTATTCTACTGTTGCCTCTTGTTTGGTGTCATGTGGCTTTTGTCCTGTTTCCCTCCTCTCACTCCCAACTGGCTGAGGCAGATGGCTGCCCCTCTCTGAGCCTGGTTCTAATGGAGGTTTCTTCCTGTAAAAAGGAAGATTTTCCTTCCCACTGTCGCCAAGTGCTTAGTCTGCTGTTTGTTGGGTTTTTTTCTCTACTACTGTAGGGTCTTAATCTTACAATATAAAGTGCCTCAAGACAACTGCTGTGATTTGGTGCTATATAAATAAAATTGGATTGGGTGATGCTGGCTGAAAAATGGGATGCCATCCTACAGCAGTGTGTGACCAATGAGGAGGTGGTGCCAGGCTGTGGGCCTGTGTATGGATCTTCCACATGCTACAGTTTGTTAAATTGCCAATATGCCTTATTTATTCATACTTCAGTCATCCAATAAATGACACCAAACAAGAGTCAGTAGCAGAATAAGCTGTGTGGCATTTAGCAGAGAAGATGTGGATTTTTCATGGGTGCAACCCACATACTCAACTCTGCTGCTCAACCCATAAATGCATTTTCCTTACAAGTGTGGCTCCATTTAAAGGGAAATAAACAGGCTTTCCAAGGGTATAAGATTTATTGCCAAGAAGCATTGTTACAACACAGAAATAACTGACCAAACACAAATTTCCTTACATTTTGTGCTAAGTTTATTTCTAAACTTATAAAAATATAGCACCATTATGGTACGGTGTTCCATTTAACTTCAGTATTTAATATGATGTCAAAGTGCTGTCAGTTTGAAGAATCAATATTCCACCACAATAGATTCTGAAGTCTGCTTTGATGGCAGATCCCACACAAACACACACACACACACACACACTTACTCTGGAGCCCCCCCCCCCCCCCCCCCTTTTTTTTTTTTTAACCTACATTTGTAAATCTCCATACAGGTATCTAGGTGACTGTTCATTTACTGAGATCCGCAGCAGGATTTTGGAGTGTAACAGTCTATAAACATGTGAAAATATCTTCCTCTGTAATGTTTTGTACAGCATCATGAACTACAGGGTCTAACTGTCAATGATGCAGTGATGACAGGCAGATCTTTCCACACAGGAGTGTGGCTGCTCCTCTCTGTCAGCGTTTTTCAGTTGCTGCTCCATCACTTGTGAAGCCAACAAACCGTGCGTTTAGTTGATTTAGACTTGAGTTTTGAATCTATGCCGTAGTTACACTGTAACCACAGACCCCACTGAAACCCTCCACCATAACCCGACGAGTGCCTCCGTGGAAATGTAACTGCACGTCATGTGCCTGTTCCGATTTGCCTTCAGGACTGTCGATTCCTGCAGTGCATTTTTGGCTACTTCTTGCCACAATTTTTTAATTTATCATTGAGAGAATAATAATATTGCCTCAATATAATCATACAAAACTGATGACTGAGTAAATGGGGAAACTATACATAACTGGGGCCCCAATTCAGGGGTCATGGTCTAATTTTTTTGTGCTTCGGTTTGTTTTAGGTGAGAAGTCTAAGTTATTGGCTTTGACTTTGAGGAGGCAACGGGTCAATCAGACCACGACTCTCACTCTTCAGAGCCCAAGACCTGTGGTGCTGAAGGAAAGAAGGTCAGACCCCCGGAGGAGAAAGGAAATTCACACCCACACACACACTGAAGACTCAACAAGGGTGGAAAGCTTTTTGGGCTTTGGACTCGATAACCCCTTGTGTGATTTTTGATTTCAGGATCCATTTTTTGGAGTGACTTATACCCACTCAGTGGAAATAAACAGAGCATTACAGACTATATAATTTTGGGGAAATACTTGTACAAAGTTGGGCATAATTTTTTTTTCAAGAACAGGGATATTGAGCAACTCTAATGGACTCAAAAGTGGAAATAAGGAAAACTGTTCAACTTAGAAACAGAAGTTTAAGTATTGAAGTAAGATTATATTGAAGATCCCCAAGTTCAGATTGCCTTAGTTGTTCTGTTTCAGGACTTGAACTGCTTTGATACTTGTTCACATATAATTTTTCTATATTGTGGGCAAGTATATTCGTGCATTTGAATGCAAATTTCTCTTCATTTTGAAGAGCTGTTGTGTAAAAACGTCTTTTTTTTTTTTTTTTTTCTGTTGTCGTTGTTTCCTGTATGTCAGTCACTCTGTTGTTGAAGGGGACCGAACTGCACGTACTTGTGTATATGTAAATACTACAAATCCACTTTTGTCATCAGAGGACTTAAAAAAAAAAGAATATTGTTTGTTAATGCTTTATTAAACTTTTTTTTTTACTTTTGAAGAGAATTTTTAAAAACAAAAACCTAAGACGCAAAAATCTAATACTTCAAAGGACAGAGGGGAAAAAAAAAAGGAGACAAAAACAGGGAAAAATGGCAACCGCCAGAACAGAAAATGTCGGCCCGCTCGTCATGGGACTGAATAAGCAGAACGGGCAGCTCAGAGGACAGACCAAACCAGCTGCAGTCCAGCCAGCACCAACAACTCAAGGAAAGACTTTGGGTGCTCCCCAGAAAGCAGGAGGTGCCTCTCAGGATGGAGGGGGTATAAAGTTTGGGGATGACTGGAAAAAGAGCCTACACCTCCCTCCCAAAGACAACAGGGTCAAAACCTCAGTGAGTCGAGCTTCATGTCAGTTTCTCAGCATCATTTAGCTTGAGACTCGTTTCCTTGTGTCAGCCTAACTGTTTCTGTGACCCCTGCAGGATGTCACGTCCACAAAGGGGAATGAGTTTGAAGATTACTGTCTCAAAAGAGAACTCCTGATGGGCATCTTTGAGATGGGTTGGGAGAAACCCTCCCCTATTCAGGTACAGTAGTCTTTTTTTTTTTTTTTTCTTTTTTTCCCAAACACATGTGACCTTTATGCTGGGCATTTCAGAATTACACAAACGCATTCCTCTGCAGTCTGTTATGTTTTAAAACACAGTGTTCATATTTGACATCAGTATGAGCCCTTTTGAAAAACTAGGAGGTGCTTTCCTCCCTTATTTCTTTATTCTTTTTAAAACTTAGCAGAGATAACTAAACACCATATGCAGCACGGTAGACCAGGAAAAAAGTAGAGTAGGGCTGTTCAATTATAGAAAAGAAAAAACTAAAAATTTGGTCATTTTTAGATCATGATTATATATCACAGTTACCTTATTTTAACAATCTGTGGAAGCTGAAAGTGAAATTTAAATTAAAACTGGGTTATTAGTGCAGCCCTGCAGCAGAGGCGACCTAAGGAGTGAAGGAGTTAACCCTCAGATTTTTAGGAAGAGCTTTTAGTTTGAGCTTGTTTGGTTTATGGGATGTTTATATCTGTTGTGACGTGTTTTAGGGTTCGTTTTTGTCTGTGTTAAAAGCACAAATGTCACATATTAAACCTGTAAAACAAAGGCATACATCTATAGTTTATAGTCCATAAAATAAAAAGGGCAGAACAGTGTAAAAATCCGAAGTATGTTTATATAATGAGACAGAAGGTTTGCCTGTTGGTTCCTTGCAGGAGGAGAGCATTCCCATTGCCCTATCTGGACGGGATATTCTGGCCCGGGCCAAGAATGGAACAGGGAAAAGTGGAGCCTATCTCATCCCACTGCTGGAAAGGATAGACCTGAAAAAGGACCACATACAGGGTGAGACATTACCTTTGGTTTTACAGTGACGCTGCAGATTGAAGCTTTCATCTTATGTCCTCCTCTCCTTTATCACTGACTTCAGTTTTATCCACCTGCCCTTTAAGGTATATTGCTCCTTGCTTAATTACTCATGCTGCTTTTCTGCTCTTCCATCTTAACTGACGTTCCCTCTAGCTTGTCTAGCAAACAAAGTGTGTGCCATAGAAAGAGAAGACAAAGGATGGTCTCATCAGCGTTATTTGTTCTGTGGGTTCTGTGCTTTATTCTTGCATTCAGAGTTGTTTTCACACGTTCAAGGCAGCCCAGAACTTTTCTAGGACCGACCCAACAGGGATGCATGTCAGCTGGTTGTTAACCTTCAAGTTCCCAGTTACAAACTCTCAGTGATGCCCGAAGGCGCAGCTAATATTATGTGCATCATTGTGCTGCCCACTGCACACAGACAGCTGCCTCCCACTCAACCTAACTGTAGTTCCAGGAGTACAAACAGGTTTAAAGTGGAAAAGGCTGAGAAATCACATCCATCCACCATATTTGTAATATGCACTTTGTTTTGTTTTTTCTCTCTCCCCCAGCCATTGTCATGGTGCCCACTCGTGAGCTGGCACTGCAGGTGAGCCAGATCTGCATCCAGCTCAGCAAACACCTGGGAGGAGTCAAAGTCATGGCGACCACCGGGGGCACCAACCTGCGAGATGACATCATGCGTCTGGATGAGACTGGTAAAGACCAACTTTGTGGCGTTTTTATCCACAAAGAAGTTTCATTTGGCAAACCTGATGGTTCACACAGTCTGCGTCATTTTTAACTACTACAAAATTAACTATAGAAAGGAAATTTTAATGGTAATCACAATTCATCACCCCCCCCCCATTAGTGCACGTGGTCATCGCCACACCTGGCAGGATCCTGGACTTGATAAAGAAGGGGGTGGCAAAGGTGGATAAAGTCCAGATGATGGTGATGGACGAGGTAAATATGAGTGAAATCATTTTGTTAAAGCAAAGTCTTTTTGCTGTAGTGTTGCCAAAATGTCCGTTTTTCAGGTAGGAACAGGCGTGCTTTGTGTTAATTGATCCCGTTTCCCCTCAGGCGGATAAGCTGCTGTCTCAGGATTTTGTGGTGCTCATCGAAGACATTATTAGCTTCCTGGCCAAGAACAGGCAGATCCTGCTCTACTCTGCAACCTTCCCCATCAGTGTGCAGAAGTTCATGGTGAGTGAACGGTTAATTACTGCACTGCTTGTCCAGCCCGATGGCTTGGAGCCACTTGGCACCACTTGGCTCACACTGCAGACTGAGCTCCACTCCTGTTGCGCCCAAATCTGTTTGTCTTTGTTTGTTGTAGACTTTTCCAGGGCTGACTTCATCTAAAGCAAATTTAGTTTACAGTCATGGGATGCGATCGCTTGAATTGTTTGTTTGTAGAAGTCTTTTTTTTTTTTTTTTTTTTTTTTTTTTTAATTATTTAACCATTATTGTTAAGTATCCAAGGAGACTACTAATATAAATACTGGTGACTTTCAGTTAAGATGCATACAGTGCATCACAAACAGTTTGTACAGCTTCTACCGCTTTTCTGAAAACCGGTTTTTAAGTGCACCGTGTGAACTTGTTAACTGTCTTTGCTGCAGGCCAAGCACCTTCAGAAGCCCTATGAGATAAACCTGATGGAGGAGCTGACTCTGAAGGGCATTACTCAGTACTACGCCTACGTTACTGAGAGGCAGAAAGTTCACTGCCTCAACACACTCTTCTCCAGGGTAACTATTTGTTAACTGTGTTTGCGTTATGAACCACTGACTTATGATCACTGATAAGTGATATTTTGTAGCTTCTTTAATTGGCCACAGGAAGATGAAACGCTGCTGTTTCTGTCCTCTGAACATTCACAAACTCACATAAATGGTCAAAATACACCCTTTACATTCCCTGACCAACTGTGGCTAAAACTCATTGTCCTGCCCAAGGAGGGAGGACAGGGTTTTTGGTTTGTTTGTTTAACATTACAGCAAAACTAACAATCAGTCTGATTCATACCAGATAAGCACAAAAGATGACCAGTGACCCCTAGATCACCCAATTTATTTATTGCTGTATTTGGGTCAAAGTCAGAGGTCATATTTTTCTGAAAATTTTTTGAATGCTATAACTTGAACTTGAGGTAGGATCTTCAAATCCACACCATAGATGCATCTACTAAAAATGAAAGTAAAATGCTGGCCATGGACAAATGGACCTGTGTGTTCTCAGTGAGTCAGTGTTTGGAGAGGGACACATTTATGAGACGGACAACTTTCAAATCCGCTGAAGCCAGGGTGGGGTTTGTTGTGGCTGGCACCACTCGTTAGATCTTTAAAAACAAACAAACAACAAAAGCATGACTAACTGGTGTCATTTTTTTTTTTCCCCTCTTTTTGTTTTAGCTCCAAATCAACCAGTCAATCATCTTCTGTAACTCAACTCAGAGAGTGGAGCTCTTGGCCAAGAAGATCACTCAGCTGGGATACTCCTGCTTCTACATCCACGCTAAAATGATGCAGGTGAGCACATGTTTTTGTGCTAATAGAACATTAATAATGGGCGGTCTCTCAAATTAATGACTGGGGCAAAGTGCAAAAATATGCCTGGTTATAATCCTTTGGCTATATAAATATAACTTAAGGTTATATTGAGCACAGCATTAGAAGAATACATCAGGCTGAGAGCCTGGTCAGGTCTAGATGGACCGTTGGTTTTTGTAATCAGAATCAGAATCAGAAGGTTTTTATTGCCATATGGGTGAACAGGTTCACAGCATTAGGAAATTGCTGCGGTACTTCGTGCTTACAGAAAAAACAAATAAGTATAAAAACTATAAGACAATATACAAGTATACAAATTGCAAATATACAGAGATATTAGAGCTATAACTATAACACAATGTTACAAAAATTACAAAATATACAGTGCAGAGACTAATTAAAAGATAAAAGAATGTAGACTATATTCCACTAATATGTACATCAGTGCAATCAGACAGGTGCATAGACATAGGGTCATCAGCGTTTGTGGAGGGTGGGGGTAACAGTCTTAGGGTTATTGTTCATAAGTCCAACAGCAGAGGGGAAAAAACTGCTCTTATGGCGGGAGGTTCTGGTCCGTATGGACCGTAGCCTCCTGCCTGAGGGGAGAGGGTCAAAAAGTCTGTGCCCAGGGTGAGAGTGGTCGGCTGTGATCCGACCTGCACGCCCCAGTGTCCTGGAGGTGTACAGGTCCTGGAGAGATGGGAGGTTACAGCCAATCACCTTCTCAGCAGAGTGCACAACGCGCTGTAGTCTCTGTTTGTCCCTAGTGGTGGCTCCAGCATACCACACAGTGATGGAGGAGGTGAGGATGGACTCAATGATGGCAGTATAGAACTGCACCACGGTCCTTGCTGGCAAGTTGAATTTCTTCAACTGCCGCAGGAAGTACATCATCTGCTGGGCCTTTTTGATGACAGAGGTGATGGTGGGCTCCCACTTGAGGTCCTGGGTGATGGTAGTTCCCAGGAAGCGAAAAGAGTCCACTGTGGTGATGGGGGTGTCAGTCAGGATGATGGAGGGTAGAGGGGCTGTGTGCTTCCTAAAGTCCACTATAATCTCCACTGTCTTCTGGGCGTTCAGTACCAGGTTATTGTGGCTGCACCAGGACACCAGACGTTTGACCTCCATCCTGTAGGCCGACTCGTCCCCGGCTGAGATGAGTCCGATGAGAGTCATGTTGTCTGCAAACTTAATAAGCTTGACAGACTGGTGGTCAGAGGTGCAGCAGTTGGTATACAGGGAGAAGAGCAGAGGAGAGAGGACACAGCCCTGAGGAGTGCCAGTGCTGATGGTCCGGGAGTCCGAGACATTCTTCCCCAGCCTCACGTGCTGCTTCCTGTTCATCAGGAAGTCAATGATCCACCTGCAGATGGGATCTGGCACGTTCATCTGGGACAGCTTGTCTTGGAGGAGATCAGGGATGATGGTGTTGAAGGCAGAGCTGAAGTCCACAAACAGGATCCTGGCGTAGGTTCCCTGGGAGTCCAGATGCTGTAGGATGAAGTGCAGAGTCAGGTTGATGGCGTCGTCCACAGACCTGTTGGCTCTGTAGGCAAACTGCAGGGGGTCCAGAAGGGGGGCTGTGAGGGACTTGAGGTGGGACAGCACCAGACGCTCAAATGACTTCATGACCACAGAAGTCAGTGCCACAGGTCTGTAGTCATTTAGTCCAGTGATCCTTGGCTTCTTGGGGACAGGAACAATGGTAGCGGTTTTAAAGCAGACAGGCACGTGGCAAGCCTCCAGTGAGGAGTTGAAGATGTTCGTGAACAATGGGGCAAGCTCGTTAGCACAGTGTCTCAGTGTGGCAGGTGAGACACCATCTGGACCTGGAGCTTTGCGAGCTTTGACACTCCTGAACTGCTTTAGCACCTGGTCCTCCTGAATACAAAAGACTGTGGGGGTGGGGGAGGAGGGGGACTCTGGGGTGGGAGTCCTTGATGATGTGGGCTTCTCTGAGGTGTGGGGAGTGGGGGAGGTTGGGGGGTGAATATTTGTGTTGGCTGTATTGTAGTTGGGACTGGTGGAGGTGTGAAGGCTGCTGAACTGACCATCAAAACGACAATAGAACTCGTTCAGTCTATTTGCAGTTTGTAGGTCGTCTGTGGAGTGGGGGGTTTTAGGCTTGTAGTTGGTAATCTGCCTTAAACCTTTCCATACAGAGGCCGCGTCGTTCTCTGAGATCTGCTGCTGTATATTCTCAGAGTGATGTGATCTAGCAGTGGCCACTTCCTTGCTAAACCTGTACTTGGCCTCTTTGTAGCAGTCTTTGTCCCCACTTTTAAAAGCCTTCCTCTTCTCTATCCACAGCTGCTTCAGTTTGGGAGTAAACCAGGATTTGTCACTGTTATAACTCACCCTGGTGCGTGATGGCACAATGCTGTCCTCGCAGAAGTGGATATACGAGGTTACAGTGTCCGTGTAGTCATCCAGACTGTCACAGGCAGCCCTCATTGAGTCCCAGTCTGTAGTTTCGAAGCATGTGCGGAGCTCCTCCACAGCCTCACGGGTCCACTGCTTTGTTGTCCTCACCACAGGTTTTGAGAGCTTCAGCCTCTGTCTGTACGCGGGGATCAGGTGGATCATGTCGTGGTCAGAGAGGCCGAGTGCAGCGCGGGGCACTGCGTGATAAGCCCCGCTTATCGTGCTGTAGCAGTGGTCTAGTGTCTTCTCCTCTCTGGTCGGACATGTGATATATTGTTTATATTTGGGAAGTTCCTGTCTCAGGCTGGCTTTATTAAAGTCCCCAAGTACGATGATAAGAGAGTCCGGGTATGTCCGCTCCATGCACAGAATCTGCTCTGTGAGTGCGCACTGGGCCTCGTGCACGTCCGCGTCCGGCAGGATGTAAACAGCAGCCAGTATGAATGAAGCGAACTCCCGCGGAGAGTAGAACGGTTTACAGTGAATGAAAAGATATTCCAGTGAGGGAGAGCAGTGCTTAGCAATCACTGTCACATCCGTACACCAGCCACTGTTGATGTAGAAGCAGACTCCTCCACCTGTAGCCTTGCCGGAAAGCGCAGCTTGCCGGTCTGCGCGGAGGAGATGAAATCCCTCCAACTGGAGCGCGCAGTCCGGTATCTCCTCACACAGCCATGACTCCGTGAAGCATAACACACAGGATATGGAAAAGTCTCTATTCATGCTCCTCATCAGTGTCAGTTCGTCCATTTTGTTCCTAAGTGAACGCACGTTGGAGAGGAAAATCCCAGGTAAGGCTGTGCGTAATCCACGTCTCCTTAGCCTCACAAGCACGCCAGCGCGCTTCCCTCTCTTTCGGCGTCTCACTTTCTGGGCCAGAGTGTGTAATAAATCCGCCGCAGATGCGACAAAAACAGGAAATAAATCCGAAGGTGTTGTGGACCTAATGTTGAAAAGCTCTTCTCTGGTGTAAGAATACCCAGAAGAGTGTCCAGACACAGAAATAACGCACAAAAACAAACAAAACAGAGCGCACCGAAGTACCAGGGCATCCATTCGCGGCGCCATCTTTCCAAGATGGCGCCGCCTCTCTGCCTCGACAACTAGTCGAGGCAGATCTTGCATATTTTTTGTTTGGCAGCATTTCAAATCGTTTATTTTGTCTCCCCAGGAATACAGAAACCGCGTGTTCCACGACTTCAGAAACGGGCTGTGCAGAAACCTGGTGTGCACCGGTGAGTTTTTTAACTGGGATGATACACTCGGGTTCAATCCAGGACGTCTGACAGCGCTGCTCTGATCTTCTGTTGTCTTCCAATAGATCTGTTCACCAGAGGAATTGACATCCAGGCTGTAAATGTGGTCATCAACTTTGACTTCCCGAAGAACGCCGAGACTTACCTCCATCGTATTGGAAGATCAGGTATGTTCTCAATATATATATTAATTGGGAAGGGGGGGGGGGTCAGTTTTATTGATTTGTATTGATTTTTAGGGATTGTTGGCGTCACTTTAAAATAAAATATACTTGATTTTGATGTTGTGACATCCACTGTGAGCAGTTTCTCTGCTGTAGTGCTGCTGTTAATTATTAATAACTGTGTTCAGTGGGAACTGGACATAATGGTATTTTATATTAACCGCATCCTCTGCCTCTCAGGGCGGTTTGGTCACCTGGGCTTAGCCATCAACCTGATCACATCGGAGGATCGCTTCAATCTGAAGGCCATTGAAGACCAGCTAGTGACCGACATCAAGCCCATTCCCAGCAGCATCGACAAGAGCCTGTATGTGGCCGAGTACCACTCAGCCAGCGGGGATTGTGACGTGGAAGAGGTCGAGGAGAAACGCCAACAGGACAGCACCTAAAGCAGGTGAGATGCTGAGAGAGTACGGTAGTATCTGAAATCATTCGCTACTCAGAGGGTTCTGTGTAGTGAGCTGATGGTAAAAATTAAAATCTTGATTATTTTTGGTTAAAATTAACAATTTTTTTACGTGAATGAGCATGGTGCATATTTAAATTCGGCTTCTTTTCACCGAGGAGTTTAACTTTGAGCTGAACTAAATGGCGAGTAAAAGTTTGGGCGTGTACAGAAGTGCAGCGCAACAACTCAGCCCATTTTCTCTGCACTGTTAATCATGTCTTTGCTGTCACACAATTACATTAATCAAGGCTGGCTAAAATAAATTCTCAAATTAATGTTTATATATACTATTTGTGAGGCATTCTGGGATACAGTATTAAGGGCACACATTTCCAGAAATGGCTCACAGAGTTTATTTTCTGCTGTTTGTTCCGTCAGTTGTGTTAACAGTTTAAGCAGGGCGCACATTTGTGTGACAGTAAATGAGAGCACCAATCAGATGATTAATGGGAAGAGTTAATGCTGGCTGGTTAGTGATGACTGAACTTTCAAAATAAGAGCATGGCGATTGTCCATGTGTCAATGTCTCAGATGTATTTAAAAAAAAAAAAAATTCAGCTGTAAAATGTATTTTGAAAGGAGGCAGCTGAGGGTGGTTAGGGCATCTGATCAGGACGCCTCCTGGGCGAGGTTTTCCCGATATGACCTACCAGGGATAGGCCCAGGACACGCTGGAGAGAGAGACTTGGGAATGCTGCGGTGTTCCCCCGGATAGGCTGGGGAGAGGGAGATCCTGGGCTTCTCTGCTTAAGCTGCTGCCCCCACGATCCGGCCTTGGATAAGCGGTAGAAAATGGATAGATTTGGATAGTTTGATTATACCCAGGCAGCTCGCCCAAATAAATTCTGTGTGGTGAAACCTGCATATATCCAAAAGTGTGTTCATAAATGGTTAATATTAAGCAGACCCCACTGACCCTCGAGTGAGTAGCGAGTGATTTCGTGTGCAGTGTGAATGGGTGTGGTGGTGATTTTACTGATGGTGTTAATAATCCATGTTTTGTCCTCTCCTCAGGATGCTGGGGCACACGGGGCTTTTGCACAGACATCAGCGCTTGTACACAGGCTTCAGGCAACTCTTCATTTTCACATTTGTCACTTGTTTTCAGAGCCTGTGGAATGGATGTCTTTAAAAAAAGAAACAAAAAAAAGGCTGTCTTTATTTTGGAGCATTTCCTTAGCTTTTCCTCAACAAAAGCTGCCTCATTATTTTATAAATTTATAAGGTTAAAGTGTGTTTTGCACCAAGCTGGGACCGCGCACAAGCTTAACGTTTCATAGAATTGGAGAAAAAAGCTGTTTTGAACCCGTTTTCACTTCCAGCGGCAAAACTGGTCCGTTTTTTTTTTTTGTTTCTTGCTTTTTCTTAAACGTTACAGTGGTGCACTCACACCAGCCATCACTCTGCCACTCACACTGCTGTGGTCACTTAAGTGCCTTACTTGACTCCCGTGTGCACTCATCCATTCATAACCTGCTGCCGTCTGTCAGGCAGCAGAGTACGAGCACAAAGATGAATTAATAGTAACCCGAGTTTATTGAAACTTTACGCATTATGCAAAGGAAAAAGGACAACACACACACACACGCCGCTCTCCTGCTGAGAGGTGTGCAGAAGCACGCTCAAAACCATCCTGAATGTGAACGTTTATTTTTAATGTGAACGTTGCAATAAAAAAATACATAAAAATAAGGGCAGCTTTATTTAAATACTGCGTGACTGTTTGTTTTTTTTATAATTGTTTTTTTTTTTTTTCCCCCCTTCCACTATGAATAAACGTAAGCAGAGGTAACGTGAGAGGACAGCCCCCCCGTACTGATTCGTAGATGTTGGCTTGCAAACACACACACACAAGCAGCTGTGATGGAGATGAATAGCAGCTTCCTGCTGTTAGGTTTAAGCTGCTGTCTGTGGGGTTCTTCTACATTTAAAAAAAAAAAAAATATATATAAAAAATGGCTGAATGCTGTAAATCTGCTGGCCACCGTAGCCGCTGGATGAAAATCTGGTTTCTTTTCCTGCACAGGACGATGCATCTGAGACCTGTTCAAAACAGTTGATAAATGCTCAGCAGGTCCACAGTTGGTGCAAAACAATACTTTGAATTTTCTGTTTAGCTCCCCCCCCCCTTTTTTTTTCTTTTTTATAGTTTTATTGAGGAAACAAGAGGTGGAAATACGTTTATAAGCCCTCATGATAAAATTGAAGTTGGTGAATGTATTAGTTGCCAATAATGGCCGTGCAGCCCAGTGGTCGAATGCCAAGCTTTTCATTTTGCTGCTGCTTCAGGCTCTGCTTTAATTAAACCATAAACTGGATGTGAGCTGGTTTCATGGACCACAGAGTGATGAAACCTGCTCAGTCTTTAAAGGACCACATATAAATTCAATTGGAAACAATTAAACCTTTTTTTTTTTTTTTTTTTCCTGCAGCAGCATTTTTTTTTCTCCATGGCACACATTAAAAAAATGTGACAATTTACTTTTTTGTGAGGGGTATTTTTTTTTTTTTTAAGCAAAATTGTAGCATCTTTGAACAGGCAGCTGTGACTCTTTTGTCCTCCCCTCACAGAACATTACTAGTTATAAAAAAAAAAAAACATAAAATAAAAAGAATTTTTGCTTTTTTTTTTTTTTTTTTTTTTTAAAGATTTATTTTTGTTGCTTAAAGCAGTTTAGGGGGGGGGGGGGGCTTTAGCACTGGGTAACCTCTGGCTGGGTTTTTGGGTGAGTTTTTGCAGAAGCCAAGTGTTTTATCAGGTGCTCACCGAGCATCTTGAATCGTCTCTCTGGCTCTTAAAGCATAGACAAAAAGCAACACACACTCAACACAGTGTACAAAATAACTTTTTATGTTTTGAGTGCCAGAGAGTTAAAATAAACGAGAGGGTTTGTAGAAGGTGATGAAGCACTGTGATCTCCTTGAACCTGCTCCATGTTTGTGTGATGGAGGATCCAAGTGCCCGGACTTTTATTTTTCAAAAACTGTCCTTGTGTCCCCACCCCCAACAACAGGGCAATCTTCATACGAGGTATTCTGAATCATTTTGAGGAAAGAAAATTGTGAATGATTCATTGTTTACGCTCGTTGTTTACAGTTCTAAAAGAGACAAAAAAAATGAGAAAAAGAACGCTTTGCTTCATCGGTGGAAGAGGAAGTAGACTTCGGTTTCCTTTTTTCCTTGAAATAGATTTTCAGGATTTACACTGAAGCAAAACCAAAAAAGTTGAATGTTGTATGCGTGTGTGTGCAAGCAAGAGAGGGGTGTGTGTGTGTGCAGGTGATTAATTGAACGTACGTGTGTGTGTGTGTGTGTGTGTGTGTGTGTGTGTGTGTGTGTGTGTGTGTGCAGGTGATTAATTGAACGTGTGTGTGTGTGTGTGTGTGTGTGTGTGCAGGTGGTTAATTGAACGTGTGTGTGTGTGTTTTAGAGTCTGTCTGCAGCTGATTAAGAGTCATCGTGTTTCCATGCAGCCTCATGCAAACAGCTTTATCTCTGCGTATGAATCAAAACGGCTTCAGATTTGATACTCGAGTAATTTAAAGGAACCAGACTGAGCTGTTGTAGCTCGAGGCTGCATGTGTGCGAGCGTCTCCTGCAGACTGTGTGTTTGGTTGGTCATGTACGATGTCTTAAGTATCGATGTGGGTGCGCAGTTGTCAGGGGTGACTGTTTGTTTTTTCCATCTCCCGTTTCCTCCACGAAATTTGTTTGTGGCCAAAAACAAAACAAAGTCATTTCTAATGAGATTTTCCTTCATTTTGTTTCCTCAGTGACGTGTTCCTGCTCGCATCCCTGACAGTCAGACCATAAACTCCTCTGTGAGCCCCTGAGATCTTCATGAAGCGGCTGAATTTTTGCTCTCGTTAGGGGTGAGATGAGACGGCTCTCCTGGCTGTTTATTAGCTGTGTATCTGACACAAAGCAGCTTATTAAAGCATCTCTGCTGTTCTGTCAGTTATAACATTTTTCACACTCAGAAGTAACGAGCACGGCCTCGTTTTGACATTTTGAAGTGAAAAATGTTACAGCTGATGGAAACTACAGTTGGAGCTACAGCAATAAGTCCATATTGTTGCTTTGTTGGCTAAACTCATCACAGAGGAGGTTATGCTGAATGTGGTCATGAATGTTGGTTTTTGTTGTCATGTGTTTGTGTGTGTCCGTGCGCACTCTTTGTGTGGAGTGCTGTCAGGCGGGTGGGATATTTCTCAGAAACAAAATCTGAAAAGGTGAGGATTTGGGTACCAAGTAGAAATTCTTTAACTTTTTTCTGCTAAAAAAAAGCAAAAGTTAACACCCTAACGTGAACTCTAGTATTAAAGATTTAAATGCCGCTAATATTTGTACCGTGGACTTGCTGCACTAAAGTAGACTCACCCACTGCTGCCACGTTTTCATGACGCACTCAGCAGACTTGTTGCTGTAAGCTGAGCAGCAGTTCCCCCGCAGCATCGATGGAGAACAGCGGCGGTAAAATTAAAAGTAGATGAGGATAAAGTAGCATGAGTAGAAGTGGGTGATTATGATCTAAATTGGCAGGCAGATGTTGGTTTAAATGATCCTTCTTGCTCTTGGTTTCCTTCTGTTGAGTTCCCCATTTTTTGTACTTACTGGTACTTTTTTTTTTTTTTTTGGCCCCAATTTTCCCAAATCTGTCACTGGATTGGACTTGAATTGGTATAGAACTAGATTCCATTTTTCCTCCCTCACTGAATAATTTCTCCTTTTTAAATTGTTTTGATTGGGTGACATCTAAAAAAAAAAAACTGTAATTCTTCCACGTTACTTACTTAATGTTACTTTTTTTAATGCTTTTGTTTTCTTTGTCTACAAAATGCATTAAAGAGGCACAAAGTATATTCCAGCAACTCTGTCCTCAACTGTTGTAACATGGAAATGCATTCAGGGGCTATAAAATTCAATAAATTGACCTGAACTTTGCTGGCTGCTGTTGTTGGCTGTTTATTTCTCCGCCTTAAGATTACATACAGCTTTAAATGAACATCTGCAGCGTCCTGATGAACTGAGAGCAACCATTTGTGCCCCGAGAAACACCAAAGATGAGCCAAATTTCAGAAATGTGCTCAGTTCTTTGGACTGTAGGCACCTCTGACTGCACCATCTGCACCTGAACGTGGAACTACAACACCTTAGTGAGACATTTGTTTCTCCAGGATGACTCTTTGGGGCTGTAGAAACTGAAATAAGTTTTAATGTTGTACTTGATATGAAGTGGGAAGTAACAGCACACACACAAATGTGTATTCTATTCATTGATAAATACACCTAAAAATTGGGTTGACAGTCTGTCTTCACCATCGCAACTGGTCATTGAAGTTTTTTGGCCTCCGTCTCTAATTACAGATGCTGCTGCTTGTTTAGATTAGATTCAACTTTATTGCCATTGAACACAGTAACAAGTACTTGAACAATGAAATGCAGTTTAGCATCTAACCAGAAGTGCAGAGCAGTAAAGTGCAAGGTATGTACTGAATATACTATACAATATATGCTATGAATGTGCTAAAAAAAATAGATATATAGTGTATTACTGCAGGTATGAATTAAATATACTATAGAATATACAGAAGATGAATATACTAACATGTATGTACAATATAGACAGTTATGAACAATGTTAAATGTAAAGTTTGATGAATATTTATTAGGGATGCGCCGATCCGATATTCAGTATCGGTATCGGTCCGATACTGGCCTAAATTACTGGATCGGATATCGGACAGAAATAAAAAATGTAATCCGATACATTAAATAACGTTTCGCTCACATTAGCTGCATTACAGTGCTCCTTCGTCTTCTTCTTCTTGTGGGTTTGCGGCTAACCAACCCAGCTTAGAGCTGCATTACCACCACCTACTGGATTGGAGTGGGGGATCAGGAGTTAGGAAAAAAACCCTCCGCACATTCTATAAAGTTCGCCGTCGCTGCGACGGATTCCCTTTGACAGTGAGCGATCATCGCTGACATGTTGTTCCGCCTCCACCGCTCTCTGTCTTGTTTGTGTGTTGTGCTCGCTGTGCTGAGAATCAGCTGTTATTTTTTTTTCTCTACTTCAGCCGAGCGCAGCTATTAGCACTGGTGACCGTCCGGTACCGGAAGAACCCCTTCCCCGTCAAAATATTTTTGATACTTTAATCCCTGATTTGTGACTAAATATAGACCTGCAGTAGAAACGTATTTAGGAGAATGCTTGTAAATATAAAGCATTACAAGATTACGCTCACGCAGCCCCCAGTTTGTCAACATAAACACTGATGACAAAACAGCAGCAATCAGCTGATTTACGAGCAGTCTGTCTGCACAAGCGGAAAGAGGCGCAGCCGGCTCAGATGGAGCAGAAGGAAATTTTTTTTCGTCTTTTTCGTCCCTGTAACCTCCATAAACCTTTACTGGGAAACAGCTGGAGGTCCTTCATCAACCACCTTATCAGTAAGTGAAGAAAAGAGAACTTTGTAGCTGCTCCATCCACCCAGGGAAAAACTACAGTACAGAAGTTAAAATATGCAGATGAACCGTTGAAAAAAAGTATTTCTTATCCAGTTACTTAGGTAATCAATATAAAAATCAATATAAATAGAATAGTCAATTGCAATAGTTGCAGCCCTAATGAAATTTGCAACATACCATAAGCCAATGCATCATCTTCTCACACAGAAGCAACAGGATTCAGGTGATAGTTATTGTTGTAAGTAAGTAAAATTTATTTATATAACGTTTTTCACAGACAGAAAGGCACTGTACAATAATTAAAACACAATATCAACCCCCCACCCCCACCCCCAGAAAACACTATGTTGAAAACATAATAACATTACCATATTAAAAGAATAAAAATAAAGTCAGAAACCAGAAAGCCTGGTTAAACAGAAAAGTTTTCAACTATTTTTTAAATGATGCCACAGAGCCAGCTAAATGGAGTTGGAGTGGTAAACAGTTCCAGAGCTTTGGTGCCACTGCCTAAAAAGCTCTGTCCACCCTGGTCCTTAGTCTTGTATGTGGGACAACTAAAAGACTTTGATTTTGTTGTGTGAGACTGTTGACTTCTTTTTTAAAATTAAAAAAAAAAAACGTTTTTAAATGCCTAGATAAATTTTAAATATCGGATTTATATCAGTATGGGCCGATATCCAAATTTAAAAGATCGGTATCGGACATAAAAAAGTGGTATCGTGCCATCCCTAATATTTATATACATTTACAGGGGAGAGTAATTAGTCGTAAGTGTGGGGGTGTTCAGTCAAGTCCAGGTGGGAGATGACATCATCAGTACTCCTACTCTGGCGGTAGGCAAACTGGAAAGGGTCCGGGGTGGGAGGTAGGCTGGTTTTGAGGTGAGCCAGGACCAGCCTCTCAAAGCACTTCATGATGGTGGGGGCGAGTGCAACAGGGCCAAAGTCGTTGTGACATGTGGCAGCTGAATGTTTCGGCGCTGGCACGATGGACGTGGTCTTGAAGCACGTGGGGATGACTGCTTGGGCCAGAGACAGATTGAAGATGTCAGTCAGGACCCCAGCTAATTGTCCAGCACAGACCCTGAGCACGTGTTCGGAGATGCCATCAGGGCCAGAAGCCTTACATGTGTTGGTCCTGCTCAAAACAGCACACACGTCAGTGGGGGAGAGTGTGATTAGTTGGTGGTCTGCAGGGAGTACTGCCTTGGTGGCTGCCTCCTGGTTCTCCCTGTCAAAACTTGCATAGAAGTTGTTGAGCTCGTCTAACAAGGAGACGTCATCGGTTTGTGGGACGGTGATGGTGGGTTTGTAGTCAGAAAAGTCCTGGATGCCTTGCCACATGTGTTGGGGGTCGGAGTTACCGAAGTGCTCCTCAATCCTTAGCTTGTGGCTGTGCTTGGCCTCCCTGATGCCCCTCTTCAGGTTAGCTCTGGATGCACTGTAGGCCTGGGCGTCACCAGATTTAAAAGCAGTGTTGCGTGCCTTCAGCAGGTGGGAGACCTCATGGTTCATCCATGGCTTCTGGTTAGGGAATGTTATGATCTGTTTGAGGGTGGTGACACTTTCAATGTTGGTACTTATAAAGTCCAAAACAGAAGAGGCATAGATGTCAATGTCCGTGTGTGAGTCCATGGTGGCCTGAGCGGCAAACACACTCCAGTCTGTGTTCTGGAACCGCTGCTGTAGTGTAGAGTCAGCTCCCTCTGGCCACACTTTTACAGTCTCTACAGTAGGCTTCACACATCTGATGAGTGGTGTGTATTTGGGGAGAAGAAACAGGGAGAGGTGGTCTGATTGTCCGAGGTGGGGGAGGGTGGTGGCTTTGTAGGCCTCAGCCATGTTGGTGTAGACATGGTGCAGGGTCTTATCTCCTCTGGTGGGACAGGAGACATTCTGGTGGAATTTGGGGAGTACAGTATTCAGGCTGGCATGATTGAAATCACCAGCAACAATAAAGGCTGCCTCAGGATACCGAGTTTGTTGTTTGCTGATGGCAGCATGCAGTTCTTTCATGGCTTGTTTAGCATTAGCATCCGGGGGGATGTAGGTTGCAGTCACAACAGTGGATGTAAACTCTCTGGGTAGATAGAAAGGTCTACACTTAACCATGAGAAACTCTAGGTTAGCTGAGCAGTGGCTCTCGATAGTAGCAGTGTCCGTGCACCAAGATTTATTCACATAGATGCACAGCCCCCCACCTCTGGTCTTGCCGGAGTCATCAGCTGTTTTATCCGCCCGGAGAACGTAGCGCTCTGCCAGCTCAATCGCGCTATCAGGGACGCCACTGTTGAGCCATGTCTCAGTGAAGATCATGATGTTGCAGTCCTTAATCCAGTTGTGAGAGATGATCCGCAGCCGCAGCTCATCCATTTTATTTGTCAGAGACTGGACATTGGCGAGGAATATGCTGGGTAGTGAAAGACGGTGAGGAGTTAGCTTTAGCTTAGCTTGTAGTCCTCCTCGCTTCCCCCGCTTTTGTTTACGGTCTCGACGCCGCCTGCGAGCGCTTTCTGTCGGTGAAGCCGGGTTGGAGGCCTCCGATGTTTTAGCGATCTCTGGTGTGAGCCGGAGAACGTCGGAAAATGTGTCCACGTTGAGAGCTCGAATATCCAAGAGCTCTTGTCGGCTGTAGGTGATACGTGCACGACTGTTCTGAGTGAACAGTCGCCATCTTGCACATTGTTGTGTGGTCATAATGGGACAGCCCTGTTTTTTATAAGCCACACAAAAATAAAACCGCTGTTTTGAATGTGGGTTCACTGTGAGACCCTTAGGCTGCCTTTTGACCTTGCAGGTATTTCTTCTTCACCTTTTACTACACCCGCCTTTCAAATTCCAAACAACCGCCCGCCCGGTGTTTCCTCCAATCGGTGTATGCGGAGCCCAGCGCCCCGCCCTCTCGCATCTGACGGCTCTTTGATTAGCCAATAATGCTTATGAGCATTGTATCAAATCAAAGCTCCGCCTTAGGTCCTTCAAAGACGCCGGATATGACTGACAAGTGACTTCTTCACTCCTGCCCGAGGAGGCCTGGTTCTTCATCCAATCATAATTTTGCTTTGACGAAAAAGGCGGAGCGCTGACATCTTCTTCGTTGGTACTATTGGTTTCAACTTCCGGCTGCATCGTCCTCTGGAAATCACAACGTGAGTACTGTTTGAAGGCTCTGTGTTTTATATAACGTGATACTTCAGTGGAAACGTGTCGGCGGTTTGGTTTGGGAGCTTTTGCCTCACAGATCGGCCGCTGGTTTCCTCCATTAGCAGCAGGGTCTTTCCTCCAGGCTGTCGGCTGCTGCTCATAAAGCTAGCGAGCAGGCTAATCAGGCGCTAAAGGAGCTAGCACGGCTAACGTATTCATGCTTTTTTATACATGGGGCAGCTCCCATTCAGGGTATTAGCTGCAAACAATTATAAGAGCGCATAATGATCGCTGGCTTATTGCTAATTTCATTCACGTGGTGTCATTATTATTTGAACTTAACCGCCCTCTTTTACCTCCACCTTCAAATGAATGAGTGCGAGCTGTGTAGAAGGTTAAAGGGACACTACACCGAGTCTGCACATGTTCCCTCAACATGGGTGCAGTTCGCGTAATTAGCTCGAAAAGAAGCTCCCCAAACCCGGAGAGGATCATTATGAGCTGTCATGAGGATTTGCTCATGTACAATCCTCAGTTTCTTACTTCATGGTAGCATCAGAGCGAGCCAGGCTCCTCCCTGTAGCACTGTAAAGGTACAGGGCTGTGAAAAAGTATTTGCTTCCTGATTTCTTCTTCTTTTATTTCTTTTTGTTTGTTTGTTTTACCTATTTGTCACACTTAAATGTTTCAGCTCATCAAACAAATTTTAATATTAGGTAGTAAATAGAAAATGCAGTTGTTAAATGATGATTTATTAAAATAATTGCAATTTCACTAGCCACACCCAGGCCTGATTACTATCAGAGCTATTGAATCAAGAAATCACTTAAAGTGAAGCAGTCTGACAAAGTGAAGTAGTCTAAAAGATCTCAAAAAGATGCTGCAATCTAAAGAAACTCAACAGATGAGAAACAAAGTCATTGACATCTATCAGTCTGGAAAGGCTTACAAAGCCATTTCCAAGGCTTTGGGACTCCAGTGAACCACAGTGAGAACCATTATCCACAAATGGAGAAAACTTGGAACAGTGGTGAACCTTCCCAGGAGTGTCCAGGCTACCAAAATTATTCCTAGAGCGCATCAATGACTCATCCCAGAACAACATCCAAAGAACTGCAGGAGTCACTTGCATCAGTTAAGGTCAGAGTTCATGATTCAACAATCAGGAAGAGACTGGGCAAATATGGCATCCATGGGAGAGTGCCAAAGAGAAAACCACTGCTGACCAAAATGAACACAAAGGCTCGTCTCATATCTATCAAAAAACATCTTGATGATCTCCAAGACTTTTGGGAAAATATTCTGTGGACTGATGAGACAAAATTTGAAGTTTTTGGAAGGTTTGAGTCCAGCCATCAGTTTTCCCCAACAGTTCAGGCACACTTGGGTTATGCAGCAGGACAATGATTTGAAACACACCAGCAAGTCCACCTCTGAATGGCTCAAAAACAAAACAAAATGAAGGTTTTTGAAGAGTCAAAGGTGCTGACATCTTTAAAAGGGGCCTGTTCTGCTCATACCCAGCTCCATATTCTCCATATCCGTATTCTTGGACTCTACTAGAGGGCCTTCCATGGCTCATAGTTCACAATAATCCTAATGTCTTTTAATTCTGGGCCTTGGTGCAGCGCCTCAGTTCATCCCCTGTCTGAAATGAGCTGTTTAAGCTCCTTTCTGTTTAAGCCAACTTTATTCTGATTGGCTTGCCCTCACAAACAGGTTTGAACAGCAAGTGGGTCAAACTGCTGTGCTCACAGCCAGAGCTGTTGGGGATATCCACGAATACTGACATCATACAGAGCCAAGAATAGAAAAACTGCTGGAAACATGACTTAGGTCAGGTTTTAATAGGAGTACTCTCATTGTAACAGTATAATATACAGAAAATAAAGAAAAGCAGAATAGGTTTCCTTTATTGTTGCGACCTCTGCTCATATGCCTACAAATACTCGGCTTGCTCCAGCACTCTGTTATTGCTTCTTGCTCTGAAGTCAGTTACTCATCCTCTTCCTCTCTGTTTCTGCCCCGGCTGTTCAGAATGGGCGGTGTTTTGGCTGCCAGCTCCCCCAACCCACTACCACCAGCCTCGGGCGGCACTCCTGCCCCTGGCTTGATGGTGCCGCCGGGCTTTGGGATGCCTCCAGTTTCCACAGTTATACCCTCGAGTGGGGAAGCCGCCGCTCAGCAGCAGCAGGAGACAGAAAATGCTTTGCCCAATCCGGGAGCGTTCGACGAGTGTCATCGGAAATGCAAAGGTAACAGGAGCTGATTTTAAGAAACGGTTATTGGAGGAAAAATGCCTGTTTGACCTGAATTTGTCTTACGTGTGTGTGTGTGTTTTTTTTTGTTTTTTTTCTCCTCAGAGGTTTTTCCTTTGCAGATGGAAGGCGTGAAGCTAGTCGTTAACAAGGGCCTCAGCAACCACTTCCAGGTCAGTCAAACTCATTTAACCTTGTTAGCTCTTGTTCTCAGTGCACATCACTTAGTTATGAACCAGTTTGTTGGCTTTTCTGTATACCTGAAATGTTCAAGGATGGTGTGATCAAGAGCTGAAAGATGGTTACATTTTTATATATAATTAGGATTTCCTTCTGTCTCTAGAATAAAAGGGGAAATAAATGTGGTGGTTATTTTAAACATCAGTAATTCATCTTTATGTAGATTCATGAAGCCCAACAACATCTTTAAAGCTCAGATTTTGCTTTATTCTAGTCACTCAGCTCTTTTCAACTACATAAATCAGGTTTAAATCTGTTTTAAATAAATGTGAATAAAGGTTTTTAACCTTCCTGCTTGCAGGTGAGTCACACTGTGCTGCTGAGCACCACTGGAGATTCCCTCTACCGGTTCGGTGCTACATATGTTGGCTCAAAGCAGACCGGTCCAGCAGAGGTATGCAGCAGCAGAGTCACCGTGAGTCTCATTTTCAGGTGTTGTGAAGTGTAATAAAATGCTCTGCTCTTGTTCAGTCTTTCCCAGTCATGGTGGGAGACATGGACAACAGCGGGAGCCTTAACGCCCAGATCATCCACCAGATCACCAACAGAATACGATCCAAAGTGGCCTTCCAGGTAAACGCTCTTATTCCTGTTTGGACTTCACTTTTAATGTTTCTATAACCTGTAATTTCATGATACCCGCCCCCAAGTTACTGAATGCGTCGGATGCGTAACACACTATCCTGTTTACTATTCCTGTTTGTTCTGTTCCTGCCACAGCTTTGAGAAAACTCGTGTAACTAATATATCAAAATGTGACTCTTGGTGTCCAGCAGACGTTGCCGTCACAGCCGGAGATTTATTTATTTTTTGGGTGGCGAGTGTTTGTTTAAAGATGAATTTGACTGCTGATGGCAGCTGCTTTGGCGCACTTTGAAATGTTTCTAGTTTCTGTGTTGTTGTTGTTCCTGCGTGACTCTTAACTGTCAAAATGTGTCGTATCCTCAGACACAACAACACAAATTTGTGAACTGGCAAGGCGATGCTGAATTCAGGGGAGAAGATTTTACTGCAACTGTCACACTCGGAAACCCAGATGTCCTCGTTGGCTCTGGTAGGTCGTCAGTCAGTGTAATCGGTCAGAATCAGATCTGTGTTCTGCCTCTGAACACCTTGTTGTGTTGCTCTTGTCCACCTGTCAGGTATCGTCGTCGCACACTACCTCCAGTCCATAACGTCCGCTCTGGCTCTGGGAGGGGAGCTGGTTTACCACCGCCGGCCCGGAGAGGAGGGCTCAGTAATGTCTTTAGTTGGCAGATATACAGGTCAGACACTTTACAGAGTTAATATAAAGTCTCAGTTATAATGTCAAACGTGTGTCCTAACAGATTTACTTCTGCAGGCAACAACTACATCGCCACGTTAACACTCGGCTCAGCCGGAGCTCATGCATCTTATTACCACAAAGCCAACGATCAGGTAACCTCGTGGTCCCTTACAGCTCCTGTTCTTCAGCACGTTTGTGTGTGAGAACTTTTAAGTGTGACCGGATGTCCCCTCTTTAAATCACAGCAGGCAGGATTGTAAGAAATGACCCTGTACTTTTTATTCTGATGATCTGTCTCTGCTCTCTAACAGCTGCAGGTCGGTGTGGAGTTTGAGGCCAGTGCTCGCATGCAAGACACCAGTGTGTCGTTTGGCTACCAGCTAGATGTGCCTAAAGCAAATTTACAGTTTAAAGGTAAAGATGTGCATGTATTAAAATAATTTCAGGAGAGCAGTTCAAGCTTCATCCATTACTGCAGCCAAATGTTTGTGACGGATTAAAACTAAAGTGGTTGTAGCTGTGTGGATATTTATTTGAATAATGTAATTTCTGTGTGTGGAGTTTGCATGTTCTCCCCGTGCTTGCGTGGGTTTCCTCCGGGTACTCCGGTTTCCTCCCACATTCCAAAGACATGCACTTACTGGGGTTAGGTTAATTGTCTAATCTAAATTGCCCATAGGTGTGAATGAGAGCATGAATGTGAGTGTGAAAGGTCGTCTGTCCCTCTGTGTTGGCCCTGCAACAGGCTGGCGACCTGTTCAGGGTGTACCCTGCCTCTCGCCCTATGACAGCTGGGATAGGCTCCAGCCCCCCCCGCGACCCTTAACAGGATGTGCAGAAGCGAATGGATGGATGGATGAATGTAATTTCTGTGTAAAGGCTTGATATTGTGTTTTTCTTTGTCCCTTCATTAAATCTGTTCTGCTGCCTCGTTCAGGTTCGATCGACAGTAACTGGATCGTTGGGGCAACGCTGGAAAAGAAGCTGCTCCCGCTGCCCCTCTCTCTGGTCCTCTGCGCCTTCCTCAACCACCGCAAAAACAAGTTCCAGTGCGGCTTTGGCGTCACCATCGGTTAGACCGACGTAACGCCGCCTCACGGACTCGCTGCTGACGTAGAGACTTTTCCACGAAAACTGCTGATGACCTCTGTGATAGATTTGACCCTTAATCATAGTGCTGGTTTCACCGTATGTGGTGAATGTAAGCGGTTCATAAAAATCTACATTCGACTCTAATCCTAAAAGATTAACTCCCGTGAACGATGAGCAGTGTAACGAATGACCTGTCAGGAATGAGTGGACCCTCGTCACAAACCGTAGAGCTGCAGGAGGACGGATTTTCAGAGCTCTCTGAGTTCGGTGCCTGTCGTGTTTGTTTTTGTTTTGCTCCTGATTTAATTATTTTTTTTTTTTTTTTTATCATTAAGTCTGTCCTGATGTGCAGTGAATGAAATCATCATGAGTTGCTTGTTTAACAGTGATTTGTTGGTTACAGCTGTTAGGATCGAGCTTACTGTGTATCATGTTCACAGTGCATCACTTGTTTTGCCTTTTTTATGTTACATACATACTGAACAGTATATATGACCTGTATATACTACTTGAAAGCTGATCAATACAGTTTCTTACAAACACCACAGGCCGTGCTCTTTTATTTATAAGTGCTGCGCGACGGAACGACAGGCTTAAAAACTCCACCTGTGGTCACTGTGACGTCAACTGCACCACATTTTCAGCGCCCCCCACCCCAGTCTGTTTGTGTGTTTGTTTCCATGCCTGCATCAGAAGTTCAGCAACAAATTCAGCACACAGGTACAGCTCCGGCTCCTGAAGGTTCCTATCAGTGTCAGCTATGATGTTATGTTTCCTCGCAACCACCTAGCAGCGGGTTAGACGTCCTTTATGCACCTACAGCACCTCGTGAAAGCGTCCTATTTGCATCTCATGACAGTAACATTTAATTTATTTCATGAAAGTTGATTTATACTTGTCTTATTACCCATTTTTAGCTTCTAAATGCATCCAGTATCTTTGCAGCCTGTCCCAGCTGTCATAGGGCAGAAGGCAGGACAGACCCTAGAGGGGCCACCAACCGGTCCAGGTTGTCTCAGACAACGATTCACACCTACGGCCAATTTTGAATCATCAGTAAACCGAACCCATGCATGTTTATACAACACGGGGGTTTATTCCCACTCTGCATTTATTCATTAGTTATGATTAATCTCTGTCTCTCTTCCACAGCATGACTTTTTCCTGTCTCTCTCCCCTCAGCCTCACCCCTTTCTTCCTGTTAAGGTTTTCCTTCCCACTGTCACCATGTGCTGCTCATAGGGGGTCGTTTTGACTGTTGGGTTTTCTCTGTAATTTTTTTAGGGTCTTTACCTACAATATAAAGCGCCTTGAGGTGACTGTTTGTTGTGATTTGGTGCTATATAAATAAAATTGAATGTTTTTGGACTGTGGGAGGAAGCCAGAGTACCTGCAGGGAACCAGAGCCTCTAGACTGGATTTGAACTCAGGACCTCCTTGCTGTGAGGCGACAGTGCTAAACCACCGTGCCACATATAAACTGCATCTACTACCCCTATTTATTACATTTTTCTCAGTGTAAGTACATCAGTTTGCCAGTCAATACTGCAGTAGGGGAGTGTGCTAGCTGAGGCAGGATCCTGTGAGTCTAGTTTACAGATGTGCACAAACGAGTCTCATGGCTCAAAGGTGCTGATCAGTGGGCGCATCCCTGACAGGTGAAGCAGTTAATGGTTGCAGTAGAAGTACGATGACTGTATCACAGCACCTCAGAAATAAACTTCAGTATCATTGGCTTCACTCTGCATATGCGTCATTTGAAGACAGCTGATATCTGTACGCAGTTTGTCCCGACACGGAGACTTTGCTCCTTTATCTTATCAGATCGCTGTGAGGGGAAAAGCTGAAGGACGCTCTTCCGTTACGATATTTCCTCCTGCAGCAGTCCTCACTAACAGCTACGTGACTTTTGTGTAATTTGCTGGGTGTGATAGCAGTGCATGATTAAGCAGTCAGAAACCTGCTGAACAATGAGATCATGTTAGGTCAAATAAACCAGAAGAGCATCCCAGAGGCGAATTTAACTAAAGGATTCAGATATTTTCCTATGATGAATACGTCTTTGGACCACCTCAGGGCTCAGGAAGACCAGTGAGAATGGTGGACCACTTAATCTGATGGAGGGTGTCAAACGTACAGCCCACCAAAGGCTCCTTTGCAGAGAAATATTTTAACTATTGTGGCTCAGCTTTTCTTTTAAATATAAAGGTTTTGTATTTTTTAGGTTTGCTGTCATGTGTTAGTTTTAATTACAGTACACTGGATCTGGAAAAACAAACAAAAAAGCAAAGTATTATATTTAATATTTATATTTAAATAAAATAAAGCCTAAGGTGAGTTCGACTCCCTCTTTCTCGACTGGTGATATTTATGTGCAGCTTCTAACTGTGCAAACTTTCCAGAAATGTTCCCATGAAAAACTGACACACTCTGTTTGGTAATTATATCATTGAACTTCAAGATTTTTATTTTATAAAATACACAGGGGTGAATTTAAAATAAATATTTGATTTGTGATAATTGTTGAAGCTTAAGACTGAGAGTCCGTTTACTGGGTCATCTTACTGAAGCTGTCCCACAGGTTGTTCAGCTGAGTCTGCACGTCCTGAGTGCTGGAGTCCAGCCTTTCCCTCAGCTCATCTCCATACGAAGCCAACCTCTGCTGGATCTCCTGGGTTTTCTGAGCCACCTGGGCCTCAAAGCTCTGAGCCAGGGGCATCATGTTCTTCTGAAACTCATCCAGACTCTGCTCCATCTTCTGCTTCATGTCCTCAGTGTAGGGAACCATCTGGGCCTGCAGCTGGCTCATGCTCTGCTCCAGCTGCTCCTTCAGCTCCTGGCTCTTTTGCTGCAGGACGACCTTCATGGTCTCCGGGTCCATGGCCTCAGCGTAGGGTTCGGTTCCCTTCTTCAGCTCCTCCACCTTGGTCTGGATCTTTGCCATCATCTCCTCGGCGTTGGTCCCCATAGCGGCCAGGTCTTTCTGCAGACGAACCTTCAGCTGCTCGGCCTCCTGGGTAAACTGAGTCATGAAGTTCTGGCTCAAAGGAGCCACCTGAGTGCGCAGAGTGGTGATGTACTGATTCACGGTGTCGGCGCTTTGACCGATCCTGGCACTGATACACAGAAACAGTCAGTTATTACACTGAAAGCTACACACTGTCTATACAAACCCATATACAGTATAATTATACACAACTTGATATTTAAGTTTAATTAGACACTGAGAAGAGGACGTGTCCAACTCATATTCAGAGATTAAAGTCTTTTCTTTAGTCTTAAGGATTCCCTCTCAAGAGCCCAGTGACATTTAGATTAATTGTTTCTTTGTAACCTTAAATATTAATGTTTTCCCATCATAATAATGATGCTAGAGTATATTTTTCATTTCATCGGGCGTCTTTCTCATGCTCACTCTTACTTCACTTCCTGGCCCAGCTGGGACTGCCTGATCTGGTTCAGGGACTCCTCAGCGGTGTGTGTCGCCTTTGCAACGTAGTCCCAGAAGGCATCTTTCACCACCTCCAGGTTGTTCTTGGGCGGCTCCGGCCACAGGATGTTGGCGTTGCAAACTGTGGAGAAACGCAGCAGGTTAATTTCACCAGCTGTGGTTTTAAAATGGATCCAGCTTTTAATTTGAAGGGAAAATGTACTCACCGGCCAAAAGAGCGAGAATGATGAGTCCCTTCATGATTGAACTTGATGCTGTTGGATAAAGAAAATTAATGTTGAGTTTGAAACTGGATTTAGTTGTTGATTTGAGACACTGCAGTTTGAGATGAGATGTTTACCTCAGAGATCAGCTTGTGTCTGTCTTCACTGCCCCGATGTCTGTGCCGAGCAGACAGACGCTCAGTTCTTATAGCCGCCCTGAAGGTTAAAGTCCTCATCTGGTTGCCCTGCTGGACAAGTTCTTGTAACTGTTGTCACTCCACGTCACAATCTTATTCTCTCCATATCACTGTGATACAGGCTCGCTGGTATCTGACTGGGTTTTAGTAGTTTTTTTTTTTAATGCTTTATATGCTTAAATAGAATTAGGTGCAGCAGATACACAGAAAACAAAAGAGAATTAAATACAGGAAATGAAGGTTACCTCTTCCTCTAATTGCAGGTCGAGGCCAGCTACAAACCCCCACATTAAAATCTTCAGCTTTGGTGATGAAATAAAGACGAGCCTGGTAGTTTCCCCCCTTCATAACAACTGTACAGGAGGTGATTTATTTATTTTTTTAATAGTCATATATTTGGATTTTGTTAAGGCTCAAAGTTTAGGGGCGTGGCTGCTTCACCTCACACCTCACCTCCACTAATGTGTCACTGAACTAGTCCAGGTCACCAGTGACCCATCTGTGTAAGGGCTGGGTTTTGTTTTAGCCACATGCAAAATAGAAAAATGATCATATATTACATGAAAGTCTATAAGTAAGGGTTGGACGTTAGCCAAACCTAAACTTTACCCCTGATCTCAGACCTGGTGGATTTTCCTGCATCTGTGTGTTGTACTCGTACAGCTTTCTAACCAAACTTAGTGAGAAATCTCCACCCTTCACTCACTGAAGCAAAAAGCCAACTTTATGAATTTAAATGGAGCAGCATCTTGTTTAACGTTAAAATTATTAAGGTCTTTACCTTACTGAATGAATATAATAATCATATATACATATATCACAAATCCAGGCATGACATGTTAATTTTTTCCAGTTATTTATGGCTTATTTTTATTGTCTATGCACCATTTTTGCACCTCTGTACATGATCTTAAATTAAACTGGGACATAAAAACGCTGATGGGTTCTGTCTTTTATTTACAGTCTCTGGTTTTTAGATGCACAGGATTACTGACGTGATTGGACGGCACGTTTCAGAGAACGTTACCCAACCCCAACCCTGTACATTTGCACCCCGCCCCTCACCGAATACACTTATCTGTACAGCTACACAACTTTAATTTTGCAAATGAATAGAAATTCCCATTCCAACACTGGGACAGTAAAAGATTTCAGTCTCCTGTTTTTTTTAAATCCCCGGTTCAGTTGCGTCAAACTCTTTTTTTATGCATCATTTGAGAACAGCCGTATCTGGTTTATCAGCAGTTTCTCCTGAGAGGAAGACTTTAGCTTCTCTTATCAGTTTGCTGTGAGGGAACAGCCAAAGGACGTTCTCCAGAGAAGATAATTTGTAGATCAGAGGGCGCAAAGTCTGACTCACACTTCACTGACCTATAAAAGCTCTGAGAGCTATAAAAGTTCATCTGAGTAAAGCTCAAAATGTTTCCGTGACAAAAAATATTTATGTCGTGTATGTGAAGTAGAGTAAAGTGGAGTAAATAATAAAAACAAATAAGGTCGTAAGTTTGAAATCGCATTAATGACACGATCTTATCTGCTTCTTACTCTGAGTGATGAGCTTTCTGTGTCGCGCTGCCATAATTACAAATTACATTTAATGTTTTTCACTTTTTTTTACTTTAAACAGGCTCAAACCTTCACTGAGACTCTGGAATGAAGTAAATCTGTGAAAATTACATTAGAAAAATACAGAAATGCAGCAATCAAATGACAGAAACTGTGGAAAAGTCACTGTGACATTCTGTTGTAACTGTTTTATGTTTTATATTGTTTTATTTTACACAAACAATTTGATTGAGCTGCCAGGCAGGAGGGAAAAAGGAGCTCAGAGGAGGTTCGTGGAGGTGGTGAAGGAGGATACGCAGGTGTGACAGAGGAGGGAGCTAAAGACTGCTGAGGTGGAGGCAGATGATCCCCTAAAGCAGGGATCCTCAGCTCCAGGCCTCGAGGGCCGGAGTCCTGCAGCTTTTAGATGTGTCCCTGATCCAACATACCTGAATCAAATGGCTGAATTACCTCCTCAGTATGCAGTCAAGTTCTCCAGAGTCCTGCTGATGACTTCTATATGTGACTCAGGTGTGTTGAAGCAGAGACACATCTAAAAGCTGCAGGACTCCGGCCCTCGAGGCCTGGAGTTGAGGATCCCTGAAAAGGAAGCAGCTCAAAGAAGAAGAGGGCAAAAAAAAAAGGCCTATTAAAACATATCATTAAGGTCTTTACCTCAATAATGTGTTTTAAATGAAAATATATTCCATGAAATGTTTATGGAAAATATTTAACTGTCTTCTTTAATTTAAGCCACAAAGACCTGAATATCAGAAGAAGAAGAAGAAGAACCTGGTTGGGTTTTCAGTCCAACGTCTCATAGACATAAAATTCGGCTCACCCCCCTCAGAGGATGAATGAAACATTAAATTTGAATTTGTCATAGTCGTATTTATGGTTTCTGCTTTAAGTTTTTCTTTCCCTTTGTGTTTGTATTCCTCGTCATCCTTCCGTCTTTGCTCTTATTTTACTGTTTTCTTTTTTTGTGTGTTCACCCTCTCTCAATGTTCAGTTTACTTCCTGCTTTATTTTGAAGGTTTCCTTCTCATGTTGCCATCTGTGTTTTTACTTCCTTCCTTTGTTCCCCCCCACCCCCCTTTCTTAGAGTCTGACTGAATTCACCTGTTCCCCGTTACCCCTGGTGTGTATTTACTTTCTGCTTGTTTTTCCTCTCAGTTATTATTAAGTTTGTCTTATTTATAATTCTAAACTCACTCTCGTGCTCTGTGTTTTATTAGTTTTATGTAAGTATTAGTGTTTGTTGTTCACCCCTCATCAACCTTTCTCTGTCATATCTGCATATCAGGTCCTCTTCAGAGTTTTTTTTTAAGAGTTGTGACACTGAAACTTCCTGTTGGAGGTTTTCCTCTCACCCCAGAACCATTGTGCTTTAGTTTTTATGATTTCAGAGCTGCATGTAAGAAACAGTTTACGCTGCTGTGTTTCTTTGACTCACTGGTTTTCAGTCTGTTGTAGTATTAGTGCCCTCGCTGTTTTTAGTTTATTGTTCTGATTGATTTTTGCTTCTTTGTCTCGGTTTACAAATTGACTCTTGTATTATAATTTTCCCAGATTTCCTGGACTTCCTCAGGAACATACCAGACTGAATATCTACAATGCTGATCCCATTAGGCTGAGCTGATGCTGAGTTTCCATTCAGTGCCGACCCACAAATGTTAGCATGCACCTTCAGGGCTAATGTAAGTGCTGTCAGCATGTAAAATAAAATAAGCTGAACGCAGCCTAAAGGTAGTCCAGTGGAAATGTCATCCCTGACTCTCTGTTAACGCTGTGATGTGGACGCAGCAGTGACAGCACAGCACTCAGTGCTGGACTTTACTCCTGCTTCCTCCACATGACCAGCTGTCCGTATATACTCAGTCCTGAGCGCACACACAGCAATCAGCAGCTGACAGACAGAACAGGAAGCACAGCAGGTAGGACACCAGTGAGATGAAGTCACTTCAGTGACACAAATCACCACAAACTGTTAATTTCACCAAGTTTCTTTTTTTCAGCTGCAGTGTCAGAGATGAAGGTCCTCGTGGTGCTCGTCCTCGCTGTTTTCACCGGTGAGAAACAGCGTCTACTAGCTCTGATCGAGAAGTATTTGTGAACAATAATGAATAAATGTTTTTGCCTCTTCGCTCTCAGCAGGTTGCAATGCCAACATCATGTGGCACGAGCAGCCCAAACAGCAGGCCGACATGGTGAAAGATGCTTTCTGGGACTATGTTGCAAAGGCGACCGCGACTGCTGAGGAGTCCCTGAAGAAGATCAGAGAGTCCCAGCTGGGACAGGAAATGACGTAAGAGTCTTAGAGTGATTAAAAAGCTGGACTTCTGTGTTAAGATGTTTCTCTGTATTCAAGAGAAAATGAAAACAAAACTTGAAGATCAAGTTTTTCATTCAAAGTTCTGCTTGTATCTGCAGCACCCTCATCGCAACAGGCACTGACACCATCAACACCTTCACCAACACCATGCACTCTAAGGTGGCTCCTCTGGCCCAGGGCCTCATGTCTAAGTTTTCCCAGGAGGCAGAGCAGCTGAAGGCCGGTCTAGAGAAGGATCTGGCAGTCATCAGGACCCGCCTGCAGCCCTATACCGAGGAACTGATGGCCAAGATGGAGGAGCTGAAGAAGGACACTGCCCCCTACACTGAGGACCCAGAGGCCTTGAAGGCCGTCCTGCAGCAGAAGAGCCAGGAGCTGAAGAGGCAGTTGGAGCAGAAAATGAACCGGCTGCAGGCCCAGATGGTTCCCTACACCGAGGAGATCAAGGAGAAGATGCAGGAGAGCCTGGAGGAGTTTCAGAGGAGCCTTGAGACCCAGATGACTCAGGTGACCCAGAGGATCAGAGGTCTGATCTATGAACGTCCTTCATAAAACTGACCCAATAAATGGACTAGAATCATTTCTGCTGTCTCGTCATCAGTGGTTGCTGCAAAGTCAGGCTGGATTTTAATGACTGGATAGAAAACATGATACCTCATTTTCAAGATTTTACATCTGTGAAAGAGCCTCTCAGAGCTCTGAGATCTCTTACATGTTACGTTTTACCACTAAAAGTGTTATCGGAAAAACAACAATAAACGCATTCAATGAATTTTGGTCTTTTCTTTTGTGTTGGAGAAAGAAAATACATGAAGTGTTTAAAAAACAAATTCATACTGAGCATTTTTAAGCACACTAACTTGTACATATGATCCTCTGGTCGCCTCTTTTGCCGTTCAGCAAAGGTTAAGCTTAAACATTCAGAAAACAGGTACAGCTGTTAATTATGCTCATAGCATTGAAGCTGAATATGTTACTGCAGTTTGTATCATTGTATCTTTGGAGCTGCAGTTTGTTTTTGTAAAAATCTGCAGCTACAAAACCGGCTGTCATTAAACAGCAACACATTAGATATTTGAATCATTACACACAAGGAAACGTGAATCAACTACACAAATATATATATATATGCAGATCAAAGCAGTTTGTTGTACATAAACACACATTCACACAGGTTATCCAGAGCCCCATGATCCTGAACTGGATGGATGGATGCCTGATCTGTCGTGGGTGCAGTGAGGGAGGACCCAAATGCAGAAACAAACAGGAAGAACTAAAAGGAAGCCTTTAAGGAAACAAACACCTACAATAAATGGGAACCTCTAAGAAGGGAAATAAGACCCTGAAACATAAAAGCACGATGAGCACAAAGGCAGGGAAACACTGGGACACCAAAAACTCAACAAATACTGAACAAAACCCCAGAACCGACCCTCCGCCCTCGCTGTGCCCGCTGAAGCTGCTGCAGAGACCGTTTGGATGTGACCTGTGGACCACAGGACACCACTGTAGCATTTCACTCAGTTATTTTCCCGTTCTCAGTCAAAGTATCAGGATGTCATGTGGCTCAGATTTGGTTGAACGTTTGCTCATCACATGGTTGTGAGTGATTTCATCAGTTTGACACTGTTTCTGTCCTCGCCCTCATTCTTCTCCTCAGCACAGTCCTCTGGTTCTCCTCCTTTTTTTTACTGACATCTCAAATATTTGTGCTCTCTGTTGTCCAAACCAAATGTTTACAATGATCGAGCTCTGATTGTTGTGTTACGTCCACATGGAACGGCTGCTGACAATGAAGAGACGGATGTTTGCAGTTTTTATTAGTCATTTTCTTCATAATTATAAACTCAATACAGAGCAGAGAGCATTCATTCAGTTAGTCACGTTTAAGCAGTCAGAATACAGGATGTTAGGGTCTGTGTCCTCTGCTGTGAGACCAGAAAATATTCATGAAATAAATAATAAACATATTAAAACAAATAAATAATTTAAATGACGTGCCAAAAAAGTCATGAAATCATTGTCTTTATGTCCCAGCACTTTAAGCAAAACAAATCCCATTCAAATAAATAAATAATATACAAATGAAAAAAAATTGTTTTGTTTCCTTTTGTCAGTATTTTTATTTATTTATTAGTAGTTTGTAATGCATAAAATTAAGCAATTTAACCTGTAGTGTTGCTGTTTTGATACATTCATTTTTAGAGGTCAAAATATAACAAACTCAATTCAACAAACAAAACGAATAAATCAGTAAATTAAAAAATAGATGAAAATACTTTTTTGTAGAATAAATGCACTTATAAATGTTTCAATTATTTAATGTTTCAGTTTTATGTTAGATCACAAGTTTTAGCATAAAATAATAAATTTAATAGTGTATTATTTTTTCTATCAAAAATAAATGAAACAATGAGTTTGAACTACAATAATAAGTTTATGTTAAAATAGAAAGTACAAACTTCAGGTAATCTCAGACATCAGGACGTAGATATTATTTAACCAATTTAATAAATCACCACTTAACTGCCCTAAATTAACAGTATTGGTTATTACCACAATAACCAGTGTGCACAACTGCTTAAATCAAAATCTTATTTTTAAAATAAAATATAATTATTGATGTTATCCATGAATATTTAAATTTACTATTTACCCCCAAAATAAAAAAAAAACAATAGTAAAAAATTAAAATACATCATTATTTTTTGAATAAGATGCCAAATTTCAGCCAAATGTGTATTAGTGGCTGAAAAGCATGATTGAGTTCAGTTTGATATTTGCCTGATAAACAACAAAATAATTTTTAGTTTTTTCTTTTTTGTGTTTTCTTGTTTTTCTGATTTTTTTTTAACATGTATTTTTAATAAAAATCTATCTGTATGTTCCCACATCTGCAGATAATAAAGCCATTAATGATACGATGATAAACGACCTTTAACCCATTCAGTGCTGTGCTGTCATTCGCCACTGTGGCAGAAAAAAACACCATAAAAAACAAACAAAAACACATTTTTCTCTGATCAGCTGATGGCGGAGGGAGGATCAAACTTTACTTAAAAAACTCAAACATGCTCTTCAACAGAAGCTCCTGAAGGGAAGCTGTGAGTTGTTGTTTCTGACCTGTGTGTGCACATCTCCCTTCAGTCTGCGACGTGGAGCCAAAACAACACACACACAGCAATAAAGTGACAACAATGCATTTTGTGCCGGGAACTTCGGCCGCGGGTCAGAATTCCTCTTGATATCTGTGTGATTACATCAACAGCACCCAGCCGGTATAAATACTGGCTGAGCAGCTCCATCGGTCTCACAGTCGTCACAGATCAGATCGCTGAGGTGAGGATCTAAAATCTTTTTAAAAAATGTTTCTTTTGCAGTATTTGAATTTATTTTTGTAGTTCAAACTATTTTATATTTACTCCAAATAAGGGTTAGATCAAAAAAGGGTCTCTGAAATAATGTGTAATGGGAGAATTTTAGCCTTTTGTAATTAAAATTGATTTGCAAATTTATTCTTTTTTTTATATCATGTATTCCAGGTGTCCTAATCTCTGGTCATCATGAGGGTGTTTGCAGTTATCCTTGCTTTGGCGGTCTTCTCAGGTCAGTTCATCGTCTCTTTAGGGTCAAATAAAAAAAAGAAGAAGAAAACATGAAGTAAGAGGATAGGAGAATGTGGGGAGCTCTCAGGTTGCATATTGCTGAAAACTGAAGTTCCTGTGATTCAGAAAAATAAGCCAGAAAAGTAGAATTGATGGGAAATGTGGAGACAAAAAGGCAAAGAAAGAATAACAGGAAGGAGAAACTCCAGCGAGAAGAAAAGGAGGGAAGCTGTAAGCTCCTGTTACATTTGGGGGCTTTTATTTTGAAAAAGACAATGCAGCCTACCCAGTTAGATTTAGTTACAAACTGTGTGTGAATAACTAAGTGCAGCATAGTTATTCAAGAGTTTCTTTAGTGATTTCTGAGTCATTTTTCTGGGTCCCAGATTTGACAAAATAAGAAAAAAGAGAAACGCTTCACTCCAGTTTGCAGCCTCTGATCAAACACATGTAACTGATTCATCTAAAAGTGACTATTTGACACGTTCTTCTTCTTCCAATCCAGGCTGCCAGGCACGAAGCGTGCTTCAGCAGGACTGGCAGAACAGCTGGGAAGTCACAGTCGAGAAGTTTAAGGATTATATCACAGACCTGAACTCGAAGGCTGATGCAGTGATGAAGGACATCAAGAGCTCCCAGATCAGCAGAGAGCTCGAGTGAGTTCAATTCTGCAGTCCAACATACTGACCTTCATCAGTGTGGCCCCACACATGTAACAGCACATATAATACCATACACGGGTATGACATAATGTTTCATGATCCAAAGCAGCTACAAAATTACCAAGCAAATGTAAACAAATCTGAGTCCTCAGATGGAAATAATACACTTACAGCTGCATCATATTCATCAGGCAGCTGAAGTTTCCTGTTGCTTTACATGCTGTTTACAGCATTAGGTATAATCATCAATTGACACCATTTGTGAAAGGAATCAGGAACTTCATTTTTGCAGCACTTTGCAAAGAATTGCAAAGTCAGAATATTCAGAAAGACACAAAAGCAACAGAAATTGAATAAAATTATTCCCAAAACAACTCCAGGACTTAGAAGTAAATAATATTTCCAAACATTTGTCATGTATGTAACATGGTTACATGGTTATGTGTCGGGGGTTTGATCAGCATGATGCAGCATATACAAGGCTCATGTGATGTTTTTATGAGGCCTTGATGAGCAGTGACCCCTTCTTTACCCCCTTTGGATCATGAATGCATCAAACCCACAGACAAACACCTCTAAACTGATCCCCCCCTCCTCCATGAACAGCACCCTGATCCAGGACAGCATGGCAGAGCTGACCATGTACAAGGATGACCTGCAGACCAAGCTGGCTCCCTACACTCAAGAGGCCACAGACCGTCTGGGCAAAGACTTGCAGCTCCTGGCTGATAAACTCCGCAATCACATGATGGAGGCCCGAGAGCAGATGAACACGTACATGCAGGAGCTTCAGTCCATGATGGAGCAGAACACCGACGACGTCAGGTCCCGGGTCGCCACCTACACCCGCAAACTGAAGAAACGCCTCAACAAGGACACACAGGAGATCAAGAGGTGAGTGAGACGCTGACTGAAGCAGGGAGCTGTGAGGAGCTGGAGGCTGATGGGAAACGCGGTCCAGTAAGACAGTTTTACTAACTGTCGCTAAGGACAGTCCCAAAGATGATTTCATTTACTTCAGGCTCTCCTTTTAACAATCTGCCCAGAAACCGTGTTTGTTTTTAATAATCTAATATTCTTTATATCATTGTTAATTTTAAATTTGCGTTTGGGACTCTTAATGAAAACAATTTGAAGAGTTCCAGCAGGGCAAAATTTAAATGATTAAATTAGTTTGATTTATCTGAAGGATCTAAACACATTTAATAAACTGTATTAAATCAGTGTTTTTGAGGTGGGTGCTGCTTCTGATCAGGCAAATACTTGATTTACTTTTTTTTTTATGGTGTAAACTTTTAAAATAATAGGGGAAATGTGGGAAATAAGAAGTATTAAGAAGTATACGTGAAGTATTACTTGTTACTGAACTATATTATCTGAGAACAATGCAGTAACTTTGGTCAGAATTTATACCCAGAAGAAATATACTTGTAAAACTCTACAAATACTCCATCAAGTGGTTAAAATCCTACTTAAGTGCAAGTACAGATATACATGCCCTAATTTTAAAAACAGTAGAGTGATCAGAATGTGATAAAGCAGAGTTATGTTTTACTCAAAATGTAATTTTTATCTTGTATTGTTTTAGGCATGTTTCCGACTATTTCGGGGAGCTTCAGTCCCGCACCTCTGAGAACATGGAGGACCTGAAGACAAGACTGGACCCTTACTTTGCTCAGGTGCGAGACAACGCCCAGGCGAAGATCACCACCCTGAACGATCTGCTGAAGTCTCAGGTTGAGAACGTGAAGACCAAGATGCAGAGCACAGCTGAGGACATGAGAGAGCGCTTCGAGAACATGAAAGAGCGCTTCGAGGACATGAAAGATAGCTTCGAGGACACTGCTGACAACCTGCGATCCACCATGGCGGATAAGCTGAGCGACGTGCGTGACTGGTTTCAATCCTGCGTGTCCTTTTTCAGTGAACGCCTGTAAACCTTGCAACCACCCCGGACTGCTCATTCATCCATGGATCCACAGATTAAAATTGTAATTCAACAGTAAAAGCTCTCAGATGTTTGTTAGATCTCTCCCTGTGACTTTAATAAAAACCAGCTGCTCACATGTGAGCTGAGAATCTCCTCTTATCTCTGATGTACATTTACAGCCATCGTTTACAGTCCAACAGGTGATTTAAAAATGTTACATTTCGATGGGACGAAGGTGCTGAAAACAAGAAGGAGACGATAGCATAATAGTTTCAAAGTCATCTGGTTTATTTATTTAGGCTGCTTTGCTTTGAATATGTTAAAACGACAACAACAATAACAACAACAACAACAACAAGGTTTCATTTTCCCACAAATCAAATAATATGTCATCAGTAAATTTTTTTTTTTTTTTTTAGTTATCAGGTTATCAAGGTTATAGTAACAGTAAACTACAATTTGAAAGTTAAACCAGGAAAACTTCTTAGTTAACTAATAAAAATAAAATACACCACTAAAAGAAAAACAGGAGCTAAAACGGTCGTGGCTCATAAAATAAATTTATATGTATTATAATATCTACTCTGATCTAAAGTTTTGCTCCTGATTATGATCCTCTATGTCAGTGTGTCAGAGTGCCGTGGTCCACTTAAATGCCCCGCTGCAGCACCTTCGCGGCCCACCAGGCGGCCGCGGCCCACACTTTGGGAACCACTGCTCTATGCTATTATAATGAAGAAAATGAAAATAAGTCAAGCAAATCCACTCAGGAAACTCACTGAAACTCAATTGTTTAAAAAATAAAAATTAAAACCTGGTTAAGAAATATAAATAACTGTCACTTCAAATGAGAGAGGGAGAATGGATATTTTAATTTTTCTCTGAAAGATTTTTATTTCAGCTGTAAATTAACACAAAGCATTATGGGGAAAGTTTTCTATAAACGAAAATTTATGTCATTCTTTTTTTTTTATCCATTAACCAGAAAGAGAAACTCCTGATCTTCAGAATTACTACTGCGAGTTGGCCCTTGAAGGCAGCACTAGTGTAAAATCAGCTCCCACATCTGCCAAATAACAGCAGCGGTGTTAACCTCGGAGCCTTCGTGCATTCAGAATGAAAGATCTTGCATTATATGCATGATTCATATCTTACTCTGTGTGAACATATTCTACAAGGCTTGCACACTAACGTGCTCAGAAAGGCCTTTAAATGGCACCGGGAGAACAAAGTAGTCCTTTCTGTCTTTATCTTAATTAAATTAAAAGGAATTTATATTTTTGAATTGTAAAATATTTCACTGCATATAAATTCAATGTGCTTCAAGTAAAAATCAGTAATTACTAGAATGCTCCTTCACGTCCAACTCAAAAGTCAGAGCAGTCCCACCAACCCCAGCTTCGCAATCCAAGATGTTGGCAGTACACGTAAACAGCAGTGAGACTGTGAAACTTGTAAACCGTGCTGCCACTGTTGTGTATTTGTGACCTGATAAATAGGCCACACACAGAGCTGAACATGGTGCCGTGGCATTTTTAGGTGCAGTGACGCATGAATGTCTCTACCTTTCCAAGAAGCAAATACAAATCCCGTTTTCTTTGCTTTCCCGACGTTACTAGTGGAACTTGGGAGTGACTTCACTCCCAGCTCCAACATCTGACTTCTGAAGCAAATACAACACAGTATAAAACTGTTATCACCACAAGGTGGCAGCACTAATATAAGCCAGGTGAATTATGTCTTGTTGGAGTTCCATAATTAACAGTTGCTTTCTAAAGACTATGAGCCAATATTGTAATAATATGCATGACAATGATGAAGATGTGTTGCTGGTTTGCTCAGTCAATAAAGCAGCGTCATGTTCCTCACAAGTTCATTCAGACATTCTTGTGACATTAACCACAACGTGCAGCATTTCTGTGTGTTAGTCAGCACTGGTACATATTAGGGATGGGAAGCTCGACGCAGAAGTCTCGACACTGTGTCGAGCTTCCGAAGCGCAGGTGTTTCGAAACACTGCTTCGAAACCTGGTTGAAAACACCTACATCACGTGACCGTGGCTAAGCGAGGCGTTTGCGTGGTTCACTCCTGCTGTTTCCAGGAGAACATAAAGCCTAACGCCATGCCAGCTTCTAGCTTTGGCTGTGTGTAGCCTCACTAATAAATACCACGTTGTTTTCTACATCTTCTACCACACAACGTTATCCGCGCGCAGAGCCAACCCGGAAACCAGCAGAGAATTTGCATGGCGAACGTAAACATGACCTTTCAAAATAAGAGCGCAGCACGGCAAAGAACACGCTGTAAGCTCCGAGCACATACACACTCACTATAGAGGATATTCATCACATTTAGCAGGCATTTAAACTCACATTTTCACTGAGAAAATCTTTCTTTCCTGTAAAATTTCTGTAAAAATGTCACAACATCCCATAAAATTAGTTTCTGTCTGAATTACACTTTGCTGAATTGTATCTTTAAATTCATTTATAAAACGTCTGACCATTCAGTAAATTCATACTTTAATTTCTACAGAAGTAAGATGTCAAATATTCTGTTTATGTTTGCTAAATTATTTTGATTTCGAGGTACATTATATATATTAGAAATGTCAGGCCATTAATCAATTCCTAGATTGACTGAAATTTAATCAGGAACTATTTCAAATAATACTTTCAGGTTTTTGTTGTTTGTTTTTTCAGAAAAAAAAATCCAAAACATTGTATTGTTTTTTTTTTAGGCTGTGTGTATCGACTGCTTCTGAACTGTAAACCGAATAACTTTGGATTTACACTTATACTTTACACTGCCAGTGGTTGAGATGGACCTTATCAACTACTTTGCTGTCCTACCAGTCTACCTGTCTGATCAGATATGAGTCTTGTCATGGATAAATAGAGGTAAGTGGTTACACAGTTCAGTGTGTGTTGATTTATCAACAGAATGCTTTAGATGAATCTGCTTTTGTAAGCACTGTGTAGCCATTTCATGTTCAATTTCTACATTTGTTAATCCGGGACCTAAATGATGCGATTAACATCTTGCCAGTATCAGCCCTTTGGGTCCAGTTGTCTTGGACCTTTTCAATATCTGACAAATTTCCGATCACTTACCAGAATATTGATATTTTAATCTTTAATGGAGACTTAGCTGGGGCCAATGGATTGCTGCCTCCTGGTGAAGCTTTGTCCACCTACTACAGCTCCACAGGCTGTGGTGGGGGCTGTTTAATTTTTACTCAATGAATAAAATGACAAATGTTTAAAAGTAAACTCCAGTAAATGAATTAATAAAAGTATAAAATTGTTATGTTTTGCTTAGAGCAGTGTTCTTCTTGGGAAGGGGGCACAGGCAGGTGGCTGGGAAGGCCTGTCTCCCTGAACAAGATTTGCCTGCATGTGCATGTGATTTCTTCTGATTCTTTAAATGTCATAATTGTTTAATTAAAGTGTTTCAGGTGTCTTCCTTTACAATCAAGTAACACACCCTGACAGGGTACTGCAGCTGTTCATAAGAGCCACCTGTGTTCTGTCCTTTTTACTGCTTTATTTCTAATAAACATTTATGTCAGTGATTTCTCTACTGTCCATCCATACAATTTTTAAACACAACAAAATTATTTATCCTTCTCCTCAGCACAGTGCAGTTAGAGAATGCAGTGCAGCCAGCTTCACAGGGATGTGCGATGGCCAGCAGTTTGACTCGACATCAGCGTTATCAGGTTGTGCTGTGACACTGAGCGCCTATGAGTACCTCATTGTGTACAAGCCTGGAAAACACCATGCAAATGCAGATGCGCTTAGCAGATTGCCTGTACCGGACACAGCCCCTGAAAAAGAGATGACAGAACAAGTCTTAATGATGCATGTACTGGATGACACGCTTGTTGACACCACACAAATCAAACGCTGGACAGCTAAGGACATCATCCTGTCCCAAGTTCACGACTACACCGTCAAGGGCTGGCCGGCACAGACTGATACTCGCTTCAAACCATATCAACAAAGGAAAATGGAACTGAGTGTAAGGGATGGATGTGTGCTCTGGGGAGCTAAAGTAATTATCCCCACCAAAGGCAGAGACAAAATACTGAAACTTATGCACCAGACTCACTCAGGCATGTCAAAGATGAAACGCCTGGCAAGGTCATATGTATGGTGGCCGGGGATGGATGAGAAATTGAAAGAGAGGTACAGTCATGCGACGAGTGTCAAAAACACCACAAGTCACCACCCACTGCACCATTACACCCCCGGGAATGTCCAGAATCACCGTGGTCAAGAATCCATGTGGAATATGCAGGGCCATTCTTAGGTGAAATGTTTTTCCTCATTGTTCAGTTATTGCATCACACCACATGCGAAGACAGGCTTGTCACCAGCCGCATTGATGATGTCTCGTTGACTCAGATCAGCTTTTGACCTGCTCATGCCTGATGTGAAAACCAACGTGCAGCAAAAATAACTGAAACAGAAAGAGAGTCATGACACAAAGACACAAAGAAGAGACTGAGAAGTTTTACACCAGGAGTCAAGGTGTTCATTAGAAACTACTCTTATGGTCCAAAGTGGATCCCAGCTGCTACCTTGAGCTCATCGGGTCCTGTGTCATACACTGTCACCCTTGGAAATGGTCAAACCCTGAAACGACACGTGGATCAGGTGAGATCCAGATTAGCAGACGCTGTCCCCCAGTGAACCAGACAAAGAGGGGGAGCCGGGACCGGACACAGACTCGGGCTCCCAAAGCTGCTTACCTGTGATCTTTTTTCTTAACTACATTACTGTTTGTGGATCAAGTCTCACATGTTTACAGCTTCACGGTGAGAAATTAACGGAGAGAGAAACCTTTGGAAAACTTGGGAAAAAGCGCCAAATTGCACAAAACTGCAGAGTGAATTCACTGACAAAACTCCCAGTTGTGTAAAAATGAGCCAGGTAGGGGAAACAATCTTATCACATACAGTGCTTAGCACATTTATTAGACCATCTGTCATAAAAACAACAAAACACAAAAATGTTAAAATCTGTCAAAAACTTGCTTAAAACTAAAATTGATATTCTTACTTATGAGGCAAACTGAATTCCTGCTTTCTGAGAAGTCAGAAATCAATCGAGCAGAACATTCAACCACTAAACTGAATTTTTCTGTTCAAGAATACAAGTCAGTAACTGTAATGTGGCATCTTAATCAAACCACGATCACATGCTTTGCCATTTTTATGCTTTTTTTTTTTGGTAAAACAGCAAATTTGTATATTCATGGATAACTAACTATACTTTTGCATTAAAATGATTCAGTACTTACCAATACTGTTAGTTGCAGGGCAGCTGTGGCACAAATCCTGGTCTAATAAATTTGTTAAGCACTCACAACAAGTCACACATAGTTTCAGAGAAGATGAAAATCAAACACTTTAATTATTTGTAATGAAGAGTTCTGTCATGCTTTGAGGACATTATAAAAATATATTTTCCACACGTTAATATGTAACATTGAATTGTGACTTTCTCTCGTGCAGTCTTAATGCTTCAAGTTGCATCTTTTATCTGTTGTTTGGATGCAGACAGCTTTTGTGATTTCAAAGTCCCATCATGATGGGACTTTGTGTTGATGTGTAAAACTTGCCTCCTCACTAACACCTGATTGTCTTTTCTTTCTAGATATCAGCTAAACCAAGGAAAAGCAGGCAGAGTCATCTAGACCTGCTAGCACTCAATTTTGAAGATACTGAAGTGCCCTGTGCCAGCTATGTAGAGGCTTTATCAGAAAAGTAAGTCATGAGTTTGAAGTCATCAGTTCTCACCATATACACACATTATGTGGCGGTCCTAGCCTGTTTGGCGCCCTGGGCGAGCATCCCCGCCGGCGCCCCCCCCCCCCCCCCCCCCCCCCCTCTCAGAATATTTTCCATCATGTTTGAAATCAGTCATTTAATGAAGCCCCTAAGTTTGTGTGTGTGTGTGTGTGTGTGTGTGTGTGTGTGTGTGTGTGTGTGTGTGTGTGTGTGTGTGTGAGACTTTAGTCCTGACTAAATTCTCTTTTTCTTTTTTAAGGATAATAAGTGACTCTCTGCTGAGTTGGTGCAGGTACTGCAGGGTGACAGAAGATGATGTTGAGGCCTGCTTTGGAGACATCCTGGATGACTGTTTTTATCAGCTCCTGGCTGTTGTCCAAATACCGTCCTATGACTCAGCCAGACTCCGATCTTTACTTTCAACTGAGGTCGCAAAGAGAGTCAACTTAGTCATGAGTTATCGCACAGGGTCACATTCTGTGAAATCACATTCACTCACGATGGAAATGAATAATAACATCATCAACATCGTAAAAATGTGCAAAAAGCCCCTTTCTCCGCAACATCCAGCTAAGAATATGAATATCTATGACATAATGCTGAACTTACCAAAACTGGATGAAGATGACAGTCTTCTACAAGAATCTGCAGAGACCAGCACAGAGACCAGCTCAGAGACCAGCTCAGAGCCCAGCGCAGAGACCAGCTCAGGGACCAGCACAGAGACCAGCGCAGAGACCAGCACAGAGACCAGCTCAGAGACCAGCGCAGAGACCAGCGCAGAGACCAGCACAGAGCCCAGCACAGAGACCAGCGCAGAGCCCAGCGCAGAGAATAGTGCCGAGCCCAAGGTAGAGAATAGCGCAGAGACCAGCGCAGAGCCCAGCACAGAGACCAGTGCAGAGAATAGCGCCGTGACCGGCGCTGAGAGCGCAGAGAGCCAAACTCTGCTACTTGAGTTTGACAACTTTCTCACCTTGTTTCTTGCAAAGTTAGTCGGCTACATTGCAAAGAAAACCCAGACATCAGTTGGAAACATCGATTTGGTACCGATAATAACTGGTGTAAAGGACTGGTTTATGAAAGACCAGAGTTACACCGTACCACAAGATGTTAAAAAACTGCACAAAATCATATACAAGAACCTGAAACAAATTTGTGGATCCAAATACAAACTTCAGGATATGATGACAAAGGCTGATCTGTCTTTCGTGACTCTTGTTGCGACTGCACTAAAAGCGCAGTTTAAAAAAGCAGAGGAGCCAAAGAAGATGTGGAGAATTTTCAAAAGGAGCACTAAAGGTCCTGAAGTCTGTGAGAATAAATCAGCAAAGTCTCACAGCCAAGAAGATGAAACGAATGGATCCACATCCTCCCATCAACACAACAGACAGGGCAGAGGTTTCAGGAGGACCTGCGCTTCCATATTTGGTTGTTTGAGGAAGGCATTCACTTGCTGCACTACCAGCAGTGAAAGTGAATGAAACAAGAGAATAATCCTCTTGAAAATTAAGTAGGGCTAAGTCCCAGCTCTGCTTTGTCAAGCTACCAAATTTAAAAAGCTCTACATAATCTGAAGTCACAACCCTCTTTTCAAAAGTTTCAATTATTTTAAAGTAAATTAGTGCTTCAGTCGCGGCAGATGGCTGCCCCTCCCTGAGCCTGGATCTGCCGGAGGTTTCTTCCTGTTACAAGGGAGTTTTTCCTCCCCACTGTCGCCTGGTGCTTGCTCATAGGGGGCTGTCCGGTTGTCGGGGTTTTGATGCTGCAGGGTCTTTGCCTTGCAGTTTTGCTCGGACAACAGGACAGTTTTTAAAATCTTGCACTGTGCACCATAAGTTGATTCTGAATCTTTCTCCAAAGAAGGGTTGTTTGGGTAATTTGGGTTGTTGCATCTCAATTGGTTTGTCACCAAATAAAAATGAATTGGAAACCTAAACAAATGCATGTTTGTGACTTTTTCCGGAGTATTTGACTTGTTGAAGGTATAGGAGTAAAATGGTTTGTGCTTAATGCAAACATCTGTGATGTGGAGACAAACACTGTGACCCACAGCGGTCACTGATTGTTGGATTACAGATTAATTATATCTGACTGGATGTTTGACACAAAGGAACACTGAACCCTGTAGATGGGGAAATTTTTGAAACTAAATACTGTAAATATAAAACTGTTTTCAAGCATTGCAGCTGTTTTTGACTCAGAGTCAACAAAGGAAATGTTTCCTGCAGCATCCAACAGTCAGTTCAAAATAAACCGAGTCAAAGGCAGATTTCACCTGGAGAGATCAGCAGTTTGATTTTAACAGTCTCTAATAACAGTAGTATATGGATGGTGGCGTTACATAGCTAGTAACAAAGTCTGATGCTAGTATATGTTTCCTAATCTATTACAAAAATCCTTTTTTACCCAAAGCATCAGCTGAATGGGTTTTTATTCAGTGTGTTTCACTCTAGCCAACTAGGAGCCTTATACGCAGCAGATTCTGCAGCGGACGGCTGAATGCGTCCTTACATCCTACTAACAGATCTAATTTAATGTACATGAAATAAAATATCCACTACCAGTGTCATTTTTTTTTAAATTAAAGTAGGTTTTTAAAATGTAGTGAATACAACTTCAGTGCTGTGATGTGTTTCAAATGTAATTCTTTGTCTGGAAGTTTCCCTCTGTTGCCAACACATCAGGGTTCCTTTCTCTGCCTGTAAATTTTGTGGATTTCTCTCTATCGGGATCTTCAACATATTCTGTGTAAGCTTGTGTGATGAGAAGCACAGCACTCAGTTTCTTAGCGATTTGAATACCTGTGTTCACCACATTATTTTTCCACGTTAAAGCATGGGCCGTCAGCCATGTGATCAGCTGACAAAGTCAGACCGAGGAGTTTGGATTCACTGTTTCAAACCTGAGTAGAAAGAAAGTCTGATCATCCCCTCACCGTCACCCCTCCACACTGCTCCTGCATGTTCGTGCTTGCGCGCGAGTGTAACCCTCCAAAAGTGGTGGCTTTGCGGGTGCTCGGTAGTGGATGTTCTGACATGTCCTACTAACAGATATAGTTTAAAAGAAATAAAATAAAATATTACTAGCATGATTTTTAATTAAAGTACAATAAAAAAAAAAAGTCGTTCAAATGACAGTGGAAAAAACTGCTAAATGGCAACAGTACCAGACCATGAAATCCAAAATGGTTTATCTCCATAGTAGAAACATTTAATCACCGTAAATCAAGAGACAAGATTTAACTTTAATTTTTACTGTCATAATATGTTGAAACCACACTGTAGCGGTCCCTTGGATGTATGAACCAGACGTGTAGAGTTTCAGAGGGTGTCGTTTATTTCTTCTCTTTTGGCGAGCACCATACACCAGACAGTGTTACACCGTGAAAACTACAGAACAAAAACAGAGTGCCTCCATGTCGTTTCACACGTAATTCTTATTATATTCCAATATTAATCACAACTCAAAATACAACCAAATAATCAGTATTAACAACTGAATCACATTTCCTTTAAATAAACAAATTAAACTTTCACAAACGCACACTACCTTTAATCTTGTGGTTGTGCAATTTAACTCATACAAACAAATGAAATGACATTTTTCCTCAGGTAAAACAAATAGCATCGGTCATAAGATGTACAGTCAACATTTCTATACCTCACTCCGCTCTCCAAGGGCGCTAATCAAGTTTAGACCTTAACGTCTTCGCTAGCAAGCTCTCCACTTCTGAGTTTGCGTTTCAGCGCAGGATTCTTAGAAAAAGGAGCGAAACAGTAAAGACAATGAAGTAATGACAACACAAGCTTGTGTCTTACAAAACCTCAACTTATAAACAATAAATACTAGGGCTGGGAAGCTCCACACAGAAGTCTGGACACTGTGTCGCAGGTGCGACAGGTGTTTCGAAACACTGCTCCGAAGCCTGGTTCAAAACACCTACATCACGTGACTGTGATTTTGCGCGGTTCACTCCTGCTGTTTCCAGGCGGCCGAGGCGCCAGGACTCATTTGTCTTTTCTTCTTCTTCTTTTTAATGAACCTGTCATTTTGGGCTGGGTCTTGTAATTGCTGAATGAATGTTTTTGATACCAACGCTTTTATTTATCACAAGCGGACACTGATTATTGTTACTGTGGACGGTGAAGAATGAAGTAGGCGATCCAGTCACAAACAGAAAGATTTTCTTTCGGTGCAAAAACGAATCAACGAACTGAGCCCACGCAGGGACAGCTGACTGTGGGGCTCAAACCCTCAGTCCTCCACTTGTTTCTGCACGCGCCGAAATGACCTCTATTTATTTTCAGAGACATCAGGGGAACCTCCCAAAGTCTGACCTGCATCCACCCTCCGCTCAGTGTCCTCCTCAGTCTCGCTGCTCACCACGATCGCTGCAGAAGCCTAAACCGAAACGTGGCTGTTTAAGGTTTTCATTAACAAATTGTATGAATTTGTGTAACTTATAGTTGAAGCGTATCGGTAGAATTCAGCTTCAGGGGACACAGCCTGAACGCCCGAAACCCGTCTATAAGTTGACGCTGTAACCTGTGACCCGAAAAGTGCACAGCAGGAGGATTCTTACTGAGAACAAATATTTTTAATCAAGAAAAACCGCGTCTATGTGATCTGTTTCTTAATTCTCGTGACTAATGATCTTTTCCTTTTTTATTCCCACTGAGGTTTCTGGTGTAAATGTCCCATAAACAGAAAGGAGAAAGGCTGCAGGTTCAAAGCCTCACAGAGTCAAACATCACGGTCATGTCACAGATACACGTCCACACAAGTCGCAGATAAGGAAAGTTTCTTCATGTTTCAGAGGTCTCTCAGTGGAGGATGGCGTGTTTCCTCAGATTCATAAAGGTACTGGTCAGTGTGAAGATGTCAAAATGACTGTTGCGAATTATCCCATTAAAACTTAATAAATGTCAAAATGAAAATATTTAGTTTTTTTTCTCAATCTAAACATTTATTTTTGAATTAATAGAACATAAAGCGTAACGCCAGCTTCTAGCTTTGGCTGTGTGTAGAACAACTCCCAGAAAGCTTAAAGCCAACCAAACACATCCAAACTTTTCTTTTAGCATTTTTCTCAGTATTTTTCATTTTATAAAGTGGTTTATTGTGTTTTGCCGTTAATTAATTAAAAAAATGTAACAGGCTCACGAATGTTAACAGAGTGAAAATAGTCACAGCTCGCCGTCTTTAACAGTCTCCTCGTTCCTCCAGACCATGTGCTGATCATAATTACTGATCGTCAGGTATAATCAGGAGCTTTGTTTGGACCTGTGCAGGGCGCGTCTGTGTCATTGTTCCATTGAACAGCATTATCAAGATGTGGTGATAACCAAGTTGACCAGCAGGTGTCACTGTGCAGATTGGTTTCTGGTTGTTTCAAATGCTTCGAACGCTTCAGTGTTTCGCAAAGCCTCGCTTTGCCCATCACTAGTACATAAACAGGTGCTGGTCATAAAATTAGAATATCATGAAAAAGTTGATTTATTTCAGTAATTCCATTCACAAAGTGAAACTTGTATATCACAAAACACGTTAAGTATTTGTCGCGTGTACTTTGAGTGTTTGAAACAGCGAGTAAACAAACAAACATTCATGCTGTACTGCAGTACTGTATGGTTGGACCCCCACGTGAATTTAAGGCACGGTGAAACCAAACTATCATTCTGACGTCACTGGTCCATCCAATCCCATTTCACCTTACTCCTTTGCCAGCCAATGGCCTGCAGCCGTTGCCTGTTAACTTGTCTCCTCTCTGTGTTGTCACTTCTAAACATGCCGATCATGGTCGCAGCAGTGGGCTTTATTTTCTGTGTTTCGCGTTGATTTCCGTCACGATGAGCAGCCTTTGTAGGGAGGTGATCACCCTCCAGCTGGGACATTATTCCAACTTCGTGGGAACTCACTGGTGGAATTTACAGGTGAGGAACGCGCATGCGAGGCTAACGCTAGGCTAGCTCGCTAACGTTAGCTGTGCATGTGTTGTCAAACTTGTGAGCCTGCTGTGAGCTGCGGAGTGAGCTCGGGTTAGTCTCAGTTTGGCTCGGTTTAACTCAGTTAGACTGGGGCGTGAAGTTGTTATTAATCTGACCCGCATGGCGTGCCATAAACAGAGGGCGAGCCGCCAGGATTTATGTGGCTATAGCTGCTAAATTAGCAGGTCAGCATCTTGTGGCGACCTTCCCATGAAGATGCAGATGCAGGAGAAACCGCACACAAACCTTTAATAGACAGTCAGCTCCATCATTTGTTGGACCAGGACACCATTTTTGTAGTTTTGGCTTTGTACCCCATCATTTCAACTCAAACAATCAAGATGTGATTGAAGTTTTGCCCAAATTTGACTGTTCAGGACCTGCAGGCGTAGTGCCCCATTATCAGAGGCTTAAAAGTAAGCGGAAAAAATGCTAGAATTTAACAAAATAAGGATTGTTTTTAATACTTGGATGAAAATCCTTTGCAGTCAGTGACTGCCTGATGAAACGCAGTTTCCTCCCTTGAGATGCTCTGCCAGGCCTTTCCTGCAGCCACCTTCAGTGGGGGTGTCTCTGCATTCAGGTTTTATCTTCAGTGACTGAAAACCATGCTCTGTTAGGCTGGCCATTGAAGAATATCCAAATTTTTTGCTTTGAGAAACTGTTGGGTTGCTTTTGCAGTATGCTTTGCGTCATTATCCATGTGCACTGCGCTGTCTGATCAGTTTTGCAGCAGTAGGCTGAATCTGAGCAGAGGGTGTAGCTCTGCACACTTCACAATCCATCCTGCTGCTTCTATCAGCAGTCAGTCTGAAGTCAGCACAAAAAGTAAATAAATATGTGTTTGGTCCATTATTTCTTTGTTGTAACTTGGCAATAAATCTTACACTGTTGGAAAGCCTGTTTAGTTCCCCTTACATGGAGCCACAGTCATAAGGAAAAATGCATATGTGGGTTGAGCCCATGAAAAACGTGCTAAATCTTCTCTGTCAATGCCAAACAGCTTATTCTCCTATTGACTCTTGTCTTGAGTTTCTGGTACCTTGTTATGATCGGAGGCAATCTCAGTGCAGAGAGATTGAGATTCTGCACTGGCAGATAAACGAAGACGTTCTTCTCTTTGTTTGCAGGATGCGTCTTTATCGTACGATCCAGAGACGCCGCCCGGTGAGATCCAGAGCGATGTTGTGTTTCGTGAAGGACAGACTCTGGGCGGCCACGTCACCTACACACCGCGACTCATCGCTATGGATCTCAAAGGTAACGTCTCCCACCGCATTCTTTTCGAAATGCTGAAACATTCATGGCTTTACTTCAGTCTGTTCACTAACTGAATGAAATATTTCCTAGTTTGTGTTGGTGTTAAATTAAAGCACTTGTTTATAAAGTTTTTTTGGTTATTTCTGACCGTCTTTCTCTCCAACAGGAAGTCTTCGTACTCTGCGACAGGAAGGAAGTTTGTATGATGCAGGAAAGGACACGTCTGCTGTCACATGGTGAATGAGAGGCTCTCTTTGCATTTCTGCCTGTTTAACTGTTTGTTTTTTTTCTGGTCCCAACACCGTAACACATACAATCTGTTTAAGTCTTCATGGGCAAATCAAATGCTATATTACATCCTTTTTTTAAAAAAAATAATCTGTTTTCATATTTAGTATATATATTTAGTCTTTTAGACAAACTAAAAATGTTTCTAATTTGGCAGGGAAGGAAGCATCATGATGCACAAAGAAAGTCCTCCTGCAAAGAACTCCTTCCTTGAAGACCTGGATAAGTTGGATGTGAGCTGACACAAAGGGATTTAGATTAGAGATTAGATTAAACTTTATTAATCTCTTTGGGAGGGTTCTGTCAGGGAAATTAAAGTTCCAGTAGCACTTTTTACATTAAAGTCACACAAGCAGAAATACAGTCAGAAATATACAAGAATATACAAGCAAAAGGATAAATGATAAACAAAGATACAATAAAGACAAAGAAGATATAAGATGTCTGACAGATGAAGTGATACTGCACCTTGATATTGATATTTACTCTGGAAACAAATCGCATTACTGCGTCTGGATCCCGGGACCAGTTAACAAACCGTCCTCTGGACCGCTTTAAAGAGTCGGTCTGTGTGCGGTTCAGTGATAATGCTTTCTCAACATCTCTGTAAAAATCACTAGAAGTAAGTAGAGCTGAGCCTCCCGTTCTGACTGTGATCTCTGTGTCTAGAAAGGGGAGATCCTCGCAGAGGCAGATTTTCCCTCCAGTTCCCAGCCTCAGTGCTCCGGTAAGAAAACCTCTGAACCAAACCTGCGTGAAACACAAGTGCATGCACCAAAATCAGCACAACAACTTAAAAAAACAATCTCTCCCTCCAGCAGGGTCACTGAGCGTGGATACAGTGAACAGCCACCTGGCTAGAGTACAAAAGAACTACAGGCTGGAGGGCAGCGTGAAGGTGTGGTCTGACTTCCTCAGGATCCATCTGCACCCTCGCACCATCTCCGTCATCCACCAGTACAACCATGACGGGTAAGGCAGAACTAACATTACCTGAAGTGTTAGTTATTCCACAGTTGTCCAAGAAGCAGATCTTACCACTGTGAAGCTTGGCAGCACCTCCTGCTGATCTCTGCTCTAAATGAGTTAGGAGGGAGTCGTAACTTTGATTTCAACATAAAAACTGCGTGGACCGGATCTCACGTCACACCAGGACTACAGACACACAAACAGATAAACAGCTGTAATATTTTATAGCCTAAATCCATTAAAACAGGGAACTCAATCACGACCGCTTAACCACTTTAAACATCAGTTAAAGCTTCAGCCCTCCACCCGCATTTCTGCATTTCACCAGTAGATGTCAGCCTTCACTCACAGTCAGGATTTCTGTGGGTCAGTGAGTCACAGCAGAAAATGTGTACTTAGTAGGGTTTAATATTTTTCCCGAAAATGACATGAATCAAATCCCGGGAAATGACGAGCCATTTCCCGGGAATCCCGGGAAAAAGTTTATTTATTTTTTTATTTTAATTAGGCCTTCTGTAGCCTGTGTCGGCCTTAACCTATTGTGATATTGTAGAGGTAGCTTTCCAGCTATGTCCTGTTATGCCCAGTAGGGGGTAACGTCGGCTTGATTAATGCAATAAAACCTACATCTCTGCATTCGAGTGCTCGAGCTATGCGGTGTTGTATCGTTCCTCAACACTCCCTTAACAAATATAATTCGAATATTCCTCCATTGTACATGGAATTATACCAAGATATTTTACAACTGCTGGTGCAAAACAATACGGTTCATCTCCACAGCATTGATAAAGGCTCAGCCACGCTGTCGTGGCGACATCTGTTGCGCTATATCTCCACCAGTGGAACGCTGTAATAGTCATTGAAAAGTTAACTACCGTACTACACTATAATATGGCATAACACAGGGCCTTGAGTAATGCACTACGACTTGGTCATTACCATTTTGGCAACAACAAATTTATAACACCGTGTCTGAGGGTTAAAGTAGGTTCGCTGTGAATCGTCTATTGAAAAACTGGCCAATCCTTATAGCCTAAAAAATATACATTTTACTCAACTCCATTTAAAAAGCGAAATATGTTAAAGCAATCTATTTCATGATAATTTCTTCACACATTAGGCCCGTATCCTAATTCATGATTGTTAGTAAGCGGCTGCAAATGAGGAAAAGAAACACTCGAAGTTAAACAGATATTTCTTTATTGTTCAGGGCAGGCATATTTTATAGGCTATATAATGCAATATAACAATATATAATATAAAATTATATAATACAAAATACCTTAGGGTAAACACATTGCCAACGATTTCAACAAATTAAAGAGGAAAAAAGTACAACTGTGTAATACCTCTATTAAAACGCTTGAGATGAAGGCTGAAGCCTTAAACGGAGGCTGAACGTGCCTGAAATGAAGAGTAATGCTTTTCGCATTAAACGAACCCTTCTCTCAATATTTCCTTAAATTTAACATTCTGAAGCTTTCTTTTCTTTCTGAAAGTCAAATCGACGCGCGCGACTTTTTTCCCGGTTTCCCGTCTAACGTTTCCCGGGAAACGGGAAATGGTTCTGATCGCATTTCCCGGGAATCCCGGATCCCGGGATTAAACCCTAGTACTTAGGTGTTACCATATAACTGCAGTATACAAGTTTACTGTATAGTTTAACATCTCCAAACTGTCAGGTTTCCTATATTTTATTAAACAGATTAATAAAACCCGAATATAAAAGCCAAGACGATCCGGTTTTATAAATCAGTTAGGTTCCCAAATTATTGGATTATTTCCTAAATTAAATTTGAAAATACACAAATCTGAGCCCGGACCTACAGTTACGAGGTATTTAACCTGAGTGCCGACACAGATTTAGATTTGTTTTTTGGGTGTTCAGGGAGGCTCACCGTCTGGAGGCTTTCGGCCAGGGAGAGTGTCTCCTTCAGGGGTCGGTGCTCGAGGAGCTGGAGGACAGGCTGCACTTCTTTGTGGAGGAGTGCGATTACCTTCAGGTGACTCTGCCGTTTCACTCTCCTCTACAAGTCTAAACATTTATTTGTACTGAAAAACCTTAAAGATGCTTCTCAAAGTCTACTCACGCATCATTTTATCCATTTCGGCTCTGTCATCTTTTCCCTCGATTCTTCCTCAATCCTCTTTTCCTTGCAGGGCTTCCAGGTGCTGTGTGACTTGTCTGATGGCTTTGCAGGCCTGGGGTCGAAGGTCACTGAGCTGCTTCGCGACTCTTACGGTGGGAGAGGCATCCTAACCTGGGGGTTGTTACCTGTCAGTCACCCAGATTCAGTGAGTGTCTCTGTGTCTGTTTGACCTTTTCTATAAAGGGGCTTCTCTATTATAAAAGTTGCCTCTGTTCCAACAGACTCCAGTGAAGGACCTCTACCGCCTGTTAAACTGCACTTTAGGGATGGTACACATGGCCGATCACAGTTCTTTGTTCTGCCCTTTGACCCTGCGAGGTGGACTGGGCAGACGACCCTCCTCTCCCACAGCGTTCCCCCACCTCAGTTATGATGTGAGGCCGGTTCCTGCACTGTTGTTGTGTCCTTTGGTCAACTCATCATTTTTAATGAGATCTTTTTAATATCCATCTTTCCTCTGTGTCAGCCTTCACTGTGGTACCACTCCAGCTCTGTCCTGGCTTTGGCGCTGGATGCCCTCACTGCGCCTTACAGGATGAGGAACAACAGCGTCCCCATGTGGCAGTTGGCAGATGACCTGGCTGTGTCAGGGAAGAAGGTTGGAAGGACTCTCAGTAGACTCACAGCTTTGTTAGGAGATGGCGCATCAGATCATTGAATGCACAAGAAATGTTTTTGCATTTCTTTCAGTGGAAGCGCAACATTAAAATCTGGTGCTTTATAAGCCCTGAGTGAATAGCAGCAGCAGAGATACATCTCAGGCATCTCAGATGCTGCATCTGTGTGTATGTATCTGTGGAGATCCCTGAGCTTATGGTAACCGGTGTTATTTAAATCGCAGGTTGTGGCTGCTTATGGTGCCGTCCCTTTTCCCATGTCACATGGCTCCTCTCTGCCTGCCGCCCTGAGCGCGTACGCCGACACGCTGCCATGGAGACCGCTGTCAGGGTGCTCCGAAGCGAGCGATGGCCGATGCTACGGCCAGTGGGTGACACTCAAAGGCTTTGAAGGCCAGAAACTCATCAGGTCAGAATTGTGTGAATAAATTTAATATTTGTAAAATATTCTTGCAGAAAATAAATGGCTATAAAAATGGCTTTGGGATACATTGTTGCCTGCATTTGAATAAATGGCTTGTAGAAACATGTATGCACAGACTTTAAAACCTTTTAATTAAAGCTTCTTTCCACCAGCTCGTTAGCTCCAGGGACTAAACTGCCCACTCCTCTGCACGGCCTCCACAGTGGCGAGGACGTCTTGGCTTCCTACGTCAGATCCTTCTTTCCTTCAGCTCCTCTGTGAGTCTCTACGCTGACACACACACGCTGTGACTTATGTATGTGCTTGTGTTTCTTGGGGTTGAACGAATGCTTTTCCCTCTTCCATCCTCTCGTCGTCACTCTCTCAGGGCCCTGCAGCTGGTTTCTATTCCCAGTAAGCTGGCGCCACCTTTCCCTCAGATATTCAGCCAATCCCTCAGTGCTCAGGGCTTCCTGCAGAGCCAGCCGCCCCCGCCTGGCAGTGAGTGTATTTCTGTTTCCACGTTTGTTGTTAAGGATTTCTCTGCGTAACACAAAACTATTATTATTATAGATTTTCATGAATGAATGGTTTCTCTGCAGCTCCAGCCCCTGTCGTCTCCTCCGTACCCGTCATGACTTCCCTCCAGTCGGGTCCCGCACTCGACCCCTGGCTATCTGACCTGCATCGCGGTGCCAGTGCTTTCGACATCCGCCGCGTGGCCCCCAGCTTCCTCTCCCAGGGGCCCGAAATGGCCGACTACCAGGAGGCCCTGGAGCAGCTGCGCCTGCTGGCACGGTGTTACAGAGACGACAGCAGAGGCGTGATGCGCTCTTCCTCTGAAGAAGACGACGATGACTGACGTTAGCTAGCGTGACTCGTATGTGTCTGCTTTGTTTACTGACCTGCATGCAGGGAGCCGAAGAGGAGCCGCGCTCTGCTACGTCGAGGACGAGGACTGAAGAGGAAGTTACTCCTGAGTTAACACAGAGGACTGAGCTGCAGGATGTAGATGAGTAATTTGAGACATGTTTTTGTTGACTGTACTTTTCCTCAATGACTGTTTGTATGAATTAAAGTGTTTTATACTAAGTGCACATTAAAGGACTGTATTTCCATAAAGAGATGTAGCTGTCACCTCAGGCGCAGGTTGCACGTGTAGCAAAATTCACGGCTCTCGTTTTTGGGTTTTTGTTGTTTCTGCAGCCTCGAATGAAGAGTCGACTGCTTTGTGTTCTTTACTTATTTATCCAAAATTGGACTTTGGGTTTAATGACTCAAAAGAAATGACCAGTCTTAGGCTGCAAATAGTCCACAACATGGAAGAAAAAAAAAAACCTCCTGCATACTTTTTCCTAATTTTCATTTAAATTTTAAAATTTTCTTCATCCTCAAAGGAAAATGTCAGAATCTGAATATATACACACAGGGCACCTTAGTAACACAGCAGATGTGGTTCTGCTGTGTTAAAACTATGATGGATCAGATAAGTACAAACCGTCCTACATTTCAGTCATAAATAGTATTTAACCCTTTAATACTAGGGCCCAAAACATTTTGCCAAAAAAAAAATCCAGGATTGTTAATGGGATAAAGTCATATACTTTGTTTTTTTTTTCTTGTTTACAATGTATTTTTGTTTAATTTATATTTACATGTTCAAAATAAAACAGTACCTCAATAAGCTGTTAAACTCACAGGTGAGCTGTTATTGAAGGTTCAGACAGGAAATGGAAAGCTGTTAAAATTTACATGATCTGAGTCATTTCTCTGATGCTGCCTTGCTAGGATGGTCCGGTGGATTCTCTCCTAAAGGAGGTAATAAAGGAAACATTAAGTCTCCTTTCCCGAGTGTCCAGCCAAGCTCTTATTAAGGTGCCATGCAGATATTTCTGGGTCACTGAACCTTCCTAAGTCTGAGTGGCCCAAGACTTCAATTTCAAATGTATTTTTTAAAGTGGTTCTAGTAGGCAGCACAGTGGTGTAGTGGTTAGCACTGTTGCCACACAGCTAGGTCTGGGCTTGATTCCACCTTGGCCCGGGCCTTTCTGTGTGGAGTCTGCATGTACAGTCCAAAGACATACAGTCACTGGGGTTAGGTTATTGGTGATTGGTGTTAGCCCTCCTACAGACTGGCAACCTGTCCAGGGTGTACCCTGCCCTTCACCCACAATCCTGAACCGAATAAGAGGATGGGTGGGTCCTGGGTGAAACAGTATTTAAACATGTCACTGTTGTATAAATGTGAACTTGTAGTCATTTGCAGAGGTGGTTGTGGGGAAGTTAAGAAACTGACCAATCCATCATCACTGCAGAGTAACACCAGGTGATCCCCCCCCCAACGCTTGCTCCATTACTCCTACATATGCAATAAATACACAAACCAACCTGCTGCAGTCAGTGACTTTATTACCAACATAAACATGAGTCCAACAGAAAGTTCAGGCATTTTTTTTTTTAATGTGAAACAAAGATTACAAGGATTTCACACAAGTGGGGGAGGTGTTCCCACCCAGCATTTCGACAAAAACAGTATGCGTCTACATTTGATTAAAAAAGGCTAAGACAAACACCATACCTTCGTTTAAACTTATAAAACTGAGATTGCACCCTGTTGTTATTTTACAAACACCTCTAATGAAAAAGTATGTTGGAAAAGTCAAATGAAATGGAGTAGCATGTGCATGAGACATCGAGCATGAGCGCCTGGTATTCTACAGCTACTTATCAAAAAACAGGATAGTGTTGTCGGGCACGGGGAATGTAAATAAAGGGGGAGGGGAGACACTGGGAGCAGGGCTTGTGACAAACAGTCCAAAATCTGAACTAGGAGCGAGAACGGGAACGAGAACGGGAGCGGGATTTAGAGCGGGACTCTGATCGGGAGGCGGATCGGGAACGGGAGCGGGCCTTGGCAGGTGATGGAGAACGGGATTTGGACTTTGATTTAGACCTGGCTCTGGATTTGGACTCCTCAGGAGACTGAGAACGAGAGCGAGAGCCTCTCTCGGGCTCGCCGCCCTCGTCGTCGGTCTTGGGCTCCTCGCGGCCTTTTGAGACAGATTTCCTGGAGTGATCCTTTTCTCCAGATGCAGAACGAGACCTAGAGCGAGAGGCAGAGCGAGACCGGGACCTGGAATCCTCCTTCTTGCTCTTCTTCCCCTCTTTCTTGCTCTTTTTACTCTTGGGGCTGCGACTCCGACTGCGGTCCTTGTTCTTCTGAGCACTGCTGCTGCGCTCCTCCTCCTCCTTCTTGCTCTTGCCCTTATTCTTCTTGCTACGAGATCGGCTGTGGGAGCGAGAAGCCGCTCTGTGGACAAAAAGACAAAACGCACAACAGTCTTTATTCACTGTTCAGCCCAACTTAGATTCATCCAGCTAAATCTCATTTACAGAAAACAATGTTACAAAAAGCACAAAAACAGATGGACGTATAACAACTATCCAATCACAGCACAATCACATAATTAGGCTAAGCCAATCAGGCCCAAGAAAGAAGCTGATCATCATTAGCATATATTATCATAGAAATAGCCTGAAATCCTCCATGTTGTTTACTCTCCACTTCAGATAAATACAGCTAAAGTGTACAAAGGGTACTAAACATCCAGGAATTTGAATAATGTGTTGCACATCTCTGATGAGTAAAGAACACATATGCCAGATTTCATGGCTCAACTGCTTGTGTTTTTGGAGTCAACAGACCAGAAAGGTAAAACCTGACAGTCGCCCGGACGGATGGACGACAACATCCTTCCACTTTATTTTGCGCAGGAGGATAAAAAGCGAAGGCTCATTTGCCCGATGCCTGCATTCTTTTCAAAATGCCACTACAGGCGGATACTCGTGTTTGCAGAAAGACTCCTGGCCCTATAGAGTCTACAGCAAAATGACGCTCAGGCATGATGAGATCATACTGAATAAAATGTGTAGTTCTAAGAATCAGAAAGGAGAATTATCCAGGATGTGCTCATGGCTAACAACGTGTTAATGACTAAGGATCAACCACTGAGCAAGACTCTACAAACCAATGACAAACATCACGGGGTAAATGTAATTTTTTTTTTTTTTATTGTTAAAAGGAGACCTATAATGCATTTCCTAATTTTCTGTCATATATGCACAGTTACAGTGACGGATGCTGATATTAAACACAGCCAAAGTTTAACTTAATGGATATTAACTTATGTAAAATTAACACCCATGAGCCTAAACACTCATTTTCAGGCAGCTTTTTCTACTATGTTCTTTAGTGGGGCCCATAAGTTCATCCTCTCTGTAACGAGCCTTTGTAGCCCCTCTCCCTTTGGTTTGAATAGCATTCAGAGGCGGCTTCTGTGCTCACAGTCAGTGCTGTGTGACTGAGATTACCATATCACGATATCGCTTTCTCTCATAGTGGGCTCCACTGAAGTAGATAGATGAGGGTCATTTGCAAACTCTGAATCATAAAAAGAAACTCTGGTAGAGTCGAGTATGAAACCTGTGAATGAGCATAACAGGTCTCCTTTTACATATTTATAAAGACATGTATATCGCTCACTGCACACACTCAATATCTAAATTGGAATTTTGTAAGTGAGGACAAAATCATTTGAAGGCATCCATCCATTTTCTTCTAGTGCTGGAGCCTATCCCTTTAGTCACACAGAACCAAACAACAGTCACCTCAAGGCCAACCATCATTCAGTCCCTGAAAACAAACAAAGATCTTCTTACCTGGAGCGGGAGCGGCTGCGACTGCTGCTCTCACTGCGGCTGCGGCTCTTGCGAGACCTGCGGCTCCTGGAGCGGGACCTGAGAAAATATCCACCAATTACAGACCTGCTGCGGTGACTTAAATGTGACAGCGCTGCAGTCGAAGTGCGGTTTGTCTTATTATTTTACCTGGAACGGCTGCGACTGCGAGAATACGAGCGGCGGCGCCGGGCACCGGGACGGTCCTCGATGAGCCGGATCTTTCTGCCGTTCACCTCTGTGCCGTCAAGCTTCTCCAGAGCTCTCTTCATGTCGGAGTAGAGCCTGAACTCGATCACCCCCTCATTCTTCCGGCCCTTATGGGTGTCAGCGTAAGTCACCTCCCCCGCCTGCCTCATGTAGTCCTGCCAAGAAAAGCACAGAGATGATCAGACATCAGCAGCATCAACTCTGGACCCTTTTAGATAAGCTGAGGTCAGGTGTGTGGCAACTGTTCACTCAGCATACACCCAAAAAAGCAAAGTGAAATCTCACCTGAAACGCATTTACATTTACTCATTTACCTGTTACCGCAATTACTTCCTTCACATAAGGTTGTATACAAGGTAGGAGAAATCAAACCAAACCTTACCTTCAAGTCCTGCCAGCTACAGCGACTGGAAAGATTCTCAACAATAAGCCGATAATCAGTCCTTATAGGTGGACCATATCTGTCTCTTCCTCCCCAGCGTCCATATCCACCTTTCAGGGTAACAAGGAAACAGAAGCAACAATGAGGACTGGAAAGCAATTGAGATGGTGCACTCATACTAAACTCCAAGCTACACACTATTCAAATGTATCAATAATCTCTCGGGAAAAGGAAACAAAATAGGGAAAAAGCAAAAAGACTTACAAAAGAAAAAAAGCTATTAAATCCTAAAAAAAAAAAAAAAAAAAAAAAAGAGCCTAATTATTTCTTTCTAGAAGTCTTTATTCAAAATTTTAAGCCAACAAGAAAACTACAGATATAAAAAAATTTGGTAGATGTTCAATAAGCCTAATTAAATAAGAAACAAGAAAAAGGAATAAGAATCAAATTAATAACTGATGGAGGAAGTACTTACGGTGAACTAAAGTTTCTAAGCTATCCTATCTAAAAACATTACACTGTTATAAAACATGTTCTTTTTTCAGGCACCTATAAGAGCTGAACCCACATCTGTTCCTAACCCCATGGCATCCTCACCACCCGGCCTGGGCCTAATGGGAAAAGCGGTCTTCATTCACAATGGCTCCCTTTTTTGGTCTGCCCAGGGGCCCAGAATGGTCAAACCACACTCTTGGAAAGGGGGGACACCATGGCCAGCAATAGGGGCAGGCAGTCAGCAAAGGACTCTTTCAATTAAAACATTGAGGTTCTTTGTTAAATCTTTACCTTTAAATTGACAATCACTTTAAATGAAATAAAAATGGAATAAGACATCAATAGATTACAAGATATTTGACAGTCAAATAGTTATTCTACAATGTTCAATCAATACATCTATGCTTGTTTTAATTAGTAAGCCAATTCCCCATCATCACATATTCACATGTATTATTAGTTTCAAATCCATCACATGGAAACCCAAGATATTTGGAGTCATTGGTGGCTCTGGTGCACACAGGTTTAATGACATTATGTTCGCTGTTCTTTTTAGAGAGAGGAGCTGTGCTGTAGCAAGGCCATTCAAAACCAAATTACTGCTCTATCCAGAAACTGAGACCCACCCGTAGGCCACAACGATACTGGAAACCTGAAAGGTTTTAGGAGGTGGGAACAGTGAACGCTAATCAAACAACACCAGGAAAGTGGCCCAAAGACCAAAAAGAAAGAAAATGAGGTCAGCTTCTTAGCAGGAATCATTCCCCTCCATGCACCTACTGAACATCTGGATCAGATACAAGTTAAGTCCTGATTCACAAAGCTGGATCAGACTGTTATAATGCAACAATTAGCGGTTATAGCTTATGTACGATTGTTTATTTTTGACATCAATGTACAGCAGAAGTGCGGTATATCTTTCATCACAGAAAGAAAGGTGCTGCCGCCAGGGGTTGCAACTCAGACGAAACAGTAAACCATAGTAAAATAACAGAAAACGTGTCAGCATCAAAGACTCCTCCCAGCTCTAAGAACCATCTAAACCATCGGTCAGACAATCTCTGCAGTTCCCATCATGAAACTGTGACATAAACCGAATGCACATTAGCCACCAAGGACCCATTTTGCCCCAATGAAATTTAAGAATTCCTGCAATAAATGAGCTCTCTCATAAATTACATTCATGTGAAACATGGGCAACACACAGCTGGACACTTACTACGTCCACCACCGCCGCCGCCACCTCCACCACCATAGCCTCCATCACGACGGGGTCCCCTGGTGTGCTCCACAATGACCCTCTCTCCACACAGCTCTTTGCCGTTTAGGTCATACACTGCATCATCAGCATCACGGGGGTCATCAAATTCAACAAACCCATACCTGCAGATAAAAATGAGCAATGAGGAAGAAAGGACTAATGTCAATAAATGGATTACTTACATTTACTGTAATTCAAAATATAATTGTTAATTTTTTGACTTGTTTTTACTTAAATTTTACTTTGCATTTTTGCTTTTCTATTTTTTATTTTCTTGTTTTTGTTTATTCAATTTTTTATTATATTGCACTTCATTTAAAATTTTACCCAACTTTTGCTTCCTTTATTAATTTGTTTTCTTTTTTAATTAATGCTATTTTGTTTTTTCAATTACTACTCTGTATTTTGAATTATTTTAATTCATAATTTATTGTGTAATAACTATTATTTCTATTGATTTTTAGTTGGTTACTTTTGTCTAGCTCCTTGCTTTTTTGTACTGTTTTTACCTTAGTAGACAATATTATTTTAATTAAACTGCGTTATATTAATTGAATTTATATTTTATTGAGCTATTCTACTTTACTAAGCCCATTTTCTTGTGTCTTATGCTTAGAATTTTTGGCTGTTGTAACAAAAATGTTCCCAATCTTTGGGATAAATAGCTGCCGTTGCATTTTTTTTTTTTTTTTTAAACTAATGATATAAATACCCCAAAATCCCTTTAACTCGGTACTGGAACGCCACACAGCGACAGTCTGCACCATTTTACTTCCTCAAATGTGAAAAACGCACATCATCTTTGTCTTCTCTTATTACAAATTACATGTTTCAGCCATCAGTGGGTATTCTTTATAGTTTGATTATAGACTACAGACCAAGTAATCAAGTTCTACTAAGTAATCAGTATTAATATTAAAATAAACAAAGGCCGGCTGCAGCCTTTGCATTTAGCAGCACTTCAGGTTAATCTGGTCAGTATAACAAAGATTTGTAAAGCACGAGAACATTAGAACCTGTTTTCTCTGCAGTTTCACGTTGAGTTTCAAACTCGGGTGTGAGTGAGGCTGCAGCTGCAGCAGACCGTTCGTTTTTAATACACACCGCCGCCTTTGACTTTGCCACGTCTAATATTAGCTCGCTGGCGCTAATGGTAGATATTAACACAAACAATAAACACTAAAACCCGCAAACATCAACTTTAGTTTTACATCGACAAAAAGAAACACTCAGGCGAAATTGAGAGGAAGTTTGGAAAAGGAAAATCACATCAGCGGGAAAGGAGAGATTTGGCGCAGATTAGCATTAGCACTAGCACTAGCACTAGCACTAGCACTAGCAGGCCTGTCACGCTTAGCATTCAAGAAGGCCGTGCGCGGCCCGCCAGCTTCAACAACGAACACAGACGATTCACGGAAAGCCTCAGCGTTACCCGTTTTTCAAGTCGACCTCGAGTATCTTCCCGTAGCCTTTAAAGAACCTCTCCACGTCCTTTTCCCTGGCTCTGTAGCTCAACCTTCCGATATACACCCGCGACATGCTGTCGGCTCCTCCGCGTGCCGCCGAAACAAGAAACCCGACAACAACCGAGCGGATACTACGCAGGCGCGAGGCTGCTCAGAATACGTAAATCTACGTAAAGCACTCCTTTCATGTGATAGGCCGCGACTGATGGGGGCGTTTCCTTTGTTATAGGTCCATGGACCCAAGGTTCTCCTTTTACGAATGTGTCTATTCTAAATATATGTTATTAGATCAAAGTCTAATATAGTGCTGGACAAAGCGAAAATCGAGGCTTTGTGAAACACTGAAGCGTTCAAACAAAGCTCCTGATTATACCTGACGATCAATAATTATGATCAACACGTGGTCTGGAGGAACGAGGAGACTGTTAAAGACGGCGAGCTGTGACTATTTTCGCTCTGTTAACATTCGTGAGCCTGTTACAGTTTTTTATTAATTCACTACTAATTCAGCAGAAAAGTTTGGATGTGTTTGGTTGGCTTTAAGCTTTCTGGGAGTTCACACCATCAGGTTTGTTCTACACACAGCCAAAGCTAGAAGCTGGCGTTACGCTTTATGTTCTATTAATTCAAAAATAAATGTTTAGATTGAGAAAAAAAACTAAATATTTTCATTTTGACATTTATTAAGTTTTAATGGGATAATTCGCAACAGTCATTTTGACATCTTCACACTGACCAGTACCTTTATGAATCTGAGGAAACACGCCATCCTCCACTGAGAGACCTCTGAAACATGAAGAAACTTTCCTTATCTGCGACTTGTGTGGACGTGTATCTGTGACATGACCGTGATGTTTGACTCTGTGAGGCTTTGAACCTGCAGCCTTTCTCCTTTCTGTTTATGGGACATTTACACCAGAAACCTCAGTGGGAATAAAAAAGGAAAAGATCATTAGTCACGAGAATTAAGAAACAGATCACATAGACGCGGTTTTTCTTGATTAAAAATATTTGTTCTCAGTAAGAATCCTCCTGCTGTGCACTTTTCGGGTCACAGGTTACAGCGTCAACTTATAGACGGGTTTCGGGCGTTCAGGCTGTGTCCCCTGAAGCTGAATTCTACCGATACGCTTCAACTATAAGTTACACAAATTTGTTAATGAAAACCTTAAACAGCCACGTTTCGGTTTAGGCTTCTGCAGCGATCGTGGTGAGCAGCGAGACTGAGGAGGACACTGAGCGGAGGGTGGATGCAGGTCAGACTTTGGGAGGTTCCCCTGATGTCTCTGAAAATAAATAGAGGTCATTTCGGCACGTGCAGAAACAAGTGGAGGACTGAGGGTTTGAGCCCCACAGTCAGCTGTCCCTGCGTGGGCTCAGTTCGTTGATTCGTTTTTGCACCGAAAGAAAATCTTTCTGTTTGTGACTGGATCGCCTACTTCATTCTTCACCGTCCACAGTAACAATAATCAGTGTCCGCTTGTGATAAATAAAAGCGTTGGTATCAAAAACATTCATTCAGCAATTACAAGACCCAGCCCAAAATGACAGGTTCATTAAAAAGAAGAAGAAGAAAAGACAAATGAGTCCTGGCGCCTCGGCCGCCTGGAAACAGCAGGAGTGAACCGCGCAAAATCACAGTCACGTGATGTAGGTGTTTTGAACCAGGCTTGGAGCAGTGTTTCGAAACACCTGTCGCACCTGCGACACAGTGTCCAGACTTCTGTGTGGAGCTTCCCAGCCCTAGTATTTATTGTTTATAAGTTGAGGTTTTGTAAGACACAAGCTTGTGTTGTCATTACTTCATTGTCTTTACTGTTTCGCTCCTTTTTCTAAGAATCCTGCGCTGAAACGCAAACTCAGAAGTGGAGAGCTTGCTAGCGAAGACGTTAAGGTCTAAACTTGATTAGCGCCCTTGGAGAGCGGAGTGAGGTATAGAAATGTTGACTGTACATCTTATGACCGATGCTATTTGTTTTACCTGAGGAAAAATGTCATTTCATTTGTTTGTATGAGTTAAATTGCACAACCACAAGATTAAAGGTAGTGTGCGTTTGTGAAAGTTTAATTTGTTTATTTAAAGGAAATGTGATTCAGTTGTTAATACTGATTATTTGGTTGTATTTTGAGTTGTGATTAATATTGGAATATAATAAGAATTACGTGTGAAACGACATGGAGGCACTCTGTTTTTGTTCTGTAGTTTTCACGGTGTAACACTGTCTGGTGTATGGTGCTCGCCAAAAGAGAAGAAATAAACGACACCCTCTGAAACTCTACACGTCTGGTTCATACATCCAAGGGACCGCTACAGTGTGGTTTCAACATATTATGACAGTAAAAATTAAAGTTAAATCTTGTCTCTTGATTTACGGTGATTAAATGTTTCTACTATGGAGATAAACCATTTTGGATTTCATGGTCTGGTACTGTTGCCATTTAGCAGTTTTTTCCACTGTCATTTGAACGACTTTTTTTTTTATTGTACTTTAATTAAAAATCATGCTAGTAATGTTTTATTTTATTTCTTTTAAACTATATCTGTTAGTAGGACATGTCAGAACATCCACTACCGAGCACCCGCAAAGCCACCACTTTTGGAGGGTTACACTCGCGCGCAAGCACGAACATGCAGGAGCAGTGTGGAGGGGTGACGGTGAGGGGATGATCAGACTTTCTTTCTACTCAGGTTTGAAACAGTGAATCCAAACTCCTCGGTCTGACTTTGTCAGCTGATCACATGGCTGACGGCCCATGCTTTAACGTGGAAAAATAATGTGGTGAACACAGGTATTCAAATCGCTAAGAAACTGAGTGCTGTGCTTCTCATCACACAAGCTTACACAGAATATGTTGAAGATCCCGATAGAGAGAAATCCACAAAATTTACAGGCAGAAAAAGGAACCCTGATGTGTTGGCAACAGAGGGAAACTTCCAGACAAAGAATTACATTTGAAACACATCACAGCACTGAAGTTGTATTCACTACATTTTAAAAACCTACTTTAATTTAAAAAAAAATGACACTGGTAGTGGATATTTTATTTCATGTACATTAAATTAGATCTGTTAGTAGGATGTAAGGACGCATTCAGCCGTCCGCTGCAGAATCTGCCGCGTATAAGGCTCCTAGTTGGCTAGAGTGAAACACACTGAATAAAAACCCATTCAGCTGATGCTTTGGGTAAAAAAGGATTTTTGTAATAGATTAGGAAACATATACTAGCATCAGACTTTGTTACTAGCTATGTAACGCCACCATCCATATACTACTGTTATTAGAGACTGTTAAAATCAAACTGCTGATCTCTCCAGGTGAAATCTGCCTTTGACTCGGTTTATTTTGAACTGACTGTTGGATGCTGCAGGAAACATTTCCTTTGTTGACTCTGAGTCAAAAACAGCTGCAATGCTTGAAAACAGTTTTATATTTACAGTATTTAGTTTCAAAAATTTCCCCATCTACAGGGTTCAGTGTTCCTTTGTGTCAAACATCCAGTCAGATATAATTAATCTGTAATCCAACAATCAGTGACCGCTGTGGGTCACAGTGTTTGTCTCCACATCACAGATGTTTGCATTAAGCACAAACCATTTTACTCCTATACCTTCAACAAGTCAAATACTCTGGAAAAAGTCACAAACATGCATTTGTTTAGGTTTCCAATTCATTTTTATTTGGTGACAAACCAATTGAGATGCAACAACCCAAATTACCCAAACAACCCTCCTTTGGAGAAAGATTCAGAATCAACTTATGGTGCACAGTGCAAGATTTTAAAAACTGTCCTGTTGTCTGAGCAAAACTGCAAGGCAAAGACCCTGCAGCGTCAAAACCCCGACAACCGGACAGCCCCCTATGAGCAAGCACCAGGCGACAGTGGGGAGGAAAAACTCCCTTGTAACAGGAAGAAACCTCCGGCAGATCCAGGCTCAGGGAGGGGCAGCCATCTGCCGCGACTGAAGCACTAATTTACTTTAAAATAATTGAAACTTTTGAAAAGAGGGTTGTGACTTCAGATTATGTAGAGCTTTTTAAATTTGGTAGCTTGACAAAGCAGAGCTGGGACTTAGCCCTACTTAATTTTCAAGAGGATTATTCTCTTGTTTCATTCACTTTCATTGCTGGTAGTGCAGCAAGTGAATGCCTTCCTCAAACAACCAAATATGGAAGCGCAGGTCCTCCTGAAACCTCTGCCCTGTCTGTTGTGTTGATGGGAGGATGTGGATCCATTCGTTTCATCTTCTTGGCTGTGAGACTTTGCTGATTTATTCTCACAGACTTCAGGACCTTTAGTGCTCCTTTTGAAAATTCTCCACATCTTCTTTGGCTCCTCTGCTTTTTTAAACTGCGCTTTTAGTGCAGTCGCAACAAGAGTCACGAAAGACAGATCAGCCTTTGTCATCATATCCTGAAGTTTGTATTTGGATCCACAAATTTGTTTCAGGTTCTTGTATATGATTTTGTGCAGTTTTTTAACATCTTGTGGTACGGTGTAACTCTGGTCTTTCATAAACCAGTCCTTTACACCAGTTATTATCGGTACCAAATCGATGTTTCCAACTGATGTCTGGGTTTTCTTTGCAATGTAGCCGACTAACGTTGCAAGAAACAAGGTGAGAAAGTTGTCAAACTCAAGTAGCAGAGTTTGGCTCTCTGCGCTCTCAGCGCCGGTCACGGCGCTATTCTCGGCGCTGGTCTCTGTGCTGGGCTCTGAGCTGGTCTCTGCGCTATTCTCTCCCTTGGGCTCGGCACTATTCTCTGCGCTGGGCTCTGCGCTATTCTCTGCACTGGTCTCAGCGCTGGTCTCTGCGCTATTCTCTCCCTTGGGCTCGGCACTATTCTTTGCGCTGGGCTCTGCGCTGGTCTCTGAGCTGGTCTCTGCGCTATTCTCTCCCTTGGGCTCGGCGCTATTCTCTGCGCTGGTCCCTGAGCTGGTCTCTGAGCTGGTCTCTGTGCTGGTCTCTGTGCTGGTCTCTGAGCTGGTCTCTGAGCTGGTCTCTGTGCTGGGCTCTGCGCTGGGCTCTGCGCTATTCTCTCCCTTGGGCTCGGCACTATTCTTTGCGCTCGTCTCTGCGCTATTCTCTCCCTTGGGCTCGGCACTATTCTCTGCGCTGGTCTCTGCGCTATTCTCTCCCTTGGGCTCGGCACTATTCTTTGCGCTGGGCTCTGCGCTGGTCTCTGAGCTGGTCTCTGAGCTGGTCTCTGCGCTATTCTCTCCCTTGGGCTCGGCGCTATTCTCTGCGCTGGTCCCTGAGCTGGTCTCTGAACTGGTCCCTGAGCTGGTCTCTGTGCTGGTCTCTGAGCTGGTCTCTGTGCTGGTCTCTGCGCTGGTCTCTGCAGATTCTTGTAGAAGACTGTCATCTTCATCCAGTTTTGGTAAGTTCAGCATTATGTCATAGATATTCATATTATTCTTAGCTGGATGTTGCGGAGAAAGGGGCTTTTTGCACATTTTTACGATGTTGATGATGTTATTATTCATTTCCATCATGAGTGAATGTGATTTCACAGAATGTGACCCTGTGCGATAACTCATGACTAAGTTGACTCTCTTTGCGACCTCAGTTGAAAGTAAAGATCGGAGTCTGGCTGAGTCATAGGACGGTATTTGGACAACAGCCAGGAGCTGATAAAAACAGTCATCCAGGATGTCTCCAAAGCAGGCCTCAACATCATCTTCTGTCACCCTGCAGTACCTGCACCAACTCAGCAGAGAGTCACTTATTATCCTTAAAAAAGAAAAAGAGAATTTAGTCAGGACTAAAGTCTCACACACACACACACACACACACACACACACACACACACACACACACACACACACACACACACACACACACACACACACACACACACACAAACTTAGGGGCTTCATTAAATGACTGATTTCAAACATGATGGAAAATATTCTGAGAAACAACAGGAAGAAAAACTGTTCTTTAAACTCTGAGAATCACCAGGATCACTCGATGATCCGTGTAATGTGGATTATTTAAGGAAATACAAGCGTGTAGAGCTGAGTTTGACTTGAGAACTTACAGGTTAGTAGAGGTGCGTGCGGTGACTTTGGGAACACGTTTGTGTCGGTGGGCTGTAACCCGAGGTTCGATTTTATCGAGGATCGAAGTGGTAACATGTCCTAAAAGCCACCGACACATCTCGGCCAGCAGAACATCCACTTCTGACTCAGAGGCACCATCGGCTAATGCCCTCCAATAACTGAAAGAAAAACAGATTGATTGAATAAAACAAACCTTTGACCACTGTATATGTGTGTATATGGTGAGAACTGATGACTTCAAACTCATGACTTACTTTTCTGATAAAGCCTCTACATAGCTGGCACAGGGCACTTCAGTATCTTCAAAACTGAGTGCTAGCAGGTCTAGATGACTCTGCCTGCTTTTCCTTGGTTTAGCTGATATCTAGAAAGAAAAGACAATCAGGTGTTAGTGAGGAGGCAAGTTTTACACATCAACACAAAGTTCTCATCATGATGGGACTTTGAAATCACAAAAGCTGTCTGCATCCAAACAACAGATAAAAGATGCAACTTGAAGCATTAAGACTGCACGAGAGAAAGTCACAATTCAATGTTACATATTAACGTGTGGAAAATATATTTTTATAATGTCCTCAAAGCATGACAGAACTCTTCATTACAAATAATTAAAGTGTTTGATTTTCATCTTCTCTGAAACTATGTGTGACTTGTTGTGAGTGCTTAACAAATTTATTAGACCAGGATTTGTGCCACAGCTGCCCTGCAACTAACAGTATTGGTAAGTACTGAATCATTTTAATGCAAAAGTATAGTTAGTTATCCATGAATATACAAATTTGCTGTTTTACCAAAAAAAAAAAGCATAAAAATGGCAAAGCATGTGATCGTTGTTTGATTAAGATGCCACATTACAGTTACTGACTTGTATTCTTGAACAGAAAAATTCAGTTTAGTGGTTGAATGTTCTGCTCGATTGATTTCTGACTTCTCAGAAAGCAGGAATTCAGTTTGCCTCATAAGTAAGAATATCATTTTTAGTTTTAAGCAAGTTTTTGACAGATTTTTAACATTTTTGTGTTTTGTTGTTTTTATGACAGATGGTCTAATAAATGTGCTAAGCACTGTATGTGATAAGATTGTTTCCCCTACCTGGCTCATTTTTACACAACTGGGAGTTTTGTCAGTGAATTCACTCTGCAGTTTTGTGCAATTTGTCGCTTTTTTCCAAGTTTTCCAAAGGTTTCTCTCTCCGTTAATTTCTCACCGTGAAGCTGTAAACATGTGAGACTTGATCCACAAACAGTAATGTAGTTAAGAAAAAAGATCAAAGGCTTAGAACGTCCAACACTGAGAACATCTAACACTTAGAATTTCAAATGCTTATGACGCCATTTCTGCCGAACGTTTGACTGCACTCGTGCGCGCACACACACGCAAACCAAAACAAATCGTGCGCGCACACGCTGACGTCTCTAGCAGTTTCATTTATTGTTAGTGACTCTCCGGGCCTACGGTGTTAATTATTAAATATGTTCCGAGGTCATAACAGCGGAATTTTCTATTAATTCGCCAACTTCATACAATAGTTTTGGGTCAGTTTTATTCATTCATTCAGGTAGCGGTGGTACCATTCCCTCCCACAGCCCGAAGTGCTGCCTCAGCACTGTCCCCTATCGGTGCAGCACGGTACTTTCTGCCTCCCCCTGTGTATTTTCACCGTGCATTTATGACCAGTCACAAAGAATAAACATGTCACATACATTCATTCAGTATATTAGACAGACATCATCAGCATGTGTAGCACATGTGTCATCAAACATGTATATTGGCGATATAAAGAGAGACAGCAAGGGGCATGCACCAACCGCCTGCTTTACTGTATGTGACACAGCGCCACTAGAGGTGAGAACCAGCACTGCACTGCCTCACCCCGCATTTCCATGCGTTTGAACAAGCAATGCGTAAATTCCGCGATTTTGACCATTAAAGTGTTGAAATAATTCAGAAAACAGTTTTATTGAACAGTCAAGTGTCTTATCATTGTTAGTATTTTATTTGTCATGCACCCTGAGTAAACAAATGCTTCTGGTAATATAGTGTAGATCTGTAAGTAAAGATAGCTGCTGGACAAGGGAATGGATTTGCATTGAGTTTTTGGGCACAATGAAAGTCGATACTAAAGTTCAAAATAGGAATAACAGATTTTTCATTGCACAGAAATATGTTAAGGGTTCTTTCTCAGGCAATTAAATGTAAAAGAAGAAAAATCACGAGATTATTCTCATGGCAACAGCTAAACAAGAGAATGGGTCAAATACTGCCTCCAAGCACCCAGAGGATAAGCCTTGGAGATGAAGCTGAGATCATTCTCAGACTGTTCTGTTGGATGATTTTGGAATTGACAGGTAAGCAAGTTCACAGCCAAAAAGCAATTCCTGTCTTTCTGTTTCCACTCTGAGAAAAAATCATTTCAATTAAGTTTGTTAATCAACTTGTTCACATATGAAACTCTTGCCCTAAAGCTTCTTTTGATAATCAGTAGCTTGTGTTTAGCATTAAACATCAGCAAAATGAATGAGCACAAGATCAAATCAAAACCTTTCATAAACTGAAATAAAATCTGAGATCCAAAAAAGCTGAACAGTCACAGGGACCAGGTGTTGTACAGTGATGGACTCGGCCAGGCTGCATCTGTTGTGGAGAAGGTGGGCTCTGCCCTAGGTGGGCTCAGCTCAGTGCCTCATGCTATCGGATTGGGGCCTCTTATCATTTCCTTGGCCTTAGATGTTGTTGCCAAAAGCCTAAACAAAGAAACACTGAGCACAGCTGAAATGTTAGAGAGGGTGTTTGGATAGAAGAAGGCCAGGGAGGTAAGACCTTAAACTTTAATGGTATTCATAAGAGTCCTCAATGTTGCTACTTTCTTTAACATTCTGCTCCTCTTGTGAAGGTCTGAGACCTGATGCACGAGTATTTGAAGCATTTGCAGATCAACCTGAGGAACCCACAGCTGCAGCTCTCTGAGACCCGTCAAACAGAGATCGATCTTAGTGCCCAACTCACACGACTAAAGGTACAAAGTTACAGATTTTTATAGAAGTACAAAATTAATTCTATGATGGTGTGTCCCTCGATTAATGTACATGAATGTCCAAGAGTAATCTAATGATGTGTATACCTGTATTTCCTTCCTCAGAACTCCAGATTGATCGACGGACACATGGACACTCAGTTTCTGAAGCAGTGGGTGAATGCAGCTGCCTTCCACACCCAGATGCTGATCCATCAGGCTCGTCTGGAGAGGAGAGAAGAACCTGCTGGATCCAGAGCAATGTGGGCAGCAGAGATTTATCAGCAGGAGCTCAACCTTCTTATGGAGAAAAACACGAACTTGATTACAATTTCTAAACCTCAGATTAGCTGGACGAGGGATCATTTTTCAAAACTGCAAATATTCCATCGCTCTCAGCTAAATATTACCAACAAGTGCCAAGAAACAACAACAAAGTGGAAACAATTGTGTACTATGGAAGTTACAAGCAGCAGCAGCGTCAGTGGTTATTTGGCTCTGCTCGTCCACATTTAGTTTTAAACGTTGGAAGGGTGAGGCTGAAGGTTCGCTGCTGACATATGTCTGCTGCTGACGAAAGGTCTAGATTTTAATCTAGACCTTTGAAAGATTAAATTTGATCCTGTCCACACCAACTTTGCAAATGTTTAATGTTAAACACACACTTCAGTTGGTGATTAACTAAAAGTGTTTGTGTGGAAAATCATTATTCAATGAGCGCTCTACAAACAGGACTGTTGAATTATATGTTAATTATATAAACTAACTCTTCAGTGGTGCAGGCCCATCCAGTGATGCCTCTGTGACCTCTCAGCTGAATTCTTCTGATACACTTCAACTATAAGTAACACAAATTCATACAGTTGGGTAAGGAAAAACATAAACTTCTGTGTCACCAGTAAATTATTGCAGTACAAGCAGTTCATTTATTCAGTTTAGCACTTCTGCAGCGATCGTGGTGAGCAGCATGACTGAGGAGGACACTGAGCAGAGGGTGGATGCAGGCCAGACTTTGGGACGTAGCCCTGTCTCTTTGAATATGAATAGAGCTTGTGCAGCTACTTTTAAAGCTCGAAAACTGCAAAACAAGTGCGGGACTGAGGATTTTGAGCTCTCACAGTCAGCTGTTGCAGTGTGTGTGGAGTTCATTGATCCACTTTTGCACTGAAAGAAAATGTTTCTCCTGTTTGTGAATGGATAACTTATATCATTCTTCACTGTCTACAGTAAAAATAATGAGTTATACATGTGTATGTCCGCTTGTAATGAATAGAAGCAATGGTATCAAAAGCAGGTTCATTAAAAAGTGAGCGAGAGAGAGAGAGAAAAGGGAGTCATGGGGCTTTGGCCGCCTGGAAACAGGCGTGAAACACACAAAAGCCTCCGTTAACCACGGTCACCTGCTGTGGGTGTTTTGAAGCACGTTTTGGAGTAGTGTGTCAAAACAACTCCGCTTTGGAGCGTCACATCCCAAATATTTGACTGTTCAAAGGTAAAAACTGCAATCATAACCAAAGAGATGGAAAGTGAGTGAAATCCAACGTGTAAAAGGCTTAGACCGAGTGTCACATGACTTTGGATGATACAGAGTGAGCTCGTAGTTAATGTATTTTGGCAAGAACTGTGTGACTTTATTCAGAGTAACACTGAAAAACACTTCATCTTATTGTGGAAGATTTATTGTTTGGTCTTGTTAAAAAACTGTACACAGAACAATAATTCTGGCTACTTGATAAACCATCTGTTATTAATGTCAAAATATCACACTCATTGTTGCAAACACTCTGGAAGGAAACCAAACTTTACTGCTTTTTACAATGAGGTCAAACAATACTGTAATGATCCATGATGGACGTTATTGCTAAATGTGTGTCACAGTTATTGTTCTCTTTAAGTTAGGTTGTTTTGGGGTTGAACCGGAAGGAGATGTGGGGGGTCGCTCTTGGGAGGGAGGTCTCTTTTTTTCTTGTGTGAGTTAGAGTTGGCTGTATCCGGCGAGAGCTGTTCTGTGTGTGTCCGGCCTGATTAAATGGTGTTAGTAACGAAACCTCTGCCTGGTGCTTGGGTGACATAACGGAACGTTACAATACATTCAGTCAATTAAAGACTCAGACAAACAAAAGGCACTTATAACCACTGAGGAATGCACTGCTCTGAATGTTTTATTATGACCATGAGCCCTCCTAGCATTCTGCTTTCTTTTCCTTCCACAGTGTAGTTATTTCCTTGGACTGTGTAGTGTGACGATTGTGTGCAGGATTGTTCTTTTTTGATATTCATTGTGTGCTATTTCTTTTTTTCTTTCTGTAAACAATCCATATTAACAAGTTGTAATAAAAAAACAAGCAAACAAACAACCCCCCCCCCCCCCCCCCCCCCAAAAAAAAATACGAGTGAGCTTGTAGCATTAGCCAGGTTAATTATAATTATACTAAAACTGCATGAGGAAATGAGTGATACCAGTGTAATGAGATCGATACTTTAGCTTCAGCTTCTCTCCTGTATGCAGCGCTGCAGTTTCATCACAGACGCGAGCTGACTGTTTAAGTGCCGCTCCTGTCACAGCACAGAGCAGGCACACTATGCTCCCCCTCTCCCTGCAGTGTTAACACATTAACATGTTAAGTGTTAACTTTTTCAGCAACCAGCTCCAAAGATGTTCTCCAGAAAAACAAAGAAAATGTCAGATATTCATATCAAAGAAGCTGGAACCAGCTATGAAACTGTCACATGCTGATTAATTTACTCAGCTCTTAAATATGTTTTGTCTACATACTGTCATGAAGCTGGGAGCACAGTTGGAAGCAGTGTTTATTTTGCATGCACCTTAAAAATATTTAAATTATTACTTGATTATATTTTTCTGTGATTGAATCCTAAAATATTCAGTTTGCTTTTACTGATGAGAAATAAACAAAACCAGTAAACAGTTGAATCTAACATGCATTATTTTTTTGTATTTTATTTATAAAAAGACTCATAGGATTAGTAGATTATAAGAATCAATGAAAATCCCTGATTGATTCAGGCTGGCGTTTACACTTAAACCATAGATAGCAGCTCCCATTCCTATTAATCGCAGAAATTATGGCGCTATTATTGTCGCAAAACTATTTGTGTATTCCGATCAATGCGGAGATTTCTGTGTGCGTATTGAAATTCGTGTGTGCCTATTCAAATCACTTTTTGCGCAACCAGATTTGCAAATGTGTAAATAAACCTGTGAGCGTGCATGGATATCAATGGCTGAAAAGCCTTCAAGTTTAGCTTGAGGGATTGAAAATACAGAGAAACTATTGGCTGCAATTCAGTCGGAGGTTCAAGAGGGGACGTATGCGCGATAGCCATAATTGAAAACGAGTGAATGTTGATAGATGGCTACAATAATTATTTACACTTACATCTAGTCCAAAAGCAAACATACCATTTTGTCCGGAATGAGAAAAATGCAGGTATCAATTTCTCCCATAAAACGTCAGCTTTGATTGGCCAGTTAAGGATTTACGACAGGAACCCCACCTTGACGGCATCCAAACTACAAACAGTAACGCGACAGTAGAAGGGTAGTTAATCAACAACAGAAACGTTATGTGCGTGTATGACAAACATCTAGCAGTGGTGGTCGAAGATGGCTGCCATCAGGAGGCTGCTGTTTGAAATTCTCTGAAACTGATGGCTTCATGACGGAAATAAATATGGCGGATGTCAGAAAGCGGTCCACAGTGCTGTGACTGTTTAAAACCTTTCCAGCCCATAGACATAAGAGCCACGTGGGCGGGGCTAATAATCACACGAACACAATGGTCGTCACAAACACACCCTTTGCTCTTATGGAAGTTATATTTAGTTTTTAAGCCGTTTTCCTCCTCTTGGGTTTTAATATTACTTTGCTGGAGGGGGTTAACGCTGCTGCTCACAATGCCAGCATTCTGGGAACTTTTCTTCACCGCGGTGAAGAAGACTGCGAAACGCCTTTGGGAGGGAAATAACGGTACACGGCGTTAGCTGACGCTTAGCTTCTCGGCAACAGGTCGCCCGGTGGACGGCTAACGGAGAGGGGGAGAGGCTCAGTCATGGAGCGCGAAACTTTTTCAAAATACTCCTGGATCGACTTCGTCTTCTCCGTGATCGGGGTGTTTACTTTCCTCGCAGACTGGGGCTCCGATGTTTGGGTGGCCACCGAGTTTTACTGCCGAGGACACTTCTTCTGGTTCGGAGTGCTGATCGGCCTCATGGTCCTGTCGTCCGTGGTGGTCCAGATGTTCAGCTGGTTCTGGCTCACGTACGACCGAGAGCTGCCGGGCTTCAGCGCACAGACCGGAGCGGAAACCGTGCTCTTCGGGGACCGAGTGAAGCTGTCTTTCCTGCTGCATGTGCTGCAGCTGGGCTTCCTCTGCAGGTAGAGCAGCGGGTGTTTTTACGCAGGGTTGCCAACTCTCAGCTTTTCACTCCGCGCCACGAAAGGAGAAACCTAAAAGCCAGTATTTTACGGAAAATCTGTTTAATTTTAGCTTTAGCACCTGGATTTTTCATGTTTCAGCACCAACAACAGTCCGTAAATATGGGAGAAATGCAGATGCTTGATTGGTCTTATGCAGATAGAGCTTTCTTTAAGAGATTAATGATAAAACCAGCAGTTAAACCAGATCCTGGGTTGACTAAACCTTAACAACGCTTAAGTCATGTTTGTTGCTTCCTTTTTTTTTTTTTTTTTGAGTTTAGTAACTCTCAGGATCATCTTAGGCTCCATATGAGTGCATCCAAAGTTGGAGAGCTGCGCGCATTTTACGCACAGACCACAGAGGCGATGACCAAAATTATGAGAACGTACTTAACTGGAATAAAAGTAAACGTTTCAAAGCAAAAGGAGCGCTAACTAAACTGATATTGTGTGCTCACATAGAGGAAATATCTGTCAGATTTGTCAGCACAACCTGTCTGATGAGGCTTTTTATGATGGTTTTGGAACTGTTCTTTTTCCAGGGTGTAATGATTGTACTGCATACATCTTTAATGACTTTTAAATTTTGCTTTTTCAATATAAGGAGGGAGTATTTTAACAACAGCCAGATGTCCAGCCTGTGCGTTGCAAAAATTAACCAAAATTACGTCAACATCTCTTTTCCTCTTTCTGTTTTCTAATCAAAAATGAAAGCACAAATTTTTCACAGAAGACCTCAGGCTGCCTAGAAATGTCAGTTTCAGGTGTGGTAACTTGTAAATCCAGTAAGTCAGGGGACAGCTGACTCTATAAAAATGAATTAATGAGGTATGAAAAGTTTAAAATAACTCAGTGCTGTTGACCTCTCCTGATCCATCATACCAGATTACTTCCATGAGTTTGGGTTGTTCATTCCTGTGTCATTTTCTCACGCTCCTCTCCCATCCACACTCAGGCACATCTCCGCCATACGCCAGGGCTTCAAGGTCTGGTGGCGGAAAGAGGAAGGGTCCGAGTACGCCGTTTACCTGACACATGACCTCAGCCTGCTCCGTCTTATCGAGACCTTTTGCGAGAGCGCCCCTCAGCTCACCCTGATGATCTACGTCATGCTGCGCACCAACAAGGCCAGGACCGTTCAGTGTGAGTTGTCCTCCTAATAAAAGCAAAGAAACACCGAATCACTTCCTTTTCACTTCCTGTTTGTTTGACTTCTATTTTTCAGTTGTGAGTGTTGCTGCTTCAACCACCTCCATAGCCTGGATGGTGGTGGATTACCACCGCTCCCTGCGCTCCTTCCTCATACACAAAGACAAGCAGGGATGGGGGTCCTCCTTAATCTACTTCCTGTGGAATCTGCTGCTAATCGCCCCGCGCGTGGCTGCCCTCGCCCTCTTCTCCTCTGCTCTTCCCGGGTACATCGCCGCCCACTTTCTGATGCTGTGGTCAGTCTTTGTGGTGTGGGCGTGGCAACAGAGGACGGACTTTATGGACAGCGTGGGCGGGGAGTGGCTGTACCGAGCCACCGTGGGGCTCATCTGGTACTTCAGCTGGTTTAACGTGGCTGAGGGTCGGACCCGTGGGAGGAGCTTAATCTATCATTCCTTCATGACCACAGATGGGGTGATCCTGCTGGTGACCTGGTGGTGCTACAGAGACCTGGTCCAGACAGAGACATATGCACTCGCCCTGCTGATCGCTCTACCTCTCAGTTACCTCCTGGGGCTGCTTTTAAAAACCCTCTACTACTGCTGCTTCCACCCCAAACTGCTGAGGCCCCCGGCGAGGGAGCCCGGTTTGCCCGATGATCTGCCTGACTCAGAGGTGTCCTTTAAGGACTTTTCCATCCAGGACGGCGCTCCGTCCTCCAGACTTGCCAACAAACGCATGGCCTGCCACGCCACTAATTTTTACACAGAACAAAGAGTCCTCATAAACCCTCATGACACAAATTGAGCCGAGTCTGATGTTTTTTACTGAATGAAGCATCTGTCTCTGCAGTCTCTGTTTCTCCTGTTTGTGCTGCAGCTTTGCTGCAGGCTCGGTGCACTAAAATTGTTTTCACACATGCACTAAAGCCCTGAAGTCTTCCCAACACAAGTGCACTTAAGGACATAAATGACTGACACATTAAGATGAGACATTAGGTGGTCTCTAACCTGCAGCTCCTCAGCCCAGTGTCCACATAGGAGAGTGTCACCTCCCCTAAACCACACATGTATTTTTGTGAACACGTCTGGAGGGAATTATTTCCTGCAGTGTGCCACATGTTAGAAAAGGAAGTTCATGTATGAAAATAGCTTCAGGGTGCAGATTCAAAAGCAGTGCATGAAACAAAGAATTTGGAATAATAACCTAGATTTCTAACTAAAGCAGCAAAGAAAGGACCTCATAAGCACTCTTAAGTCCAGCGTTTACATAAAGGAGCCCAGCTTGTTAACGCCAACACTGCCACAGTCGCCTCTTACATCCACAAATGCTGTACTACAACTATACACACGCCAGTCAGCCACAACACTAAAACCTGTCGGGATGTTTGGTGGTAGGTGGTGCTGAGATGCTCTCAGTAAATCCACGTGATCTGCCAAAGGTTTTAATGTTGGGACTGCATGAGGGAAACACACACAGTGAGGCTGGAGTCGTTTGATAAGCTCATTTCTAAACTAAAACCTCGTACGCTGTATTTTATTATTGTGGACTGTGAGTAGCTTAAATGTTCAACAGTTTTGTGTCACAGTTCGGTGTTTGGATTTCTAGAACTAGAAATTTGAAGGAACTAAGAACTTTTTGTAACAAACTATAAATGGTTTAATGCAGATACTTGATTGATGTATAGAATAACAACAGTTAAATTTTTGAACATTTTCTAATATTTTTGAGAATATTTAAACACAGGACTTCTGAATATTCCCCCTTAACTTCAAATACATTTCTGAGAATGAAAGATTGTATTTCTGAGGCTTTAAATGAACTGTTGTATTTTTGGGGTCTTGTTAGAGTTGCTGCTGGAACCTTTTTGAATGTAAATTTGATTGTAATTTCTGTGTGATGTTAATGAGCTGACCGGCTGTTTGAGGTCCGCTCGATGGTCGTGTTGCAGAGTGAGTTCAGGTAACGCGCTGATTAATCACAGTCATGAATGTTTTATAAATTTCTCTGTGTTACTTTCACGCATCCATCCATTCTTTGTTCAGCTTCCTCAAATGTTTCAGGTCCCAAAAATCATTGTTTGCTCTAGTTTCAGTTCAGAGGTAGGAGCACACCTTTCTCTCTGCTTTGTGGGTAAAACTGGCCTAAATGTAAAAAAAAAATCAACATTATTTACAGTATAGGAGGTGTGTTAAAGTTCTTTCCTGTCAGAAAATATTGTTAGGAAGTGTTTGGATCTGCTTTTCTGGGATGCTGTCAGCTGATGTGACAAGTTAAGGTGACGACTTCTCATTAAACCTTTACCTCATCTGTCCTGTGCAGGTATTAAAGTCTATGTTAAGATGGATTTTGTTTTTGTGTCTTTCTGTCAGCACAGACTGTGATCATTTGCAGGCAATGCCACAGTTCACTGATAACGCTTCCAAAGGGAAGTGTGTACCTGTGTGAAATGCTACAGTGTGTCTAACAATGTGGGTGGCTCAGTTTGTAGGTGGGGTTTTAAAACATTGTAATTTGGCTCTTTTGTTATCAGCTATCTTTCATCTGTCAGTCTTAACATGCAGCTGCGTTAGAGGCAGACAGAGACACCGGGAACATGTCAGACACTCGGGCTGAGTTTAGATACTCCTGCTGGGACTTTCTCTTCACTTGTATCGGCCTGCCGCTCTTCCTGCTGGACATAGTGCTGGACGTACTGGCTGCTGTGTCCTTCTACCAGGAAAAGGCCTTCGTGTGCCTCGGGGTCCTGCTGCTGTTACTCGTGGGCTCGTCGCTGCTCGCTCAGGCTTACAGCTGGCTGTGGTACAGCTATGACGGCTTCCAAATGAAGACGAAGGTTGAGCAGTTGCCGAGCCGGGGCCTGCTCGGGTTGCTGCATCTTTTCCAGCTGGGAATCTACTTCAGGTAGTATTAAAATAAAAATAAGTGCCTGTAGGAATGATGCAGTAGCTCCAGCACACATGGGTCTGACAGATTTCATCATTGGTATGCTTGTAGTTTAATTTCCTCTTGTTTTGCAGTATTTCTGTGTGGAGATCAACTTTCGTGAACTGGAGCATTGTGGAAGCACGAGTCATGTCTTAATTTCCTCAGCTTCAGCAGATAAACTGATGAAACTTTGTTTTTGTTTTGTTTTGCTTCAGTGTAAGTGGGGCGTTTTCATAAATACCTGCTGCCCCACAAGCGTGCTCCCACAGACACAAAGCTTCAGTTTAACTGTTAAAATGTTTCATATTCTTACGGCTCTCAGGCATGCTGGAGTCCTGGAGATGTCTATAAAATCCTTCTACAAAAGGAAAGTTGAATGTGCAGAAACAGCCCAGAATCTGAACCACGATCTGAGCGTGTTACGGATCATAGAGACGTTTTCAGAGAGCGCCCCGCAGCTCACGCTCATGCTGACCGTCATTCTGCAGAGGGCTCAGCTGGATCCTGTGACAGGTGCAGCTCATTACTCCAGTTTGTATATGTGGCAGATATTTTAGTCACCATATATAAGAGATTCTTGATGAATGAACTGAGTGGTGAAGTATGATGGCATGGGTTTAAGTGGCTGTGCATATTGTATAAATCATTAGTCCTGACGATTTCCTGCATGATGATGATTTTTGGCATTTTTTTTAAAAAAAAGAGGAAGTTTTACCAGCCGTTGGCTCCTTTGTAACACCAGATCACTTAATTATCTAAAGGTTTCTTGTGCAGGAAAATCCCTGAGTCATTAAAGGGAGCAGGACTTGAACAAATCAAGTTGTAGCGTATGAACGATCCAATTTTTATCTACATTTTGATGCTGGGCTCTTCTTCAAATGTGTTTTTCAGGCCTGAAAGTTTCATGTGTATGTCTGATGTGATATGAGGCCTGAGAAATGGTGGGAAAATCAGACTTTAGCATTTGTTCTTTGCTTGTTCTGACGCTGCCTCTCGCTCTCCCTCAGTGATAAAGGCCGTCGGCTCGGCCTCAGCTATCGCCTTAAGCATGACCACCTACCATCGCTCGCTGCGCTCCTTCCTGCCTGAGAAGAAAAAGCAGAAGATAGCCTCATCAGCTGTTTACTTCTCCTGGAACCTGCTGCTCATCTCGTCTCGCCTCGCCGCCCTCGCTCTGTTCGCCTCCGTGCTGCCCTGCTTCATCTTCACCCACTTCATCTGCTCCTGGCTGGTTTTATTCTTCTTTGCTTGGCGATCCAAGACGGACTTCATGGATGGTCCTGGTGGAGAATGGCTGTATCGAGCCACTGTGGGCCTCATTTGGTATTTTGACTGGTTTAATGTGACTGAGGGGAACACGAGGAACAGGACTGTGCTCTATCACGGGTACATACTGACTGATATCTCCGTCCTCTGTGGTGTGTGGTGCTGGAGGATGAGCGCAGATCCTCCTGATTTTGTGATACAACCCTTGTATGCTTTAATCACAGTCGTCTGTGTTGTTGGAGTTTACATCCTCGGTCTGTTAATCAAAGTTATTTATTATAAGTGCTTCCATCCAAACCTCGACAAAGATGAGCTGAAAGGGGCCAGAATGGAGCAGGAGGAGCAGCACAAGGAGCTTAATAAGCCTATTAAGGCGGTATTTCGCATAACTTCAGAGCGAGTAACCCCACCAAAAACCGCAGCAGCACACTGCAATAAAAGAATGAGGAAGCTGGCCGTGAACTTCTACTCCTGACGTGAGCTTGATGTCCACAGAACGAGGAAATTAGAGACTCGGTCATGCAGAACTTTTCAGTCTAGATCACGGGCTTGTGAAGGCGTCTGCCCTTCTGCCTGATTAACCACGGATACAATCTCACAGGGCATTACTCAGCTTAATCTGAATTAACCGGTGCTGATTTCTAACAAAGCAGTTCAAGCTCTCAGTCAAAGGACTTTTATTTCCAGTCTGTAACATGCGTGTGTGAAATAGTTTTGTCCTTTTCTGCATCTAATTGTCACTCTGCTGTAAAAAGCATGCACCTCAGAGCTGCCATACTTTTATGTTGTTGTTTATTTCCCCCTGAGGTCATTCAAGAGTGAAGCGTGCAGTCATCCTCAGCGGTGGATGAGTCCACCGGGCCACCAAACAAGAAGCTTTCTAAGAAAATGATGAGTACATGTGATCAGTGTTATGTCAGTGATATCAGCCTGACTGTGTCAGTTACCACTGCTACAGACTGAGCACGTGCAGCGAGGCCATCGGTGCTGTCAGTCATCAAAGGGGTGTCAACAAAAACACGTTTTTGGCATTTTTTCACAGGGAAGGTGTCACAGCTGATCGATGACGGGCAGCACGACTCCATCGTCTGACTGAGGGCTGAAGAGCTGCACACATAGCTGTGCATTTTTACCCGTATCACCGCAGGGGCTCTGCTGCTGGATTATTTTCTTTTGATAACATTTGTAACAGTGATTAGTGTCATCAAATAATTAGTGTTGATTATTATGATAGTGTTTAGGATCTATCTTCACATGTCACTGAAAATAAGACGAAATGATAAAAAAAAAAGCTTTTTTGCAAAACTTAAAAGGGACACATTTAAGAATTTATTTCCTTAAACGTGTGATGGTCATTTTTATGGTAAATACTTCAAAATGGACGCAGACAAAGTAACGAGATAAACCTGCAGTGGGCTGAATCACCTCGTGTATCTAACAGCTCGGTGGTTTGTGGAGATGGACGATGCAGGAAAAATAGAAATTTGAGGGAACTAAGAACATTTTCTATAGCAGTAAACTCCCAAACTAATCATAACTGGTTTGATGCGGGTACCTGTATAAAGTATAGAATAAGGATAATAATTCTAAAACTCTTCCTGATAATACTTTAAAATCTTTTTTTTGGACTTTTTGAACTTTTCCAATAAATTCAAATTGTAAAGATGACAGATTCCATTTCTGAGCTTTCTATCTAAAAACAAAGCTTTTAAATGACGTGCTGTGCTAACTGATCATCTGCAGAGGAAGAGTTTCAGGTTTCTGAATTCATCAGATTACAGAAGCAGCATTAGAGACGGTTACAAATGAGCTTCTCATGGCCTCAGGCTGAATTTAAATACTCCTGCTGGGACTTCCTCTTCACTTTTGTTCACTTCCTCTTCACCTGCTCAGCGGAGGGGTGGATATATGGACTGTGTGCCTCGGTGTCCTGCTGCTGGCTCATCGCTGCTCACTCAGGTTTACAGCTGGCTGTGGTGCAGCTGTGACATGTTTAAGATGGGGCTGAACTGGAGGCAGCTCAGGCTGCTGCATGAGAATCTCCTTCAGTTATTATAATAATAATAAAGTGCCTGTTTTTCTCCCTGAGGGGCATCACACTGATCTTCCCAGAAATGTTTAGTTTACAGGAAATGCTGCAGCTGCATCGTACTTCATTTTAATGATGCACATATGTACAGTGACTCCAGCAAACTCCTGCAATAAACCATCTATAAATTAAATCACCTGTTTGATTTTTTCATTTCTTTGTAATAAGTCTGTGTGCAGACTTATATTTATGAACCTGGAAGTAGCAGAAGTGTGAGTTACGCCTGAGCTTCCTTACATCAGACAAACTGATGGCATCCTGCAGCACATTCTTTCCTCCATTGTGAGTCGGTCTAACTGATTTACACCCTTTCATGTGTGAATGCCTGCTGTGTCACAAGCATGCTGATTTCCTGAAACTGGTTGTGTTTCATATTCTTTTGGCTCTCAGGTGTAGAGGACACACAGTGCCCTGACCGTAAGAGATTCCCGAACCACAATCTCAGCGTGCCGTGGATGAGAGCAGCTTTTCCAGATTGCCACACAGCTCACGCTCATGATCCTGTGACAGCAGTTTGTTGCTCAAGCAAGGTCGCCCCATGTGACAGTTTCTTGGATGTAGTAGCCGTGCAATGTTGTGCTTTTTCATTTGTGTTATCTTTTTCCAGCATTTCAGAGCCCTCATAAATTCTGAAGAAGACAGATGGGCACGTGAATGTTTTAGAGACAGAAAAGTCATTTAAGCTCCGTCAGTGTCGTAGATTAAAAACAAAACTGCACCGATTTAACGTCTCTGACACAGAGTAACAGGAACAAACGGGTATCCTGGAAATTTGATCTGTTTTCTGAGCATTCACTGGAGAAAACTTGAAAATGTGCATTTTTTTGGTAAACCTTTGAGTCATATCGCCATGCTGGAGAGTATTATAGTATTCAGCACAGAAAATTTCATGTAACTCTTGAATGTGTGAGAAGTTATGTGGGATCAGAAATGGTGGAAAGATTGGGGCGACTTAAAAAGCCCCACATTTTGACACAAAATTATTTGAGTGCATCTAAAATATTCAAAGCATGAAAGTAAAATTTGGTAAAACCAGAAAAAAACGGATAAAATATCAAATATTTTTTGGTATTTTGGCTGGTTTAATGTGGCTGTGGGGAAGCGAACAGGACCATGCTCCATCATGTGTACACACTGATGATATTTCCATCCTCTGTGGTGTGCAGTGCTGGAAGATGATCACAGATCCTCCTGCCATCAGATGCCATCAGAATGTATGTGACTCATACAAAAAGGAGGAGGAAGCTGGCTGAGAGCTTCTGATCCCGGCCTGCATCATTTGACATCCACAGGAGGCGAGAAAGAAACTCGAGTCATGCTGATGTCAGTAAACCAGAATTTGCTCATCTGGATCACAGGGCTGTGTGGGATCCAGGACTCTGACCTCCTCCTTCCTGATAAACCACAGTTGCAGTCTCATATTACTCAGTTTAATGCGGAGATTAATTCTCATGAACACTTTGTGCTCTGGAGACACTGGTGCGACTGTCTTATAAAGCATTAAATAAGCCGGTCATTACTTGTTTCCTCTGAAAAGTACAGGCTTCATTTTCAAGCCTGTAACATGTATGATTAATATAGTATTTAAATGGCTGTAATAAGATCATTTTTAAAAAGATATTTCACTGAATTATCTTTTCTAAAGATCATAACTGTTAAGTCTGTTCATGTTTACAGAGATACTCAGAATGTTTATTCTTTGACGCTCCTGCAGAAAACACATTTCAGTTTTTACATATTGTAAACGTGTAATCTGCGACTCTCTTTGTCGTTGCATGAACTTTAAACCGACTGAAAAACTGGCTAAACCTGACGTTTGCGGGATGTTTCTAAGTATGGCTTGTTTGGAGGGGTTGCCAGGAGAAAGCCTCTTCTCTCTATAAAGAACGTGTCAGCACGGCTTAAGTTTCCCAAGTTAAATCTGGGACAGTGTCCTTAGGACAGATGAGGAAACGTGGAGATGTTGGCCATAATGGACAGCATATCAACAGACACCAGCCTTCAAGCACGGTGGTGGTGGAGGGGTGATGATTTGGACTTGCTTTGCAGCCACCTTGGAGTAATTAAGCTGACCATGAACTCTTCTGTATACCAAAATATTCTAGAGTCAGATGTGAGGCCCCCAAACTGAACCTGATCATGTTCAGTGCATTTTTTTCCCACACTCAGGATGTTGTGTCTTTCAGGTTTGTGTCACAAAGGCCTCGGACTCTCAGCACATGCTTAAAAACCACAGACCACACACTGTGTGTAAAAAAGCCACACGCCGGCTGTTGCAACACAGTGGAGAGGTCAGAGCAGCTGACCGATGGTGTGGTTGAGTCAGGTTAGGAGGGCACGTCGAGCCACGATGTGGTTAGTGGTAGTGGTGCAGCGCCTGCAGCTCAGGAGGTAGAGGTACTAATCAGAAGGTTGGCGGTTTGATTCCTGGCTGCTCCAGTCTGCATGCCAGAGTATCCTTGGGCAAGATACCAAACACCAAGTTGTGTAAGACTGTGTGTGAGTGTTAGCTAGAAAGCACTTAAGCTTAGAAATAAGCGCCGCCGAGGCGATCACAATAACTCAACGTTTTCTTTGAAAAAAAGAGTTAAAGTAAAAGAAAAAGAGTCTTTATCTAAATGAGTCAAATTCTTGTACTGATGTAACTTAATTACAACATGAAGTGATGCAACCATCAAATTACAACCTCATGTCTGACTGTCTGACCTGCAAATTTTTCTTTTCCAGCAGGTTCTCGTTTGTCTCTTGTATTTTCTCAGAGCTTTCTGCACTTCTGTCAGCTCTTTCATTGCCTCTTCACTTTTTGTTTCTTTTAAAAAAAATAATCCAAAGCTAAATGATAAATGTTTTAACACAGATAACACAGATAGATGCTGATTAAGATGTTTCTCTGTAGTTTGGTTACTTTAACTCAGTCATCCACTGTTTTCATCCACTGTCTTTCTTTACTTTAGTTTCACTTCAGAGTTGGAAGCACACCTTTCTCTCAGCTTTTTGGATCAAACTGGCCTAAATCAACATTATTTACAGTATATGAGGTATTAAAATTCTTTCCTGACAGAAAATATTGTTATAAAGTGTTCATATTGATTTTTTTTTTTTGGCAGGCTGTCAGCTGATATCAAGAGTCGAGGTCACTGCTTGTTGCTAAACTTTTACCTCATCTGTTCTGTGCAGTTAAAGTTGCAGCTCTTGCTGTGTGTGGGTGTGTGTGTGTGTGTGTTTCTGTCAGGATAGATTGATCATTTTTAGGTTCTTATTACTGTAATTTATTAATTTCTGAATAGAAATACCACAGGTCTGTTCATTGTTAAAGGGCCACCAGTCAACAGGAAGTGCGTACATGTGTGAAACGCTACAATATACCTTTAACTCAGAACTATGGGCGGATCAGTTTGTAGGGTTTTTTTTTTTTAACTGAACTTTGTTACTTTCGTTTGCGTGGTTTATAAATCACAATCAGCTGTCAGTCTTAACATGCTGCTGCATTAGAGGCAGACAGAGACACCGGGAACATGTCAGGGACTCGGGCTAAGTTTAGATACTCCTGCTGGGACTTTTTCTTCACTTTTGCGGGCCTGCCGCTCTTCCTGCTGGACATAGTGCTGGACGTACTGGCTGCTGTGTCCTTCTACCAGGAAAAAGCCTTCGTGTACCTCGGTGTCCTGCTGCTGTTTCTCGTGGGCTCGTCGCTGCTCGCTCAGGCTTACAGCTGGCTCTGGTACAGCTATGACAACTTCGAAATGAACACAAAGATTGAGAAGTTGCCGAGCCGGGGCCTGCTCAGGCTGCTGCACGTTTCCCAGCTGGGAATCTACTTCAGGTAGTATTAAAATAACCAAAGTGTGCTCAAAGTGCCCGTTTGTCTTTTTGAAGTTTGCCCGGGAAGCGTAAACAGTGCGGCTTATCTAAGGGCGCCACCCTGCTCTCATATTTAGTTTACAGGAAATGCAGACTGAGCCATTCATTAGTTGTGCAGCTGATTTGTATTCCACTACAGCCGCGCACATATTTTGTACAGTAACTCCTGCAGTAAACCATCCACAAATTACATCATCTGTCATTCTTTCTCTCTCTCTCTGTGTGTGTGTGTGTGTGTGCAGACTCATATTTAACTTTAGAAATATTTGAACCGTGAGCCGCGGCTTCCTTTTCTGGGTTACAGCAGACGAGCTGATTGTAGTCGCTTCCTTTCAAGCGGGAGGATTTGGTCAAACCGTTTTTTTTTTGTTTTTAATTATTATTAATATTTTGTTTGTATTGTTTGTCAGGCATGCAGGAGTCCTGGAGATGGCTGTACAGAGCTTGCGCAGAAAGAAGCGCACCAGCCGTGAGAACGGGGTCGGGGCTTCTTGTGAACACGGAGCGCGCCCGGACTCCGAGGGCTTAGCCGTGTCCCTGAGCCACGATCTGAGCATGTTACGGATCATCGAGGCGTTTTCAGAGAGCGCCCCGCAGCTCACGCTCATGCTCACCATCTTTCTGCAGAGGGGTCAGCTGGATCCTGTGACAGGTGCGGCTTTCTGTCGGTGACAGAGCGTCAATTCACGTTTTTATGTCTAAATCTGAGCACTCTGGGCTTCACCGAGAAGTCAGAAATGAATCATAACGTTTTAATGTTCATTTGGCAAATATGAATGTGCTTTACTATTTTTTTCAGCTTTAATCATAAACAGTAAATGTGTAAATTCATGGATAACAACAATTAAATATATTTTAGCATTATAAATATTCTGATTAAACATAATGGTGAATTAACCATTACAGAAAAAGTTTTATATAATTATAGATATTGTTAATTTATAGCAGCTGTTGCATAAACCTTACAGTAGGTGGTGTTTTTACCTGTTCATGTTCTTCTTTCTGTTTTGTTTTTATAATAATGATCATTGATTAGCTATTGATTAACTTCTTAGGACTGAAAAACACATTTAAGCTCTGTTAAAAACCAAATCAGTATTAAAACCACTTCAACTGTCACAGAAACTAAAGCCAAAATCTCCTTTTTGTTCAGCACATTTTTTATAACCAACTTTGAGCATCAGTCTGATTTGGATGTGTCAGAGTTTCAGCGTCACCAGTTTATTGTCTGTGACGTAGAGGAACAGAAACATCCACTGGTACTCGGGATGATTGATCTCTTTGATAATTCAGTGGGGAAAACTTTCGCTGGTTTATCATCGTGTGATAGGTTTTCATAGCTTTGTTAAATTCTGATTCTGAGGAAATCAGATGGGAACTTTTTCCTGATCTGTTTGGTTTTATATGGAATGATCGTCTTAATAACATTTCTGGACTTTGCTTGTTCTGACGCTGCCTCTCGCTCTCCCTCAGTGTTGAAGGCCGTCGGCTCGGCCTCAGCTATCGCCTTCACCATGACCACCTACCATCGCTCGCTGCGCTCCTTCCTGCCCGAGAAGAAAAAGCAGAAGATAGCCTCATCAGCTGTTTACTTCTCCTGGAACCTGCTGCTCATCTCGTCTCGCCTCGCCGCCCTCGCCCTGTTTGCCTCCGTGCTGCCGTGCTTCATCTTCACCCACTTCATCTGCTCCTGGCTGGTTTTATTCTTCTTTGCTTGGCGATCCAAGACGGACTTCATGGATGGTCCTGGTGGAGAATGGCTGTATCGAGCCACTGTGGGCCTCATTTGGTATTTTGACTGGTTTAATGTGGTTGAGGGGAACACGAGGAACAGGACTGTGCTCTATCACGGGTACATACTGACTGATATCTCCGTCCTCTGTGGTGTGTGGTGCTGGAAGATGAGCACAGATCCTCCTGAATTTGTGATACAACCCTTGTATGCTTTAATCACAGTCGTCTGTGTTGTTGGAGTTTACATCCTCGGTCTGTTAATCAAAGTTATTTATTATAAGTGCTTCCATCCAAACCTTGACAAAGATGAGTTGAGAGGGCAACCTGAAGATGAGGTGGACTTCCGCACGTTCAGACCTCCGACAGAGGCCTCAGCACACTGCAATAAAAGAATGAGGAAGATGGCCGTGAACTTCTACTGCCAGCCTGCATCATTTGAGATCCACGAGGCAGGTGACCGAGTCATGTGATCACAGGGCTGCGTGGGTTTAAAGACTTGCTTCCTAATTAACCCCCCAAACCACCCAGTATTAAGTGGTGCTACTGTTTAACAAAATGTTTCAAGACATCAGTTATTATTTGTTTCCCCTTTGAAGGCTACATGGGAGGGGGGATGGTACATGGGGGTGGGTGTGCATGTGTGTGTGTGTGTGTGTGGGGGGGGGGTCGCCACCCTGGGGCTCCGGCTTTGTTCTTCTTTAAATCCTAAATTTCTTGTTTCAGAGTGGCTTTGAAAGGCTGCAAGAAGAGACAGAATAATTAAGGGAATATTTCTCACACTACAGACTGAATCTTATCATTGGTAAAATGATACAATGTTGAAAGAAACTTGCACTGTTTATAAACTCTTTACTAAAGTGTCGCTTGATGGAAAATGTTTTACATAATTAAGGAGACGTTTTAAAATCCTAAGACTGCCTCTGTTTACCTGTAATCCTGATTTCATGAGCAGTGATTCCCCTTCTCTCCTAATCCAGATTTATTCTGGGTTAGGCCTGAAACACTGAAATCTGTGAGAGATGCAGATGATGCTGTTTCAGTGCTGGATGCACTGCAGGACTGATGTGGAGGCAAGACGATGCACTCGCAGAATAAAGGCTGCTATGTGGTGACTCCAGGCACAGATGGACTTAAAATATTGTTTCTCAAGTTTTAAGCTCGATATTGGAGAACTTTAATTTAAAAATGTAATTTCTAAGTATTTGTAGACTCGAAAAAAATGTGTACCTTAAAATACTGACTTATTTAAGCTATTTTGCTGTTTGTTGTGTTTAATTTAATTTATTTACCTGCTGTAACAAAAGAATTTCCCAACTTTGGGATTAACTCTATTTTTTCTTAATGAAGTTAAGTCTATTAATATTATTAATGGATGTAAATAAGTACATTTATGATATGGTTATTTTGCAGTTGGTTGATAGTTTTCTTTTTTAATTTTTTTAATTTTTAATTTTTTTTTATTGCCAGTAAAATTATCGTATGCAAGCTGTAAATCACACCATTATATGCAGGACAGTTACAATGTTGACTTATAAGCAACAGTAGCAATGCAAAAACCTTCGATCTATTAAATGATTTCAATTCCAGTTAATTTTTTTCTTTTCTTTTCTTGAAGGTTTGCTGTTTTTCTCCGGGTGTTCAGGCAGTTTTGTGCTGGTTTTCTTGTGTAATTAGAAGCTCAGAAGACACTTTAATTAGAACACTTTTTATCTCTTTATCCTAATCATGGATATTCAAATCCAGGCTGGGACCTTTCTGTGTGGAGTGTTCATGTTCTCCACATGCATGCATGGGCACTTCCTGTAACAGCCCAGAAGCATGCATGGGTTTGGCCAAGTGGGATTCTCTGTGTTACCCCTGCCTCTCATCCTATGGCAGCTCTGACAGGCTCCAGCAGCCTTGCACTGGATATGTGGAACAAAATGGATGGATGTTTAATTTCCTCATTAAAAAATATATACTTCTGCTGTTTTTATGCCTCTATTTCCTTGTAGGTAAGCTGATGACATCCTGTAGCACTATTTGATTAATTGTAAGTGGATGAAGATTGTTTTATTTGGACCGTAGTGGCTCCTTTTCATGCCTGAATACCTGCTGTGTCACAAGCATGCTTCCAGAGAAATTCAGCGTAGCATATTGGGCATGAAGATTTGGTGAAACTGATTATGTTTCACATTGTTCTGGTTCTCAGACATGCAGGAGTCCTGGAGGAGTTTCTACAAATCCTCTACACAGTGTCCTGACCCTCAGGGTGAGGCTGTGCTCACATTCATGCTCTCCGTCAGTCTGAGTGGGGGTCTCTGAGTCACCACGTCACAGATGCTTGTGTTTAGTACTCTGCAGCTTTGGTGAACCTGCTTTTAAAAATGTGCCACAACTGTAATTAAAGTAGAACACCTGCTTAAACTAAACTTTTATTGTCCATGAAAATGTCTCATTAAGGGGAATCTGAGCATTTATTATTATAGTTATTAAATAGTTTTCCTTATAGTCTAGTTTATAATCTCTCACTGCTCAGTGGTTTGTCAGGATTTCGAAATATAGAAATTTGAAGGAACCAAGAGCCTATTTTTACAATCATAAAGCCGAAAACTAAATGATAAATGTGATAAATGAATTTCCCAATTAAAATACCAGTTTATTGTTAAAGGGACAGCTTTCAAGGGAAGGTGTGTTCATGTGTGTGAAATGCTTCAATAAGACTTTAAGGAGATGATGAAAAGATGGGTGTGCCAGTTTGTAGGAGTTTTTTTTAATTACTGATGTTTTGCTTTTACTTTCATTCAGATGTTCTCTGTAAGTTGTAATCAGCTGTCAGCTTAACATGCAGCTGCATTAGAGGCAGGCAGAGAGACCAGGAACATGTCAGGGACTCAGGCTGAGTTTGGATACTCCTGCTGGGACTTTCTCTTCACTTTTGCGGGCCTGCCGCTCTCCCTGCTGGACATAGTGCTGGATATGTTTGCTGCTGCCTCCTTCTACCGGGAAAAGGCCTTCGTGTGCCTCGGTGTCCTGGTGCTGTTACTCGTGGGCTCGTCGCTGCTCGCTCAGGCTTACAGCTGGCTCTGGTACAGCTATGACAACTTCGAAATGAAGACAAAGATTGAGAAGTTGCCGAGCCGGGGCCTGCTCAGGCTGCTGCATCTTTTCCAGCTGGGAATCTACTTCAGGTAGTATTAAAGTAATAATAGTGATGATAATACTGCATTCAAAGTGCCCATTTTTCACCCTGAAGTTTGTGTGGGAAGAGTGACACACTGATATTCACTTGCCTATTAATAGACATATTTAGCTCACAGTAAATGCTAAATGAAGCAGCAGCACTGTACTCCACTGCAGTGATATACATAGTAACTTCTGCAAGTGTGAGTCTGCTGTGTTTAATCATCTGTTTTATTTCTTCTTGTTTTAAAAGTTTTTCTTTGTGATCAACAAGTTGTGCTTCAGTTTCCTTGGTTTCAAAACATAAACCGATGGCATTCTGTAGCATTTCATTTCCTTCATTTGAAGCGGGTAAACTGGTTTCATTTTATTTGCTGTCTCACAAGAATGCTTCCAGAGAAGTTCAACTCTGCATGTCTCACACGAAGATTTTGTGTAACTGGTAATGTTTCATATTCTTGTGGCTCTCAGGCACGCAGGAGTCCTGGAGATGTATGTAAAAAGCTTCTACACGAGGAAATCTGAATCTGCAGGTAAAGCCATGTTCCTGAACCAAGACCTGAGCATGTTACGCATCATAGAGACGTTTTCAGAGAGCGCACCTCAGCTCACGCTCATGCTCACCATCATTCTGAGGAAGGGCCAGCTGGATCCTGTGACAGGTGCAACTTTATTTTACTTGTGTAAAAGTCACGTATGTTTGTGGAAGCAGCGAGTCGCTGCGATCTTGACTAAATTATTACAACGTAAGATCAAGTGGAAACACAGATGAGATTTAAGGTTTTTGAAGGAAAGTTCATCAAATTCAGTTAAATTTAGCTAGTGTTATCAAGGTTATAGAACTTATTATGTACAGTGTACATGGGTCCTGATGGTGTCCACTTACAATTATGCCTCCATAAACAAATCAGAGTGAAAGACAAAAGAAAAACTAAAGCAATCTGCCAAAGTAGACAAAAGACAAATACTAAGACATCATCTTCTGTCCTGGCCCAGTGTAAATGGTCTAAAAATGATCTGTTTCCAGAAGGTGTTTCAGTGGGACTGAGGAACTCCTCAAAGTGTTCCTTTCACTTTATCCTCAGTTGAATCTCCATGTAGACAGCCTCCCCTTACTGAACTGGCTCGAGGACATGTGAAAGTCTTCCACTTCACTGAACTCCTCCCACACCCAGGTGTTGGCTTCAAACTACTGTCAGAGCTACACTCTGCTTCACCTGCAAGTACCTGCCAACTGCCTTCAGAGTCCCACAATCTGGCCAAGCTCGAGAGGACTCGTCCTTCAGCTCAGCAGCTCCCTTCACCTCCAGCGTCCACCATCTGGTTCTGGGATTAGTGCCAACAACCATCTCATGGCTGCAACTGTGCAGTTGCCTCAGCAATGGAGGTGGGGAATGCAGTCCAGTCAGACTCAGTTTCCCCCAGCCTCTCTTGGTATGTTGTCAAAGTCCTGCTGTAGGTGGCAACTGAAGATTACCACTTGCACTAAATTCCTTCAGGATCGATCTATCTATGATACTCCTCACAGCATATGGTTAATCCAGTAACGTCAGGTTCAGATTAAACAGGTCAATCCTCCCGGTAGCACTTGTCCACATTTCACTGCCATTACTCATGTGACTCATGTGAAATCCCCCCAGTAGGACAGTGGAATTCCCAGCTGGGGGACCTTCCAGGACCCAGCCCAGTGACTCCAAGGAAGCTGGGTTCTGTCATTTCACACATGGGAGCAGACAACAGTCAAGACCCATTCACCAAAATGAAAGCACAGGGAAGCAACCCTCTAACCCACTGTGGAAAACCCCACCGTACAGGCAGCAAGCCAGGGGAGATACAAGTATACCTCCCCTGCCCACCACTGTCACTGAGGACAACTTCAGATGGGAACATACAGTAGTCTGGTCCCTCTCCAGAACGTGAGCTGTGCAAGGCAAGCCCAACTATATCTAGTTGGTGTGATGATCAGATGTTATTCTGAGTAAACTGCTGCAATTTCATATCACACCACAGGGTGGTAGTATCTATTTCTAGAGACTGAAGGAGGTCTATATTGTGAAGGCTGAAAAACACATTCGGGCTCTCTCCCCAACTCCAAGAGTCACAATACAAAGCTGTTTTTTGTGAGCATCTGCCAAACTGCATCCATTTAGTGTCTGTGATAACAGAAACAAGCTTTGGTACCCTGAATGTTTGATCTGATTTCTGATCACTGGATGAAACTTTGAAAAAAAGTGTTTTCTGGTAAACTTTACAGGGTCAAAGCAAGTTGTTGAATATAAAAAAGGTCTAATTTTAATCTACATTTTGATGGTGGGTTCATCTTCTAAAGATGACTCCTTCTGTGTCAGACGTGTTTTTCAGCCCTGAAATGTTTATGTAGATATCTTCTGTACTTAAGAAGTTACGAGGGGTCAGAAATGCTGGAAAAAATAAATAAGGAAAAATTTTGACCTACTCTGTATTTCAAGGGCCTGTAACTTAGAAAATACTCATAGTACGAAGCTTTAATTTCATGAAATATACTAAAGCTACTGTAAATTAGCAGTCTGCTGGTTCTAAAGGGGGTCAGGTGGGAATATTTTTAGCTTTGGGTGCTTTTTTTTTTAATGCATTTTGCCTCTTGTTTCCCTCAGTGTTGAAGGCCATCGGTTCGGCCTCAGCTATCGCTTTTAGTGTGACGACCTTCCATCGCGCGATGCGCTCCTTCCTGCCCGAGAAGAAAAAGCAGAAGATAACCTCATCAGCTGTTTACTTCATCTGGAACCTGCTGCTCATCTCGTCTCGCCTCTCCGCCCTCGCTCTGTTCGCCTCCGTGCTGCCCTGCTTCATCTTCACCCACTTCATCTGCTCCTGGCTGGTTTTATTCTTCTTTGCTTGGCGATCCAAGACAGACTTCATGGAAAGTCCTGGTGGAGAATGGCTGTATCGAGCCACTGTGGGCCTCATTTGGTATTTTAACTGGTTTAACGTGGTGGAGGGGAACACGAGGAACAGGACTGTGCTCTATCACGGGTACATACTGATTGATATCTCCATCCTCTGTGGTGTGTGGTGCTGGAAGATGAGCACAGATCCTCTTGATTTTGTGAACCAACCCTCATACGCTTCAATCACAGCTGCCTGTGTTGTTGGAGTTTATATCCTCGGTCTGTTAATTAAAGCTGTTTATTATAAGTGCTTCCATCCAAACCTTGATGGAGACGAGCTGAAAGGGGCCAGCACAGAGCAGCAACCTGAAGATGAGGTGGACGGTATGTTCAGAAATATGGGGGCTGTTGCACCAGCATGCTGCAATAAAAGAATGAGGAAGCTGTCTGAGAACTTCTACAGCCAACCTGCAGCACCTGCATCACCTCCAGAGGAGTCTGCTTCCTGATTACCCACAGATGCAGTCTCATATGGCATCATGCCGGTTTATTATTTTCTGCTCTGTATTCAGTGGTGCTACTGTCTAACAAAGCATTTAAAACATTTAATATTTATTTTGCCTGGTTTTGATTTTCAGGTCTGCAACATGCTTGTATAAAAGCTGTGAAGAATCCACTTTTCAAACACAGTTTCACTGTAAAACACGAGTTTAAATCAGTGTTAAGTTGGGAAAAAAAAAAAAAAAGGATCAAAACATTTATTCTTTTAAAGTGAGAATATTTGATGGCCCTGAGATTCAGAACACAAAAACCTTTCATGAAACACAATATTTGAGTTTCCAGAGAGGGCAGGAATAATATTCTCTGTCCTGTATAACTTCCTGTTTCTTTACCACTCTCAGTGTCCGCATGTAACCGGAGTCTGAAGCTTGGAAGAGCAAAATATTACTGCTCATGAAATCCAATTTTCTACTCAATGTAGGCTCTTCTGTGATTTTTAAGATGTCTTTAATCTACAGTATATTAAAAAAAAAATTGTTTTTGATAATTATCTGATTAATTCGGAGATTAGCTAAGAAACCCAAAAATACCGTCTCCTAATTTTTCTTAATTTTGTTACATTTCTTCCACTGAAAACACTTCGATCACACTTTCTTGTATGCTTTCAAACTCAGTTTAAAATTGAGGCGCAGACACTGCTATAGAAACAGGAAATAACATCAATCGATTGCCACAGATCAGACAAACAAAAAAAGATAAAAGCTTTTGTGTTTTTGTTGTCTTGCACCCTTTCAAATACCCCTTTTAAATGATGCCGTTCTCTTTTCATAGTAGTTCTCAGGAGTGAATGAGTCCACCATACTGAGGCTTCAACAACCTGCACGTTTCTTCTTTGAAACAAATTTAATGCTAAAATGATGGAAGATGAAAAGCTGATGTCATCATTAGCTTTGGGAAAGGATCTCCGGCCTGTGTGGATGTGAGTGAGAAACAAATGTTTCATTTGGATCAATCTTGCATTAGAGACCAAAACCTTGTTTCTAATTCTCATGAAGAACTCGACTCCAATGGAAACATTTTGAAGGTTATATTTATATTAAATATGTTGTCAATAGTTTCTATTGTTTATATTTGTAATTCAGTTTTTTTGTAGCTTTTTCCATATAAATAAAAATACTTTAGTCTGAAACTGTGTACTGCATCATATCACCTCACACAGGAAAACCTTACAGGGCAGCGGGGAGGAAACATTACTGTCATTTAATAACTAGCATTGATTATTATGATAGTGTTCAGTATTCAGGCTCTGTAAATGTCCGTTCTGTGGTGAAAAGTTGAATCTATGTTGTTACCATTTATGTACAATAGAGGGTGCTGCAGCCTAGTTGATAATGAGCTGTGCCTTCACTAAAAAACCGAAAAACAAGAGTTAGGGAGGTTTTTGGCGCTTTTCCTGTGTTCGGGGTTGGAATATCCTGCAGATGAGAGGAAGAGGAAGATGCTCTTCATCTTTGTGAATCGGAACTGGTAGCGCACATTTGTCAGAAAGCAGCTCAAGGAGGACTTGTAGCAGCACAGCAGGAACTTTAGCTTGATCGCCTTGCAGCCCTTGGACAGCGGAGCGAGGTACATGTTTAGAGTTGTATTAGTTCACAAAGTTTGTACTTTATGTAATATATTCATGTTCTGAGTTAATCAAAGGCACCTAAGCAAATGTATTTATGTTTTCTTTTAGTTTTCACGGTGTATTTGGTGCACTCCAGCAATATTTGGGTTTGACTGAAGTAAATGTGAATCCACTGCACCCGTCGAAGCTCTCCGTGTTTTCTTGGGTCTGAGGGTCTGCTACAGTGAAAACTCGTCGCTGAGTGAAAGAAAGTCCCACGGTAGATCAGCGTAACCCACGTCAGTCGAGCGAGGCCTGTGCGACAGCCGAGAGAGACTCTGCTACTGTGAAGAATCATTACTCCTTCATCACTGTTCTTCATATTGAACTCTGACTTGGCTATTCGCAAAGGTTCAGGTATTATACTCCGTAAGGACTTTGCTGATAACAAGATCGAATTACCTGCACACTAATTCAGAGTTTAATGCCTCAAATGCAGTTGTGGTTTTATCATTTTAAAGCTACATTGTATGTGCATCAGGTCAATGCTATTCCTTAAATTGTATGGGTTGTTTATCTTCCAAAGTAACTTGTGGTATAACAGCAGTATTTACAGTCAAGATGTGGTTGCTAATTTGCGTACCTACATGGTTTAAATGTCTGATCTGAGCGTTGTTTCTAAATAGTCTTAAAGTTAAAGCAACGCTCATTGAAATTTAAGTCCAGACATTACAACAAAGAGCAAATACACACATTAAAGGAAAAATGTCGTGCCCTGCTGAAGAACCCGACAACATAGAGCAGCAAGAAATGAGATCCAGCAATCGTGAAAGATGCCTAACCGAAAAGGGCAAGGAAATGCATGAACAGGATGCAAGGAAAAATGAAAAGGCATTTGACAGAGCATATAACTCCTGGAAGGAGTCAGCTAAAGAAATAAGAACAAAACTAAAGACTTTCTGCTCACCCGAAGATTTAAACAGTGCCAGCCATGAGATAAGGGACAAACATACAGTTGTACAACAATATTATGAGCCTATTCGCCGCAACCAAAGCATGACCCCAAACATAGTCAAAAGAATGGATGCCTGTACTGTGCTTACAATGGACATTTGTGAGCTTATTGGTAAACGACAAGAAAATATTGATCAGCCCTTTAACGATCACCTTGAAAAGGAAAGGGTAAGGGTAATGCTAAACAAGAATGACTATGGCTCTGTGTTTGGTGATACAAAAACTGAAACATCATTTCCAGATAGTTCAGTTGCACGCTCAAAGGCAGATTCCACAAGCTGTCAAGAGGCAGAAGCTGAATTTGCAGCTAAAATAGAACAAGCAAAGGCCACACAAGAGATACTTGCACAGCAAACTAAAGTCAACCAAATGGAGAATGAATGGAAATTAAAGGAAAATGAGGCACTAGCAAAGTTAAAACAAGAAGAATTGGAAACAAAGTCAAGGCTTGAGCAGGAAAAAATTAAACTACACCAGTTAAAGGCAGACAGTGAAGTGAAAATAGCAGCAGCACGAGTAAGAGCTTTAAGCACTTTAAACGACCCTGAAAACTGTGATCTAGCATCCTGCCACAACATGGAAAATGCTTTAAATGACCCTGTCAGCGTGCCACAGCCCTCCTTAAATCCGTTGGCTCCATCATTTAAACATCACCACAGCAGTGCAGAACGAGAAGAACTTAGCTTAGCTGAAGCGCTTGCAAACTCCCTCACCTTAAACAGACTTCCTGTACCTGAACCACCTATCTATAGTGGTGACCCTCTAAAGTTTGTTGACTGGAAAGTATCCTTTATGGCACTAATTGGCAACAAACCCTTACCTGTGTGTGAGAAAATATTGTATCTAAAGAATTATCTTGCAGGTGAAGCACGAAAGGCAGTAGAGGGATATTTTTTTTGTAACACTGAGCAGGCGTACCAGGGCATCTGGAATGTTCTACAAGAAAGGTATGGCAGTCCATTCATTGTCCAAAGAGCATTTAGAACCAAGCTTGCAAAATGGCCCAAAATAGCTGCTAACGATCCCCTGGCATTGAGAGAGTTTGCAGACTTTCTCCAAAGCTGTGCAGAGGCTATTCCCCAAGTCAAGGGCCTGGATATCCTCAATGACTGTGAGGAAAATCACAAGCTTCTTAAGAAACTGCCTGACTGGATAATACGGAGGTGGAGTCGCATTGTAGTGGAGGAGCTAGACAAACAGCAGGAATATCCTAGCTTTGCTCACTTCACCCAGTTCATACAAAGGGAAGCTAGAGTGGCTTGCAATCCTGTTGCCTCACCATTCCTAATGAATGAAAAAACTGAGGAGAGACACATTAAAAGAGCTAAAGCATTTAGTACAACTGTTCAGACAAGGCCTCCCTTACCCACAGTGGTCACTCCTAAACCTAAACCACCTTGTTTGTTTTGCAAGGATGAATCACATGGCTTAACCAAGTGGTCTACCTTTGCAGCAAAAACCAATGATGAAAAGAAAGTTTTCATTCGTGAAAATCATCTCTGCTTTGGATGTTTGAGAAAGGGCCACGTAACTAAAGAATGCAAGGGACGTCACTCCTGCAGTAAGTGCAGTCGACGTCACCCCACCTGCCTGCACACAGAGAGAGTAAAAGAACCAGAAGAAAGAAGAACTGAGGCCTCTGTGCCCCCAGCTGAGAGTGCAAACAAGGAAGTGCATAAAGTTATGACCCATGTACTCACGAGAAAAACATCTGCCACTTCCAGCATAGTACCAGTTTTTGTGTCAGTTGCATCTGAGCCACAGAAAGAAATACTCACATACGCCATGCTTGACACCCAGAGCGATTCTTCTTTTATTTTAGAAGATTTAGCCTTGGAGCTGAAGGTGGATACTCAACCAGTGCATTTAAAACTCAGCACAATGACTTCTGTTGACACGGTTGTGGCGAGTAAACTTGCTAGCAACTTGCAGGTGCGTGGCTTTGACTCTGACACCCATGTCAAAATAAAACAAGCCTACTCTCGTGACTTCATCCCAATTGACAAGTCTCATATTCCCACTAGAGAAACTGCACTTCATTGGCCACATCTTAAAGGCCTAGCCAATCAGCTACAGCCACTACAGGACTGTGAAGTGGGCTTGCTAATCGGTTATGACTGTCCATTAGCACTAGCTCCCCTAGAGATTGTCTCAGGACAGCTAAATGAGCCTTTCGCACAAAGAACCATACTTGGTTGGAGTATCATTGGGTCTGGCAATCCCCACCTGGACAGAGAGGGAAATCAGAGTTATGTGCACCGAATTACAGTCAAAGAAATGTCCACACCCTCAGCTGCTGATGTGCTTAAAGTCTTAGAGTCAGATTTCAATGAGAGAAACTATGAGGATAAGTACGTATCCCAGGATGACGTTCGTTTTTTACACATCCTCAGTGACACCATAATACAAAGAGAAGATGGACACTACCAGATGCCCCTTCCCTTCAAGGACAATAAACCACCAGCCCTTCCCAACAATAAGAGGCTAGCCACAGTTCGGCTGCAACACCTAAAGAAAAGGCTAAAGGCTGACAAACAGTATCACGAGCTTTACCGCACCTTTATGAGTGGCATCATCAGCAGTGGTGATGCAGAACCAGCCCCTCCTGTGACTGATGATGAGATTGCATGGTACATCCCACACCATGGGGTGTACCACCCCAAAAGGCCAGCAAAGCTAAGAGTTGTCTTTGATTGTTCTGCTAAGTTTCTTGGCCTCTCACTGAACGATACTCTTCTCACAGGTCCTGACATGATCAACTCATTGGTGGGAGTGCTCTGCCGTTTCAGAAGGGAGAACGTAGCTATAGTCTGTGACATCGAAAGAATGTTCCATCAGTTCTTTGTTTGCCCTGTGATGCGAAACTACTTACGATTTCTATGGTGGCCCGATGGGCAATTAGACACAGAGCCCAAAGAGTACAGAATGGCTGTGCATTTATTTGGTGCTAGTTCTTCCCCTGGATGTGCTAACTTTGGCCTTAAGCACCTAGCACAACAGCACAGATCTGAGTACCCAAAGGCCTCAGACTTTGTTGAAAGGAGCTTTTACGTAGATGGGTTGACGAGTGTCCCTTCAGTCAAAGAGGCTCAAGAACTCATCACTGAAATGCAAGCCCTTTGCAAACTTGCAGGTTTACGTTTGCACAAGTTCAATTCCAACCAAAGTGATGCTCTCTCTCATCTTGCATCCTCAGAAAGAGCCAACACAACAGAGTTACTCAACCTCAAACCTGAGACCACATCGGAAGGTCACGTGCTCGGAATCCAGTGGTCAATCAAAAATGACACTTTCAACTTCAACGTAAACACAAAGGACCACCCCCCTACTCGCCGGAGCATACTGTCAGTCATCTCATCGTTGTACGACCCACTAGGATTTGTAGCTCCTTTCACTTTAAGTGGCAAAAGTATTCTACAGGAGCTATGCCGTAGGGGCACCGAATGGGATGACCCCATTCCCGACAATCTGCGTTCACGGTGGGAGGACTGGAAAAATGGTCTGGAAAGGCTAAAATCAGTCACAGTACCCAGATGTTACCATCCACCAGAACTAAAAGACATTGTTAAAGTGGAACTACATCACTTCTCTGATGCCAGTAACATAGGTTATGGGGCATGCTCCTACATTAGGTTCAAAAGTGACGACAACAAGGTACACTGCAGTCTGGTTATAGCTAAAGCTAGAGTCGCACCTACCAAGGTTACAAGCATCCCACGACTAGAACTCTCTGCTGCAGTCACCTCAGCCAAAATGAGCGTTATGCTAAAATCAGAGCTTGAGATGAACATTGATGAGGAGTTCTTTTGGACCGACTCCCAAGTAGTCTTGGCCTACATCAACAACGAGGCACGAAGATTCCACATCTTCGTTGCAAATCGTGTACAGCTGATTAGGGAAACTACAGATCCCAAACAGTGGCACTACATTGACACAGCTCAGAATCCAGCAGACCATGCCTCTAGAGGCCTTAATGCATCAGAGATCATGACAACCTGCTGGTTGTCTGGCCCAAAGTTCCTGTGGGAACAAGAGATTTCCTACTCAGCCTCCCCCTCGGCTGAGTTGCTGGTTGGAGATCCAGAAGTTAAAGCAGCCAAAACTTTTACAACTCAAACAAGCAAACAAGACACCATGCTCAGTCGTTTTGAAAGGTTTTCCAGCTGGTCAATGCTCCTTAAAGTGGTTGCAAGAGTGAAACGACTGAGACCAAACAAAACCCAGTTTGGCAATGTTGTAACAGCGGATGAACGCAAGGCAGCTGCTGACATAGTAATAAAACTCCTCCAGCAGCAAGCGTTTTTTCAAGAGCTGAGAATGTTGAAGGCGAGTGATAGCCTCCCAGGCTCAAGCCCCCTTTTTCAACTGGATCCCATTATAGATCAGGGACTTGTCCGGGTTGGCGGAAGACTAAAGAAGTCAACACTCTGCAAGGGACTGAAACACCCTATTATTCTCCCAAAAGACCATCACATTACCATGCTGATCATATCTCACTTTCATGCAAAGATTTGCCATCAAGGTCGAAGCCAGACGCTCATGGAAATCAGAGCAAATGGATTTTGGGTGATTGGTGGGAGTAAAGAAGTTGCAAAGCTAATAAGCAAATGCGTGCAATGTCGAAAACTTCGGCGGCCCACAGAGGAACAACGTATGTCTGAGCTGCCGAAGGAACGAGTTGAAGTCTCAGGTCCTTTTATTTACTGTGGAATGGATTGTTTCGGACCATTCACCACCAAGCAAGGCCGCAAAGAGCAAAAGAGGTATGGACTCCTTCTTACCTGCCTCTCTTCACGTGCAGTCCACATTGAAATGTTAGAGAATCTGTCTACGGACTCTTTCATTAATGCCCTAAGATGTTTTATCAGCTTAAGAGGGGCTGTCTGTAAGCTGTACTGTGATCAAGGTACAAATTTCATTGGGGCCAAAAATGAACTAAAGGAGGCTCTCAGAGAATGTGACAAAAATATTCTGGAGGCATTCCTGGCAGATAAGCAGTGTGAGTTCATATTCAATGCACCATCTGCTAGCCATGCCGGAGGTTCATGGGAACGACAGATTCGAACCATCCGTAATGTTCTCAATGCCACTATTGCGCAATCACAAGGCAGGCTGGACGATGCTTCTCTAAGAACATTATTTTATGAAGCAATGTCTATAATCAATGGCCGACCACTAAGCGTTGATGGAATCAATGACCCTAAGTCACCTGAACCAATAACTCCAAACCACCTCATATTAATGAAGTCAAAGGTTGCACTACCTCCCCCTGGAAAGTTTTTGAAGGAGGACTTGTACGCAAGGAAAAGGTGGCGCAGGGTGCAATATCTAACTGAACAGTTTTGGAGTAGGTGGAAAATGGAATACCTTCTGAACATATCTACAAGACAAAAATGGCACCTGCCTCGTCGAAATCTTGAGGTCAATGACATCGTCATTATAAAGGAAGACATGCTTCCCAGAAATCAATGGCAACTGGGTCGAGTTGTGGAAGCACCACAGGAAGATGATGGTTTGGTGCGCAGAGTCAAGCTTCAAGTTGGTGATTGAAATCCAACAAAGAAACAGGGTACAACACACAAACCTCACCTAATTGAGCGACCTGTTCAAAAGCTTGTAGTTCTTTTAGAAAGTCACTAATTGATGTTTATTACGCTCACATCAGACATTACAATACTGAAGGTTCATGCGTGATGTTAACTGTCCTTTGTTTGTTCGTTACTTCTTTAACGTACATTTGTCATGCTGAAAATCATGCATGAGTCATTGTTAACATATTTTGTCATACATGATTTGGTGGGAGTGTAAATGTCCGTTCTGTGGTGAAAAGTTGAATCTATGTTGTTACCATTTATGTACAATAGAGGGTGCTGCAGCCTAGTTGATAATGAGCTGTGCCTTCACTAAAAAACCGAAAAACAAGAGTTAGGGAGGTTTTTGGCGCTTTTCCTGTGTTCGGGGTTGGAATATCCTGCAGATGAGAGGAAGAGGAAGATGCTCTTCATCTTTGTGAATCGGAACTGGTAGCGCACATTTGTCAGAAAGCAGCTCAAGGAGGACTCGTAGCAGCACAGCAGGAACTTTAGCTTGATCGCCTTGCAGCCCTTGGACAGCGGAGCGAGGTACATGTTTAGAGTTGTATTAGTTCACAAAGTTTGTACTTTATGTAATATATTCATGTTCTGAGTTAATCAAAGGCACCTAAGCAAATGTATTTATGTTTTCTTTTAGTTTTCACGGTGTATTTGGTGCACTCCAGCAATATTTGGGTTTGACTGAAGTAAATGTGAATCCACTGCACCCGTCGAAGCTCTCCGTGTTTTCTTGGGTCTGAGGGTCTGCTACAGGCTCTCTATATGACTCCAATCAGCCTCACATGTTTTTGACACTCAGATGAAATACACAAAATAAACAAACACCTTAAAAATGATGGAAAAATTTGTCATAAGAAAAGCAAGCTTATTGTCTTTTAAACATTTCGTCACGTGCAGCTGCTGTATATACTTAAAACAGCCGCGACGAAGCAAAGAAACATTCAATAAGCTGAACAAAGGTCTCTCAGTTTTCTGAGAGGACTGAACAGTTTTGCTAAAGCTGCTTTTCACCTTCTGAACTGCCATAAAATTATGATTGTCTAAGTGATATTAAATGTTTCACAGCAAAGGGGGGAAAAATTCTCTTCAGATGCAGGAAAGCATCTGATTGTTGAGAAACCAAACAACAGAAAAACAACATGACCGTTCCTGGATGAGCAGAAACCAAATGTTGCACAACCAGGGTTCGATGGTGTCATTTGGTAGTGGTGTATGAGGGGGAAAAATGATTCACAATAACAGATTTCCAGACAGCAGCACCCTGAGAATTTGACCCAGGGAATTTTAAGATTTTATCCCTCACAGGTTTGCCCACTAATGAGGCAGGAGACGAGGTTTGAAGTGTTAAAAGAATACAATTTTAGTTTTAAGAAAAATGATTAAAATGCAAAAACATAAAAGCTAAAAAAAAACAACAAAATCATAACCAGCAGCTGGGGCCCTATGGGGGACAGGGGCCAGCGTGAGAGGGGAGGGGATCCCCCAGCCGTGTGTGACAGGTCAGAGGTCAGAGGTCAAATTTTCTGAAACTTCTGTGAATAACTCGAGAACAATGTAACCTAGGATGCTCAAATTCACACCACAGATGCATGCTGGTCAAGCTAGACCCATCAAACCTCAAACTCTCGTTCACTGACTTTACAATAACAGCACTTTGATTACCCGTGTGTCAAATCTGGGGTCACATTTCTGCACACTGTAACTGTTTGCAAACATCTGGTCAGATAACATCACATCAGCCAGAAGAGTAATGACCAACAACCTGCACAGGTACAAGGAAAACCTAGAAATCTTTACAGTGTGTTATGAAGGCAAAATTAAATATGGTCACTCAACACAAAGCAGAGGAGATTGGCTACCTTGTCATTAGCATTAGTGTTGGCACATTAGAAAAACTGCTGATCAGTCAGTGCATCCATGATTGTAATGAGAAATTCTGAGACGTGAGCAGAGGAAAGAAAATGATTTTGTAATTTTGCGCATGGTGATCAATACAGCTAAAGTCATCGTGGCTCAACATGCCCTCCTGACCTGACTCAACCACGCCATCGGTCAGCTGCTCTGACCTCTCCACTGTGTTGCAGCAGCCGGCGTGTGGCTTTTTTACACACAGTGTGTGGTCTGTGGCTTTCAAGCATGCGCTGAGAGTCCGAGGCCTTTGTGACACAAACCTGAAAGACACAACATCCTGAGTGTGGGAATAAATGCACTGAACATGATCAGGTTCAGTTTGGGAGTGTGTATGACTTCATCAGGCTCTCATATTGTTGTGAAGCAATTTTGACCCACTCGTCTTTATTGTGTTGCTTCAGTTCATCGAGGTTTCCTGTCTTAGTGTCCCACAGCAGCATTTCAGTCAGGCTGAGGTCTGGACTTTGATTGGTTGCAGCACCTGGCTCAATGTGCCCTCCTGACCTGACTCCAGGTTGCAGCACCTGGAGTTTCCTGAGGGTCTGGGTGGCTTTAGGGAAGAAATAGTTCCAGAGTCTTTCTGAATGTTTTGACCTCCCTGTGGACAGAAGGTCAAAAAGGTGAAGAAGAGTCCCAGGAAGTACTTTGCTCCTGGACGAGCAGAAGACGGTCTATGGAACCAAATGTTGTGCAACCAGGGTTCGATGGTGTAATTTGTAGTGATGTATGAGGAAAAAATGGTTCTCAATAACAGATTTCCAGACAACACCACCTTGGAAATTTGACCCAGGGAATTTCAGATTTCATCCCTCACAGGTTTGCCCACTAATGAGGCAGGAGAGGAGGTTTAAAGTGTTAAAAGAATACAATTTTAGTTTTAAGAAAAATGATTAAAATGCAAAAAAATAAAAGATAAAACAAAAACAACAAAATGATAACCAGTAACTGGGGCCCTATGGGGGACAGGGACCGACGTGAGTGGATCCCCAGCCAAAAAAAAAAAAAAAAAAACAGAGAAAAACAAAGGAAACTAAATCACTCAGACACGTGACGACTAACGCTTGAGTGAAGACCAAATCCCAGAACACGGCAAACACGAAGACAAAGGGCAGGGGGGCACTACCACCCAGTGCTGGCCCGAGGCATAGGTGCTGCTGCACAGGGACCCCTGACCACCAGGGGCCCCCCAAGCTCATCCACATTTGTCATGAAAATGAAGAAAGAAGAGCCTATTCCAACTGTTGTGATTTGTATAATTGTAACAGCACTAATTTAACAAGTAGGCTACACTGACTTCCTGTGTCAGCGTGCATTCAGGTAGTTTGGGCAGGTATCCGCATCAGCAGCTGTCAACTGATGGTTCAGTCAGTTACAGTCATTTGTGGATGAAGCTACAAAACAGAAATGTCACAGAAAGGTAACCACCACATCAGACAGGGTTCCCCCCAGCTGTACAAACTGAGGCCTCTCTGACAGATAGGAGACAGTAGAAGTGGTGACACCCATCCTGAGCAGCTTCTCACTCAGCAGAGGTGGTTGGATGGTTTTTAAAGACATGATCCTCACTATGCCACTAGTACCATCCAGGTGAGAGTGAGCATGCTGCAACAGGTAAGTAACTGCATCATCCACCCCCACATGAGTAAGGTTAGCAAACTGAGGAGGGTCGAGAGCATGTTTTACCTGCAAGCTAAGCTGAACCAGAACCAGTCTCTCCAGCACTCCAGTGTAATGTCAAGGCAACTGGTCTGAAATTATTAAGGCCAGAAGGGGGAGCTTTCTTTGGTACCAGCTCTAAACATGATGTCTTCAGAGCACCGGTAACTTTTCCTGCAGCAGACTCAGGTTGAAGAGATGCTGCAGGATGACAGACAGCTGGGCGGCACAGGACTTCAGGACCCTGGGACTGATGCAATCAGGGCCTGCAGCTTTGCCTTGGTCGAGTCACTCCAGCTGTCTCCTCACCTGGCCAGCCTTCACACTCTCCATACTGGGTATGGAGAATTATTAGCTCTAGTTGAGCTTTCCTGGTTTCCTTGTACCTGATGAGCAACCAGCAATAAAGCTGTGCATTTCTGAGTTCACGGTTTGCGTCCTGAGTTCTGCGTTTGGATCCTTACCCTGCCTGCCACACTGCAGAATCGTGACTCTTGTATGTCAGGACTGTTAAATATTTACAAGGTTCAGTGGATGGGGGAGTCCGGAGGAGTCTGTATGAAGCTTCTGCACAGATCGTGGAGGTGCAGCTGTGGTCCTCGGCCACGCTCTTTGCATGTTATGCTCACCATCTTTCTGCAGAGGCACAGTTGGATCATGTGACAGGTGCAGTTTTTGTTGCTGCAGTTTAGGTTTTGCATATTTGGAGAAGAGCTGCGAGTCATCAGAGCAAACTATATTTTATTATTTCACACTAGTAGAAGCCTAAAACAAATAGTTCTTCATCAGATATCTCACAGCAGGATTTTTGAACATAGAGATTTGAAAGAACTAAGAACCTATTTTTAATAATAAATGTAAAGCTAAAGGATAAAAAGTTTATACAGATAGTTGCTGATTAATTAGGCTACAACCACGAATGGTTTAGAAATGATGACACTGCTTTATGTTTAGGTACCAAAACTAGCATCACTTTCACTCAGTCATTCAGTGCTTGTTTACTTCAGTATCTTAGTTTCAGTTCAGACTTGATCTGATACCAGACACACAACATTGTTTCTAACAATACAGGTATTTCACACCTGCGGCACCGACAGCTTCTGAGTTTTTGCATAAGGTTTTTTAACTAACTGCAGTCTGTAGTGAGCTGACATTAAGAGATCCAGAGAAAGCTCTCTAAGTCGAGCCTGATGTTGTCTTACACACAAAAGAATTATTACCATTTATTATCTCTTGCCCACCACTCTGTGGGAGTTATCTTACTACGGTACGTGGTATCGGTGTATTCCTAACAATCTGTGCTGATATCTAAAGTCCCTGTTCTACAGTTTACTGTATGCATGCATGTAAAGAGGTACAGTACAGCTTTAAGCTGTCACTCCTATCAGGGGTGGATCAGTTTGTAGGAGGTGTGTTTCTTTAAACTCTGGCTCTTAGCATCTGTTGTGTTTCAGAGTCAGTTTGTGAGTTGTAATCATTTGTCAACCTTGACATCTGCTGCATTAGAAGCAGTCCATCGAGACAGCATGTCAGGCACTGAGGCTGAGTTTAAATACTGCAGTCGGGACTTCCTCTTCACTTGTGTGGGCCTGTTATTGTTCCTGCTCGATATCGGGTTGGATATGTTGGCTGCCGTGTCCCTCTACCACGAAAAAGCCTATGTGTACTTCAGCCTCCTGCTGCTGTTCCTCTTTGGCTCCTCGGTGCTGGTTCAGGTGTACAGCTGGCTCTGGTACAGCTACGATGAGTTTAAGATGAAGACAAAGATCGAGAAGGTGCCGAGCATGAGCCAGCTCAAGGTGCTGCATGTTTTCCAGCTGGGAATCTTCTTAAGGTTTGTGTTACTACAATATAAGTGCCTCAGGTGCGCCACCCTGACATTTCCTCACCTGTTCCTAGAAATTTAAATTAAATGTAAACATAACCACTCCTTTCACTGGCAGCTGCACTGCAGTAGTGCACATTTGTGCAGTAACAGAAATACTTAATGATTTGAAGTATTTCTGTGAATAGACCATTTTTTTTAACTGAAGGAGAGTGTAAACATGACCCATCCCTCCATTTTCTGCTGATGACTTTACTTACTTACAGTCTGCAGCACTTTGTTTGCTTCATTGTAAGAGCATAAAACCTGTTTTATTTGGACCTTTGTGACTCCTGAGATATTGAGTTCAGGAGGATTTGATGCAACTTGTTCTTGTGGTTCTCAGGTATGCAGGAGTCATGGAGAAGTCTGTACAGAGTTTGTATAAAAAGCGCGCTGATGCTGAGGGCGTAGCCAAGTTCCTGCGGCAGGATCTGCGCATTTTACGCTTCGTTGAGACGTTTTCAGAGAGCGCGCCACAGCTCGCACTCATGCTCACCATCATTCTGCGAGAGGGCCGGCTGGATCCTGTGACAGGTTTTGATCATGTATTGAATGTAGTATTCAAAATAATACTACAGTCAAAGTTTTTAACCCTAATTTGAAAAACTTTGGGACGCTGTGTAAAAATGTAAATAAAAACAGGATGGAATGATTTGCAGATCTCATTAAATTCATATTCTATCCACAATAGAAAACAAAAAACATTTCAAATGCTTATTCTTTTTTAAAAAAAAGGTAATTTTGAATTTGAAGTCACCAACACGTCTCTAAAGGTTGTGACAGGGCCGTGTTCAGCGCTGTGAAGCATCCTCTGTTTTTTTTAAGAACAGTCTGTAAAAATGTGGGAACTGAAAAGAGCAGTTTCTGGATTCTCGCTGCTCAACAGTCCTGGGAGGAAGGACACCCCCATACCTGCAGGCTCGCCTGACCGCAGAACAGTTTCTCCACTTTGTCTCAGTAAACTTAAATGAGCTTCGGCTGAGAGCCTTTCTGGATTGTGTTCAGACATGGCCTCTTCTTAGCTTGCTAGAGCTTTAACCTGCATGTGTGGATGGCACAGGGAGCTGTGCTCACATGCAATGATTTCCTGACGTGTTCCTGAGGCCATGCAGGGATTTTCATGAGAATCATTCTTGTTTTGAACGCTGCCTAAAGATCACACTCACCCAAAGTTGATTTAGATTTACCCAGATCCCGACATGAACATTTACATTTCGTGTGCAGATGGGTGAACCTCTGCCCAGCTATACTTCTGAGAAATTCTGCATCTCTAAGATCCTCTTTTTATGCCCAGTCATGTTACCGACCTGTTGCTGATTAACCTAATTAGTTGCAAAATGTTTCTTTAGCAGTTTCCTTTTAGCATCTCTTATTTTTCCAGCCTGTTGTTGAGTTGAGATGTGTTGCTGCCATCAAATTCAAAATGCACTAATATCAGCTGATTCTGAGGCAAGTTTTGGTTGACTTTATCTGGAACTTTCTCAGTCATGTCTGGATCTTTTCTTGCTCTGCCTCTTCTCCTCCTCAGTGCTGAAGGCCGTCGGCTCAACTTTAGCAATCGCCTCCTTTTTGACCACCTACCATCACTCGGTGCGCTCCTTCCTGTGCGAGAAGGAAAAACATCACATAATCTCTTTGGTTTTATACTTCTCCTGGAACCTGCTGCTCATCTCGTCTCGCCTCGCCGCCCTCGCTCTGTTTGCCTCCGTGCTGCCCTGCTTCATCTTCACCCACTTCATCTGCTCCTGGCTGGTTTTATTCTTCTTTGCTTGGCGATCCAAGACGGACTTCATGGATGGTCCTGGTGGAGAATGGCTGTATCGAGCCACTGTGGGCCTCATTTGGTATTTTGACTGGTTTAATGTGACTGAGGGGAACACGAGGAACAGGACTGTGCTCTATCACGGGTTCATGCTGGCTGATATCTCCGTCCTCTGTGGTGTGTGGTGCTGGAGGATGAGCACAGATCCTCCTGAATTTGTGGTACAACCCTTGCATGCTTTAATTACAGCTGTGTGTGTTGCTGGAGTTTACGTTCTCGGTCTGTTACTTAAAGTTATTTATTATAAGTGCTTCCATCCAAACCTTGACGGAGACCAGCTGAAAGGGGCCAGCACAGAGCAGCAACCTGAGTATGAGCTGACAGGACAAAACAAAGAGGAGCACCCTGAAGATGGGGTGGGAGTTCATAGGTCAGTAACCCCACCAGCACACTGCCATAAAAGAATGAGGAAGCTGGCCCTGAACTTCTACTCCTGATGTGCACTTGACATCCACAGGACGTGGAAACTGAGTCATGCAGAATTTATTAATGCAGGTCACGGGGCCATGTGGGATTGAGGACTCTGACCTGGTGCCTGATTAACCACAGAATAAGTGTCATATGGTTTTCCTGGGGAGGAAGTCACATAACCACTTTATGCTCTGTATTAAGTGGTGCATCGCTCTGATAAAGCATTTAAATAAAGGCAGTTATTACTTGTTACAGGCTTGTTTAAAATGGGTTGACTGTGAAAAGATCTTTTTTCAAATGCTAATGAATTGGTCCAGCTTCATAAGCAACGTGTCAGTGTTAAACCAAGTCAGTGTGTGTGTGTGTGTGTGTGTGTGTGTGCATCTGTTGAATTTCTTTAATTTCCATTAGCATGTTAACAGTAGTGATGAAATATGTATAAAGGCATTAAGAAGGTATAGAAAAGGAAGCAAAAACAGAATGTGACAAAAATGGAAAAGAAAAAGGTAACTTTACGCTTTAATTAAGGGTTGAAGTTATGTGTGCATATTGTAAATCTTGTGTTTATCTTGGTTTGGAGAAAGCAAGGAAGTGACTAAATAAAAGGATAAAGATAATAAAATAATACTATATCATATGTATCCTATTCTTCTGTTCTTTTCTCTTTATTAATACTTTAATTTTCCTTAATTTTTCCCCGTTTTGTGTCGAGTGCATTTATATTATATATGCGAGTGCATTTATATTATATATGATTGTGTCATTATTGTGCTAGTATAACAGATTAAAAGAGAAAAAATAATATAGCTTCCTCAACTGCACCAAAGAGTAAAACAGTTAAATGTAGTTTATTAAACATTAGGTCTCACTCTTCCAAGTCCCTGTTAGTAAATGATTTAATAGTTGATCAACATATTGATTTATTCTGCCTTACAGAAACCTGGTTACAGCAGGATGAATATGTTACTTTAAATGAATCAACACCCCCGAGTCACACTAACTGTCAGAATGCTCGAAGCACAGGTTGAGGAGGAGGAGTAGCAGCAATCTTTATCCTGTGTAACGAGTGCAACCCCCCCCCCCCCCCCCCCCCCCAAAAAACCCCCCAAAACAAACAAAAAACAAAAAACAAAACAAAACAAAACAAAAAACCCTTTATCTGTGAAAACCTCAAATCCTCTCAGGACAATCAGAGGGAGAGTGGGAGATGCTGGGAGATGCTGATGTGGACAGGTCTGCATGTAGTCATGCTTATTGTTCTGTCCCTCATATTTGCAGCAAAATTTGTTTATTTGTTAATGCAGTTTGGTGTTTGTGTGCTGTCCTCGCTTTTGAGTTTCCTGTTTTTCACCAGCTAGACAGCCAGATAACGATGCTCCAATAAAGAAACTTCTCTTTCCGTTTTTTTTGCTGCTTTATTGAAGAATGGCCTCTGACCATTGTCCACTTTCGACCATCGTAAAAGAACAAATCTTGTCCAAAACAACAACGTTTCACGATTGATATTAGCCTAATTCACGAACATTCGGCATTACATTCCGCCATCTTGAATCTGTCTACTTCCTGTATTTTTGTAACCACAAACAATGCTACAAAACAACCACTGGAGGGAGTTCTAGGGCAATTTTACAAAAACTGCACACGGTGTAACTTATAACTTACAAAAGCCAGAACACTCCCCGCCTGGTACAATACAATTGTGCCACTACAATTAACATTTCTAATAAACATTTTACACTGTTTACAGTTATAGCACTCTTAATTTTCCTCTGACAAAAGCAAAACTATGTCAGCAATGGGTCTTAAAAACACTTTTTCATTTCCATCTTTCACAGTTTTTACTTCTGCTTTTCGAACCTTATTATCCTTACTCTCAAATGTTCTTACAACCTTTCCCATGGACCAGTTGTTTCTGTGTGTGAGAGCATCTTTCAATAACACAATGTCACCAACTTTAATGTTCGGTTTATCATCAGTCCATTTTCTCCGTTGCTGTAGAGTCGATAGGTATTCACTTTTCCATTGTTTCCAAAAACAGTCTGCCAGACACTGTACTTGTTTCCATTGCTTTGAGTAGAGGTCTGGTGGTGCAAAGCTTCCTGTTGGTGCAGATAATGCATTGGTCTTCTGGGTGAGAAGCATTGCCGGTGTGAGAAGGTTTGGTTTGTCTGGATCTGTTGAGATTGGTACAAGTGGTCTTGCGTTCATTATTGCCATTACTTCTGCCATGAATGTACTCAACACTTCATGTGTGAGTTGGATATGTGCGGCCTTCAAAAGAATCCCATCCAGGATGCGCCTCGCAACTCCAATGAGTCGCTCCCATGATCCTCCCATGTGTGAAGAGTGTGGGGAGTTGAACAGCCATGTGCATCCTTTCTCCAGCAGGTAAGCATTCAGTTCTGTGTCCTTGTGATCAATTTGCAGCTCATTACATGCTCCAATAAAATTAGTCCCTCTATCAGAGCGAAGCATTTGAGCAGGACCACGGATGCAAAAGAATCTTCTTAGAGCATTGATGAAACTTGACGTCGACATTGATTCAATGAGCTCAATGTGCACTGCTCTTGTGGACATGCAGGAGAAAAGTACAGCCCAGCATTTACTGTCTGCACTCCCTCCTCTGGTGCGACGTGTGGTGACTGTCCAGGGCCCAAAGACGTCCAGTCCAACACTAGTGAATGGTGGCATGGGTGTCAGCCTATCAATGGGTAAATCTGCCATCTTTTGAGTCTGCATTTGTCCTCTGAGTTTTCGACAAAGAATACATTTGTGAATGACAGAAGAAATGAGCCGTTTACTGCCAATAATCCAAAAGCCAGCTCCTCTGAGTGCTCCTTCTGTTATGAGGCGCCCTTGATGCACTACTTTTTCATGATAGTATCTAATAAGAAGGACAGCTATATGATGAGCCTTTGGAATAATGAGTGGGTGTTTCTCCTCTTTTGTTAGGTCAGCAGGTGCCAAGCGTCCTCCTATTCTGAGGAGTTCATCTTCATCAATGACAGGGTTCAACTTTTGGAGACAACTTTGTTTTGGAAGTGGCTGATTTGCTTTCATGCACCTGTACTCCTCTTTGAATGTTTCACTCTGTACTGCGCGAATGATAAACTTGGCTGCTTTGGACACTTCCTCTGCAGTGTTACTATCACGAAAACACATCCAGCCTTTACTTTCTGTGTCTGTTTTCTTGAATGATGCTGCCACACGTTTTAGTGATGCGACAGTGCAACACAATCTCATCCAATGAGAAAATCTTTCAAAACGACATGGCTCTAGCTGTGCTACTGAGGTTTTGGTAACGAGGGTTTTTACATCAGGTCTGATCTCTGCATCTGCGTCAGGGTTGATGAGAGTAAAACTATCACAATGTGATGGCTCTATGTCATGTTGTGCCAAAAAAGAAGGACCACTAAACCAGTTTGTGGAAGCTAATGTGGAAGCTGCAATTGGTCTAGTGGCTATGTCTGCCGGATTGTCACTAGTGGATATGTGAAACCACTGTGTTGGATGTGTGGTCTTCCTGATTCTAATCACTCGGTTAGCCACGTAAGTGTAGAATCTCTTTGTGTTGTTATGTATGTAACCAAGGACGATTTTGCTATCTGTGAAAAATCTGATAGTGTTTACTTCAATGTCCATCTCATCTTTAATGAGTTCGTACATCTCCACAGCTAAAACTGCTGCACATAACTCCAATCTAGGAAAAGTATGAGCTGGTTGGGGGGCTACTTTGGACTTGCCCATGATGAACCCCGTGTGCCACTGACCTTTGCTATCTAGAGCTCTTAGATAGGCTACTGCTCCTATGGCCATGGTTGGGGCATCTGAAAATATGCACAATTCTTTCTTCACAGCAGCGGCCTGAGAGAACGGTAGGTAAGCCCTTGGTATTTGTAGCTGCTCAAGATCTTTCAGTGAATTTCTCCATTTATTCCATCCATCTTCTCTTTCTGCGGGAAGTGGTTCATCCCAATCCTTCTGCTCTGTGGATAGGTCACGAAGAAGAGCTTTTCCCTGCATTGTGATGGGTGAAACAAAACCTAGTGGGTCATATAAACTGTTAACGATGGCCAAGACACCTCTCCTGGTGAATGGCTTTTGCTCAGTGGTTACATGAAAAGTAAAACAGTCACTTTTAAGATCCCACAGCACCCCCAAGCTCCTTTGCAGGGGTATGTTGTCCAGCTTCAAATCCAGGTCTTTTAGATCCTTGGCTCTTTCAACAGCAGGGAATGCTTCCACTACCTTGTGGTCATTACAAGCTATTTTGTGTAGCTTTAAATTTGACTGAGCCAGCATGTTTTGTGCATTCGTGAGTATCTCAACAGCTTCTTCTCCTGTTGCTGTGGATGCAAAGCCGTCATCAACATAAAAATGTCTCATTATGAATTGCTTTGCCTCATGTCCATACTCTTCTTCTCCCTCGACTGCAGCACGCCTCATACAGTAAATAGCCACAGCTGGGGACGGACTGTTCCCAAAGACATGAACCTTCATTCTGTAGTCACAAATGCCTTTGCTAGTATCGTTATTCTCATACCAAAGGAATCTCAAATAATCCCTATGATCTTCTCTCACTTCAAAACAATAAAATAAAACATTTGTTGCACATCAGCTGAAAATGCTACAGGCTCTTTTCTAAAACGCATAAGGACACCTAGTAAAGTGTTGTTTAGGTCGGGTCCACTTAATAAGACTTTGTTAAGGGACAGTCCTTCGAACTCTGCACTTGAGTCAAAAACTACTCTCAGTTGGTCAGGTTTTTGTGGGTGGTACACACCAAAGGATGGTAAGTACCAGTGTTCTTTGTCTGAGTCCAAAGGTGGAGCGACCTCTGCGTGGTCATTGTCCAGCATGTTTTGGATAAACTCTGTGTATTGTCTTTTCATCCTGGGGTTCCTGTCCAGTGTTTTTCTGAGGGACTGGAGGCGTTTGAGCGCTTGCTCTCTGTTACTTGGAAGCTCTGGTCTAGGAGAGCGGAATGGCAAAGGTGCCACCCAGCTATTCCTCTCATTTTGATACACTTCCTTTTCCATAATGTCAATAAAGTTTTTATCCTCTGCTGACAGTGCTGGTTTGTCATCATCTTTTGTCCTATTAAACACTGTTTCTCTCAGCTGAATGTTATTCATGTTTTCACTGTCCTTTTGGGGGGCAGGTATGGTGTTAAGCTGGTAGTTGCAACCACTTGACTCTTTGATTTGAAACATGTTAGGGCATGGGCAGAGGTAAGAAGCACGTCTATTCTGAAGAACATGTGTTTTGAGCACATTCACATTAAGCGGTTTATGCGTCTTCCCCATGCAAGCTTCCCCAACTATAACCCAGCCTAAGTCTAATCGCTGTGCATAGGGTGCACCATATGGCCCATTGATTCTCGCTCTGACTTTATGGACTTGTATAATGTCTCTCCCCAAGAGCAAAAGAATAGGTACTCGTTTTTCCACAGGTGGCACCTTCTCAGCTATCTTCTGTAAGTGTGGGAACTTCATAGCAACTTGTGGAGATGGAATCTCTCTTCTGTCATCCGGAATCATGTCACACTCAATCAGGTTTGGGAGTGGGAGCTTTACTCTACCATCTATTGACTCAATCATAAAGTTTAATGCTGTTCTGCCAACGTTATCTGACAGTCCTGAGCATGTCCTGAGCTTGTAAGTGTCTGAGTGTGTCTTAATCTTAAAAAGCTCAAAAAACTGAGACTTAGCTAGTGACTTGTTACTTTGTTCGTCAAGCACTGCGTACATCTTCCTTGCCTGTTCTCTTTTCCCATCTGGATAGACTAATACAGGACTTATTTTTGAACATGAATATGGGATGTCTACATCGCCACACACTTCTGTGCATTTAGAAACGACTGAGACGCTTTCACTAGTTTGCATCTCCCCGCCATTCTCTTTCTCAGCTTCAGAGCTTTCAGCTGGTGCAAGAGGTGGACCTGGATGTAGCGCTGCTAAATGTCTGTCGCTGCCACAGTCCATACACTTTATTTGCACACTGCAGTCCCTTGCTAGATGCTGAGTAGAGCCACAGCATTTAAAACAGATTCTGTTCTCTTTTAAAAAAGACTTGCGCTCATCTATGGGTTTCGCTCTGAAACTTTTGCACTTCTTAAGTGGATGAGGTTTCTTATGTATAGGACAAAGCTTATCAGGGCTTTCTATAGGTTTACTGTAACTAGTTTGAGCTGAACTGGTATCTGTTTTGTGTACACTAATCACTTGCCTGTTGTTGCCTTTGAAGCTCTTCTCTTTTTTGATGCTTGCGTTGGCAGGAGGTGTGATGACAAAACTTGGGTCATTTTTTATTTTGGCTTGTTGTCTTACAAACCCCGAAAAGACACTGAAAGGGGGAAAGGTAACTTTGTGTTCTTCTTTGTACTTTGCCCCTGTTGCAATCCATTTTTCCTGTAGTCCATAGGGCAACTTCTCCACGATGGGATTGACTCCACGAGCCGTGTCCAAATATGAGAGGCCTGGTAGGTATCCTCCATCTTTTGCACATTCAATTTCCTGCAGAATGTCACCCAGCTCTCTTAACTTTGCGTTCTCTCTGTTGTTGAGTTTGGGAAACTGTTCAGTCTTTTTTAACAGTGCATTTTCCACTACTTCAGGAGAACCATAACACTCCTCGAGTCTTTGCCACACAAGCTCCAGTGCTGCAGTTGGATTAAAGACGTGGACTGAGCGGATTCTCTGTGCCTGCTGACCAGACTCAGCTCCAAGCCATTTGACTATTAAATCTAGCTCTTCTTGGGCTGTAACATGCAAGTCTTTAATAGCATTTTGAAATGATGCCTTCCAAGCCCAGTAGTTCTCTGGCTGGTCGTCAAACTGCAAAAGTCCTGTACTTAACATTTCCCTCCGTGTGAGGTACTTCGCAATCTCCTGTACACCCTGTGTCTCTATAGCTGCTTGAGGAGTGCCAAATGGATACAGTTTGGGTGGACTCAGTCTTTCTCTGTGTTGTGCTAGGTACTCCACTTTAACCTTATTCTCTTCTGCACTGTGTGAGCTGTGATAATCTATTTCCGCATTCATGGCCTTTTCACATTGTTCACGTGCAGCCTTGTGACAGGCGAGAGGATCTACTTGCAATGTGAATCCTTCAACACAAATATCTGAGTGTTTTTGTACATACTCTGCAGTACGCTGTTCCGGGCTGGTGGATGGTCCCACTAATGGATAGTCCTGTTCAATTTTTGAGAGTCCCTCCTCCTCTTCATAAACTGCAACTTCTGCTTCTGCAGCCGCAACAGCCTTCTGAGAACTCAAAATATGCAAATTAGCCTCAAGTTCAGTTTTCTGCTTCATTATGGCTGCCTCCTTTCCGAATAAGCCAGGTGTGCACGTGCAGCCTCCACTTTTGCTCGTGCTTTTAATGCTGCAGAACTTGTCGATGAACGTTTGGATGAATGTGAGCGTGCAGACTTACAGCGTGTGTCTGTGTTGCTTGCATTGTCCTTGTTCTCCATGTCATCTGCTTTACCTGAATGTAGACTCATGGTTGCTGCGCTATATATCTCCTTGTGGTTGTTGCCTGCTGCGCTGATGTTCTTTTACTGTGCTGTCCTCGCTTTTGAGTTTCCTGTTTTTCACCAGCTAGACAGCCAGATAACGATGCTCCAATAAAGAAACTTCTCTTTCCGTTTTTTTTGCTGCTTTATTGAAGAATGGCCTCTGACCATTGTCCACTTTCGACCATCGTAAAAGAACAAATCTTGTCCAAAACAACAACGTTTCACGATTGATATTAGCCTAATTCACGAACATTCGGCATTACATTCCGCCATCTTGAATCTGTCTACTTCCTGTATTTTTGTAACCACAAACAATGCTACAAAACAACCACTGGAGGGAGTTCTAGGGCAATTTTACAAAAACTGCACACGGTGTAACTTATAACTTACAAAAGCCAGAACAGTTTGTTTAACTGTTAAATTCTCCTTTATTTCACAAGAGGTCAGCCTTTGTTGTGTTTTTGTTGTGTTTTGAATATGAATAACAGTGCCATCTAGTGGTCATCAGCCATAAGCAACCACTAAGTGAGGGAAGTCTCCATGTTGGCTCAAACATTCCAGGTGCAAAAAAGGCTCTGTAAGTTTACATATATGCTATCATTTTGTTATCTGTTAATTGTTGTTTTGTCCATTTGATTGTAGATTCTTTCTCCATTACGCTTATAGACCAGGTTTCTAGTTTGACTATGAGTAAGCTAATGCTACTAGTGCCCTGTGTCCATGTTAGTGCTGTCTCCCAAATCAGAGAAAAAAACAAAAAACAGAACATAATGTCTTTGTTTCTTACACTGTCCTCAAACATGAGATTGATTCAATTTACTAGATAAGCAATATCTCTTATAAATAAATCTGTTATCTTAAGAGATTTGTTTCAGATAAGATGTCCAGATATGGATATATGACAGATAATGAAACTTGTATGCTACTGGTGTCAGGGTTCTGGGCCGGTGGCACAGTTTTTAGTTCCTTTTGTGTAGTTTTGTTTTGTTTTACTTTTCGGGTTGTGTTTCTTAGTTCTTCTTACAGTTTCGCTTCTCAGTTTGTTGTTTGGATGTTCTGTTTATTTAGTTATTTGTATGTCATTCAGGTTTCCCTTTGTTCCTGTTCATGTGTCTGTTCCCGTGTCTTGGCCCTTCTGTGTTTAGGTTCCCTCTCCCTTAGCTCTGGTTTAGTTCTCCCTGTGTTTTCCCTTAGTGTCCCTCCCTTGTCTTGTGTCTGTCTTCCCCGTGTTGTCAACCTGTGTTCGAGCAGGTGTCTAGTTCATGTTCCCAGTTTTTCAGGTTTTCATGTAGCTGGCCAACGACCAGCCTTGTCCTTTTAAGTTTGTACAATAAAGGTTTAGTACAAATCTGGCTCTTGTCTTGTGTCCTGAGGTCGACTCTGCCCTGCCTGCCGCAGCAACTGTGACAACTGTGTCTTTTTTGGCATTGAGCCGGCTCCTTTGTCCACAAAGAAATGTGGAGAAAGGTGAGTTTAAGGGTCTGCAGACAAACATGCAATCGCTTCATGGAAGGATCTGTGTCAGAGCCTCGATCTGTTCAGATGATGACCTGCCATGTCAGTACTGCAAAGCAGAAAAAAGGATTAAATCACATTTTCTTTCACTACACGCAGTTTCCTAAAAAAAAAAAAAAATCCTAAACAGTGAATTTTCCAGATCTACAATCTTTGTGATGTATAGAAATATGTCACAGTAATCATATATCATATTTAAGCATCTTTTTTATGTTTCTCTTCTTCATGGTAAATTTGGCTGTTGCTTCCTTTCCTGTTTTGAACTTTTCAACCAATCAGCATTTAAGCTACACAAAATAGTGACGGACACATCTGTTTTTTATAGTAGTGTTTATTACTTGTGTAGTAATTCTTGTATTTATTTATATTTCACTGTATTTATTTATTCTGAGTGCGCACTTGACTTTGTCTTGGGTGGTGCACCCACAATTTCATTGTACCATGTGCAAGCACAATAAATAGCTATTCTATTCTGTTCTATTCTATTGTCAGCCATGTTGAGCTACACTGTTGATGTTTTTGGAGACTGCATTTAAAAACATTTGCGTAGGTTTGCAGATCCACAGACCTTCACTCTGCAGAGCCAAACAAATGGACACAAATGAGGTGCCCTGAGTCCCACAGTGTTGCTGAAGTTTAAAAAAAGCTTCTGGAAAGTTTATACATGTACATCCTTCATCATAGCTCCTCCCACAGCCTCCTCGCTCTTTGCTCCTCTGTCTCCCAGATGCATTTTAGTAATTGAGACATCCTTCAAGATGATGTACTGAGATTGATTTTAGGGTCTCAGGCAGGAGGACGAAGAACAGATCAGAGAAATAAGGGACTCGTGCTCCTCTTCTGTGCGTTGTAGTTTTGCTCTAACGAGTATTTCGAACAGTTTGAACAGCCTGGCTGAGGTTTGTATCTGTCTGAATAAATATCCCTTTTTGTTTTATTAAAATGAAAATATTGGCACAGTGGATTACCACAGGAGCTGTTTTTGAGTACATTTGGAGCTGTTTTGTTTGTCTAATTAATTTTGGGAATTTTTGAACAACTATTAAAAAAAGCAATTAAAACCAGCACATGTACTGTAGTAGATGTCCTAATTTAATGTTCTACTTTCCAATTTTTAGGAAGTGTCAGCTGTCAAAAATGGTCTATGGTATTGATTTAGTGATAAAGGTGTAAGCTAATTAGATACACAGGTACAATAACAAAACTAAGGTCATCTCTATGACCGCTCCTGACAAGAGGTCCAGCCTGTCAGACATAATATGCCAGAAGTGGTTGGTACATGTGCAGGGTGTGATCATGCAGCGACGTTACTCTCTGTGCAGCAGAAACTACGGAGAGAAGAACACCGAGACCTGATAATCAGGTTCACTTGCATTCACTTTTTCATTGCTGCATCACATGGAGGGGGTAGTGATGAGGACAGACAGCAGCAGGGGAGGAGAACAGAGGTGTTGGGTAGGTATGGTGTTAAGGAGAAAGACAGATGGTAGTGGATTTTACAAAAAGGATGGAAATGGCTGTGGTGAGTAATTGGATTATGAAGAGGGAGGGGCATAGGGAGGAGTTGAGACAGGCTCTTGGTGGTAGAGAAGTGTATCCAGATGATGGGGAAGAGGTAGTGAGTATAATCAGGAACTGCAGAGGTCTAGTACAGAGAAAGTGAGGGCAGCTATAAGACCTGTTGCCACTGATTTAAAGTTCTGTTCTTGTGTAATTTGGCATTCCTCAGCCATCCATCCATCTTCAGCTTATCCTTTTCAGCATCACAGAGGCTGGAGCCTATCCCAGCTGTCATAGGGCGAGAAGCAGGGTACACCGTGTACAGGTCGCCAGCCTGTCGCAGGGCCAACACAGAGAGACAGACAACCACTCACATTCCCACCTGGGGGCAATTTAGAATCACCAATTAACCTAACCCCACTAACTGCATGTCTTTGGACTGAGGGAGGAAACCAGAGTATCCGGGGAAAACCCACGCAGACACAGGAGGAACCCAGACCTTCCTGCTGTGAGGCAACAGTACTAACCACCGCACCATCATGCTGCCCTGCATTCTTCACCCGTTTCTGCATATTCCTCTTCCTTAAAAAAGCTTCTTGGCAGGCTTTCACATACTGTTCATCTGCTGAAGATAACTTTATAGGCATTGCCACTTCTTCCATTTTCCTCCACTTGTCCAGTTTCTTCACATTTTTTAAGCACCTAATGCATGCCATGACATAAATATGCCATATTTTTGCACTAGCACTATGGTACTAGTTTGTATTATTTTATGCCTGTCAAATAGTTTTATTTTGGGGACTTTTCATGGATTTGACAAAAGAATTGGAAACAAATTATTTGTTTGAAAGCTTAAGTTTGGCATTTTAACCTCACTTGAGTTTTTATCATTGCTATTCAAAGATCAGGGAGCAAACATTTACTGATGAAAAGATGTGGTTCAGTTTTGTTTCAGAGTAATACAGCTTGTGCATCACCTTGTACTGAATCAATCTGCAGCACGCTAACAGAAAACTTATGAATATGGAACATCTTAAACTTCAGTTCTGTGTTCAGGTCCTTGGCCCAAGCTTGGAACTAGAGAGCAGCAAGAGCTCATAGAACAAGTGGTTATCTGAAAGAGTTTCATACTTACTGAACACAGTGTCTAATTTGAAAGTAATGAAAAAATGTGAATGGGGAAGATTGTATTTAGTGCAAAACTGTGAAAAAGGTGCAAACTGTGCATTTATTTTGACCCTGTAATTCTGTCATCCAGAAAATGGAACATGTTAAAAATATATCTTTCCATCTCCAGACTGCAAACAGCTCATCTCACTGACTTAAAGAATGGAGACACAATATTGGGCATGTATGGAGACACTGTGAGCTTTGTTCACTACTTTTATCTGATTCAGTGTTTGTGGAGAATTTCTGAACATTTTGTTGCACAAACTTGCCTCTGACGGCATCCAGAGAACGACAGAGAGGAAAATTCGACATTTCGTGCAGGCATATTCTTCACATTCCTGACAAGAGCTCCAACCTGTCAGACTCTGTGTAACAGAAACTCTACAGAAAGAAGGAAACTGAGACACCTGATAATCAGGGCCATTTGCATAAAATCTTTCATTTCTGCATGACAAGGAACAAGGAACAAAAACAACAGTCAGTTTCCTGAAGGCCTGAAAGTACTTCAGTAACTCAGGTAGAGATACAGTGTCTACCATGGATACAGGCATAAAACATACTATTTTATGCCTGTCAGACTGTGTTATTTTTTGGCATTTTTCATACATTTAGCTAAAGAAATGGGAACAAATGAAGTGTTTTTGTGAGAGACGGCTGGAAACAAAGTCCCCAAAGATTTAATCTAAAATGCAGTTTTTACTAAGCGTTCTGTTACATGCAGACAAAACACTGGTTCATTAATGATTCATGGGTCACTGTAAAGTGGCTTAACAGACACACACACACACACACACACACACACACACACACACACACACACACACACACACACACACACACACACACACACACACACACACACACACACAAATATAAAGCACTATTATTGGGCTGCACAGTGATTTTTTTTTATTTAACCTATAGATTCATAAGTAAATCCAGGCTTGCGGTGGAATAATGAAATTTACTTGTGATGCTTTCTAACTGAAAGATGACCTGCCTGGATGGCAGCCATAATACAATATTCTGTGTAACAAGGAAAGGTGCTTCAGTGCTTCCTTTGTTCCTCTCCTTTAGCAGAGGGTACACAGATGCACTCTTTATGAAAGGAGAGGAGATTATTCTATCCAGTAATTCATACTAACAAACTACACGACTATCAATAAAAATAATCAGTGTAACTTAATTTGCCTGAAGAGCATAAAACTTGCCTGAGGCCTTCTTTAGAACAGGTCTTTAATGTTGTCTCTAATCTCATGAAAATCATATAACCATGAACACATTAACAAGGTTGAAGACCTAAAATGTTCATTTCTCACGTGTTTAAGATGAAACCGTTTTTAAACTCTACTGACAGATTTCTGTCTGACTCAGCTAAAAGTAATTTTTCTCTGAAGTTGATTCATGAGTCTTACAGTGATCGTAGCTTGTAGGAAACAGCTGTGCAGTAACTGCATCCTTTGTGCTCGGCAGTGTCTTTAAGACCAACGACTGTCACGGGGATTATCTCATCATACAACGAGCTCTTCTCCACTCATCATTTCACTCTCCAAATGTTTATACACAACTACTATGTGTGATTAAGTTTTGTCCCCTCTCCCATATTGTCTTTGTCTCTTCACCTCCACCTCCACCCCACAGCCAGGTTTTGCAGATGACTGCCCTCCCTGGTCTGGTCCTGTTGGAGATTTCTTCTTGTTAAAGAAGTTTTTTTCCTTCAACTGTCACCAAGTGCTGCTCACAGAGGATCATCTGGACTTTGGGGCTCTCCCTCTAATATCATAAAGTTACTTAGAGTTACCTCACAATATAAAGAGCTTTGAGGTCACTGTTGATGTGAAATAGCACTATATAAATAAAATTAATTGAGGTGAATTATTCTTTCACTTTTGCTTTTGACATCATACATTTGAAAGTTATGCATCTGCAGGAATCCAGAGTTCCTCATACCCGTCATATCCCATTGTTGAAAGCAGATGGGAGGAGTTTTGAGGCAGACCTGGAATCAGATGTTGCTGATCTCACTATATATATAAGAGCTTTGTGGTAGGATTTATAGAAAGGCAACAACATCTACACAAACCAGACAGAAAACACTAAGCAAAGGTGAGGTGTGTGTATGTGTGTGTGTGTGTGTGTGTGTGTGTGTGTGTGTGTGTGTGTGTGTGTGTGTGTGTGTGTGTGTCTGTTAAAACCTTGTAAAATATGTGCACATATGATTATATGAAGGAAAATCATGGCTCTGTTATGCTGTGGGGGTGTGGAGTGGAGGTCACAGTTTGGGTCCAGTTTTTCTCTTAGAATAAAAAATCGTAAATCAAAACAAGGCTTTTCTGACTGATCACATTTGAGATGAAACACTTTTATCATGATGATGAAAATGTTGTGAATCACATATTTCCTTTATAATGAACATGTTAGACACTGTTCTTCACCGTCATCATCAAAACACCAAATATGTGAATTTGTTTTGGAAGAAGTTTTGAATCCTTGATTTTGGCATTTTAGCCAAACTTGAGTTTTAATGATCACAAATTTTTTTATTTCAGTTTTTGGTTTTTTTTTCCTCACCTTTTGTGAGCAAGTTCCTTGAGATCCAGAAACCGAGGAGTTTAATTATAAATCAGTCTGGAGATGCCAGGTAATATGAATGGGACCATGCAAACTGTACTGATTCATCTATCATCAGTGTAACCACAAAGACAGCAATTTTTGGTGAACTGATCCTCAGCTCAGAACAAATTGTCCTTCATAACCCAGAGACTGCATCATCATTGGAAGTTATGGCTGTTAGTTTGTCACTGATTCTTTTAATTCACAGCACGTTTCAGGTGCATTAAACATTCTCTGCTGGGCGAATATGTTTTCTATGTGCAAACTGTTAAGTTGTGTCTTACTAAATCCACTGAATGAAGCGCTGCATTATCTCGGGAACATGCATTTAATTTGGTGAGCAGAAAATGGTTTTAAATTGGTTTTAATCTACTTTCAAGTCTCATTGCTGCAGCTGCTAAAGCACAGAATACACACCAACAATAGCTGTTCAATCAATCAAATTCACTTCAGTTAGACACTAATAGGGAGAATTTTGTGAGGAAGAACAACCACATGTTCTGCAAAATACCCATTTTTATCTGATCATGTACAGAACCATGAACTGAATGCTCTGCATAACCAAGAAAGCTGATAACCACCATTGTATTGCTCATCATCCAGCTGTGATTTTAGTTTTTTTTTTTTTTTTCCAGCCAGCTAAAGCAAAGAAAGTCTGGCTTCATTGAACTTGATTTGTAGGACACCCCTCAGGCCTCCTGTTAGTCTCCCATCAAAGATCTCAGTTTACCTGTACCTGTGTGAACAACCAAAACAAGCAACTCAACTCTCAGCTTCAGCAGCTTCAGCAGCTTCAGCCTTTGTTAATGGGACATGGAGAAACCCATGAAAATAGCAGGAAATCTGGATTCCAGTGAATTGGAGTCAAGCCAGCTTCCAGAGACAATACCAGCTACAGCCACAAGATGGCAGTAAATTACAGGAGGGGTTGAAACCAGCAAAAGCAGATCCTTTATGGAACTACTTGAGCTTTAAGGAGAGACTGCCTTGCATTTTTGTATGTTTTAATTGACGTCTGTTTTCAGATTTTACTGGGTAAGCACTGAGGGCCTTGCTTGTACTCACCACAGTAAAATCTGCTAGTTTCTTATTCTGTGTGTCTTTCAGTAAAAGTGACTGCATGCCAACATTTGTCAGTTTACCTGCAGGACAGCAGCTCAGTGCTCAGCAAGGAAACATTTCAGTCTGCTTCCACCTGCTGAACCTGTTTGCTTGTTAGTAAAGTTAACACTGCAATTATTTCTTTGCTGACAGAAATATTTATCACATAGAAATTTGATCTTATTTGTCTTGTCAAATGACTGTAGTTTGATTTAACCCATCAGCTATTTAAGGGCTTAAAAAAATTCAATATGATTTGTATAACTTCAGATCAGATGGCAAACTGTTTTATATTTTCTGCATTTAGGCCTCTGTGTTTGTATTTTTTGAACACTGAAACCAACACTTGAGGATATTTCAAGTCAATATTTTCTTAATTTTTTGTTTCCTTGAGTATTGACCTTTAGATTAAAACAAGAAGACGTGCAGTTCTTTCGCTTTCTGATGCTCATCGGGGGAAAACAATCTGTTATGTTTTATTTTAAACTCTGATAGACTGAATGTCACACAGACCTGTAAAATGAGAAGCTGATGATATGGAAGACCATCATAACACAGCAAGAGGAGGAAGAGGAGGAGGAGGAGGACAGCCTGAAATCAAATCTGTGAAAGATGACAAAGGTCACCTGAAGTCACAAATTAATATATATATATATATATATATATATATATATATATATATATATATATATATATATATATATTTTTTTTTTTTTTATGAATAGCAAATCCACCATTTTTCATACTGATCATATGCAAACTGTTTTTCTCAGTAGGTGTGTTGGAGGAAAGTCAAACTACAGCCAAGGTAAAATTTTCTCACTATAAACGATCATCATACAGCTGTGAAATTTGTAGCAACAGCCATTTGTATGAGAGTAATAACAGACTTTCCATATGAAGTCTTCCCTAAATAAGAAATATTACACTTGTAGTTAAGTGTCTGCACTGTTTATTTTTTCTAGAACTGCACAGACTTTGTTCTCTTTGATTTAATGTTTGATGGTTGATCATTAAAAAGGTCAAAATTATAAACACACTTTACAGTCCAGCATAGATTTGATCTTCATTGTGTTTTTGTTTGTTTTCTAAAACATTTTAGGCACGGAAGGTTTGAAATGGTTTCCTGCATTAATTGGTCATAAAATGTGGTCTGATCTTTGTTTTAAGTCATGGGTATAAACAAACAAACAAACAAACAAAAATGCATTAGCTCACAAAACAGAAAAATTTGTTGGACTTTCTTAGATTTTCAGCTGAGTTTAAGCTGGACAGCCATTGAATTATTATCCTGAAAAGTACACACAAAACAAACTTTAAATTCATTCAGAGCCATTATAATAATTTTAATGATAAACCCTCGACAGCAATTACATTTGTGCATCTTAACCAGTAAATGAACACGTGGGTCTATTTGCTGTCTGTGGAGTCTTGGATACTTTGTATCAGTTACAGCACGAGCTAGTTTCCAGTCCTCTGCTCTGGTTCTAATGTGAGAAACTGTAAATTTGCATAAAGTTTTTTCTTGTCCAAACAAGAATAAAACACTTGGTGGTTTAACATTCTCCAGAACGTTTTTCCTGCTAATAAAAACAAATGCTCAGGACAGCTAGAAAAGAAACCACAGAAGAAGAGCTTTGCGCGTTTGTCTGGTGAAAAACTTATTTGCTCAGCAGCACACCCTGGTGGCAGAAACTATGCAGTGCAAATAGTTCTGCATAGAAACTGCTTAAAGCTAAATGCTAGTTTCTGGGGAAATACTTTACTGAACCATTACGTCACTAATATCCTCTGCACGGAGATAACATATAACATGTATGAAGTTAGAAGTTATCCTTTAAATAATTACTCTCTTAAAAATTAATGTAATCTAAAAATGTTTTAAATAAATAATGCAAAGCATGTAACTCAATATATGATAAATTCTCAGCATAAAAACTGATTTATGAAACAATAACAATCATCAATTTCTTGTATTCTGAATGCTGAATTTACCTTGTATGGTCCTTTGTATGCCTCCAGGTAGTTTTAGTGCTGAGCCTGTTGGTTCTGTTGGTGGCTTCTGCTTGCATGCATCTGGTAAGCATCCTCATGGGCACCAGGCTCATCACCTATTTTTAATTAATTGTTGGATCCTTGATAATGATAAAATCTTCAATAGTACAAAGTACTGTAAAATAAGTATATATATATATATATATATTAGAGGGTTGTTAGAAGGTGCCTGGAATTAATCTCTCATACTTTGGTCATCATAATAACAACTCTCTCATGAATGATCAAAAATCTCTTTTGTTTGCCCAAAGGGACTTTTTATTCTGTACCTCTGGAATCTGGTGTACGCTGCTTGGATTAAACCGGTGAGCATCCTCATGAGAACCACGATCAGTTCAGCTGGTAGCTGGTAGTACAAACATGCCTGAATATTCAACATTGTAAGGAATTAAAGGAGCCCTAACTTGATGAACCAGGTGTTAAATAAAAGTATTTGCTTTGATCAGATCTCTGCAGTGAAACGACCTGCTGATGCTGAACACTCAGGAAAGACCCATGACATCACACCTGCAGAGGCACAACCTGAAATCAGGTCTCTACGACCATCTCCAAGCAGTGAGAAGGGTCAGTTTTAATGAAAGCTTTTCCTACAGAAATAAATTTATACTCAGAAAATGTTTTCAGTTATAGATTAACCTTTGCTCTTGTTTGATTAAAAACTAGCTGTTCAAAATAATGAATATTTGTCTGCTCCAACACAAAAGTCCTCAGCAAAGAAGCTGAGACGTCTGTGTGAATACAAAGTGCTCATTCTTTGCATTTTGATTGGTAAACATCTTTTTGAACACTGCACCTTTTCAAATGAAACAAGAAACTAAAGATTTATTTTTTCAAGCTTTTCATAAAGTCATAAAGCGTTTTTCTGTCTGAGTTTAAATAGTAACACAAATAATTCAGAACAGAAAAGATTAAATATATGACTTTGAGTTCATTTGCAACAAACTTCCCAGAAATATAAATGTATGTATCACACACTCATATTTGGTTCTGATTGTTAACCTGCAGGAACTTCAGATGGTGACATCAGGCAAAACAAGAAGAAGGTATGAAAGTAAAAATCTTATTTCCAAAGATCTAAAAGGACTGTTTACTTTATCACAGACTGTAATATTATAATATCTTTACCAACAGTACATGTTTATTTGCTTTTATACTGCAGTCATGGAAAATTTCTGAACAAACCAGGAAAAAGAAGCAGCGTCAGAGAGAAGCTGAGACGCTGCTTCACAGACTTCACCTTCAAGACAAACTTCAACAGTTTTCAGCAGAATTTCTTCAAATCTGTCCAACAGTGAAGCAGCATCATGTCGTATCTGAGAAAGATCTAGCTCACACTTTTCTCCACAGGCTGATGATGTTAGACTACAGGGCCAGATATGTTCCTGTAAGACCGGACAGTCCTGAGTCTGTTCACGTGACTGACATCACTGAGACAGATGGAAGTGTTCTTGAGGTTTTATTGAACACCAGCGCTGAGACAAATCAGACTCGAGTTCATCCATTGGACGTTCAGATGGCAGCATTTCACTGCTCAGACAGCTTCCTTAAACAGATGATGGTTACAAAGCTCTCTCAGTGTCAGTATGCTGTACCTCTGCTTGTTCCTGACCCAGTCACAGAGGAGATTGAGTTTCCTCTGTGGACGTTCAGACAAATAACTAAAACCTGGAAGGTAAATCAAATCAAAGATGGCTCAAACATCGTCACCATGAAGAGCGTTCCAGTCTACAAAGCTCAAACACCCTTAGTGTCATTTTTCCGCCTGGGTTCTCTGTCAGTGTCTAAATCTCAGCTGATGAGCACTTTGATCAACGACCATCACTCCACCTTCTTCCACAGAAACTGTCCAGGAAGCACCAAATCTCTCCATCTGATGGATGGTGTGGCAGAGATCGCCTGGTACTGCCCTGCTGGAAAACCCAGTGATGCCTTCAATGACTGCATCGCCTTTTGTAACCTCCATGGTGATGCTCTGTTAATTAAAGAACAGCGTGATATACTGATTCAAAAATCCTCCATCAATATTGTTCTTGTTGCATCTCTACAAAAACATGAAGAAAGTCGGTCACTTATATCAGATCTTTGTGAGTCTCAGAAGCCTCTCATCTGTCTCACTGATGATGGCAGCTGTGATGCTGGTATGCCAGGAAGGGGAAAGTACATAATGGGTCTCAAAGACAGAAGCCAGTCAGATGTATCTGAACAGCTGAAAAACATCATTAGAGAAGTTTTGTCTCCTCCAGATGGTTCCAGCTTGAAACCATCCTTCCAGCTTGAAAGCATGGCTGAGCTCTCTGGAATCAGAGTTGATGAAAGTGACCCAGCCTGTCAAAGAGGGAAATCTGCTGCTATGGAAATAATCAATCTGCTTACAAAAGATAAGAAGGATGTCTCAAAGATCAAAGATAAGTTTCTCCCTTGTCAAGGCCATCTGTGGCATCAGTGGAGCAAAATACATAAAGAACTGTATCATCTCAGAGGAGACACTGAACAGGAGAAAAGTCAAAAAGAACAACTGATGATCATACGTCAGAAACAATGTGCTGCTTCCTGCAGTAAACTGATGGAGTTGTTCATTGGAAGCCTCTCATCACTACCACCAACAGACAAAGAGTATTTCCTCAGATGGACTCAGATCTTCATGGATGACCTCTCCACAGATGATCTTTCTTCAATCCTCCAAAGTTATTATCAAACATGGTCTGAGATTTGGGCTTTGAAGAGCAAACCTGACAAATCAGATCAGTTATTGAGAAAACAAACTGAGCTTGAAGAAGTTTCCAAAAAACTTCAGTCTGCATCTTTTGGTTTGGAGCACATCTTCAGAGAAATGGGACAGATCTATGAAGCCCACAGAGCAACACAAGGAGAGAGCAGACACACTGACTGGTCTAAATACCCTGAGCTGGCTGCACAGCTGATGATATCAGGACACCCGATGGAGCTGATGGATGGTGATGCAGGTCACGTGCCTTCAACATGGATCTCCAGTGTTTTAGAGGAAGTCATCAAGAAACTGGGGGACCAGAGAGTTTTTGTGTTGTCAGTTTTGGGCATACAAAGCAGTGGAAAATCAACAATGCTGAACACCATGTTTGGACTGCAGTTTGCAGTGAGTGCTGGCAGGTGCACCAAAGGTGCCTTCATGCAGCTGCTCAAAGTATCAGAGGAGATGAAGAAAGACTTTAAGTTTGACTATGTTCTAGTGGTGGACACTGAAGGACTGTGTGCTCTTGAGTTAGAAGGTAGCAACACTCTTCACCATGACAACGAACTGGCAACATTTGTTGCTGGTCTGGGAAACTTGACCCTGATCAACATCTTTGGAGAGAATCCATCTGAGATGCAGGACATTCTGCAGATTGTTGTTCAGGCTTTCATGAGGATGAAGAAAGTTCAACTTTCTCCCAGTTGTGTGTTTGTTCACCAGAATGTCTCAGATGTTGCAGCAGCAGAGAAGAACATGGATGGAAAGAGACGCCTGCAGGAAAAACTGGACCAGATGGCCAAACTAGCAGCTGAGGAGGAGGAGGTTTGTAATGCAAAGTGCTTCAGTGATGTCATTGAATTTGATCCTCAAAAAGATGTGAAATTCTGTGCCCAGCTGTGGGAGGGCAGTCCACCCATGGCTCCTCCAAATCCAGGTTACAGTGAGAGCATCCAGGAAGTGAAGAACACCATCCTCTCTAAAGCTTCACAGTCTGCTGGGATCACGCTCTCACAGTTCAGAAGCAAAGTTCAGGACCTGTGGACCGCACTTCTGAATGAAAGCTTTGTTTTCAGTTTTAAAAACACACTTGAAATTGCAGTGTACAGAAAACTGGAGGTCCAGTATGGGAACTGGACCTGGACCCTGAGGAGCACCATGCTGACCATTGAAAACCAACTTCTCAACAGAATTCAAAATGGAAACCTTGACAATGTTGAGAAGTCTGATCTTTATAAAGAGACAAACAAAACATATGAAGAAATCAGCGAAGCAGTGAAAATATACTTTGAGGATGACAAAGAGACAGAGATCTTGGGTCAGTGGAGAGGACGATTTGAAAACAAAATCAAAGAGTTTTATGATGAACAGGTGAGCAGAGTGAAAAGGAAACTGGATGAAGTTATCAAGCAGAAGAAAACTTGTAAAATGATGGATGACAAGAAGACTGAGTTTGAGAAGAAACTGCTCCAACAGAGCAAAGAGCTCGCTCAGCAGCTGAAGGATAAGGCCAGAGATGAAGAGGAGCTGAACAAACAGTTCAGCTCTGTTTGGAGCAGCTGGGTTACTGAATTAACAGCAAATATAAAACCTGTTGAAGACATCAGCTTGGAACAAGATCAGTTTATGATCCTTCAAGAACTTGGGTTTGAATCAGCTCTCATAGATGAACGCAAAAGAAGCTGCAGATACAAGAAACTCTCAGAGCTTGGTGATTATTCTGAATATATAAAGCGCACAGCTGCAAGCCAACATAAATATCCCACATATCCACATATCTCACATATCATACGGCTTTTTCCTTCCCATAAACTTACACCAAGCAGTCCTTTCTCCCATGAAGAACAACAACAGATCAGATCGCTCATTGTCAAAGCTGAAAAAGAGTCACTTGATGCAATCAGAAGCAAACCTGTAGCTAAAACAGGCTACACACCAACATATTTGCAGGAAGTAGCCAAACATATAACAGAAGAAGTGCAGACATTTCTGTCAGAGAGGAAATATAGTTTGAAGAAGGAGTTTACAGTTGATCTCTTGCTGTATGTGTTCTACAGGGCAGAGAGTTGGTTTCTAGAGTCCCACAAGAAATTTAAAATGAACAGTGATCCACACATTTATTTAGAGAGCAAGAAAACACAGTATTACACAGTCTTTAGAAGCTTTTGTAGAGGAAGCTCATCTGCTGTTGAACTTGGAGAACTGATCTGTAAAAAGCTGAAAGCTTCCATTTTTGATGCTGCAAATAACAAGACTGCCATTGATGTGGCTCATCAGATGAGGTGTAATTTCCCAGCATTCAGTGGGAACAGGCTGGACTTGGAGAAACATGTGTTGAAGTCACTCGCTGAGGAAGAAGACTTTGATGGTTTCATCACCTACATCAGAGATCCAAGGAGACAAACAGAAGCTTTCATTAAAGCAGAGGTCCAGAAGTACTTCAGGGATCACAAAGATGAAGCTGTGAATATGCTCAAGAAAAATGTTGATGACATCAACACACTGGTGAGGTCAGCTTTATTTACTGCAACACAGAAAGTCAAAACCCACAGGGGAGACACAGAGATGTGGCTGAAGAAATTTTCCAGTTTGCTCAAATATGAACTAACATTTGATATTGTTTGTTCTCAAAACTTTAGTGACATAAACGATTTTGACTTCGTCAAAAAAGAAATAGAAAAAGGATTTACATCCATCTTTAAGGAGATGAGCAGGATCTCATTGGATAAGCTGAAGGAATCCAGGCTGAAGCCTGATGAAATCCTCATTGATCAGCTGTGTAACTGCTGCTGGGAAACGTGTCCTTTCTGTTCAGCTGTTTGTATCAACACCATGAAAGATCACAGTCCTGAGGACCACAGCACTCCTTTTCATCTATTTGAGGGGATGAATGGGAAGCACCGAGCACACACAGGAGAGTTCAGCCTCACTTTCTGTGCAGAAGGGATTCACAATATTTCGAGATTTTTCTATAAACATTACAGAATTGCTGGTCTGCCATATGCTAACTGGAGAATCCCCCTCAATGGGCCTAAACTGGCATTCTGGAAATGGTTTGTGTGTCGATTTCAACATGAACTGGAAGAGCACTACAAAATAAAATTACAGGGAATTACAGCGATTCTAGTTGAGTGGAAAGCAATATCCAAACATGAAGCCATTAAAAGTCTGGATGAAATGTGTAATTAAGCCCAAGAAACTGAAATCCTGCTGACAATGACCGAACTGTTTTATTTTCACATCATAACTAGAACAGATTTTACTGAATTATCTTGATTTTATAACTGATATGTGAGTTTATCTGTTCCTGAGATATAAACATCAGTAAACTCACATGAATGTGATTTGATTGAGACAAAAGTTTGACTTTAAAAGAACAAAAGAACAAGAGTCATAACTCCCCAAGTTTCCTTCCATCCGTATTCTTAGACATGACAACATGACAGCCTCTCTGCAAGCACAAAGAAAAACTGTGATTTTAGAATATGTTTCAGGATGTTTATTGGTGTAATTATGGGTTACATAAATCTAATTGTAAAACTAGAGAATGATGCAGTTTAATCTTTTTTAAAGCATGAAATACTTATATTGTGATTTTTTTTTCAGTTTGAATATTTTATCACTTGTGAATTTGGGTCATTGACTGTAATCTTTGCACGGCCTTTGTTATATTTTCACCGTATTTAATTTACTTTAAAATACAGTAAATGTCTGGTTCCCCATTTTCCAAACATCCTGACAGAGTCACAGTCGCAGTCCCAGTGAGAACCAAGACTTTTGGCCTGTTAAACCATCATGTACAGTGACAAAGTTTTTTTAGAGAGTTATTGTGAAAATGATCAAACCAGAGATATCTCTGAGCCTGGAGCCTCTTCAATTTGCATGACACATTATCAACAATTGAATATTGTAGCACAGGCGTGCCCCAACGAGCGGTGAGATCCTTTTCACCTTGTACACCAGTGAGTGTCGAAGGAACAAGAATAAAAACCAGGTTATTAAATTCCCACTATGACACTATTATACTAATTATGTTATGGGCAAATGACTTCAAAGTGTGGTGCAAAAATCACAGCCTCATTTTGAATACTGAAAAAACTATTCATGACTCTGTGGTAATTGATGGATGTACAGTAGAACAAGTTAGCTCAGCACGTTGACTTTTTATGTGATTCCATTTTCTTTGCAGATTTGAGGTGGCAGCCGCTTACACTAAAGTAAAAAAAAAACTCGTAAAATTGCCATGAAAATTATAGAAAACAAAGAGTACCAGATGCTCCAACCAAAGTATGAAACAGTTGTTGTACACCAGGCTCATCGGACTGGTAAGGATTCATCCCATGTCCTTTTTCCAGAGTACGAGCTTTTACCTTAAGGGAGACGTTATGGAGCAAGCAGCTGTAAAACAAACTTCTACAAGGTCTCATTTCTCCCAACATCTATTGTACTTCTTGTACTTGGCACGGTCTATTATTAATCTTTTTTTTTCTTTTTATTATGCAACTGCAGCTGTATAACACTGTTTATCCAAGATAAATTTCCTGGGTGGGACAATAAAGTTTATTGACTTTAATAAATCTGAAGTTCTGTTATTATGGAATGAGTTGTCAGAAATTCTGAGATGTTTATACAACAAAGAATGTGTGTTATATATGTCATGTAGCTGCTTGGCAGGCAGGACTCGAGACAGGATCTCAAAGGGTAGCTTTAATGCTGAACTCATTCATATAACACAAAAAAACAAAACATGCAAAGAATCCAAAAGACAGACAACACAGGGAAAATGGAGCAGAGAAACACACAACCATGTGGGAGAGACTCAGACACTAAATACACGCCAGGTAATCAGAGAGATGGGAAACACCAGGGAACACAGCTGCTACTAATCGGGAAGATGCATTTGTGGACCGCTTTTGGAGTTGTTGTCGTCTTGTTGTGACATAATCGGCCTTCAAATGTGGCCTTTGCAGAATGCAGCCCCTGAATTGGGACACAGCTCTAATATGTTCACAAGTTAACTTGAATCTAAAAGAGTGGGGCTACATGCAGTGATGCTAGCTTTTGCTGCGCTAGTGCTGAGTCCACAGGTCTCAACTTGGATGTTCAGCTCTCCTTTTCACTGCAGTGTCCCTTCATATCATCACCCTACCAAAAATAATGGCCTAAGGCTCTCTCTCTCTCTTTTTTTTTTTTCTGAAACAACTTGGACTCAAACCTCCTGCCGACCTTCTACCGCTCATCCACTGAGAGCCTGCTGATGTACTGTATCACATGGTACGGCAGCTGCACTGAGGCAGACAGGGTGAGGCTTTAGAGAGTAGTCAAGACAGCACAAAGAATCGTTGGCTGCCCTCTCCCCTCCCTGATGGACATCTACACCTCCCGCTGCATCAGCAGAGCCAAAAACATCAAGGACAGCTCACACCCTGGCTTTGACCTGTTTGACCTGCTGCCCTCTGACAGGAGCTACAGGAGCATCAAAGCCAGAACAAACAGACTCACGAACAGTTTCTTCACCAGAGCAATCACCACCCTGAACTCACACACTCACCCACCGTAACTGTGCAACACCCACATCTCTGTGCTATATTATATTATTCATACTGAACAATATCTATCACTCCTATAATGTGTAATATTCAATATTCATTCACCACGTGCAATACTCACATCTTCATTATTATATGTATACACTTGTTTTATTTTTTTACAGTCTATATATATTTTTATATAACATTCGTTTTTTTTTCTGTATATTTTTAGAAGTTTTATTTTATTTTTTTTTTTGGAATGTGTGACTTTCTACAGCATGGCACTGAACAGGAGAGGCCCTCCAATCTCACTGTACATTCTGTATAATGACAATAAAGCCATTCTATTCTGTTCTATTCATATTTTTAATATTTGGTTTAGTTTTTTATGTTTTCTGAAAAATATGAAAAAAAAAAAAAGATATGGACCTTTTTTTGGGAAGGTGATGATATTCTTTATATTGGACATTCTGAGGCTAAATGCCAATCTATCCCCACAGAGAACAATCCAGGCTTCCTTCCTGTTTCTCTCTAACGAATCAGAGTGCTCCTTAGATTGCAACCTTGATCATAGATCCTCCTGCAGCCTCCTCTGTCCTTCAGATGCCGTTTAGGAGCTTCACCATTCCATACAGAGACCAATTTCCATGTCCTTCCTCATCTCCACAGACAAATTAGGAAAATGATAAAACCTTGAGTCCTGTCTGCAGTGTTCATTCTCTTTTATTTATTTCCTGTTTTCCTTCTTTGTTAATTTAACTTTCTCCTTTATGATTGTCTGCTCCACCCTGACTGCTCTCACCTGTCCTCTGCTCCCAGCTATGTTTCAGCATGTCTTTGTTATGTTACAGTGTTACCCTATTTTCTCTGGAAAATAGGGTAACACTCCTGGAAGATCCCTTGGACCTCAGTGCGCAGATAGTAGAAAGGTCTAAAATTTTTGAATAGCATTTATGGACACAAATTTTTTTGTTACAGAAAAAGCCCCATAAACAATCAGCATATTCAATAAACCCCTGAAATTTTCAACATTTATTCAGCTGTTACATGTACATTGCACTTTCAGTGCAAAACTATATTTGCGTGTATGTTTTCGGTAAATAAACAATAGTATTTATTATGAGTGGGTAGAGAGTGAGAGCTAAGAATTTAAATGTGTTCAATGATTAATGTAATAAATAAATAATGTAATAAAAAACACTGAATTTTCTTTAAAAGTTTTTTTTTCCCCCTTTAATGTGGCCTGAATACTGCTTCATACAGGAATCCACTGTGGTGATGAGCAGAAGTAAAACTACAAAAACCGTCTGTGTCCAACCCACGATGCTCTGAACTGTATCAGCAGTGTGTCTCTTTGGCCTGTGTTTACACAAAAGAGCAACAATTGTTTCATCTTGTTTAATCTTGTATTAGAAATCTGAAGCTTGTACTTCCTGTTCTTATTAAAATGCTGACTCCACTCAAAACTAACGTGAAGGTTATATTTGAGCTTAATGTTGGAACGTCTGTACGGTCTTCTGTCTTCCGCTTGATATTTGCAAACATTTCTTTTGTAACTTTTTTCCATACGAATGAAAACAAACACAAATTTGGCATGCAAAAGAAAAGAATTAAGATTATAGTCCCTTAAACATTTCATGGTCTTTATGTACGGCCATGATATAAACTTCCAAACAGACGCGACATGCAGACAAAGGAAAGAAATCAACATTCAAGAAACTGAACAGATGCAAAAGTCTCAGTTTTCTCTGTGAGGACCGCTCGTTTTTCCTCGGATTCATTCAGGAAGAAACTGAACGACAGAACAAGCGCGCTTTGTTAAAGCTGCTTTTCACCTTCTGACCTGCGATAAAAGACACCAAACATCATGATCATGATTGTCTACGGGGTGCTATAGCTCCCCCTGGAAAAGTCATAGCATCCCTGTAGCACCCCCAAGAAAATAGCTTGTGTCTGTGTGTGTGTTGAGAACTGAAAGAACAAATCAGCATAGCACCCTCAGTAAAATGCTTAGCCCCTCCTTAGCACCTGCAGAAAAATATTTCTGGAGCCGCCACTGGGCTAAATGCCCTTAGCAGTGCAAGTCTACTGTATGTAGGCAGCCCTCCTGTTTCTCTCTAACCAATCAGAGAGCTCCTTACATTGCACTAGCATGGGTGGGATAGGCTGGAGCCTAGTCCAGCTGACAAAGGGGAAGAGGCAGAGTACAACCTGTACAGGTTGCCAGCCTGTCACAGGGCCAGGACTTTTATAAAGCAACCACATGTACAGCCCATACCACTGAGCTACTGATTTCCACACCTCACCGGTCTTTCTGTTGTTCAAGTTTGTTAACTAAACCTTTTTAAATTAGCAAATGGGGTGTCCACTCTTTTTGTCATGGCCTTACGAGCCAGGTTGTGACAAACCCCCGTACTAGTTTTTTCTATTTAGGTGTGGCACTACTGAAATACAGAATTTTTGTACTCTTGCCACCTCTGCACTAATAAGGCATTTCACATTTACCTGCTTAATGACCACCAACTTTATTAGAGTGTGATTCACTTTGAAAATCCATATTGAAGCTGTGGTGCAGCACACAGTACAGATAGCGCCCAAAAATAAACTTGAAATAAAAACTTTTCATTAGTCAAGAAAAGAAGAAAGCAGGAAAAAAATGAAGAAATAAGTTTCTTACTCACTGAAAATGCTGGCGTAAAGCTGTATATAAATAAACAAAGTTCATGTGAACAGATTTTTTTCTTTTTATATTCAATTTTTGTCACGATTCAGGGGTGCAGGCCGCGTAGCGTGGAAAGGAGGTGAGGACCCAAAAGCAGGACGCAGGAGATGGTGTTAAAAGGTGAACCAAAATCAGCCTTTATTATGGCAAAAGAAAAAGGGAATGGCAAAATAAACTGGAGCAGCAAAACAAAGAAACCTACACTGGAAAATAACTAAGGAGGTCTGGAGAACACAGGGAAACACAGGACAACAAGACTGACATCTGACCAGGGCAAAACTCAGACAATAAATACACAGAGGAAACGAGGGGTGAGTGGAAACAGCTGGGGTAACAGGTGAACAGAATAACACTAACGAGACTCAGGGAGGTAACGCAAAACACAAGCACACAGGATAAGGAACTGTCAAAATAAGACAGGAAGTAACCCACTATGGTACACACACACTTGACACATAAGGAGACTGGCACACAGAGGGAATCTAAACACGACTAAACAGAATCCAACAACTCCTAAGCTGACACCAGACAGGGAACAACTGAACAGGGAAGACACAGACACCTGAGACACAAACAATGAAGACAAACACCAGCACACAAGAACGTGGGGAGACAGATACACAGAGGAGCACAGACACAGGAGCATAAAGACACAGGAAGATGGGAACCCAGGAAAATCAGAATAACCTAATATTAACCAAAACAATACAAAACTACAACAACTGAGGAACTAGACTGTAAGAAAAACTAAGAATCACTAAGAGAACTCAAAACGCAGGCCCACTGCCTCAGGATCATGACAATTTTATATACTTTTTTACTGGATACATTTTTGATAATAACTAGGTTAAAATCATTCTTCTTAAAGTTAAACTGTGTAAAATCTCATCATTAGATGTCAGTCAACTAGTTCTATTTTCTTACCTCTGGTAACTCAAGCGCAAAATCTATGGTATCTACAGTGGCTGCTGTAGGACAAACATGTTTAGTCAGCCAAAAAAACAAAAAAAACAAACATTCAAATGTGCCCCATAAAGTCCAGCTGGTGTGTAAAGTGAAAAAAACAATGATAGTCTCTAGCATTCTCAGTGGTCCCTACATGTGTATCACTTTATGATTTTTATGATCTTTTTTTTTTTTAATGAATTTCCTTATTGAAGCCACCCCATGTTGTGTCTTTGTTTAATAAACTGACTTGTGTTGTTCTTCAATGTCTCTTCTGTTCAGTCAGTTTTGAGCAACTGTTGTGTGTGGGTTTATTTTTATTTTATATTCACTTTGCCTTTCAAACACTGGTCTGAAGCTCCAGGTCAGTCCTCTCGTGTTCTTCCACATTATTTAAAGTTATCAGGCAATGATGCACCTGCTTTTCTGTTTTACTTGTTCAATTTCTTCTTCCTGCTTTTTTTGCATTTCCTCAAATTCTTTCTTCAGAATTTCTTCTTTGTGGCTGGAAAGGTTGTGCAAAAGAGTATACTCGTGTTTTTGTTTATTTTGCTCTTGCATCAATTTCTCATATCTTTCCTTCAGATCCCTTATCTCCTCATTATACATTTCTATCAGGGATTCAAAGTCCCTGGTGTATTTCTCTCTGAATTCATTGAAGACTTCTGCTTGATTTCTGGCCTCATCTTCATATTTCTGCTTCATTTCCTCCATTTTCTTCTTGTAGTCATTCTCTAATTTTTTTCGCTTTTTCCCCTCCTGCTCGATTCTGATACAGTGTTCTCTTATTATTCTGTGATATGCTTCTCTTTCCTTTTCATATTCTTCTTTGAGCTCTTTAATTTTTATAGCTTCCATTTCCTGTCTTTGTATGTTTTCCTGACACCTTTTTTTCCACCATTCTTTCCTCTCCATCTCCCAGGCCTCTTTCTCTTTTCTCATTTCTTCTCTGGTCTGCTCCAGCTGTCTCATGAGCTCTTCCTTTGACTCAGATTTTATTTGCTTCTCCAAAGTTTCAAGTTTTTGTTTCCACTGTCGTTGCTGAATTTCTTCCTCTTCTCTCGTCTTTCTGTCTTCTTCTTCTCTGATCTTCTGTTCTCTCTCTCTCTTCTCTCGCTCCTGGTTAAAGCAGTCCTCCATCTGCTGGAGCTGTTTCATACTTTGCTCTTTCTCAGATTCAAATTTGGAGATCTGTTCTTCCATTTCTCTCTTTATTTTTTCCAGTTCTTCCTTGTGTTTCTGTTGTAGCTCCTCTCTCTCCCTTTTCATGTCTTCATCTTTCTCTTTCAGCAGTCTCTCCACCTCCTTCTGTATCGCTGCCTCGGCGTCTTGGAACATCTCAGTAGTGTAGTAGCTACCACCATTCTCCTTCAGCATGGCTTCAGTTTTGTTCAGCAGCTCTCTGACCTGTGTGCGGTTAGTCGGATCTTTGTTGTTGAAGACGTGGTATCTGCCCCCACATTCATTAATCAGAGATTTTACAAAGTCAGCACATTCTTCCTTTATGTAACTTTCAATGGATCGATCTTCGAGGTCATCTCCTCTGGTGAAGGTAACAATGATGAAGTTACCTGAGTTCTTGCCAAATGTCTTCTTGATCTTTTTCACAGCATCTTTTTCCTCCTCTGTAAAGCGGCCGATCTGCAGCACCAGTAGGAACACATGAGGTCCAGGAGACAACATGCTGATGCATTTCAGAAGCTCCTCTTGAACTTCATTATTGGACAGAGTCGTGTCAAATAAGCCGGGGGTGTCAACAACAACAACATGACGTCCATCAATCTCTCCTGCTGCTTTTTGACATTTGCTGGTCACAGATTTCTGACTGGCTTTGTATACAAACACCTTTTTGCCCAAAATGGTGTTTGCAGTTGCACTTTTCCCAGTACCAGTTTTCCCAATCAGCACCATCCTGATGGAATCTCGGGTTTGATTTTTATCAGATCCAGCCTCAGTTTTGCATTTAACTTCCTTCAGTTCAGCTTTAAGTCTTGTAACACGCTCAATCTGAGCTTTGCATAACTTCTCAATTGTGAAGCTTGTGGGTCCTTCAACTCTCATCTGTTCCACTTTGTCCATCAGCTCAACAATTGCTTCCTTCTTCTTGATGTTGAGAACAACATATCTTCCTCCCCAGGTGTGACAAAGCTCCTGGATGTCCTTGTTTTCCTTTACAAAGTTATCAATAGCTGGAGCTGTAGGATCTGACTCCACAGTGAACAGAATTATGGTGAAGTCACTGAGTCGAGAGCTGAATGTGTTCTGGATGGTACCTAACTCTTCTTTGTCTTCATCAGTGAGGGGACCCACAGGTAGGACCAGGATGAAGGCATGGACACCCTCAGGATCACAGAGGGAGATACACCTGAGTGATTCCTCCATCACTGCCTCCTGAGGTTTTCCACACAAGGCAGGAAGCTCCACCAGGGAAACCCGACGTCCACACACCTCTCCCTGATGTTTAACACACTCTGTGTTGGAGACTGAATGAAGCTCAGTCTGACCTAAAATGGCCTTGGCTGCTGAAGTCTTGCCTGCTCCTCTCCTCCCACACAGAACCAGGTTCAAAGATGGTTTGATGTGTTCAGGTTGTGGTCTGATGGCCTCTTCAGTGACTGTGAGGAATTTTCCTTTGTTCTGATGCACGATGTCCTCAATCTTCTTCATTAACTGTTTGTGGTCTTCTTCGAACATGTTATAGTGTCTTCCTCCACAGTCTTTGAGGAGTTCACCGACAGAGGAACTTGTTTCATTGTCATGTGTGATGATGACCATGGAGTGTTTAAAGGAATCTTCACCAAACAAACTCAGAATGAACTTCAGAGTTTTTCTGTTCTTCTCAGTGAAATCAGAAGGTTTCACTAACAGCAGCAGAACATTTGGTCCAGGAGGACAGAGACTCACACAGTGCTTCATCTCTTCTATGACAGTTTCCACTGCCAGACTGAACATGTCTGAAGTTTTCACTACTGTTAAAGGTTTTCCTCTCCAAGTTCCATGATGGGAAACTAGCCTGGCTTTTTTATTTGTAATAAAGGCACAGAGTGATGTCTTCTGTTTGTGGCTCTTTCCAAAGAGCATGATCCTGAGTCCATGTTCTATGAAGAAACAAACATACAAGAATTAGTTTCAAGAGTTCATGTAAGCAGTCTGACTGCACTTTTTAGTAAAATATCTTTGACAGGAACTCTGCATGAAATAAGCATGTGTCTGTTAAAGTGTTGTGATGAATGTGTTGTAATGATTGGCAAACCCTTGCTTTTTCCAAATGAAAAATGTATATATAATTTTATATATTAATAACTTTAAAATGTTTATAAGATAATACTGTAAGCAGATCTTCTGTTTTCCTCTAAACCACTGATCGTTCAGTTGGTATTGGTTCAAACTGCAGAAGAGTTTGTGAATTTGTGCATCAGAACATATTGATGCACTGTTTAATAAATTAATGCCTAAAATCTATGCCTACCCTTTTTTTTTTGTTTTTACAATTCCAAAAACCTGATCCTGTCTTTTCACAGGTTACTCACTCACTCATCAGATTGGCTTCTTTATTATTTTTGCTGTTTGTAGTAGACTGTGTTGGTCATCAGTGAAATGAACTGGCTGCATCTCTGTGGCCATAAATTTAAAATGGTTTGACTGGTTGATTTGTGTTAGACTCAAAGTCCCAGTCACAAGAATATAATAGTAGGCTATGTGTGATCAATTTGGGTTAAACTTTTTACATCATTATTAAAATATTCTTCTGCACTTACCAAGAGACGGAGCACAATTAAAATTAACAGGGATTCCAGTTCTGCTTGGATGTTGATAAATCACATGCTTTCCATCATTCCTCTCTATAATTTGCTTCATTTTTGTCAGCAGCTCATGAACTTCAAGGTATTTCAGTCTCAGAGACTGATATCTACACCTTCTGATCATGTCCTGTAAAGATGCACGGTACATATAAGACTCATCTCCTTCTCTGAGTGCTGATTTCAGTATCAGTGATTGGTCAAAAGAGTGATCACTGAAGCGGTTCAGGATTTCACAGAGCCTCAGTTTTTGTTCCTCAGTGAAATCTTCAGGCTGTAGAACCAGCAGAAACAGATGAGGTCCAGGATCAGAGAGGCGCACACAGTTTTCCACATGTCCTCTTAGTTTGTCTTCAGAGATGTCGGGATGAAGCAGATCTGGTGTGTTGACGACAGAAATTTCTTTGCTTTGAATCAGTCCACTGACTCTCACACAGCAGTCTGCTTCTTCCACTGTGTTAAACTTGTTCTCTCTCAGTAAGACGTTTCCCACAGAACTCCTCTCAGACCAGCTGTTCCCCAGCAGAACAATCCTCAGCTCAGACACTGGAAATGGTAACAAACATTTTAAAAGTTAACTATCATGGTTGGCCGGCTGTGTGGCAGGCAGGGGATGGACCCAAAATGCAGGATATGGATGACAAGTATTAGGGCCACAAAAAAATTTTTAATTGTGCATTTTGAGAATAAAGTCAAAATTTCAAGAATAAAGTTGAAATTTTGAGAAAAAAGTCGAAATTTTGAGAAAAAAGTCAAAATACTATTTTGAGGAAAATGTCAAAATGTGCAGATTTAAGTCGTTTCAAGTCAAACACCTGCCACGCCACGTCTACTATAACCTCCAGAATGTCTTGTATTATGAGTTAGCGAAACTATACTTTAGAATCGGTTTTAGTAACAAGGAACTTATTTCTCTTTTAGTACATAAACACAATGTAGTGATGACTATGAGGATGGTAATGAGATGTGCAGAAAGCTGCATCGGCTCAGAAGGAAAACCACACAAACTGGCAATGGTCAGATGTAAGGATTTCGATGATTGCACATTCGTGCAGTACAGAGGGGATTTGCAGAATCACAAGTCACAATAAGGGGCTCGCCACACGGGGAGCGACATCGTTCGCTCTCCATTCATTTCCTATGGAACTTGTGCGATGAGGCCACAATCACTTCGCAGAAGTTCCATGAATGGAGAGGGAGCGACGTCGCTCCCCGTGTGTAGAGCCCCTAAGCCAGCTGATCAAGATGTTTCATCTACCCAAGGCATTTTGTAGAGGGTATAGCATCCACGGCCGTTATTTGACTTGAAATGACAACTTGGACTTTTTTCTCGAAATTTTAACTTTATTCTCAAAATGCACGATTTAAATGTGGCCCTAATACTCCGACGTATCAAGGAGTCTGTGGAGATGATTTAAACAATTTTGCCAAAGCATATAATATAGTTGAAGTTATTGCTTAGTTAGTTATAGTTTCTGAGTGATCAATTCTCTGTTTCTTGCACCATACTGTCGCTAAGCAACGCAAGTTATCTGAAATGGTTTAAGTCGTTTCCATGGTAACCACTGACTCACAAACTTAAAACGCAATGTTTCCCTCTTCACAGGGTTAACAAACTTGCAGTTGTCAGTAAACCCACTTTCTGGCATAGGTACACCTGCACCATAGTTAACTAAAGAACAACGTTTCACTCGGTGTAGTCTACATTTTTGTAGTGGGTATACTGTGCTTAGAAACAAAAGTACACCAGTTAGTGATGTAATCAACAATTTATATTGATTTTTAAGCATATTTAACACTGCAAAATTTCTCTGATGCTTACATTTGAATAAATGTACAACAAACTGTAAAACAGTTGTCTTTGTATTAAAAACATGTAGAATTTATAAAACAGTATAAAAGCAAAACATGTTTAAGTATTAAATAGTAAATACAGAAGTACTATACAAAAAAACAGGTTGAACCAACTATGTCTATCAAACTGGCAGGTTCTTCTAAAGCTGACTCTGTGACTTCAGCTGCTTTATAAAAACATCCAAAAAGTGTCGTTTGTTTTCTCTTCATTTTCAGAACATTGTAAAATCCTCTAGCTCACATGTGTCAGACTCAATCATAGGTCGGACCAAAATTAAAGACAGTCTGAGTCGCAGGACGATCAGGATTAAAAATAACTTTTATCAGCAATATGAATTTGAATGGCCAGAATACAGCAACTTTTTCCTCAACACATTAACTAAAATATAACATTATTTTTTTCTTTAAAAATAACATCAGGAAAAATGAATCTATTTCAAGCTGATGAAAATTTGCCAATTTTTCAGGTAAAAACTGTGAAGTGAATTTATGCTCTTCACAGTCGAAAAAATGCTGCGTAAACTGTGTGTGCAGTTTCTCAGCAAAAAGCGCAGCTGCAAACAGTGGTGGAGACCTGCTCTGATTTCATGCGTACTCACTCGGTCCCGTCCCTGAAGCTGCAGGGGCTTACAGTAAGATGCTTCATTGTGTTGCAGACTCACACAGCCACCTTTCATCCCGAAGCCCTGCTGGGACCTAAACCTTTACTTTTCATGAACTGACAGATTTCCTCAGGTAGCTCATGGCACCTGTGTGATAAAGAACGTCACCAAATTCATAAGCTATTTCCTCCGAAACTGTCAGTGATTTAAATCTTTTCCTCTTACAAAGTTCATTGTCTGTGTTACGGTGCTTATGACGTGTTCTGTTTTCAGGACTTTGCTGCGCGTTTCCTGCTGTGTGACGCAGCGATGCACTGTAAGCTCACCTGTGCAGGTCTCCCCCTGCATCTTCTCCCATATCCGCTCGTCTCCCCGAACATAGCAGGCGAGGGGGGGGGTGGGGGGGGGTGCACAGGTCTTGGCCTACGCGGCAGCAGTTCCAGTGCATTGTGAGATTTGTAGTATACGTGGTGGGAGCGCAATTTACCCGCTTGCCCGTTTGATAAGTAAGTGAAACCAGTGGTGTAGTCTACGTAATACGCTGGTATATGCTGTATACCCACTAGAAAAGCTCTGAGAATAGCTTACTATTCCGATTTTCCACAGAAAATCGTCTTTGCCACGTCGGCACAAGTATAGAGTGAAATATTTTCAGCGGAAAAAAAACACTAGACTTCGAATAAAACTCAGATGACCAAGCTTTCCACCAGCATTTAAACGCACCATGTACGCACGAATCTTGGAGCTCTCCGGAAGCGTAAAATGTGTCTCAAAAAACTGCCGTTTTGTCCGTGCGTATCAGGTGATTCGTGTATCTGTATTTTACGGTTTGTATGCGTACTTTTATTTTGTATTCATAATTTCTTAATATTTGTATTTGTATTTGAACACACATTTACAAGTACCTGAAATTACGCACAAAACGTTATTTACAACAAACAAAAAATTACAAATCCAGCATTACAGACACACAGATATTTTGCGTCAACTTTCTCTCCATACCTCTGGGCCACCATAATAAAGTGGCTGTCAGAGCATCAGAGGAGCGAATTCATCTGCTGACGTTTATGTTTTTACAAGCACTGAAATTCCAGTTAGACGTTAGTTTGTTATTTTGTACGTAACATGAAGCTTTTACAGTCGTGACAGCGATGATGTCACGGATTTGTAATGAGGCAGCTGCAGCTGTCAGACTGTCAGTCAGTTCCTCTGAAACATTTACTGTAGTTACTGTAGCATCACTGTTATATCACACTGATCTGGATGAAGCTTTAGACACAGAACACACTGATCGATCATTGATCATTGGTCGTATTGTAAAAGCTCACTGATGGAAAAATGCCTGAGTACCCGGAGAAAACCCATGCAATCTCTACACAGAAAGGCTGGATTTGAACCCAGACCTTCCCACCACCCACCACACCACTGTGCCATACCCACAAAATAAAATCATAGATGCAAAATCATTTTTTAATTAATACAATTTAATTATTATAAAATTGTATTGTATAAAAATGTGTCATTTAAAATGTAACTCCATGACTTTATTCAGTGTCAGCAACAGAATCTGTCAATGTCTACACATGTATTTGTCACAGGACGGCTGTGTGGCAGGCTGAGTTGGACCCAACTGCAGGATGTGGAAGTCAGAATTAACTCTAAAAACAGCTTTATTTCACTGGTTAACTCAGGAATACAAACTACAAATACTGTGAGCTGGCCATGAGCCAGGAAAACATAAACGCAAGGGTTATTTGGAATTGCTATGAAATTTGAGGACACACAGCAGGCAGGAAGCCACAGCCAACAGCACAACACGGGGAAATTGCAGATATAAACACAAGAGAACGCGGACAAGTGGAAACTAAACAGAATAAACAGGGAACAAGGGTTTGCCAAAATAAAACAGGAAGAGCCCAAACGTAACACAGACGTGGACTTAACACAGAGAAGCATACGCTGAAGGAATACAAACACACAGAGACTTAGACAAAACACAAGAGGACATGAGACAGGCACGAAAAACTAAACTCCAGATAAGAACATAGAAATACTATACCTAAAGTAATACAAAGGTGAGAAACTACACCATAAACAACATAAGAAACAAACTGAAGAAATCTAATACCAAAACTCAAAAGTTCAAAAACATAACGTTGGGTCAAAACCCACGATCATGACAGCGTTATCAATGTCTACATATGTATTGTCTTGACTTTGATGATGTTGGACACATAGATCATATAGCTGGGTTTGAACGGTTTTTGATATGATAATATGATAAATTTGGCTCTGTACATCACTATAATTACCAGGTTTATACATGTAAACATTAAGATGCAACTTAAAAGCATAACCAAACAAATCTATCCATCATGTGATTTTTTTCTGTAATGTTCACTGGATGGTATTTCACTGTAAAGATGAACAGTAGCCCAAAACATACCATGTAATGTTGAAGGTAAAGAAGTGAAATATTCTGCAGTTGCTGAGTCAGTCACCTCATCTTAACTAGATTAAGCTGCATTTCATAGCTGAAGATAAACCTAAAGATGAAAGACCCACAACCGATCAACAGCTGAAGACGGCTGCAGTAACAGCCAGACAAGACGTGAAGATCACACATTTGTGATGTTCCAGATTTCAGTTGCATGTAAGATTCAGACAGTTAAAGGCAAACATGAACAGGCTGAAACACAGCTTCTTCCCTCAGGCTGTGAAAGCCATCAATCCCCCACCTTCAGCCAAACTATTCACCCTGATGGGCAAACAGCGGAACTAATGGACAATTGACTCAAATGGACAATTACAGTGAAATCCACCCCAATCCCCGATCCCCCCCCCCCCCCCCCCCCCCCCCCCATCCCCACCCCACCCCCCCATCTGCCAGCCCACCACCGACTGCACTTGTCACTTTAAACAATCTAACCTTGTACATACTTTTCCCTAGCATTGATATATTTACCTTAATCTGCTACATTTACTTATTTATTGTTGTCTTGCATATGTTTTTTAATTACTGCCGCAGAGAGGATGCTAAACTGCATTTCACTGTTTTAACATTGTTCTTAGCATTGTTTCTTTTTTAACAGTGACAATAAAAATGCTATTCTATTCTAAAGGATTCTTGAGAAAGCTGATTAAAATTGTTACTAAGTTACAGATTTTTGTACTTAGTTGTATTTTACTTTCTTCAATAAACAAGTGCACATTTGGGCCTGGATCAAAAACATGTAGTCTTTCAAAACTCACTGTCGGGTGGTATGAATTCAAAGCTTCTCCAACGTCTCATGGTTAAGATTTCTTCTGGAACTGTAACAATAAAGAAAAACATGTTTTAAGTCATTTTTTCTCTCTTTTTTTATTATTATTTATACACAGGTAAGGGTGGAAAAAAAAGAAATCTAACTTAAAGTAAGGTAGGACTTGTTTTACAAATATAAATCCTGACAGGAATGGGGACTTTATGACTTTAATGTGCATTTAATCTGTTTGATGCTCAACTATCTGCAGCATTTGTAGAGAAACAAGTGAAAGTGGACTGTTACTGGAAGAGACTATAGACCTGGACTAGGACAGGATTTATGTTTTTTATTTTCAGAAAATAAATCCTGATAGACTTTCAGTGTAAAATGCATTTTCAAGGCAGGGATAATTCACCTTATATCTTTAAAAGTATACAACATATAGCAGTTAACCAGGTTTCTAAAGCCTAGTTATATGTTATATAAAACTATAAGTAGGAGCAGCTAACTCAAGGGCAATTCATATAGGTCTCTTAAATTTCTGCTGATACTGCTGCCTTACTGTCACTCTGCTGAAAACTCACAGAAATGCCAGTAAGAACTGATACTGTTCCACAGAAGAGAAAGCTGAAGGCTCTGCATTCTGTTCTGTTTGTAGAAACTCTATGAAAGACCAGTAAACCTGCAGTCTGGGAGTGAAGAACTCTGTTTGGGCAATACGGTCTCTTTTAGCCTCTCAGTACTTTCACTGCAGCATTCTGGATTAACTGAAGGATTTTTAAGGGCATTTTAAACAACCTAATAATAATGATTTACAATAGTCCAGCCTAGAAATAATAAATGAATAAACAAAACTTTCAGTATCACTCTGACACAGGATGCCTCTTATTTTAGAGATATATTGCACAAATCCAAGAAAGCAGTTCTTCGTATTTGTTTATCATGTGCCTTGAAGGACATATGCTGGTCAGAAACAACTCCTAAATTCCTGAAAGTGTTACTGCAGACTAAGGTAATGCCATGCATACGCCCCCGAGGTTCCTTACGTAGGACATGCCCAGAACATCTCACCCAAGAGGAACCCAGGAGACATCCTAGTCAGTTGCTTGAACCACATCAACTAGCTCATTTCAATGTGGAAGAGCAGCAGTTCTACTCTGAGCCCCTATTGAATGACTGCAGCCTTCACTCTATCTCAGCCACCCTTGAGATTAAGCTCATTTCTGCTGCTTGTATGTGCGATCTGGTACTTTTTGGTCACTACACAAAGCTCATGATCATAGGTGATGTAGGGACCTAAACTGAATGGTAAATCGACAACTTCACTTTAACCCTCAGTTTTCTCTTCACCACGACAGGCTGGTGCAGCATCCACATCACTGCAACCACATTCCCAATCCATCTGTCAATCTCCTGCTCCCCTGTTCCCTCATTCATGAATGAGATCCCAAGATACTTGGAGCACCAGCTTGTCCCTGACCCACAGTGCGCTCTGCACACGACAGCAACTTCCGCTTTATTTTTACACATCGTGTCAAACTGCCAACAGTTAATTTGCATATCTTATTTTAACTTTTGTATCTTTACTGTGGGCTTTTTGCTGTGTAAAACAAACAGCGGTGGATGCAGCAGCTAGTTCACTTTTCTTCACCGTGGAGTTTGTTGATCAGGTGGTTGATGAACCACCTCAAGTGTTTCCCATTAAAGGTCTAATGGTGGTTACAGGAACAAGCGCTGCTGTTTTAGATGATAGAAAAACGTTTTCTTTCACTTCGCCTGAGCTCACCATCTTGATAACGGGTCCGCCTCTTTGCACTTCACTGAGTGTATGCAGATGTTGTGTTATCAGTAATGTTGTTGAAAATCTGGGGGCTGCATGGGCTCAGTGTTGTCATATTTTTCTTTCACACGTGTGATCCTTGATACAGTTTCTATTGATACATGTTTTTAGTCGCTACTGTGAATAAAATGCTTTCATGATGACACATGAGCATCGCAGAGTTTATACGAAAAACTGAAGCAAAACACACACACACACACACACACACACACACACACACACACACACACACACACACACACACACGAAACCCAGCGTTTCCCTCATTTAATGCTTAACAAACTCAGCTGCTGGGTCCCCGACCTTCTCATCTTTCTTCTGTTTATAGTGATATTATAGTGACTGTGATGAGAGCAACCATGTCTCGCAGTAAGAACAGAAAAGAGAGGATTTGTGAAGATCTATCCACATGGTTTAGCTGTCATATCCCAACTTCCCCCAGACTATGCATCTTAGGTGATGTCAGTGAATTAATTATGGAGTTAAATATATCACACATAGTTCTTACTGCCTTGTGCATCGCTAAGAAGATGATCCTCATGAACTGGAAGACAAAAAATAAACTATGTATTACTCAGTACAGAAATTTATTAGTAGATCATGTTAGTTTAGAGAGAATGTCTGCTTCTTCTAAAAACAAATTGGAGGAATTTGACTCTCTTTGGTTCCCACTGCTCAGCTCCATTACTTAGTGGGGGTGGTGGGCTGCGGGCTCTGCTCCTGATGTGCTTTGTGAGGGGGTGGGGGGGGACTCCGGGGGCCTGGGTAGCTGGTAGCCTCCTGAGGCTGGGGTCCTGGGGCGACCTTCTGGTGATGTCTGTGTGCCTGTCCTGGTTGATGGTGGTGGGGGCTTGGATGGTGCTGCCTTCGGTCCTGGGGTGTGGGCGGGGTGCTTGGGGGGGTGGTGCCGGCCCTCGGTCGGTTGGCTGGTCTTCCCTGTGTGGCTTGGGGGCTGGGGTCTGGGGCCCCGGCACTGGGGCCACGCCGGCTCCCGGTGGGCCCCCCCTGGCGCGGGGGGGGCCTCTGCTGTCCCGGCCGCGCCGCCGGGTGGGGTGGGTTGGCCTGACGTCGGGATGTCCGGTCTACGCTTTTGGGGCCCTGGGGTGCCTGCATTGCGGGGGGGTGGGGTGGGGGATGGGGCCGCGGTGGGGTGGTTGGGGGGGACTGGGCACTGCATTTCCATGCCCAGGCCAGTATGTCCTGTCGCCTGTTTGTGTCTATTGTTGAGTGAATGGGCATCTAGGAGGAGCGGGCCGCCCTCTGCGGTGGGGGCGAGGGCGCCAACCTCGGGTGCTGCAGTGCTCCGGGATGCTGTCACCGCGGCCCCGGGCTCACCTCCCCCTGCCCTGTGCTGGGGTGTGGGAGGTCGGGGTGCCTATTGAGCCAGCGGACAGCTGGCTCTCTTCTTCCAGGATTTTTCCTGGTCATATGCCCCCCCCCCCTCCCCCTCCCCCTCCCCATACACAAACACACACACACACACACACACAGAATACACATCACTCACAGATGTAGGATGGAGAGGCCACGTGGAGAGCTGCACCACCACTTGCCTCTCCGTTTTAATTGCACTTTAGTCATTATAACTCACAACACATACACACTTACACCCTGATACACATAGGACCTTTGGGGCAGGCATGTTACTCAGAGGTTGATGAGATGGGCCGCTGAGGTGGCCCCACTCGGATCCTCGTCACTGTCTGTCTCCAAATTTTATTTGCACTTTAGACATGGAGGGTTTTGGGGGGGCAGTGTGGGCAAGCGCTGACGACCAACAGTTGGCGCTTGTGGCATAACTGTCCCCTCAATTTTAACTGCACCCTATACACCTCATTCACTCACAAACATTAACACATAGACCTACAAGTTGGGGAGGAGGAGGGGTGGATGGGTCATCTTACACCCCGATTTCTTGCGTCTCGCCCGGGGTAGGGGTCGGGGGGTTCCTTGGGGACCGGGCTGGTGGCGTCCTGGGGTCGCTGTTGGCCCTGGGGTGGTTTCCACTTGCCCCGCCTTCAGAGGGTGGGTAGCTATGGATGAATGTGTGTCTTTGTGTATTTGTCACCGTCTCCGTGAGTATGGGTGGGTGAGTGAATGTGTATGTATGGCATATCTGTGTGTGGGTAAGTATGTATGGGCATGTATGAGTATCTGTGTATAAATGTGTACACGGGTGTCTGGGTGTGTTTGTATGTATGGCTGGACCTGGGTCTGGGCCTTGTGCCTTGCCTCCTGGCCACTCCTTGCTGGTTGCCTCCTCCCCCCTACCCCCCTGGGATGGGGGTGCCTCGGGGTTCCTGGGTAGGGCTGGGTGTTCTGGCGTGGGTACTGGCCTGCCCCCCTTGGGGGTGCGGTGCGGGGCTGCGTTGGCTTCTTCGGCGTGGGGGGGGGCTCTGTGGAGGGTCGGGCGGTCCTTGGGTGCCGTGGGCCCGGGAGCCCTGCCGCCGGCCAGTGCAGGGGGCTGGCCGCTGGGGGGGGCTGGCTTCTCATCGCCTTGGGTTCCCTGGAGCCCTCGCTCCTCGACTGGGGGGGCTCCGTCTGAGACCACCCTCTCCCGTCTGCTGGGGTAGGTGTGCGGTTGTCTTTGGACTGAGTGGCCGGGGGTCTTCCTGGCTCTTGGTGGGCTGCTGGTGGCCTGGGGTTCCGGGGGCTTTCCGTACCTGCCTCTGGCTTCTGATGGGTGGAGCTGCAGCGTTTTGCCCTCATTGGTAAGTACGTTCCATGACACAGACACAAACATGACACAGACACAAACGCCCACTCAATCACAACTCAACAAAATTGTTGGTGTGCGTAACATGCTTTGTTAGTTTTGTTTTTCACACACAAATTTATTTTTACAAGTATTGATAGTATTTTTTTATATGTTAAAGTGATGAAGTATCTGATTAATAGACTTGTGCTCTTTCCCCTTTTTTTTTTTTTGCTCCCTTTCTCTCTCCCTTTTTCTTCTCTTTATTTTCCTCTTCTTCAGCCTGTCAGCTCTGGCTGTTACATAGTATGTGGAAAAATAACTCAGATAAATAAAATAAAGGGTTAAAACATCAACAAGAAGAGCCTATTGAGAACCTATAGAGCTCATCTTGAAATAGCAAATATGTTTGGCACAACAACGCATTCAGATCACAGTTCTGCTTGCAAGATCTACCAGACATGACAGGCTATAAAAAAAAAAAAAAAAAAAAAAAAAAAAAAGAACAGAAAAGAGAGAAAAACATCATGAGGAACACTTGCGTAATGAAAACAGAGATGAAGATGACTTTATTATCTATTTATAAAGTCTGTACATATGAGGCTATATTATACCTATAGCCTAATCATACACGATGTGTGTGAATTAGTCATGCTGTGCTTTTACTGCTCAAAGTAAATTAGAAAAGTGCTATATATGAACCAGTCCATTTACCATTTAATGCACCACACATTTATATCTTAATCCCTCCTCTATAGACAATCCAGATACTACATAGTAAATAATTTTATAAAGCCTAATTTTGTTCACTCACCTGTTTCGACTCCTGCTGCGACGCACTTAAGATGTGATCGAGTGAAAATGAAAGCTTGCAACTAGAAAAACAGGCAGAACCTGCTCTGACACACCAGACAAAGCCAGAAAACAAATATTTCCCGAGTCCCTTCCTGTACTCCCTGTACACACACAACTGTAAGACTACTCACAATACAAATGGCATTGTGAAATTATTAAATGATACAACTGTTTTGGGCCTGATCATCTGAGGAGCTGAGACAGCAGTAGGTACAGAGGCTTACTGTCATGGCTTGTGTGTGGCAGGAGCAGGAAAACCCCAAAATGCAGGACTCGGAAGTGATGAACTTAGTGTTATTTATCGAAATGAAGATTTAAAAAAAAAAAAAACAACTGAACTGGGCTGAAGCCGGAACTAAACCACAGGATACTAAGTATCCTGCTCCGAAACCTGGTTCCAAACACCTACATCACGTGACCGTGGCTAAGCGAGGCTTCGGTGCGTTTCACTCCCGCCAGGCGGCCGAGGTGCCAGGATTCATTTGTTTTTTTCTTCTTTTTTTTTTATTTAATGAATTTTTTTTGTTGTTGTTGTTGTTTTCTTAGCTGGGCCTTATTTTTTAACCTACGCTTCTATTTAATACAAGCAGACACACGCACGTATAAGTCATTGTTTCTGTGGACTGTAAAGAAGGATCCATGTGCAAACAGCAGAAACATTTCTTTCGGTGTAAAAGTGGATCAACGAGCTCACACGCTGGGACCGCTGACTGTGAGCGCTGAAAATCCTCAATCCTCCATTTGTTTCTGCACGCGCTGAATGACCTCTATTTGTTTTCAGAGACATTAGAGGAAGTTCCCCATCAACCCTGCATCCACCCTCCGCTCAGTGTCCTCCTCAGCCATGTTGGTCACCACGATCACTACAGAAGCGATGAACCAAATAATTAAACTGAGATCGCACTGCAATAATTTACTGGTGACATCGACGTTTAAATTTTTCATTACCATATTGTATGAATTTGTATAATTTATAGTTGATATGTATCAGTAGAATTCAGCTGAGGGGTCACAGTGACTTGACTGGACGGGCCTGGACCTCCGAAACCGTCCAGAACGTTGATGCTGCAACCTGCAACCTGCACACTGCACAGCAGGAGGTTCCTGCGCTAAATAAATACATTTGTTTTTAAATCAAGAAAAAGCACGTCCAGGCGAACTATTTCTTAACAATTTTCATGACAAATTAGTTTTTGTTCCTTTTTGTTTTTTTTCATCCCCACTGCGTCCTAAATATCTCACAGTGTTTGTATTGGTCAGTGTGAAGATGTGAAAATGACTGTTGAGACTGGAATGAGCCCATGAAAACATAATTTTAACCTTTATTTTAAAGAAGGAAAAGATTTTTTTCTTTAGCATTTATTTTTAAATGAATAGAAACTAAAGCCGAAGGCTACACCAGCTTGTAGCTTTAACTGTGAAAACCTGACGACACGAACTCCCAGAAAGCTTAAAATCAACCAAAAACATCCAAACTTTTATTTATTTTTTCCAGCGCTGGTAAGAAACAAAGCCGACTGAGGCCAAAGACAGTTATGCGGTTACCACAGTAAACACAGCATCTTTTCTCAGTATTTTATATTTTATAAATTGGTTTATTGTGTGTTCCACTGAATTAAGCAGCTGAAACAGCCTCATGAATGTTAACAGAGAGAAAATAGTGTTTGTTGAAGCGCTCTGTTCACTGCAGCTCGCCGTCTTTAACAGTCTCCTTGTTTCTCCAGAACATGTGCTGATCATCAGTGGCGGTTTCTGATATGGGCGACATGGGCAGCCGCCCAGGGCGGCATTTCATCAGGGCGGCCCCCTTCCCCCAAAGCATTGCGAACGCCGCAGCAGCGCCTACCGCACTACTCCACTTGTGGGGTAATGGGCGCCCTCTGCCTGCTGTGTATTGCATGTAGCTTTCTGCAATGGTCAGACAGGTTGTAACAGAAGGAAAGGGGCAGGCGGGGGATTCTCTGTCTCGCTGTCACTGCTTCACTAGACCGTCACACACACACAGCGCTGCCCCGCCCCCTTCTCCTGCGAGTCAAGTGAAGCAGTGATGGCGTGAGAGTGAGACAGTCAGCCGGGTTCATTCATTCATGCCTGTACAGTTTTGGCCTGGTTACAGCCAACAGTAACTGCTGAATTATAAATAAAGGCAACTCACCCAAAGCTCTGTATATTTACCTCCGCCAAGGAGGTTATGTTTTCGGTCGCGTTGTTTGTTTGTCTGTCTGTTTTTCAGCAGAATTACTCCAAAAGTTATGAACGGATGTCACTGAAATTTTGTGGAGCGGTTGGAAATGACAAGAGGAAGCAGTGATTAAATTTTGGCGGCGATCCAAATCACGATCTGGATCCAGGAATTTTTTTAAGGATTCTTCAGTATTGCGGGATACAAGCAGAGCCTTCCCCTTTAAGAGACACCACCCACTTTTCTCTGCCCCGTGTGTGTGTATGCGGGCTAGCGTGGGAGATGAGCGCGAGGGAAAAAGTGTGTTCGGTGGCGGTGGAAAAAGGAATAAAAGTTCTGTTGCTAAAATCCTTCGACTTGCTGCATTTCTCCGCCTTGCTAAAGGTGACCCACATGGATGAGCAAGTTAGTTACTAGCCACGAGCCAAGCGAAGTAGAGACCAGAGGTCTCCCTACTACGGTAAGGAGCCGCGATCTGGTCGAGGTAACACACTATTGCGGGATAGGGGGTTATTGTTGTCTGGGAAAGATGAAAGATTATTTCAAAGTATTTAGATACACATATTACAGCGTCAGTGACCCTATGGCCTTGGCGGAGGTTTGCGCTCTGAGTGCTTCTAGTTAAATATATATCACACCTGGTGCTATTAACATGAGTTTCAATGGAGGTTTTGTTGTGTTGGGCTGGCAACTGTCAGTCAGATCTGACAACCCTGTGGATGGGCGGTGGTTATAACCTATTCAGCTTCAGTGCAAATTACGGCAGATGGAAAGGAAAAGGTCAAAGCCATCAGGAACAACAAGAACAACAGGAGAAATAAGCAAAGATGAAGGTAAGCAGAAGCTGTGTAATATTTCAGTTTCTTCCATGTTTTTTCAAATAAAATTTAAAAGAAATTCTGAGTGTGCCTGTGATGGTGGGGAGACCTTCAGTTAAAAGCTGTCTGTCAGCCCATGGCAGAAAGCTACATGCACCACACAGCAGGTGCTCATTACCCCCCAAGTGGAGTAGTGCGGTAGGTGCTGCTGCGCGATTGCTATGGGGGGTTGGGGTAGGGGTGGGAGGGCGCCGGCAGGGATGCTCGCCCAGAGCGCCAAACAGGCTAGGACCGCCACTGTCCATGTGGGTCACCTTTAGCAAGGCGGAGAAATGCAGCAAGTCGAAGGATTTTAGCAACAGAACTTTTATTCCTTTTTCCACCGCCACCGAACACACTTTTTCCCTCGCGCTCATCTCCCACGCTAGCCCGCATACACACACACGGGGCAGAGAAAAGTGGGTGGTGTCTCTTAAAGGGGAAGGCTCTGCCTGTATCCCGCAATACTGAAGAATCCTTAAAAAAATTCCTGGATCCAGATCGTGATTTGGATCGCCGCCAAAATTTAATCACTGCTTCCTCTTGTCATTTCCAACCGCTCCACAAAATTTCAGTGACATCCGTTCATAACTTTTGGAGTAATTCTGCTGAAAAACAGACAGACAAACAAACAACGCGACCGAAAACATAACCTCCTTGGCGGAGGTAAATATACAGAGCTTTGGGTGAGTTGCCTTTATTTATAATTCAGCAGTTACTGTTGGCTGTAACCAGGCCAAAACTGTACAGGCATGAATGAATGAACCCGGCTGACTGTCTCACTCTCACGCCATCACTGCTTCACTTGACTCGCAGGAGAAGGGGGCGGGGCAGCGCTGTGTGTGTGTGACGGTCTAGTGAAGCAGTGACAGCGAGACAGAGAATCCCCCGCCTGCCCCTTTCCTTCTGTTACAACCTGTCTGACCATTGCAGAAAGCTACATGCAATACACAGCAGGCAGAGGGCGCCCATTACCCCACAAGTGGAGTAGTGCGGTAGGCGCTGCTGCGGCGATCGCAATGCTTTGGGGGAAGGGGGCCGCCCTGATGAAATGCCGCCCTGGGCGGCTGCCCATGTCGCCCATATCAGAAACCGCCACTGTCCGTCCCCATCAGAAAGGTGACATTCCATGTCCCAATAGCCAGCCTCGATAGCCGGGGATCGGTCCGCCAGGGAATCAAACCCGATACACACTGCACCCGACACCTACGGCACCTCCTGCGGGTGGTGGGACATTCTTTTATCCACTAACTCTGGTCACTGTGTTGATTTGGTCCTGTTGGATCTAACAGTGGCCTTCGATACGGGAAAACTGGGTGGGCATTATGGGTGTTGTTTCAGATTGGTTCAGATCCTACCTTTCAGAGAGAAGTTTTGTGTCCATATTGGAGCTGCTGAATCTTGTGCAGCGCCCCTTACATGTGGGGTGCCTCAAGGCTCTATACTTGGCCCTCTTCTTTTCTCTCTGTAGCTACTTCCAGTGGGATTAATTTTTAGGAGGCACGACATCACATTCCACTTTTATGCTGATGATTGTCAAATTTATGTGCCACTGAAGCAGCAAAATGCATATTCTGAAAACCATCTTTTAGAGTGCATTGGAGATATTAAGGCATGGCTGTTCACAAATTTTTTGCACCTGAATGAAAAAAGACTGAGGTCATGTTGTTTGGGCCCAGTGACACCTCCAAAATTAATGCTGATCTGGGTCCTATGAGTCAACATCTGACACTGACAGCAACAAATGTGGGTGTAAAACTGGACAGTAATCTTAAACCTGATGCTCAAATTAAGTCAGTAGTCAAGTCCAGCTTTTATCTATTAAGACAACTGGCCAAGGTGAAGCGATTTCTTTCACGGCACCACTTTGAGATTTTAATCCATGCTTTTATCACTACTCGCTTAGACTATTGCAATGCACTTTATGTTGGGCTGAACCAGACACTACTCACCCGACTACAGATGGTACAAAATGCTGCTGCTCGTCTTTTAGTTGGTGTCAAAAAATGTGAACATATTACACCAATTTTAGCCTTACTTCACTGGCTCCCAGTTCATTTTAGGATTGATTTTAAAATTCTTTTTGTTTTTAAATGTCTTCATGGCCTTGCCCCACCGTATCTGTCTGACCTTCTCTACTTATATGTCCCTGCACTTCCCTCTGGTCAGCTGATCTGTCACTGCTGGTTATCCCAAAGACAAAGAGGAAGATGAGAGGTGAGCGTGCTTTTTCAGTCATTGCCCCAAAACTGTGGAATGATCTCCCTCTGCACATCAGGCAGGCTGACTCATTCTCTGCTTTTAAATGCTCTCTTAAAACACATAAGATTTTGGTTCTTATTGTTTTAATTGTGGTTTTACTTTTTTTATATATGTATTTTAAACCTATTTGCTCTTACTTGTGTACAGCACTTTGGCCAATGGCATTAATTTTAAAGTCCTTTATAAATAAAGTTGAGTTGAGCCTCTCTGCAGCTTCTCTCCTCCTGCCATCCCCCCAAAACCCCATCCCCATAGATTCGGTGCCTGCTCCCAGACCACCAAAAAACAAACCTAAAATCAGAAAAAAAAAAGAAAAAAAAACTATTTAAGCATTAAAATTAAAAAAGAAAAATTAATATAGCTTCGTTGTGCCAAATCTCCCTGCTTCGGGGGTTAGCGCGAGAGTTGAACGTCACAACTGCGGGACCCTGATGCTCGTTTTTACGCCCTGCACCGCAGACTGGTGTACCTAATAAAGCGGCGAAGGAGCATCACGGTTAATGGACAGTTTCTGAGGACTGGGTGTGCGTTCATGAAGCCGTAAGTGTCATTCTTCGTCGGGTTACGCAATACGACAGCGGGGCAACTGTGTCCGTATCGTGAACGTATATGTCATTCCCCACATATCTGTTGTAGCTCGGTAGCAGGTTAAGCTACATCCGGTTAGCCTGTACGTTGCTACTGCAGCCTGACTGTTCAATAATGACGGCACCCAGTTATGTTAAACTGTACAGCGAGGCCGTTTATATCGGAATTGCATTTTATTTATCTCGCTTTGTGTGTTATTAATATACTGATAAGTCCGAGTCTGTTTGTCTATTTGTGGTCTATGGAGCCCTCTTGTGGACGTTATATAGTAGTGCGTGTTACAGTCAGCAGAGATTGAGGTGATTGTTATTACTCTGCTTGTTTATACTGTTAATGAGTGGATTGTTGTCCATGCTTTTTCAGAAACCACATCTTTTATCTACCCAGTCACCTACCTGTTACCGACTCTGTGCCTTCATTGTGATTCACCTATGAGACTTTATTAAAGACTGTTCCCTTACACTCCTGGGTTGCTGCAGTCTTTCTGACCGAAGACTTAGGCCAGACCTGTATACACCACCTAGCCAGAATATCCCTTACATTCGTCAACTGCACCAAAGAGTAAAACTATTAAATGTGGATTATTAAACATTAGGTCTCTCTTCTAAGTCCCTGTTAGTAAATGATTTAATAATTGATCAACATATTGATTTATTCTGCCTTACAGAAACCTGGTTACAGCAGGACTCTATAAGCAGACGTAAAGTAAAATGTCTCTTATTGTTGAGACCAAAAACAAAAGGAAATAATCCTTCCTGGAGAAACAAAGGCTAGAATCCTGAACGTAGAATGTTCTTGTGGAATAAACAAACACACCACCACACAGGAGATGTACGACAACAACCTGACAAGGAACAGATAAGAACACAGAAAATATATACACACTATGTAATGAGACAATGGGAAACAGGGAAATACGGGAAGCAAAACTAAACATATATATATATATATATATATATATATATATATATATATATATATATATATATATATATATATATATATAGTGTAAACATTAAACTGTTTTTTTTTTTTCTCTCTTCAGCTCTCAGCGGAGACGGTCGCACTTTTCTTCTCTCCCCTTTTTCCCCTGCTTTGCTGCTTGCTGCTTTAGAGCCTCTCTTCACACAACTTCCGAACTGGAATTTATAATTATGGATCTGGTCAGCTGGTCTCTCAACGCCATTGTTTTTATCAAATTTTCACCATGAGGAGATTGGGGGAAGGAGAACCCTATTCCCTCTTATCAATTGACATTCCAGCTGGCTATGTTATGGTTCCTGTGTGGTGTGGAAGATGATGTGCCTGGCCGTATTGTCAATGGAGGACACACACATTTGTCTCATTGACACTGGGGTTTCTCTGAGTTGGAGCTGGAGATACCTGGCTTGTCGTTGCAATTAAGGAAGTCTAGGCAGCTGTCTGGCCTTGGTAAGGTTGCTTATGACGGGAACGTGGGAAGGTACAGACTCAAACTCAGACTCTGTATATTTGGAGTTGATTCTGAGGGGTAAGATCTTGGAGATGTATGTATCTGTTTCTGCACAGCGAAGGAACGAACCAAGAAGATTCAGATGAATTGGATTTTTTTCACCACAGAGAGATGCCAGTAAGACTGAAGGCTGTCAACAAATTAATCAGTACAGTCTGTACCAAAACAAGTCGTAGAATCAGGAATTTGGCTCCCTGGCAGCCTTGGACTGCTGCTTATCAAATTGTCTCCGGGATGGTTGTAAACAGATGCTCTACACCCCCGCTGTCCTGTCTTCTTCTGACCTGTGTTGAACTGATCTCCCTGACCTAGCCGCTGATGAACTCTACATTTTATCAGAACTGTTAGCTGAGGTGGGAGTTTGAGTCAGCCCCACATTAGCCCCCCCCCTCGCCTCCGCTGGCTCCCCTGTCCATCCCTCCCCACCCTAGTGCTCTCATGCTATATGTTTCTGCTCTATCGCAGATGTTTTTTGTGACCTTATACTGTGTATGTGCATATGTATACAAAGTATGAGATGATTTTTTTCCTCACTCATCCCTATATGTTTTCACTATTGTTTCTGTCTTTTTAATGGCCTAACCCTAACCCTCCAGAAGGGGGGGCAGCATGGCCACAGTTCACCTATCTCCCCATGTTTGTTCTGTTTGTCTTCTTGGATGGGTGTTCTGTTAACTGTAATTTCCCCATTGTGGGATCAATAAAGTATCATCAAATACTAGATACCAGCATAACCTGAAACACAAAATAACCCACACCCAAAATCTAAGCCAGGAATCAAAACCAGGAGCCTAACATAAGAAATACAACATAATACATTAAACAGAATATTAAAGAACACAAAACGCTGGCCAACAGCCCAGGACCATGACAGTATTTGTTTTCTGGGTTTGTCTGGTGTGTCAGAGCAGACTGTGTCCACACAGGTTCTGCCTGTTTTTCCAGTTGCAAGCTTTCATTTTCACTTAATCACATCTCGATTGTATCGCAGTAGGAGTCTTAACAGGTGAGTTAACATAATGAGAATAAATATATAAAAGGAATTACTATGTAGTATCTGGATTGTCTATAGAGAAGGGATTAAGACATAACTGTGTGGTGCATAAAATGGTAAATAGACTGGTTCTTATATAGTACTTTTCTACTCTACTTTGAGCAGTCACAGCACTTCATACAACATCATTCACTCACATCATGTATGATTAGGCTATAGCTATGATATAGCCTCATATGTGCAGACTTTGTGAATAGATCATAAAGTCTTCAATGAAAACACTTGATCTGTTTTCATTGCACTCCAAGTGTTCCTCATATCTCTGATGTATTTCTCTCTCTGCAGAAGAGGGTTTTTTTGTCCATATCACTGGGCGATATGGACCAAAAACAATTTCTCAATATTTTTTTAGCTGAATGACAATATATGAACTATATCTTGACATTTTTTCTTCCCAAAAGGTATAAAAAAAAGGCACTTCTGAGTCAAAGCTACATGTCCCAAATGTCACACAGTTACATTCATTCAGCTGTAGATGTACGTGAGAAATTACTCAAAAATAAACCACTGGCATATTTAAATAATAATCCTCCTCAAATAAATTAATACTTTTTTCTGCAAGCACACGTAAGATCACGTGACTTACGGTACAACCCAACTTCTGCTGCGTATGGCGGCGTTTTCTAACCTGCAGGCAGGTACTTTTGGGGATCCAAACAGACCGGACACAATAAGAAGGCTGTATGTACACAAAACAAGGCGACAGCGGAGGATTTCAGGTTTAGAAAACTCTCCGACCTCACTGGAAAAAGTCGTTAAATTTATCGTTAGTCGTCGGAGAGTGTGTGTGTATATATGAATACAATATGTAAAGCAGTAAAATCAAATGAATATATGTGAGTGTGACTTTGCCAGAAAAAGACAGGTTAGTGATCTTTTTCAGTTATGAATAAAATAATACTAACAGCTGACTGAATCTCTTGTAATGCTGAAAGCCGTTATTACCATTACTCCTTGTCGCAGTGAAGAAACTGCTTTTTGACACATCTCAGTCCAACATCAGTATACAGCACCACTGTATAAGATGTGGAGGAACATGGTTATTAAGTTTAATACTTATATGGTATTAGATGTTATGGCCTATCAGAATACTGTTCTATGTCTGTTTGAAAGTGAAAAAAAAATCCAAATTAATAATCAAGGTGTATTAAAATGTAAATGTGCATTTATTTCTATTCTATAAAGCTGCTACGCTAGTGGCAAGAAGACGAGAGGCCATGGAAGCTGCCAGGAGGAAGATGCAAGAAGAGCATGATGCCAAAGTAGCCATCTTCAAAGAGAAACAGAGATTGGTACAGTAGTGAAATAGAAAGAATTTTCAAAGAACGGCGATTTTCCACAATTTTAGACTTCAACACATTGTTTTTATTCATTTTGGATAGCAAGAAGAGGAGAAGAGGAGGCAGAAAACAGAGATGGGGGAGAGTATGGAGCAAGGAAAAAGTTACAAAGGAGCTGCAAAGGTAAGTGTTCATCTGGACACTTTTGGAGCTATATTTGTGCTATTCTGTGAAAGGATCTCAGGCCTCAGATCATGTTATCATCCATAGAATGGTAACAAAAATAAACATTTTCATTTTTTTTAGTTTTGTCATTTGACAGCAAACAACAAAGCCGTCCACTATTCTAACCCATCATTCATGTCACAGTAGATTAAATGAATGAAAGCTTGTGTCAGTGAAGGTTCCTCACAGGGTTAAATGTTCACGTCAGTGTTTTCAGCATCTCCATTTGTAGTTTTGTTGCAAACTTAAATCTTAATGTTGTAATTCTTAGGATTTTTGTCCTGGTTATTATTATTATTATTATTTTTTTTAATCTGGTATTAGTAACAGCATAGCAGCATAATCTGAAGATTGACATGCAAATGCACTTTCAGTCACTGCAAATGGGCCTCAGGACCCGTGCTTTACGAGCATCAGCGAGCTTCTGGTTGGCCTACATGTCCTCTGTGTTAGGGTTATAGTGCCATCTCTTGGTCTGCACCGGTCATCTCTGATTGCTTCTTGTTGTTCCAGGTTACCCCTTCAGTATTTCAGCTGATCTGCCAGTGCAGCTAGATGTGAGCTACACTGACATGGTCAAACAGTGTTTGGTCTGAGCAGGTTTAAGAGCTGTTTGACTCATCGGTCATTTTAGAGTGTTTCTGTTTAGCTAAGAGCACAACTGTTGTTGTTGTTTAACAGTTTAGCCATGGTCTGACTGTACTGTGGGTGTGTAGCTTGTATCACCATGTCACAGAAGTAATCTGTTTAAAATTTGCAGCCCACTGAGGAGGCCTGCTCATCTCAAACGGTGCTAAAGCCAAAGACGGACAAGAAGCGTCTTCGCAGTACAGGTACGCACAGGTAGTGGATGAGGTAGGGTTCATTTTATTATGGCAGACTGACAGGTGACAGGAGACTAATTGATTAATGACACTGCGCCTCTGCATTAACCCCTGACAATAGCTTTTTAATGCCAAGAGGGTTTTGCTGTGGTGTAGAGCGTTAGTAAATCTGCCCGTGGACAAAGTTATTTTTGCAGTTGACCTCATTAAATATGTATTTGTAGAAGTTTCCCTTTCATAGCCCACAGGAGAGCCACAATACAAGAAGCATGCAGGCAATCAAGAAATGTTTTTTAAATGATGGATTTGGCTCTGCAACACCACAAACTGCTTTCATGTAATCTTTATATACAATACTCAAAAGTCTGTAAAAATGAGACAATTAATGGGACTCAAAGACTGGAGGTGTCTTGGATTAATTTCTAGCACTTAAATAATTCTGACTTTAGGAAATATCCAACATTACATGTGTGCATTTACACATGTGACTGTCTAACTTCAATATGCAGATGGGACAGGATCAGCTGTAACAGAGCTTTTAGGTTTATTACAGAGTATCAAACTCAGACTCCTGTGTTCCACCTGAGGTCTGTCATTGTTATCGTAGCTACGCTTCAGCTGACAGACAGGCTCTAACCAAAGATCCAGAAAATCACAATGTATAATTTTTAAATAATTAATTTGCATTTTATTGCACAAAATAAGTATTTGATACAGTAGAAAAACAGAATTTAATATTTGGTACAGAAACCTTTGTTTGCAGTTACAGAGGTCAGAGGGCGGAGGGGTTGGTCTGGGGTGGGTGTGGTTCGGGTTGTAGAGCAGGTCATCTGTGAGTAGCTCCAGTCTGTATGCCAGAAGCACGATATAAGAACCAGTCCATTTATCATGACCATTCTTTTTTTGTTGGTTTTTGGGTGCATGTTTTTTAGATTACAATCCCCTCACTGGACATGGAGGAGGCTCCTGTTCCTGGAGGCCTGGCAGGAGAGGGCCATCATCTGGTGGATGAGGCTAAAGAAGGTTGGAGGCACTGGACTGCTGGATCTTTTGACCTCTGACATCCTGATTCTCACACTGGCTGCAGGAAATAAGCTGATAATGACACCTATTCCATGCTTTATTAGAGTTGAGCATGCTTCATGCTTCTTGTGTTGATGCCTGCATCATGTTTAATTTCTCTCTGTTTAGTTTCAGCCCTCTCTGTCATGCTGTTAATGGATAACTGAACTGAAAAGTAGTTGAAAGCTTGTAATGAAGCCATTCCTGTAAATGGTTTATAACCAGTAGGTTTGGCTGATGTGTTTCACAGCCAGTGTGTGTTTTTTTTCTCATATATTTTATTTTATGTGTTTACCAATGTGTGCCACTATAACTCAGAGATAATATCACTGCAGCACTTCTAGGTGGTGGACAATATTTAAAACATTATGATTACATAGAAAAAAATGTCAAAATGTTAGGAGGTTCTATTCATTGTTATGCATGTTTTTTATGCAATAAAGAATAAAGTCCCCAGGATTTCCAGTGTATACTCTTACAAACATTAGCTAACCTGTGGCCCTGTGTAATCTTCTAAACAGTTACTGTACTGTTTACATTGTGAGGAAACTGGGAACCAGCACTCCATGTCCTCAACAATCCACAGCATATCTTTAAGGAACTGACATTTGTAGGTGAATCTGCAGCAGCGATGCATCACAGCGTCCTCAAACAGATATGGCAAACATTGCACATACTACCCAGTGTCTCTCTGACCTTTCACTGGAAATAACCTTTAGCTTTTCTCAGTTTGTACAGCCTTGTCTTCTTTTTGCGTGGCTAAGCTCCTCCCACCTGAGACCAGGAACATTAATGAGGTGAAAGGATATAATTCAACAGGCATTTAACAAAAGTATGACAACTGCTGTGGAGTTGAGATATTAGTGACATCAAAATATGGAGAATAACATTTAAGAAAAGGCAGCAAACAGCTTGAATTTCAAGCCAGTAAGGCAGTGCCTTAAAGTGCAGTACAGCTGAGGATAGGCTAGGTCTCCAAAAATCTATACTCCCAAAGTGTCAACATCTGCCTTTTTCTTTCTATTAGCGACTAATGGACCATAAATACAGTCTCACCAAGAAGACTCCTGGCGTTCATGTTGCAACCCTAATTCCAGAAAGTTAGGGGGAGCTGTGTAAAATGTAAATGAAAACAGTGCAATGACAGTAGAACATAGACGATGTTTAAACTGAGACATTTTACTATTTCATGAAAAATAGCTCACTTTGATTTTGATAACATGCTTTGAAAAGTTGAGACAGGTAATAAAAGGAAGCGGTCCTATAAAGAGAACGCTGGCATTTTGCAGCTAATTAGGTTAATTGGCAGCAGGTCATTAACGTGGTTGGGCATAAACAACATCTTAGAGAGGGAGAGTTTCTCACAAGGAAGGATGTGCAGAGGTTCACCAGTCAAACAAAATGCCAGTTCCTTTCAGAATAATGTTCCTCAATGTAAAATTGTGAAGACTTTGAACATCTCGTAATCTAGAGTACATACTATCATCAACAAAGCCAAAGATCAGTATGGATCCCTGTGATCTATGTGCCTTCAGGCAGCCACTGTATTAAAACAGACATGATTCTGTCATGGAAATCAGTGTGAGCTCAGGAACACTCCCATAAATCTCATCAACATGTGCAGCCATCTTCTCCTGGGTCATAGCTCATTTTAAATGGAGCAATAAAGGCATTCTATTCTATTCTAAGGTAAAGTTCAGCTGCTCTTTAGTCAGACAAATTGAAATTTGAGATTTTTTCTTGGAAAGAATGGATCCTTCATCCTCCAGACAAAAGACCATCTGGCTTGTTAATTTTTTTTTACAGGTGCTGATCATAAAATTAAAATATGATGACAAAGTTGATTTATTTCAGTAATTCCATTCAAAAAGTTAAACTTGTGTATTATATTCATTCATTACACACAGACTGATATATTTCAAATGTTTATTTCTTTTAATTTTGATGATTAAAACTGACAACTAATGAAAACCCCTGGTTTCCAGAGATGTACACAGAGAACCGACATGCTGCATTTACGGTCGTTCGAATTTTCAAGACTTTTTGTGACGTCTTCTTTCAAGGAGCACAAAAGTAGATAAAATGGCAAATCTTAATAAATAAAAGAATATTTTAAATAAAATGGCCGACCAATACAACATTTGATCTTGCAAAAGTTATTTATTTAGTTATTTAAAAGTTATTTAGATAGCACTAGGGACAATATATTAGCATATGTTATGTTAATAGTAATTATACATATTTGAATTAACTTTATTAGCCAAGCATCAAACAATTTGACTTTTTTTTAGAACGTTTTCACACAGTAGTTTGTACATTTGTGACAGTTATAATAATTATTATTGTTATATTACTATTCCTAAGCTTTATTAATTTTAGAACAGAAGAAGTTAAGTTTATAACAGCTACATTTACACAGCAGATGAATTTAGTGGTGTGAGGAGGGTTTCATATGCAACCTAAAGGCAGCATCGTGAGGCCCTAAGGCCTCGTGGGCGGAGGCAATGAATCCCAGCCAGACTATCGCAAGCCGTTCCGGTCATAATTCGCCGGTTTTCGAACGCGTTTATTAAAGATTTATTTTTTTAAAAACGCAGTAAAATCCGGCGAAAATCGCGCCAGAACTCTGTATTTTACGGCGCCTGCATGCATCAAGTGCGTTTTCTGAAATTATGCAATCCCGTCCCCCTGGTTTTCTCAGCCACTTAAGTTAAACTGCAGTTAACCAACGGAAGAAGACCAACTGCAGACCACACTAGTTCATCACAGATTCACTTTGCTGCAGCCTAACTACTTGCTCTGGTCCACTCTTTCCATTCTGCAGCAAACCATTGTAACAGACTTGACTTATGTACTAACCTCACTGTGCATTCTAATGTTTTTAAAGCATAATAAAGCAAGTAAAAGACAGAATGCTCTTTCTGAAACATGTAGAGACATTAACTTTTACTAAAATACAGTTTTGCTCTACTTATATTAGTGCCACTTTATAATAATTGCCTTGGAATTTAATAATCTTACCAACAGTATTATTTTTGACTCTTGGCATAAGTAAGTAGCAGATATGCAGGTCTGACTCCTCACTACACGAGTCACATTTCTTGGCCTCTAGAGCAGGGATCCTTAAATCCAGGCCTTGAGGTCCGGTGTCCTGCAGGTTTTAGATGTGTCCCTGATTCAACACACCTGAATCAAATGGCTGAATTACCTCCTCAGTATGCAGTCAAGTTCTCCAGAGTCCTGCTAATGACTTCTATATTTGACTCAGGTGTGTTGAAGCAGAGACACATCTAAAACCTGCAGGACACCGGACCTTGAGGCCTGGATTTGAGGATCCCTGCTCCAGAGGGCACACACATGTAAATGACACAAAAATGGTGGTATTTAAAAAGTTATGTTTGCTTGTTTTCCCTCTTTTTATGGTTATGAGGCCAGGTGGGACACCAGTGTTTTCTCCATGTCTCCACTGCCGTCTTGCTCCAGCATCTACCTGCCTCTCTGTTCCTATATTAACATATAGGAATTCTGCCTTACAGAAACCTGGTTACAGCAGGATGAATATGTTAGTTTAAATGAATCAACACCCCCGAGTCACAGTAACTGTCAGAATGCTCGAATCACAGGTCGAGGAGGATGATTAGTTGCAATCTTCAATTCCAGCTTATTAATTAATCAAAGACCCAGACAAAGTTTAAATTCTTTTGAAAGCCTCTGCAGATGATGTTTTGGGTTCTTTTGGTGCTATTTCAGTTATTTTCTCGGATTATGTTTAGTTCTCTTTTGTATTCCTGTTTATTTCTAGTTTATTTTCCACTATGAGATCTGGGAAAGGGGAGCCTGCGTGTCCGAGTGGAACAGACCCGGTTGGATACGTCATCGACTCTTGGAGCTCGTGGAGACCTGTGTGCTTCTCGGCCCTAGAGGTGGAAGACGTGGAAGACGCTTACATATTTGGCTATCTGGTAGCGGTATCTTTTCTGTTTGGGCTTGGAGGATACCTGATTTACCGTGAAATCAAGAAAACCTGGACGGCAGTTCGACATCTGCAGAGGCTGCCGACCCAGGTGGATGGGCTGACCAGAATGGTACAGACTCAGACTCAAAGCCTGATGAACCTGAGCCGTAGACTTGGGGAGTAGCAGGTGTGAGGGGTTCGATCTGGAGATAAGGTACGGTTCTGCTCAGTGAGGACGGTAACTAATGAATTTGGATTATTGGATTTATTGAATGGTTTCCCAGTGAGACTGAAGGCTGTTGAAAAAACAAGCAGCCTGTTCCAAAACAACACCTGCATTATCAGAATTCGGCTCCCTAGCCGGCCTTGGCTGGCAATCATATCTCTCCAGAACTATGTGTGAAGGCCGCTATCCCCCTCAGCCCTCTCTGTGATTTGTGAAGCTGGATCTGGTGTACCAAGGCTGCTGATGAACTTCCATCACTATCAGCAAACTGTTTGCCTGGGAGCTGGCATCTGGGCTCCACAATGCCCCCACCCTCTCGTCTCCGTCTGCGTCCCCTCCTGACCCTGACCCTACCCACCATACTGCTATCCCGGCTTTATATGTGCAATATGCTTTTTGCTGAGGTGTTTTTTGGAACCTCGTAAGGTGTTCTTTATGAACACAGTATGAGATGATTTTTTTGAACCTAACTATCCCAATGTATCTCTTTCTGTCTCTCTGCTAAAGGTAGCGCCGTTGTGAAACGGTTGCATGACCTCAGACATCTGTCCCCCCCCTGTCTGTGTTATGTTTTTGTTTTGGATGGATGTTCTGTTAACTGCAATTTCCCCATTTGTGGGACTAATAAAGGCATTCTTGATTCTTGATGATTCTTGTTTCCCTGTGTCTAGTCACTTTCTGTTTTATTTTGACAGTCTTGTGTTCCCTGTGCTTTGTGTTTAGTTTTGCTTCCTCCATTATTAGTTTCATTTGCTTCACCTGCTGTACCCTGGTGTTTCCTCTTGCCCTGATTACCTAATGTGTATTTAAGCCCCCAGTTTTCTTCTGTTCTTTGTCGTGTCGTTGTCTATGCATCTGTTTGTGTGTGGTCACCGTCCCTTGTATCCTGTAGTGATGGGCAAAACGAGGCTTTGTGAAACACTGAAGCGTTCAAAGCATTTGTGCCGGAATTGTATCGAAGCTTCGAAACAATCTGAAACCCATCTGCACAGTGACACCTGCTGGCCAATTTGGTTATTGCCACGTCCTGGTAATGCTGCTCGATGAAACAACGCCACAGACGCGCCCTGCACAAGTCCAAACTAAGCTCCTGATTATACCTGAGTATCAATAATTATGATTTAATTCCAGTGGACAGGCTGGGGGAGAAGAAGAAAAAAAAAAAAAAAAAAAAAGAGAGAGAGAGAGGGGAGAAAACAGAAAAAGAGGACAGAGCACCACTACACTAACCAAAACAATTCAAATGCTGCAACTGCAAAAAAAACCAGAAAAAAGACAACATACCAAAACAGAACAAGCAATACCTGGAAAAAAAACTATGTGGAAAAGGCACAACAAAATGAAGCATGGTTGTATAAGAACAACAATTTTGTTATGCTGTGATTGCGTTAGTCTCTGTGTCATGGAATGCACTTACCAACGAGGGCAGAAAGCCGCCGCTCCGCCCACAAGGAGCCAGAGGCAGGCAGAGAAGGACCCAGGAAATGCGAGCCATCCGCAGCCCATCAAGAGCCACGAAAACCCGCGGCCGCACATTCTAGCGACAACCGCATACCCACCCCAGCAGAGGGGAGAGGGAGGTCCCAGATGGAGCCCCCCCAGTCGAGGGGCAAGGGCCCCAGGGAATTCGAGGCATCAGGAAACCGGCCCCCCCAGAGGCCAGCCCCCCCGTGCAGGCCTGCGGCAGGGCCCCAGGGCCCAGGTGCCCAAGAACCGCCCGACATACCGCAAAGCCCCCCCCCACGCCGGAGAAGCCCAAGCCGCCCCGGCCGACAGCCCCCAGGAGAGCAGGTCGACACCCACGCCAGAACATCCAGCCCGGCCCAGGAACCCCAAGGCACCCACACCCCGGGGAAGCGGGGGACGCAGGAGCGGCCACCGAGAAGCAGCCGGGAGGCAAGGCACAAGAAGGCCCAGATTCAGGTCCAGCCATGCACACACACACACACACACTCACCCACATATGCTCATGCGCACACACACTCACCCACATATGCTCATGCGCGCGCGCACACACACACACACACACACACACACACACACACACACACACACAACCCTACCCATAATTAGATTTTTTAAAAAATATATGGATTTTGTGTCAATCAGCTTTCCTGTTGTGCATTAATCAGCATCTCTAACACAAACATTAATTTGTGTTAGATCGTGTGTTTTTGTCCAAACCATGATGGTATGAACTGTATCAGCAGAGTGTTTCTTTGGCCTGTGTGGACACAAAAGAGCAACAACTGTTTCATCTCGTATTAGAAATCTGAAGCTTGTACTTCCTGTTCTTATTAAAATGCTGACTCCACTCAAAGCTAACATGAAGGTTATATTTGATCTAAATGTGCTGTGACTGTCTGTACGGTCTTCTGTCTTCTGCTCGATATTTACAAACATTTCTTTTGTAACTTTTTTCCATATGAATTAAAATCAAACACAAACTTGAGTTTGAAACTTTTTAAAATGTATTTACATTGTCTTACACAGGAAAACCTCACAGGGCAGCTGGGAGGAAATAGTGATTACTGTCATTAAATAATTAGCATTGATTATTATGAGCGTCTCTATGTGACCCCAAACAGCCTCATGTGTCTGAAAATGAGATTAAATGCATAAAATCAACAGAGTTTTGAGTAATGGCAATATTTGGCATGGAAAAGAAAAGAATTAAGATTATAGTCCCTTAAACATTTCATGGTCTTTATGTACAGCCATGATATAAACTTCCAAACAGACGCGACATGCAGACAAAGGAAAGAAATCAACATTCAAGAAGCTGAACAGATGCAAAAGTCTCAGTTTTCTCGTTTTTCCTCGGATTCATTCAGGAAGGAACTGAACGACAGAACAAGCGCGCTTTGTTAAAGCTGCTTTCACCTTCTGACCTGCGATAAAAGACACCAAACATCATGATTATGATTGTCTAAGCGACACTAAATGTTTCACAGCAAAGGACAAAAAAAAACTCCTCTTCAAAAGGAGGACAACGTCTGATTTTTGAGAAAAATCGGAAAATGTCCTCACTGCTAATATTTAGTATTTCCCATCGCTAACACATACAGATTTGAAAAGAAGGGTGGGATAAATTTTTTAAATGTCAGAAATAAATCTGTAATAAATCCTAATTCAATTCTTGAATCATTCACTTATTTCACTTTTTAAACTGAATTTTGAAAATAATTTTGAAAATCTGTTTTTAATTCTGAATTTGAATTTAATAAATTTAGAAGCACTGTACATATATTAGTACTTTTATCTGCAACCTCAAACATTATTATTATTTTTTTTTCAGAATAAAATGGGCCTTTGGTGGTTAATTATGAATGTACATTGAAGACATTGTGTTGCTTACATTTGACAGAATATGCATTATTTTTTTCCTGTCATTTTTGACTATTTGGTAAACAAAAAATGTTTTTTATAAATGATCAAATGATACCCAATTAACAAAATGATGGTAAAAATGTATTTATCGCAATTCTGGTAATTTTCCTTCAGCTCTGGCTAAAATCTCTTTGGTGGGTGTCAAAATTTTGCTTATGCAGCAAAATCGTGAACACACAGAAAAATCCCAGGTGTTGTCATTCATGAGTTTTTAGGTGCAGTTGTGGTTTCAGTAGGTTTGTAGATTCCTTGCTAATGTACTAAAGGAGTTATTGTCAGGATGTTCACACTCCATCTTCTCTCCACACGTGCTGTGGTCACAGAGTGGTTAGAAAGAAGAAAGTCATCTGTTACGATGACAAATCACTTAGGTTCGTTTACTTGCTATTTCTAGCTGGGTTTCACTGATCTCAGAGCAGTGAAAGCACAGCTAGCAGCAGCTTGCCTCATGCAAACAGGCAAGGTACTTTATGACAGTGTGAGATGAAAGGAGAACAATCACGTTACTTTAGTACATTTTAATGTGTCTATTTTTAGATAAGATCTAATGGAAGGTCTCTGTTATGCACTTTTACATGTGAACTGAAATACACAGAAATCATTTTGTTATAATAAGAGCCCCGTATTACAGAGCAGAGCAGAAGAAATGGGGTTATATATTATTGGTGATAGTAGGTGAGGATCAGGTGTGCCAGTGGAATCACACCTGTGCAGACACACCTATGAAGTGAGTTAGCCCCTCCCACACACACATGACAGAGAGAGGAAATCAGAGAAGGCAGGTCAGCACCTGATAGGACAGCTGGGACTATGGCAGCTATAGTGATTTTTCTCTTTTTACCTCCGCCAAGGAGGTTATGTTTTCGGTCGCATTGGTTTATTAGTCTGTTTGTCAGCAGGATTACTCCAAAAGTTATGAACGGATTTCGATGGAATTTTGTGGAGTGGTTGGAAACGACAAGAGGAAGAAGTGATAAAATTTTGGCGGTGATCCGGATCACAATCTGGATCCAGGAATTGTTTTAAGGATTCTTCACTATTGCGGGATAGGGGGTTATTGTTGTCTGGGAAAGATGAAAGATTATTTCACAGTATTTAGATACACGTATTACAGCGTCAGTGACCCTATGGCCTTGGCGGAGGAGTGCTTCTAGTTTCTTTATGAGATTTGTCACAAATTATTATTATTTAGTGTTTTTTTCCCCTCTTTTCTCTTGCTGAGGTGGCATTATTGTTACTATCATGACACAAGCTGTAATAGATCTGCTTCACAAATCATTTTCACAATATTTCCATCTTATCCCTTTTTTTTTTTACTTGTTTGGTTCTGTTTCAGTTTAATTTAGAGTAATAAGTTTTCTCCTTTAATGATTTGAGAATAGACCCCATAATATGCTAGAGGCAGATGAGTAATTGATCTGCCCCCCCCCAACCCCCACCCTTGAAACTTCTGCACTGATCTAAAACCTCCTCAGACTAAGACCTGTGCACGTGTTGCTTTAATGCACTACATTAGCATGATGCTGATACATTAATATCTAATGTAATTTTATATAATATAAACAAATTTACCAAAAAAGGAGGAAAATGATGAAAACTTAATTAAATAGAAAAGAATACAGAAGACTAGATTACACATGATATATTATGACTTGATTATGTTTATTTAGTCATGTCTACTTTCATCACAACAAGATTAACAGCATATATTTTATATATTTATACATTTGCACACTCCTCCACACACACACACACATGCAGCTTCATGAGTGTGTGTATCCGTGCAGATGTGACAACATGAATGTGATCTTTCCCAAATCAAAAGTGTTGAACTCATTCTGACAAAATTGCTGTCAGATTCATTTTAGGAAAAGTCACCAACAAAATGCACCTCAGAAAAAAACAATAATGTGTGTTACTGTTCTTTCTGCTTTTTTGCAAAATGCTGAATTTGAAAATTCATGAAAACAACAATAATTGTATTTTTTAAACAGCTTGTACACACTGATGGATTACCATTACAGAAACATAAAAACACCCAAAGACATATTCTAAACTCTAAACTCTAAACTTTTCTCTGAGCTGGAAGCAGCATTAAGAACGTGACTCCTGTTTTTATCCTTGTATTTCTCTGTGAGCTGATTTAAAGTCAGTCCGATCATCATGTTAATAGTTTACAAACTTCCTTATTTATCGTCACAGACAAAATCACACTTCTAAAAATCTGTTTCCACAGATGGATTCATGAGTTATTTGGTGAAAATCAAACAGTATCATCATTTTCAGCAGGGTTCCACTTTCTCTGACTCATTAACACATTTCATCCAGACTTTTAATGGCTTCATGTTTAGATGTTTTCCCACTGAGCTGGAATTTCTCCTCTGCCCTGGAATTTTAAGTTGTAGTACTCTTCCAGTTTGTATTTAAATTGACACACAAACCATTTCCAGTATGCAAGTTTAGACCCATCAGGAGTGATTCTCCAGTTATCATAAGGTGGACCAGCAGTTTTGTACAGTTTGTAGGGGAAAGTTTCTTCAGAATCATCATGAGGGTAAAACCTGAGATTATTTGCAACATTTGTTGTGCAGAAATTGATGCTGAACTCATCTGTGTGTCTGCGTAGTGCCATCCTTTGATCCCTGAGGATCAATGAAAAAGGAGTGCTGTGGTCCTCAGGACTGTGATCTTTCATGGTGTTGATACAAACAGCTCCACAGAAAGGACACGTTTCCCAGCAGCAGTCACACAGCTGATCAATGAGGGTTTCATCAGGCTTCAGCCTGGATTCCTTCAGCTTATCCAGAGAAATCCTGCTCATCTGCTCAGTGATGGATCTAAATCCTTTTTCTATTTCTTTCTTGAGGAAGTCAAAATCTTTTATGTCACTAAAGTTTTGAGAACAAATGGGATCAAATGTTAGTTCATCTTTGAGCAAACTGGAAAATTCCTTCAGCCACATCTCTGTGTCTCCCCTCTGGGTTTTGACTTTCTCTGTTGCAGTAAATAAAGCTGACCTCACCACTGTGTTGGTGTCATCAACATTTTTCTTGAACATATTCACAGCTTCATCTTTGTGATCCCTGAAGTACTTCTGGACATCTGCTTTAATGAAAGCTTCTGTTTGTGTCCTTGGATTTGTGATGTAGGTGATGAAACCATCAAAGTCTTCTTCCACAGCGAGTGACTTCAACATATGTTTCTCCAAGTCCAGCCTGTTCCCACTGAATGCTGGGAAATTACACCTCATCTGATGAGGCAGCAGATGAGCTTCCTCTACAAAAGCTTCTAAAGACTGTGTAATACTGTGTTTTCTTGCTTTCTAAATAAATGTGTGGATCATTGCTCATTTTGAATTTCTTGTGGGACTCTAGAAACCAACTCTCTGCCCTGTAGAACACATACAGCAAGAGATCAACTGTAAACTCCTTCTTCAAACTATATTTCCTCTCTGACAGAAATGTCTGCACTTGTTTTTTTACATGATTGGCTACTTCATGCAAATATGTTGGTGTGTAGCCTGTTGTAGCTACAGGTTTGCTTCTGATTGCATCAAGTGGCTCATTTTCAGCTTTGACAATGAGCGATCTGATCTGTTGTTGTTCTTCATGGGAGAAAGGACCACTTGATGTATATTTTTGGTAAGCCTCTGTCGCTGGTCTCAGATGTCCACTTGTCATTATATATTCAGAATAATCACCAAGCTCTGAGAGTTTCTTGTATCTGCAGCTTCTTTTGCGTTCATCTATGAGAGCCGGTTCAAACCCAAGTTCTTGAAGGATCATAAACTGATCTTGTTCCAAGCTGATGTCTTCAACAGGTTTTATATTTGCTGTTAATTCAGTAACCCAGCTGCTCCAAACAGAGCTGAACTGTTTGTTCAGCTCCTCTTCATCTCTGGCCTTATCCTTCAGCTGCTGAGCGAGCTCTTTGCTCTGTTGGAGCAGTTTCTTCTCAAACTCAGTCTTCTTATCATCCATCATTTTACAGCTTTTCTTCTGCTTGATAACTTCATCCAGTTTCCTTTTCACTCTGCTCACCTGTTCATCATGAAACTCTTTGATTTTGATTTCAAATCGTCCTCTCCACTGAGCCAAGATCTCTTTCTCTTTGTCATCCTCAAAGTATATTTTCACTGCTTCACTGATTTCTTCATATATTTGGTTTGTCTCTTTATAAAGATCAGACTTCTCAACCTCACCAAGTTCTGCATTTTGAATTATGGTAAAAACTTTGTTTTCAAGCGTCAGCAAGATGCTCCTAATGGTCCAGGTCAAGGTCGCATACTGGACCTCCAGTTTTCTGTACACTGCAATTTCAAGTGTGTTCCTAAACTTGAAAACAAAGCTTTCATTCAGAAGTGCGGTCCACAGGTCCTGAACTTTGCTTCTGAACTGTGAGAGCGTGATCCCAGCAGACTGTGAAGCTTTAGAGAGGATGGTGTTCTTCACTTCCTGGATGCTCTCACTGTAACCTGGATTTGGAGGAGCCATGGGTGGACTGCCCTCCCACAGCTGGGCACAGAATTTCGCATCTTTATGAGCATCAAATTCAATGACATCACTGAAGCACTCTGCATCACAATCCTCCTCCTCAGCTGCTATTATGATCATCTGGGCCAGTTTATCCTGCAGGCGTCTCTTTCCATCCATGTTCTTCTCTGCTGCTGCAACATCTGAGACATTCTGGTGAACAAACACACAACTGGGAGAAAGTTGAACTTTCTTCATCCTCATGAAAGCCTGAACAACAATCTGCAGAATGTCCTGCATCTCAGATGGATTCTCTCCAAAGATGTTGATCAGGGTCAGGTTTCCCAGACCAACAACAAATGCTGCCAGTTTGTTGTCATGATGAAGAGTGTTGTTACCTTCTAACTCAAGAGCACGCAGTCCTTCAGTGTCCACCACTAGAACATAGTCAAACTTAAAGTCTTTCTTCATCTCCTCTGATACTTTGAGCAGCTGCATGAAGGCACCTTTGGTGCACCTGCCAGCACTCACTGCAAACTGCAGTCCAAACATGGTGTTCAGCATTGTTGATTTTCCACTGCTTTGTATGCCCAAAACTGACAACACAAAGACTCTCTGGTCCCCCAGTTTCTAAATGACTTCCTCTAAAACACTGGAGATCCATGTTGAAGGCACGTGACCTGCATCACCATCCATCAGCTCCATCGGGTGTCCTGATATCATCAGCTGTGCAGCCAGCTCAGGGTATTTAGACCAGTCAGTGTGTCTGCTCTCTCCTTGTGTTGCTCTGTGGGCTTCATAGATCTGTCCCATTTCTCTGAAGATGTGCTCCAAACCAAAAGATGCAGACTGAAGTTTTTTGGAAACTTCTTCAAGCTCAGTTTGTTTTCTTAATAACTGATCTGATTTGATATGTTTGTTTTTCAAATCCAAGATCTCAGACCATGTTTGATAATAACTTTGGAGGATTTGTGAAAGATCATCTGTGGAGAGGTCATCCATGAAGATCTGAGTCCATCTGAGGAAATACTCTTTGTCTGTTGGTGGCAGTGATGAGAGGCTTCCAATGAACAACTCCATCAGTTTACTGCAGGAAGCAGCACATTGTTTCTGACGTATGATCATCAGTTGTTGTTCTTTTTGACTTTTCTCCTGTTCAATGTCTCCTCTGAGATGATACAGTTCTTTATGTATTTTGCTCCACTGATGCCACAGATGGCCTTGACAAGGGAGAAACTTATCTTTGATCTTTGAGACATCCTTCTTATCTTTTGTAAGCAGATTGATTATTTCCATAGCAGCAGATTTCCCTCTTTGACAGGCTGGGTCACTTTCATCCACTCTGATTCCAGAGAGCTCAGCCATGCTTTCAAGCTGGAAGGATGGTTTCAAGATGGAACCATCTGGAGGAGACAAAACGTCTCTGATGATCTTTTTCAGACGTTCAGATACATCTGACTGGCTTTTGTCTTTGAGACCCATTTTGTATTTTCCCTTTTTTGTCTTAACGGCATCACAGCTGTCATCATCAATGAGACAGATGAGAGGTTTATGAGACTTAAAAAGATCTGATATAAGTGACCAACTTTCTTCATGTTTTTGTAGAGATGCAACAAGAAAAATATTGATGGAGGATTTTTGAATCAGTATATCACGCTGTTCTTCAATTAACAGAGCATCACCATGGAGATTACAAAAGGCGATGCAGTCATTGAAGGCATCACTGGGTTTTCCAGCAGGGCAGTACCAGGCGATCTCTGCCACACCATCCATCAGATGGTGAGATTTGGTGCTTCCTGTACAGTTTCTGTGGAAGAAGGTGGAGTGACTGTCATTGATCAAAGTGTTCATCAGCTGAGATTTAGACACTGACAGAGAACCCAGGCGGAAAAATGACACTAAGGGTGTTTGAGCTTTGTAGACTGGAACAGTCTTCATGGTGACGATGTTTGAGCCATCTTTGATTTGATTTACCTTCCAGGTTTTAGTTATTTGTCTGAACGTCCACAGAGGAAACTCAATCTCCTCTGTGACTGGGTCAGGAACAAGCAGAGGTACAGCATACTGACACTGAGAGAGCTTTGTAACCATCATCTGTTTAAGGAAGCTGTCTGAGCAGTGAAATACTGCCATCTGAACGTCCATTGGTGAACTCGAGTCTGCTCTTTCTTCTGTGTGTCTTTACTTCTGCTCACAAAAACATCCCAATCACTTTCTGCAGTGATCTGAAACATTGGAACAGGCTTTGAATAGTTTAACTCAGCACTTTCTGGTCTTACAGGAATATATCTGGCCCTGCAGTCCAACATTATCAGCCTGTGTAGAAAAGTATGAGCTAGATCTTTCTCACATGTGACATGTTGTTTCACGGGTGGACGTATTTGAAGAAAATCTTTTAGTGACAACTTCTGTTGAAGTTTGTCTTGAAGGTCAAGTCTCTCAAGCAGTGTCTTGGTTTCCATTTGACATGACTTCTTCCAGCTGATTTCTTTAGAAACCTTCAATGAATGCAAATAAACATGCATGATATGTTCAGAAATTATAGTGTCATAGAACGGGACAAATCTTGAGACACATAAATTTGAGCTTTCCTACCTTCTCTGTGTTTTCACTCATGTTCTCATCTGAGGTACCTGCAAGATAAAATTAACCAGTAAGTGAGATCAATGTGACAAGATTTAACCAGTAGCATGACAAAATTGAAACCACCCCAGGTGAATGAATGAGGCGTATTCTAATGCAACATCAAAACTGAACCATTGGTTAACAGCTAACTGTTGTGTCATGTGTGTAAATGATAAGGTTTATTTGACACATGTGCAGTTGTACACAATACAATGCACAGTGAAATTTATTTAGCACAGTAAAATGTGTACATCATTCTAAATTTAAATAAGTGCTTATTGTCATGTCCTGGGCCGGTGGCCCAGTGTTATGTTTTCTTGGTGTCTGTTATTTTCTCGGTTTCTATGTTGTCATCTTGTTCCACATGTTTTCCTGGTGTCTAGTCTGCGTCTGCGTCTTTGTCTCCCCCTTTCTGGCTTCCTGTTTTACTTTGATGGTCGTCTGTTCCTTGTCTTCAGTTTTGCTTTCCCCCCGTTAGGGTAATCATAATCACCTGTGTGCCCACCTGTTTCCTCTTCCCTCATCAGCCCCTCTGTGTATTTAAGTCTTGTGTTTCCCATGCTCCTTGTCGCGTCGTTGACGTTGTGTGTCCGTGTGTTCCTGTGTTCCTGTGTTCCTGCGTTCCCTGCGCCTGCCCTTCGTCTCCCTGTGCCTCCCTTCCAAGGTTTTTGTATTTTTGTGTTTCCCCGGTGGAATAAACGCCCTTTTAAGTTACCTCTGGAGTCCTGCGTTTTTGCCCTTCCTTGCCCGTTTCCTCCCCGGGCATGACAGAACGACGCGACCATAGTAAAGACCCTGCAAGCTCCGGCCGCTACAACGGCACTCGCCTGGCGCTGGGGGGACCAGCTTTTTTGAATGGTCCCCGGCGACGCCGCTCACCGCCCCCGCCTAAACCGCAGGTCTGCCGCGTGGGCGGACTGTTTTTGGCGCCGGCCGCTCCCTCACCTGCCTCTCCGTTCGCTCGCCCCTCTTCCCTCTCACAGACGGAGCAGCAAGGGAGGAGGAGGGTTTCCTGGCAGCTGCGGGAGGAGTTTTTTCCGGCGCCGCGTGGTATAACGCCACGGCTATCCCAGCCGTCTGCACAGGCGAGTCTTCAGCCTGCTTCCGTGGGGTGGAAGTTTGGCTCTCAGCAGCAGAAAGAGCAACTTCAGCCCACCGACACAGTGAGTGAGTCTGTTCTGTTCCCGAAAGTGACTGTTCCTGTTCATGACGTCATGTACTCTGCTGCTTCCTCCCTCTCAGAGGAGAGCAGGAAAATTCTGATCCGAAGAGTGGACCGATTATGCTTGGACTTGTTATCTGACCCGTGTAAGGAGGAACAGGAAGCCATCACCACCAGGCTTCAAGCCCTGATTGCCAGTTTCCCTTGGCTGTTGGACTCCTTGCACGGGTTAGTGAAAGACTTTGTAATCACCACCCTTCACCTACAGCCAGCACCACAGACCACTGCTGCAGCCTCTCAGCCACTCCTGTCAGTTCCCTTAGCTTCTTCCCAGTATTCCCAGTCAGCTGTAGCTCCAGCTCCCCCTCAGTCGCAGTGTTCCCAGTCAGCTGTAGCTCCAGCTCCCCCTCAGTCGCAGTGTTCCCAGTCAGCTGTAGCTCCAGCTCCCCCTCAGTCGCAGTGTTCCCAGTCAGCTGTAGCTCCAGCTCCCCCTCAGTCGCAGGGTTCCCAGTCAGCTGTAGCTCCAGCTCCCCCTCAGTCGCAGTGTTCCCAGTCAGCTGTAGCTCCAGCTCCCCCTCAGTCGCAGTCCCAGACCCCTCAGTTAGCTCCAGCTCCCTCTGCTCACCCTGCTCCAGCTCCCTTAGCTCCAGCTTCCCCTGCACCCGTACCTGTTCCGCGGGTGGGGGCAGCCACGGACGGGCTGACCTCTGCACCCGTACCTGTTCCGTGGGTGGGGGCAGCCACGGACGGGCTGACCTCTGCACCCGTACCTGTTCCGCGGGTGGGGGCAGCCAGGTCCAAGCCTTCGCATCGGTCTTCTGTGTTAGCTGCAGCAGCAGGGTCTCAGTCAGCTCTAGCTCCAGTCGCTCTCCCTCGCCTTCAGTCAGCTCTAGCTCCAGTCGCTCTCCCTCGCCTTCAGTCAGCTCTAGCTCCAGTCGCTCTCCCTCGGTCCCCAGTGTCAGCTGTTTTAGTGCCCTCTCAGTCAGCTCCCTCTCAGGCCCCAGTGTCAGCTAGCTCTCACCTCTCTGTTTCCACGCAGCCAGATCTCCCTAGCCCTCAGGCTGCTCCCACGCAGCCAGCAGCGCTGTCTCGCACTCAGTCTGCTCCCACGCAGCCAGCAGCGCTGTCTCGCACTCAGTCTGCTCCAGCCCCTGTAGCTCTCCCTCGCACTCAGTCTGCTCCAGCCCCTGTAGCTCTCCCTCGCACTCAGTCTGCTCCAGCCCCTGTCGCTCTCCCTCGCACTCAGTCTGCTCCAGCCCCTGTCGCTCCCCCTAGCACTCAGTCAGCCCCAGCTCCTGTCGCTCCCCCTAACACTCAGTCAGCCCCAGCTCCTGTCGCTCCCTGTCCACTCCACTCTCAGTCAGTTCCAGTAGCTCTTCCTCGGTCCCCAGTGTCAGTCGTCTCCCGGCCTGCTTCCACGCAGCCAGTCGTCTCCCGGCCTGCTTCCACGCAGCCAGTCGTCTCCCGGCCTGCTTCCACGCAGCCAGTCGTCTCCCGGCCTGCTTCCACGCAGCCAGTCGTCTCCCGGCCTGCTTCCACGCAGCCAGTCGTCTCCCGGCCTGCTTCCACGCAGTCCCCTGCACCTCGGCTATTCCCCGAGCAGCCCCTGCTGCTCAATAAAGCAGCAGTGTGTCCTGTTCCGCGGTCCCAGCCTACGCATCCGGTGCCTCACTATGTAGGCCCCGTTCAGCCCATGGGCTCCGCTCAGTCCGAGCCAGGGGGTCCCGCTCAGTCCGAGCGCTCCGCGCCAGAGGGTCCCGCTCAGTCCGAGCCGATGGGGGTCTCCGCTCAGTCCGAGCCAGGGGGTCCCGCTCAGTCCGAGCGCCCCGCGCCAGAGGGCCCCGCTCAGTCCGAGCCGGTGGGGGTCTCCGCTCAGTCCGAGCGCTCCGCGCCAGAGGGTCCCGCTCAGTCCGAGCCGATGGGGGTCTCCGCTCAGTCCGAGCGCTCCGCGCCAGAGGGTCCCGCTCAGTCCGAGCGCTCCGCGCACGAGGGTCCCGCTCGGTCCGAGCCGATGGGGGTCTCCGCTCAGTCCGAGCGCCCCGAGCCAGGGGGTCCCGCTCAGTCCGAGCGCTCCGCGCCAGAGGGTCCCGCTCAGTCCGAGCGCTCCGCGCCAGAGGGTCCCGCTCAGTCCGAGCCAGGGGGTCCCGCTCAGTCCGAGCGCCCCGCGCCAGAGGGCCCCGCGCAGTCCGAGCCGGTGGGGTCTCTGCTCAGTCCGAGCGCTCCACGTCGCCCGAGGGTTCCCCACCAGAGCCCGGGGTCGCCCGTCTCCGCCGCCGCATGCCCCGCGGTCGGCCTCCAGTGTCTGCTCCCCGTCGCCGCCGCCGCATGCCCCGCGGTCGGCCTCCAGTGACCCCTCCTCGTCGCCGCCGCCGCTGGGAGCGCGGTCGGCCTCCAGTGACCCCTCCTTGTCGCCGCCGCCGCTGGGAGCGCGGTCGGCCTCCAGTGACTCCTCCTCGTCGTCGCCGCCGCCGCTGGGAGCGCGGTCGGCCTCCAGTGACTCCTCCTCGTCGTCGCCGCCGCCGCTGGGAGCGCGGTCGGCCTCCAGTGCCTGCTCCTCGTCGCCGCCGCCGCCGCCGCTGGGAGCGCGGTCGGCCTCCAGTCCTGTCTCCTCGTCGCCGCCGCTGGGAGCGCGGTCGACCTCCTTGAACTGTGTGTATTTTTGTTTTGGTTTTCACATGGACTCCCCTGAACTGTCTGTTTTCCGCCTTGGATGTCCCAGCAGACCTCCTGAACTGTTTTGCCTCTTCGCCTGGGTTTTGTTTCGACTGTTTTCCCCCTGCCGATTGCTGTTTTTGGTTTGTTTTTGCTCTTGGTCGGGGCGTTTCCTTGCACTGTTTCCGGCCTTGTGCCGTCGCCTTTTGTTCTGGTTCCTGTGTTTTTGTTTTTCTGACCCTTGTTAACCCCCAAGATTGTTTCGGTTTTTTTTGTTTTGGTTGCCTTCTGTCTTTTTTGGGGTGTCTGTTCCGGCTCTTGCCGTTGATTTTTGCTTCTGCTCTGTGGTTCTGTTTTGGGTTCCTGTGTTTTGTGTTGTTTGGTCCCTCCGTCCTGGTCCCCCACCTCCCGCCCTGGTCTGGGTTTGGTTTTCCTTTTGTTTGTGGCCGTCGGGGGCCGGCCTTTGCGGGGGGGGTACTGTCATGTCCTGGGCCGGTGGCCCAGTGTTATGTTTTCTTGGTGTCTGTTATTTTCTCGGTTTCTATGTTGTCATCTTGTTCCACATGTTTTCCTGGTGTCTAGTCTGCGTCTGCGTCTTTGTCTCCCCCTTTCTGGCTTCCTGTTTTACTTTGATGGTCATCTGTTCCTTGTCTTCAGTTTTGCTTTCCCCCCGTTAGGGTAATCATAATCACCTGTGTGCCCACCTGTTTCCTCTTCCCTCATCAGCCCCTCTGTGTATTTAAGTCTTGTGTTTCCCATGCTCCTTGTCGCGTCGTTGACGTTGTGTGTCCGTGTGTTCCTGTGTTCCTGTGTTCCTGTGTTCCCTGCGCCTGCCCTTCGTCTCCCTGTGCCTCCCTTCCAAGGTTTTTGTATTTTTGTGTTTCCCCGGTGGAATAAACGCCCTCCGTTACCTCTGGAGTCCTGCGTTTTTGCCCTTCCTTGCCCGTTTCCTCCCCGGCCATGACACTTATTGCTTCTGCTCCTGTGTGATGCTGCAGGCATTTATAACTGAAAGAGAAAATCTGAGAGATGACCTACTCTATGAAACAAACTTATGTTACTGATAGGGGTGGGACTCGATTAAAAAAATTAATCGAATTAATTACAAGCTTTGTAATTAATTAATCGAAATTAATCGCATTTTAATCGCATTTCAATATTTGACATGAGAAATATTAATTTAAGTTTAGTTGATGAATGAATCAATATACATAAGCTTAAACTTCAAAATTTTGTTTATTTTCCCACCAGTCTACTACACAGACCAATGAAGGGTGGAAGTGCTCCTGTGATGAGCAAACACCTGAAATTAAAGTTAAGCATCATAACTGGATAGTTTTATTCAACATTAATGTCTCACTTGTTATAGTTGGAAATTAATCATTCACTCAGCTGTATTCCTTGATGTTGAAATGTGTTATGCTTGTTTTAACAGCTTATTTTGAATTAAAGACTTAAAATTAAACCACAAAAAGGAGAAAAAGTTCGTTCTCCGTTTAACAGCTGCTTTTACACAGCTGTGCTTCACACTCACGGTTGCTAGGCGACATGAGCTACGCAGAGGTGACGGCAGCTGATATGAAGGCTAGCCGCTCACTTCCAGCCTTTGTGGTGTTCGTGGGCTGCGAAAGACGTGGGCCGGGTCCTTCGCAGGATGCGGCCCCTAATTTGGACATTGTGCGTCGATATAATCTGTATGCCGGGAACTCGCGCACTGAGAAACGTTCCACGGTGCAAAGTGCGATTAAAATGCGTTAAAATTTTTAACGTGTTAATTTCCCCGTAATTAATTAATCAAAATTAACACGTTAAAGTCCCACCCCTAGTTACTGAAAAACACCTGGTGACATTCTGCAACACCTGAACCATTACTGTGAAATTCAGTTATTATACTAATTTAAGACACTTTCTGTTTGAGCCACATCAATAGCAATATTTTTTTTTACTAACATTTCAATATGTTTATTGAAATGTTGGCTCCCACTATGGTAACGCATGACTTCCTGTCACAGTGCACAATGGTGATTTTGTGTAGCTTCATCTGTGTAGCTCAATTAATTATAAATCTCTAGATATTTCACAGTGTAATCTTCACATGCTTTATCCAAAGCTCACTCTCTGCTTAATCATCTGTACATTATATTCATAGTATTCACTCCTGAGTCACTAGCAGCATGGCTGCTTCCCCTGTCTGTCTCACACTTTCCTGCTGTGTTTCAAATGTTTAGTTACTCCTCAGCCTTCTTTAGTAATACTGGTACTTGTAATAAATGTAGCTTGTTTGTAGCCTTGGAGACCCGGGGCCGCACACTGGAAAATCCTGTAGATAGCTGTAGTGTTAGTGTGTTTCAGGGGAATGTTTTTCATGCAGCACCATTTCAATATGAATTCACTTCCTGTTTGGAGAAATGTTAATAAAACAGAAAAGTCCTGGTAAGCACGAGAGGTACATGTGCCTTCTTTATCAAGTCACACACAAGTAACTAGACATGTTGTCAGAAATCCTCTAGGTGGGCAATGACAGGATGTCTAACTGGTTTGTGGTCACCAGAGAGAACTCACCCAGCGTGTCTGCACTGACACTGCCAGTAAAAAGTTAGCAGGAACTAGCTCACTACCTTGACCCTTTCCAGTGCCATGGAGTGGTTTCAGATAGCACCACCGGAAAGACAAGTGATGCTTGGGAGGCCACAGTAAAATTAAATGACCTTTACTCTATACTTAAAATATATATGGGAGTAGATTTAACCTTAATTCCAGACAGTGTGTACCAGTCCTTAAAACAGAAACCCTTGTTGGAAGCCTCAAAGCTAAAACTGTATGGGGCAGGGATGTCACCTCTCACAGTCAAAGGAAAGATTTACAGCTAGCCTGAGTACAGACAAGAAAAAGACTGCAGTCAGTGGATGATCTAATGCAGGGATTCCTTAGTCATCCTGCAAGTGTTGCTTTGGGATTAGTGGCAGAAGTGGAGACAGTGTCACTGGCCTCAGAAGAAGTGGTGAAACAACAGTTAGATTAGAGGGGGAGTACAAAATTGAGCTTAAAGCCAATTTTGTACTCCCCCTCTGGATCAGGTGACCCTGAACCACCCCTTAGCTATGCTGCAATAGGCCTAGGCTGCTCAGGTGTTCCTATGATGCACCTCTTTTTACTCTGTTTATACCAGTTTATACCCATTTATACCTCTCTGGCTCTCTTCCATGGCATGTCTTTTGTCCTGTCTCTCTCCCCTCAGCCCCAACCGGTCACTGTTATTATAGGGCAGGGATCCTCATATATAGGCCTCAAGAGCCGGTGTCCTGCAGGTTTTAGATGTGTCTCTGCTTCAACACACCTGAGTCAAATATAGAAGTCATTAGCAGGACTCTGGAGAACTTTACTGCATGCTGAGGAGGTAATTCAGCCATTTGATTCAGGTGTGTTGGATCAGGGACACATCTAAAAGCTGCAGGACACCGGCTCTCGAGGCCTGGAGTTGAGGATCCCTGTTGTAGGGCCTTTACCTCAGAATATAAAGTGCCTTGAGGCGACTGTTTGTTGTGATTTGGTGCTATATAAATAAAATTGAATTGAAAATCAAAATTCAATTAATTGCACAGCCCTACTTACCACTGAAACAATGGCTCAAAAAGCTAAACTGCTACTTTCTAAGCAAACATTCTCCATTTCTGTCATATTCTTGATTTTTTTTTTTTTCTTAGTGAGCAGTGTCTTCTGCACTTAATGCGGGTGACTGCAGCAATCTGCTAGTGATCAAAGATTGCAAGGAGGTTTTTGGTGCAGCACTCTCTTTGCAATCTTTTTCACCCAGTGACAAAAAGCGACCTCCTGTAATTACTCGTCAAGCAGTAGCAGCCGGTGACTACCAGGGGCTCACTAACCGCTGTGTAGGCCTATCTGAATAGAGCTTTAATAACTGATTTCACAGCAACTACCAGTAACTGCTTACAACCAGTTGGGGTATACTCATTTTTTCCTAGTAACTGATGGATGCCAGGCAGTCGCCAACCTGTCTCTAGGTCTGTCTGACTTAGTGACACTGACAACTGCACTTTTCCAAAACTCTTCACAAGGTCACTGGGGTCCCAGTAAGTCACACAGACCCATAATCCCATTATGGACACAAATAGCTGCCGTAACACCTCCACCGCTGACTGGTGTCAGCTACCAAACCAGAGCCATGAAAACCAAGAATCCACTGTTCTCTCACCTGATGCTGGAACTGTACCACATCTCATGTAGAACAACTATGGCAGTAGATACACAGGCACACTCATCTGGGCAGCAGACTCCACAGACTGGAGTTTCATGCACTTTTTATCTTTTTCGGTTTGGACACATCAATTACAAATGGAAGTGTGGGGGCCAGCCCAAGCCTTGAATTTGAATTTGGGCATCCATCATACCACTTCATTGTCACCTGAGCCTAAATAACATTAAGATTAAAATTAAGATTAAGATTAAGATAGTGTTTATTTGTCACATGCACAGTTATACACAGTACAATGCACAGTGAAATGTATTTTGTACCTGCAACCATATATACACACACATATAAATAAGAAGAATAAAAAAGTAATTCACACTATACACTATACTCTATATACTACACACTATACACACTTTTACATGGAATTATAGATTATAATATTTACATTGTGCAATAATAGTCCAGTTAGGGCTCAGAGTTGAGCAGACGGATGGCTTGTGGGTAAAAACTCTTCTTCAACCTTTCAGTCTTAGTCCTCAGGCAGCTGTAACGCCGGCCTGATGGGAGCAGGGAGAAGAGAGAGTGTCCAGGGTGGCTGGGCTGTTTTAGGATCTTCATGGCCCTCAGCCTGCACTGCTTGGTGTAAATGTCCTGCAGGTTGGGGAGGGTGGTTCTGATGGTCCGTTCAGCTGAACGAACCACCCTTTTTAGAGCCATGAAGTCCTGCTTAGTGCAGTTTCCCATCCAGGTGGTGATGCTCCCACGCATGATGCTCTCGATGGTGCGGGTGTAAAAGTTCCTGAGCACCTTGAGTGGGAGCTTGAAGTCTCTCAGCCGCCTGAGGAGGTAGAGACGCTGTCTGGCCTTCTTCACAGTGATATTAATGTGATGAGTCCAGGACAGGTCCTGTGAGATGGTCACTCCCAGGTATTTGAAAGTGTCCACTCTTTCCACCTCAGCACCACTGATGACAAGTGGATGGTAGTCCCTCTGCTGCTTCCTGCTGAAGTCCACAATCAGTTCCTTTGTTTTGCTGGCGTTGAGCAGGAGGTGGTTCTCCCGGCACCAGTTCTCCAGGCAGGAGACCTCTCTCCTGTAGGCTGTCTCCTCATTGTGGGAGATTAGTCCCATAACAGCAGTGTCGTCAGCAAACTTGATGATGACGTTGGACTCTGACGTGGCCACGCAGTCATGGGTGTACAGTGAGTACAGCAGAGGGCTGAGCACACAGCCTTGGGGGGATCCGGTGTTGAGGGTGAGGGAGGATGAGGTGAGGTGACCCACTCCTACCACCTGTGGTCTGCTGGTCAGGAAGCTGTGAACCCACCTGCACAGTGATGGGCCCAGGCCCAGGTCCAGCAGCTTAGAGACCAGCCTGGAGGGAACTATGGTGTTGAATGCTGAGCTGTAATCTACAAACAGCACTCTCACATAGTTCCCCTTATCGGTGTCTATGTGCGAAAGGGTCTTGTGGAGGAGGAAGGATATGGCGTCATCTGTGGATCTGTCAGGCCGGTATGCAAACTGTAGTGGGTCGAGGGTGGTGGGCAGTGAGGTGATGAATGTCTTGATGAGTCTCTCAAAACATTTCATCACCACAGAGGTGAGCGCTATGGGCCTGAAGTCATTGGGGCTGCTGGGGTGTGGTTTCTTTGGGACAGGGACTATGATGGACTTTTTAAAGCAGGTGGGAATCACACACAGTTTCAGTGAGAGGTTGAATATCAGTGTAAACACAGGTGCCAGCTGGTCAGCGCAGGTCTTAAGGACACGTCCACTAATACCGTCTGGTCCAGCCGCTTTCCTGGTGTTTACACTTCCAAACACCCTCCTCACGTCGCGCTCCATCACAGTGAGTGTCTCCGCCCCTCCGGCCGGGAGCACAGCGGGCTGTCGGCTTCCCGACTCGAAGCGCGCAAAGACGTTGTTGAGTTCATCAGCCAGAGAAGCATCGGCACTCACCGGGGGTGTGTGTGGTGCTTTGTAGTCCGTGATGGTGCGTAGTCCCTGCCACAGTCCCCTGGAGTCAGACTGTTGTAGTTGCTGTTCCAGTCTGTGGCCGTAGCGATGTTTGGCCTCTTTCACCGCTCTGCGGACGTTGTATGATGCAACCTTGTAGTCCTCCATGTTCCCAGAGGCGAGGCCGGAGTTGTAGGCAACGGTGCGGGACCTCAGGGCGTTGCGGACAGATTTATCCACCCACGGCTTCTGGTTGGGAAAGGTCCTGATGGTCCTCCTAAGCGTAGTGTCATCAACGACTTTCCCAATAAATCCCACAACAGTTTCCGTAAACTCCTCGATGTCTCCGCCCGCGCTGCTGCGAAACATGTCCCAGTCGGTTGAATCCAACGCACCCTGCAGAGCGGCCTCTGTTTGATCAGACCACCGTGTCACTTCTCTCACAGCAGGGGGTTCCTGCCTGAGCTTTTGTTTGTATTTCGGCATGAGAAGGACAGAGGTGTGGTCAGACTTCCCAAAGGGCGGAAGTGGCTTTGCTTTGTAGCCCTCTTTGAATGGAGAGTAGCAGTGGTCTAGGGTCCTCTCTCCTCTGGTGGGGCAGTCGATGTGTTGAGTAAACTCCGGTATCACCTTTTTCAAGTTTGCACTGTTAAAGTCCCCGGCTACGATGAGAGCCGCATCACGCTGGTTAGCCTGATAGGTGGAAATAGCCTCATGTAGCTCGGATAGTGCAGTGTTTGTGTCCGCCTGAGGTGGAATATAGACGGCACTGAAGATGACCGAAGTGAACTCGCGGGGCAGGTAGTGGGGGTGGCATTTCAGGGTTAGGAGCTCCAGGTTAGGCGAACATGATTGTTTCAGAGGGACGACATTTGTATTGTCACACCAGTTGTTATTAATCATTAGGCACACACCTCCTCCTCTTGATTTTCCAGACTCACTCGTTCTGTCTATGCGATGAACACTGAAGAACTCCGCCGGCTGTACGGCGTGGTCCGGTATGAGGGGGGTCAGCCATGTCTCCGTGAGACAGATGATGTTGCAGTCCCTTATGTCCCTCTGAAACTGTATCCTGGCCCTGAGTTCGTCCAGCTTGTTATCCAGTGACTGGACATTAGCCAACAGGATGCTCGGCAGTGGCGTTTGGTGCGCTCTACGCCTCAGCCTCTCTCTTACGCCGGCTCTTTTCCCTCTGGGCCTTGTCCGTGACCTGGGTGCTCCACGCCCTCCTTTGTTTGAGCTGGCCCACTGGCGCAGGATCTCCTGGGGCCAAGCCGGGTCGGGAGAAAAAGGTGTCAGAATACAGCCAGAGTGCTGTACTCTGATATTAAAAAGAGTCTGTCTGTCATACGTGATATGACACAGAGCAGGCGGAATTATAAAGTCCAAAATTAAAGCTAAAGCTAATATATAGAGACAAAGCGTAGGAGCAGGTACGACGGCTGCTGACCTCACCGGCGCCATCTTGAGAGATAACCTGAGGGTTGAAGCTGAATATAAATCTTTTGGGATGATTGCTGTTTCAGCCCACTGAAATCCTTTCAGTATGATACATATTGTAAAACTGTCATGTCCATGACATTGAGAAGGGTGGGACAAGTATTAGCATGCCATATCCACTCCAGAGGACATAGGCTTTTTAGGAAATATGTGATTTAGGGTGTTTGACCGACTGTTGGATATGTTAGATATGAGATTCTTATCTAAAAGATGTACATTTTTGCATAACTATGTAAATGCATCTAATTACAGACTAGTAAATAAGCCATTGGAATATATAAATAATAGCATACAGAATTGCTGAGCACCAATGGAATAATATTGAATACAAGTGGTCAGCAATTGGGCCCAGTGTTACAAGAAGTGCCGTAAGTATGTTATTAGGCTGCTATACCAGAAGACAGCCAAAAGATTATGATATCAAAATGGCGGCATGTACGAACACAGCAGCTCTTGGCTCCCTTTTTTTGTGCTTTTTATTTAGTATTGCATGTGTGCTGCTGTATGAAAGCCGCACAATAATTGGTGCAGAAATAGCAGAATCATCTACACTCACTGCTGTCCAAATCTAGATCTCAGTCGTGTGCTGACTCTTCTACCTGCTCAGAGAGCTCACTGTAGTGATTATAACAGCAGTTTACATCCCACCCAATGCTAACGTTAGCGTAGACCCGTCGCTCCTGCATAATACCATCAACAAGCTGGTGCAGGTCTGCCCAGAAGGAGCCTTCGTTGTTGCAGGGGACTTTAACAAAGTCTGCCTAGAGACCATGTTCACTAGATTTGTACAGTATGTACAAATTATTGCACTCTTATTACACTCTTCTCTGTCCAATAACTGGCATTTGTGCAATATTTGGTATATTTTGTACATTTGTTACATTTATTTATTCCCCTGTAAGTTCTGGTTTTGTTTGATATTTAGACTGTTGTTCTTTGTAGCATAGACATACTGGTTTTATTAGCTTCTTGTTTAGGTTTGATAAGGAAAGGCACTGAACTGTGGCAGCTGCTACATTATCATCATACTCCATGTTTGATGACTAGAGAAGCTTTCTATTTTATTGTTTATAAAACCACAAATGAGCCATAAAAGCAAGGTCCGCTAATCTGGCCATGCAACCTGACCACAGTGTGAAAACAAAACACTCTTGCAGGAACAGTGAGTAAACTAGTTAGATTAAACTGCCACAGCTTACAAATGCACAGTTATATCTGAACATGCATGCACGAATGCATCAGCATCAGCATCCGATGGCTAACTACAGAACTGTTTGGAGTTGGTTAACAACAAAACTATTGTAATTACTTGTGGAAACATACCTCAGGTGTCAAACTCAAGGCCCACAAGCCAGATCCAGCCCGCAATATAATTATACACAGCCCACAAGATAATTTCATATGGCCATTAATGGCTTGCTGGTAAATAGTACTCCAACCATTCATACTACAAATCCCACTGGGTAACTAGTATATGTGGGAGAAGATGCAGGAGACCTGCACAGTGAGCTGCTAGTGCATCACTGCATCACACAGCAGGAAACACAGTGCACTGAAGCTGGAACATGTAATAAGCACCGTAACACAGACAGTGAACTTTATAAGAGGCAAAGGTTTAAATCACAGTCAGTTTCAGTCTTTTCTGGAGGAAATACCTTCAGAATCTGGTGACGTGCCTGATCACACAGGTGCGCTGAGCTGCCTGAGGAAATTTGAGGAAATTTGTCATTTCATGGAAGTAAAGGAAAAGACTTAACAGCACTCCGGGCTGAAAAGTGGGTGTGAGTTGGCTTTTCTGTACAACATGACAAAGCATCTTAATGCATTAAACATGCATCTTCAGGGACGGGGCTGTGTGACTAGGGTCACGAATGACACAGTGAAAGCTTTTGAAATCAGGCTGTTCCTGTGGGAGGCAAAGATGCAAAATGTAACTTATGCCATTTTTCATGTTTCCAAAAAAATCCCAAAACAATCACAAACCAGTTCACTGCTGCTGTTTCCAGCTGTGCTTTTTGCTGACAAACTGGACACACTGCTCACTGAGGTTACGCTTTGCCGACTTTGTTCTGCATGTTTGGTAGTACATACTAGGGCTGCAATGATTAGTCGACATTGTTGACAATAATCAACAATAAAAATAGTTGTCGACGAATTTAATTGTTGGTAATAGTCGTTTTTTATTACTGATGATTTTTTTTTTTTTTTTACAGAGTGAGACTTCTTTCTGTCCGTCTATCTCTGGCGAGCTTCGCACATGCGCAATAGCACTCAGCGGCATATTTAGTCATGGCGGCTACTGGCGAAACAGCATGGCGTGCTATATGGTCCAAGGTGTGGGAGAATTTCACTCTTGATAAAGAAAAAAATAAACTTAACTGCAACATTTGCAAAGGGGACCTCGCATATCATGGAAGCACTTCTGTGATGCATGAGCATTTAAAGAGGAGGCACATCAGACACCTGGAAGCAGACACGGAGTTAGATGCACCCCGGTAAAATATGCTTGTAAGCTAATTAACAGCACACACAGGAGACAACTCGTATATACTGTTATTTGCCGAAAAAAGGTTGCGTGTATGACTGCAGAACCGATAACAAAAAATACAACTTGAATTAATTTTTTGGTTTTGAAACAAGTATCTTTTATGAAATTTATGTAGCACGAAGAGGACCAGCTTGATACAAGATGTTCTGAACTATTACTGCTGCTAATGTGCCAACTTTTTCTTCCCTGTAAAACAAAGTACTATATATATATATATTAGGGGTGGGACTTTAACGCATTAATTTCGATTAATTAATTACGGGGAAATTAACGAATTAAAAATTTTAACGCACTTTAATCGCACTTTGCACCGTGGAACATTTCTCAGTGCACGAGTTCCAGGCATACAGATTATATCGACGCACAATGTCCAAATTCAGGGGCCAGCCTTCATATCAGCTGCCGTCACCTCTGCGTAGCTCATGTCCCCTAGCAACGTGAGTGTGAAGCACAGCTGTGTAAAAGCAGCTGTTAAACGGAGAATGAACTTTTTCTCCTTTTTGTGGTTTAATTTTAAGTCTTTTATTGAAAATAAGCTGTTAAAACAAGCATGACACATTTCAACATCAAGGAATACAGCTGAGAGAATGATTAATTTACAACTAGATTAAGTGAGACATTAATGTTGACTAAAACTATCCAGTTATGATGCTTAACTTTAATTTCAGGAGTTTGCTTATCACAGGAGCACTTCCACCCTTCGTTGGTCTGTGTAGTAGACTGGTGGGAAAATAAACAAAATTTTGAAGTTTAAGCTTCAAAAGTATATTGATTCATTCATCAACCAAACTTAAATGAATATTTCTCATGTCAAATATTGAAATGTGATTAAAATGCGATTAATTTCGATTATTTATATATATATATATATATATATATATAGAGGCTAAGACACACCCAGAATGGCTGACTGAGGGCCGGACAGTCCTGATCCCCAAGGACCCCCAGAAGGGACCAGTCCCATACAACTACTGGCCCATAACCTGCCTCAGTACAACATAGAATCTCCTGTCAGGCATCATAGCAGCTAAGATGAGCAGGCATGTGGCACAATACATGAGCGAGGCCCAGAAAGGGATAGGCAGAGAGACCAGGGGAGCAAAACACCAGCTACTAGTAGATAGAGCAGTCACTCGAGACTAAGACCCGACTGACCAACCTGTGCACCGCCTGGAATGAGGAAAGCCTATGACTCAATGCCGCACACATCAATCCTGGAATGCCTAGAACTGTATAAGATCAACAGGACCCTAAGAGCCTTCATCAAGAACTCACTGGGTATGTGGAGAACAACACTAGAGGCCAACAAGTCAACATCAAGTGTGGGATTTACCAAGGAGATGCTCTGTCCCCACTGCTGTTCTACATAGGCCTGAATCCCCTCAGCCAGATCATCAACAAGACTGGCTATGGATACCAACTACGGAATGGAGCAAACATCAGCCACCTCCTGTACATGGATGACATCAAGCTGTATGCTAAGAGTGAACAAGATATCGATTCACTGATCCATACCACCAGGATCTACAGCAATGATATTGGCATGTCATTCCGACCGGAGAAGTGTAGTCGGATGGTAACTAAGAGAGGAAAAGTAGTCAGAACTGAGGGGATTGCACTACCAGAAGGCAACATTGTAGACATTGAGGACAGCTACAAGTACCTTGGAATCCCACAGGCAAATGGGAACCACGAAGAGGCCGCTAGGAAAGCTGCAACCTCCAAGTACCTGCAGAGAGTAAGGCAAGTCCTGAAGAGTCATCTGAATGGGAAGAACAAGATCTGGGCTATCAACACCTACGCCCTGCCAGTTGTCAGGGATAATAAGCTGGCCAAAGAAGGAGATGGAAGCCACAGATGTTAAGACAAGAAAGCTCCTTACCATGCATGGAGGGTTTCACCCCAAATCCAGCACCCTGAGACTGTACGCTAAGCGGAAGGAAGGTGGCCGAGGACTAGTGAGTGTCAGAATCACTGTCCTAGATGAAACAACGAAGATCCATGAATGCATCAGGCAGCAGAAACCCGAGAAAGAAGAGGACGAAGAACAGGAACCATCATGGAAGGACAGGCCTCTGCACGGCATGTACCACCGGCAGATAGAAGAGGTGGCCGACATAGAGAAATTCTACCAATGGCTGGACAAGGCTGGACTGAAAGACAGCACAGAGGCACTAATCATGGCAGCACAAGAGCAGGCTCTGAGTACAACATCAATAGAGGCTGGGGTGTACCACACCAGGCAGGACCACAGGTGCAGGCTGTGCAGAGATGCCCCTCAGACAATTCAGCACATAACAGCAGGGTGCAAGATGCTAGCAGGCAGGGCATGCATGGAATATAACCAAGTGGCCGGCATAGTATACAGGAACATCTGTGCCGAGTATGACCTGGAAGTCATACTGCTGATATTTATTGAGCATTTAGAAACGTTGCATTTACCAGCCACACATTACTCCGTTTATGTTCGCTCCACTTCAGTAGCGCTAGCTAAGCTCTTTATGTCCCGCGAGCACAACTTACAGACTCGGTCCGGCCCGCTGTAACCCCTGATTATAGCGCTATAAATGATACATTAATTATATGGGTTTGCGCATTTAATCCCTTTGTACCTGATAAGCCCCGGTGATGGAGGATACACCAGTACGATTGTCTCTTATGTGTTATTATTCCTCCGTTTAGGCTCAGATCGTTTGATGTTTGACGGCGCACTGACCGGAAATGCAAACTCCTCTCTGACGTGTTAAAAAGTAACGAGTCTGTTTGAAAATGTAAGAAGTAGAAAGTACCGATACTTGTGTAAAAATGTAGGGAGTAAAAGTAAAAAGTACTCAGAAAAATAAATACTCAAGTAAAGTACAGATACCTAAAAAATCTACTTAAGTACAGTAATGAAGTATTTGTACTTCGTTACTTCCCACCTCTGCAGTGGTCCCCGTGGTATTCGGAACACTCGGGGCAGTGACCCTCAAACTGGGTGAGTGGCTCCAGCAGATTCCTGGAACAACATCCGATATCTCTGTCCAGAAGACTGGGAACAGCTAAGATACTGCGCAGGACCCTCAAGCTCCCAGGACTCTGGTAGAGAGCAAAATAGACCGCCCGTAGAGGTGAGCTGGGATTTTGTATATATATATATATATATATTAGGGGTGGGACTTTAACGCGTTAATTAATTAATTACGGGGAAATTAACAAATTAAAAATTTTAACGCACTTTGCACCGTGGAACGTTTCTCAGTGCACGAGTTCCAGGCATACAGATTATATCGACGCACAATGTCCAAATTCAGGGGCCGCATCCTTCGAAGGACCCGGCCCATGTCCTTCACAGCCCACGAAGACCGCAAAGGCCGGAGGCCGCTGTTAGCCTTCATATCGTCGCCTGCCCTCACCTCTGCTAGTTCATGTCGTCTAGTATGACTGCGAAGCACGGCTGTGTAAAAGCAGCTGGTTAAACGGAGAACAAACTTTTTCTCCTTTTTGTGGTTTAATTTTAAGTCTTTATTCAAAATAAGCTGCTAAAACAAGCATAACAACATCAAGGAATACAGCTGAGAGAATGATTAATTTCCAACTATATTAAGCGAGACACTAATGTTGAATAAAACTATCCAGTTATGATGCTTAACTTTAATTTCAGGAGTTTGCTTATCACAGGAGCACTTCCACCCTTCATTGGTCTGTGTAGTAGACTGGTGGGAAAACAAACAAAATTTTGAAGTTTAAGCTTATGTATATTGATTCATTCATCAACCAAACTTAAATTAATATTTCTCATGTCAAATATTAAAATGTGATTAAAATGTGATTAATTTCGATTAATTAATTACAAAGCTTGTAATTAATTCGATTAATTTTTTTAATCGAGTCCCACCCCTTATATATATATATATATATATATATATATATATATATATATATATATATATATATATATATATATATATATATATAGATAGATAGATAGATAGATAGATAGATAGATACACACACACACGCAAAGTTTCAAGGTTTCTGTACTTCTCAACACAAAGCAAACGTCGCATATTTAGTGCTCTCTCAGCAAGAAACCTTACTGCTGTTGCTCGCCACTTCTTAACCTAGTTTCAACAACTCTTTTACATAGCTTCACGGTGTGGCTCTATTATTATTTTACATTAATACGCACTGTTTCATTAAGCGTTTACAGACACAACAAAAATACACATTAATATACCTACCTATGTCTCTAATTTTCTAAGCTCTTCCCGGTTTGTGCAGCTCCGTTTACTTTCGATTTCTACGGGAAGTTGTCAGCGGGAGCAGACGAAATTTCCTGTGAATTTGCAACCAATTTCAGCAATGCTGGAAAATAATGTGAACATCACTACAGAGTCTGGAGTCGCTCAATTTCCCTTTCTCTGGTCTCCATTTGCTTCGAGTGTGGGCGCGACTAAAGCCTGCTCTGCTTTAGATAAACCGCTGTGATCGGCCGCAGTGAGCGCTGACCCGTACGTCAATGTCGCCGCCATATTGGATGTGGCAAAATCGGCAAACATGACAGAGATGCTGCACTCTTGTGCCGTGTTCGAACCATTTTACAGTCAAAACGGGATCACAGGGATTACCTTTTACAGGTAAGACTGAAGAATTGTGTTTGTTTGTTTTTTAATTATTGTATTTGGCCATTCTAACATTTTGCGGTGCTTCTTTTGTTTTGATTTTGATAAATATTGCACTTCCTCCTTTATGGGAATGGGATACACTTCAGGTTTTCTACAGTTCTTGATAGCCATAAGCTCACTTTTATTAAGATTGAGGCACAAACCAGATGCTTTTGAGAACCCCTGAATTACTTAATGGCTACAAGGATCTGGCCTTCATTTCTCAAAAGGGTGTTGTAACATCTGCAAGTTGTGTTAAAATTAGTTCTCTGCCTTTTGTAGAGGTATTGTATTAATAATTCTCTGAAGTTGTTTTTTGCCCTGTTTATCCTCTGCTAGATTTAACTTTTTGTATCCCCCACTCTTAGATCCCAAATAAGGTAATTGGTTAGTATATTCTTTGCAATGTATTTATTTTATTTCTTTCACTCTTTTTTTCTCTCTCAAACATTTCAAAGTTCATATTTAATTGGATAGACAGTAAATGATATATTATCCCAGCTATTTTTTTTTTTGCAATCTCTCTCACTGTCCTACAATAAAAATAAAGAATATATAAAAAAAAAAAATAGTTCTCTGCCAAGGAGGGAGATGCCTTCCACAGCACCATTTTTGATATGATAAGCCATATGCTGTGCCATTATCAGAAAGAGGTAGGGGGAGGCAGGACAGCCTTGTCTTATTCCTCTAGAGAGATTGAATCTGGGGGGGGGGGGGGGGGGGGGGGTGTAATTTAATAGAGCTCTTGCTGTTCTAATAAAGTGTCTTTATAGCAGAAGAAAATTAACCACCAAAGTCAAATTTATGCATTGACTGTAGGATAAATTGATGCTCTACTGTGTCAAAGGCCTTATAGAAATCTAGGAACAGACTAAAATCATCATCTGGAATATCAGAGTAATCTAGAATGTCCATAACTAGCCTAATATTGTTTGTTATGTGTCTTTTGGACATAAAACCTGACTGTGTTTCTTCAATTATTGAGCCCAGTACCATTTTCAATCTACTTGAAAAAATGAAAGCAAATATTTTATAGTTGTTATTAAGTAATGATATTGGGCGCCAATTATCAATCAGGGAAGTGTCTTTATTGGATTTGGGAATTAGTGTTGTTAATCCTTGGATCATGGTTAGAAAGTATAGAAAATGAACAATTTCCTCCAAAGAGAAAGGGAGCCAGATTTTTTGTGAAAGATTTATAAAACTCTGTGGCCAGTTCATCGGTGCCAGATGACTGATTATTTTTAATCAATTGATTGTATCTATAACCTCCTCAAGTCTAATAGGATCATCACACAGCTCCATCTCATCTTCAGAGATGGTTTTAGCTGTTAAGGAGTTCATAAAGGCATCAGCCGACCTCTGTCAAAATTTGGAACTGTATAATTCTGAATAAAATTGACTAGTATATGGATATTATCTTATGATCATCTGTAAGCACCCCATTCACATTTAACTTATTGAGACTGTTAATCTTGGAGTGGTGTTTTTCAAATTGAATAAGTAGTAAGAATTTTGTTCTCCTTCCTCCACCATCTTGCTCTAGATCTGACAAAGGCACCTTTAGCTTTCAGGTTATACAGTTCATCTAATTTAGTTTGCAGAATTGAGATGTCTAGTCTTTCGCCCTCCGATAATGTATCTGGGGTTTTACTATTCAAACAGGTGATCCTTGACACCACATTTAACTCCTCAAGTTTTCTAGATTTGGCTAAATCAGTACTGAATTTTCTGAAAAAAAGTACCAAGCTCAAACTTCAAAAGCTCCCAGTTAATGCCAAATTGTTCCTCTTTTCTGGCTTTAGACCAAAAGTGTGAAATCAAATGCATCACCTCTCTCTTTACTACTTTATTCGTTAACAGCGCAACTGTTAAGCTTCAAATATCCTGAACAGGGGGCACCTAATTGAGAGATGGTTAATTTTATTTTAATATACATAGCCTTATGATCTGTTAGGGAAGTGGGGTGTATGTCTACCTCAATGTCATTTTTGTTAAAACCCTGGGAAACTAACCAAAAATCAATTCTTGATTGCTTTGAACCTGCTTTATTGCTCCATGTAAATGTTTTTTTTTAATTGGGATATTTTACTCTTCATGTCTTCAAGATTAAATTTATCCATGAATGCAATGTGATTTGTCTTAGTTTTGCTGACCCTGGAGGCCCTTTATCAATGGAACTATCAAGGATAATATTGAAGTCTCCTCCTAACAGTAACTTAGCCTTTGGAAATTTGAATAACCAGCTTAGCAATATGTCTTCTATAGATATACTCAGGAGTGAAAGTAGGCTGGTACGGTCCGGTACTGCACCACTAAAAGATTCTGCGCTGGTACGCAGTACCTGGAAGAGGGGAGCGGCTGTCTGCTGTAAAGCTGTCATTTAGAACCGGTCATGGCTGCAGTTTGGGTCAGAATAACGTTCACTGCTACGTTTAATGTCTGTCTGCTCGTTACAAAATATCCCAATTAAAAGCAAAAAGAGACACTCACTAATTGTGTTTCATCTTATTCTGCTCAATTTCAACAACAATAAAAGCTGTGAAAACAACTGAACTGTCAAATTTTTAATTCAAGCACCTCAAGAGACTAAGACTGTATAATGAAGATAGAGGAGCTGAGTTTGATCAGACATGGGACTCTCTTCTGAAATACATTAAAATTGCAGCCTTTAGCAACTTTGTGAACTTCACTGTGCCAGGATATAGAATTTTTTTGTAACTGTCAGTTATGCCTGTTTTGTTTTTTTTAATTAAGGTTTATAACCGATGCAGAGGTGCTTTGTTCGGTTTGTTAAATGTTCAGTTTTGTGTTCCTATTTTTTTGTATGACAAAAAAACTAATTAAAAAGGTTATTTTCTCAAAAAAAAAATTTTTAATTCAAAAGAAATCAAAACAAAAATTTTGATTATTTCTTTCCAGAAGTTTTGCATTGGTGCACAGAGCCAGAATGCATGGAGGTGGTCATCAGTTGTGTGAAGTGTACAGTGTGTGCAACAAGGTTATTATAGTTACTGAAAACAAACAAAATAATAAAAACTGAAATTGAAAAAAGATTTTTGTTATCTGAAATAAATAATAATGATCATTAAAAGGAGAAAACGATAACCAACTAAAACTGTGTTGTGAGTTTACAAAACTAACTAAAATGAAGTGAAATTATAGATAAAATGAATTTTGTTTTCATTATTTTATTTAAAAGCCTTGTGGATTGATATGAAATCTTTTTTTTCTTCGCTCCAGCAGTTTAAGCTGGGAGCACCGCAACTCTGTCTGTGCGTGCGTGCGTGCGTGCGTGCGTGCGTTCACTGCTCTGGTCCAAAAAGTAATGCAGTGGTCTGCCGAGAAAGCAGCAGAGTCCCATACGGAGTATCTTTGAGTAGGATAGCACAGATGGAAGTGAGTGTCTTGTTGTGGATGATGAAAACACCAAAAAAAAAAACACCAGCATCAAAGTCCATGTGATAAGCGCACACAAGGCAGAGGAAAAAGTCCCAGACGGCACCACATATAAACCACAAGGTAATTGACGCACATAATCCAGCTACACAAGGATGAATGCAGACATAAATGCCAGGTTGTGTACAGAGGCTGCACAGACCCAGCTGAAGTCTAATTAGCCAGCATTTAACCAAGCTAGCTCTCTGAGCAGCTTCGACCAGCTTCATGTGGTGAGAACATCAGGATGCAGCTGGATTTGAGCTCTGACTCCTTCAAACAGTTCAGTTTGTGTCAAACACCACATGTAGATGTTGTTAATCTACTGCACTGTCGCTGATCTTTACTGTAGATTTTATTGAGTTTTGGAGTTTGTTTTTCTTTATTTTTCTCTCTGTTGATGTTCATGTGTGTCCTTAATATTGCACACATTTAGCATGTAGTGCTGCTGTCTTGTGAACAGTTGGTTGTTGAATATATTTCTTTAAACTGCATCTTTTGTCAAGTTTTTATTACACAATAGTCACTCTTGCATCTGACAAAGTATGAAAAGCTAAACTAATACTAAGCATTAAACCAAGAATAAAAAGTAATAAAAATGAGCAAAACCACTTTGAAAACTAACTAACTGAATTAGAGGGAAAAAAAGTGAAAATGAACTAAAACTAAACTATAATGTAAAATCCAAAACGATTATAGCCTTGGTGTGCAAACAATAAGTGCTTTAACAATTGAAAAAATATATTCCACATTGTCAAGTGTTTCTAATTTCTGCCTTATACATGCAGGCAACAGTAAAGTTAGATGTTAGATTCAACTCATTGTCACAATGAAATATCCATTCCAGATCACTCATCCAGAGACGAGCATCTGCATCATGCAGCCAGAGACCCGCGCTACCGTTAGGCAATGTGGTTTAAGTGTCTTGCCCAAGGACACAACGCAGCGCAGGGACAGGGGCTCGAACCTGGCTGCAAGGCAAGCGCCTTCCCACTGCGCCACTGCTACGAGTACCATCCATCCATCCGCTTATCCTGTTCAGGGTTGCGGGGGGGCTGGAGCCTATCCCCTATGTCATAGGGTGAGAGGCAGGGTACACCCTGAACAGGTGGCCAGCCTGTCACAGGGCTAACACAGAGAGACAGACAACCATTCACAGTCACATTCACACCTATGGCCAATTTTGAGAAGCCAATTAACCTAACCCCAGTAAGTGCATGTGTTTGGACTGTGGGAGGAAACCGGAGTACCCGGAGGAAACCCACGCAAGCACGGGGAGAACATGCAAACTCCACACAGAGAAGGGGAGATGCCTGGGCCAAGGTGGAATCGAACCCAGGCCTTCCAGATGGTATTCTAACACTGTGCTGCCTTTATTATTAGGTTTTTTTTTAATATATGGATTTTGTGTCACACAGGTTTCCTGTTGTGCATTAATCAGCATCTCTAACACAAACATTAATTTGTGTTAGATCGTGTGTTTTTGTCCAACCCATGATGGTCTGAACTGTATCAGCAGTGTGTTTCTTTGGCCTGTGTGGACACAAAAGAGCAACAACTGTTTCATCTCGTATTAGAAATCTGAAGCTTGTACTTCCTGTTCTTATTAAAATGCTGACCCCACTCAAAGCTAACATGAAGGTTATATTTGATCTAAATGTGCTGTGACTGTCTGTACGGTCTTCTGTCTTCTGCTCGATATTTACAAACATTTCTTTTGTTACTTTTTTCCATATGAATTAAAAACAAACACAAACTTGAGTTTGAAACTTTTTAAAATGTATTTACATCGTCTTACACAGGAAAACCTCACAGGGCAGCTGGGAGGAAATAGTGATTACTGTCATTAAATAATTAGCATTGATTATTATGAGCGTCTCTATGTGACCCCAAACAGCCTCACGTGACTGAAAATGAGATGAAATGCATAAAATCAACAGAGTTTTGAGTAATGGCAATATTTGGCATGGAAAAGAAAAGAATTAAGATTATAGTCCCTTAAACGTTTCATGGTCTTTATGTACAGCCATGATATAAACTTCCAAACAGACACAACATGCAGACAAAGGAAAGAAATCAACATTCAAGAAGCTGAACAGATGCAAAAGTCTCAGTTTTCTCGTTTTTCCTCGGATTCATTCAGGAAGGAACTGAACGACAGAACAAGCGCGCTTTGTTAAAGCTGCTTTCACCTTCTGACCTGCGATAAAAGACACCAACATCATGATTATGATTGTCTAAGCGACACTAAATGTTTCACAGCAAAGGAAAAAAAAAATCTCCTCTTCAAAAGGAGGAAAACGTCTGATTTTTGAGAAAAATCGGAAATATCCTCACTCCAAACTTCCATCTTAATCCCACGATCGAAGCGTTCCTTAAACATTGAGCCGCTGTGCATGTCGAGCTTTCAGTCGCAGTGCAGACAGAAGCATCAAGTCACAAAAGTCAGTAAGAAAAGAAAATCCTGACAGCACTTTAAAAAAGATTAAAACACAGTAAAATAACACTTTGGATAATAACAGAGATACATGTATCAAACATAAAGAGAGATTTCCCTTTGAGATTAAGCAGAAAGATAATGGATAAAGGCACAATATAAATATGCACACAGTCACGCAGGACACAAAACTACACAGAAATACACATTCGTAACGGTCAAGCTGCATGTGTGTGAAAATCTTCTTCAGGCTCAGTTATTGTTCAGTCTTAATCTCGTTCAGACCGGGAAGGTCGACCGCTCTGCGCTCGGTGCCGATTACAGAACAAAAAGAAAAACCCTCTGAAATACAGTCGACGAGCAAAGTAGAAGTTTATTGCACTGCATCCTTTGTTTGTGATTCCCTCCAATATGACTGAGCAGGAGTGTGGGCTGTGCTGTGGCTGAGTGATGATGAAGGATCTGAGGTGGTTTGGAAAGCAGTTTGTTTTCTTTTTGCTTTATTATAATAATATTTGCATTTTACTGCCTTTTCATACACAGAAATAAGACTGCAACCAATTATTTTACTCTTAATTAATAAATTCAATATAACTTTATCTGTAAAATGCTTGTTTTTCACCAAAAGCCAAAAATACTCAGCTGTAAGTTTTCTGGCATTTTGCTAAAACAATGAAAAAATACTTTTAAACAAAAAGAAAGAAAATCAACAACCCAACAACTAAAAACACCACCCGAGTATTTTATGCTTTCCTCTGAAATCTGTGCCCGCTGGGCCCGTTCAGTAATCCCGTCGTGGGTGCTCGTATTTTCCTAATCATCAGAAAGCATGGATCAGGTTATGTTAGCAGGGTCAAGTTGTCCACGGTCACTTCAGAAATTTAAAAAAAAATGCTACATGACCTTTAGGAGTTTAACATTTTTCCAAAAGTCGGGTTTGTAAGTTTTTCTTTAGAAAGACGGGGGAGTTGGAGACTAGCTTATGAAGAAAAGATGAACTCCCATTAATCTGAAATATTCCAGTTCACTTGTACCTGAAGGAGCTTTAAAAGACCAGACCAGCATTCTTTAACGGGCATTAACAGCTTCAGATCACAGTGCAGGAACACGGTACAGCCAGTACGACGCTGCGGACGTTCGCGTCATGATTTCGTGTCACTCCAACCCCTCTGTGGGATTTCAAGGACACTTTGGGAGTGCGCTCTGAGGAGCCCGACACAGAGAGTGCTGATTATCGCTGCCCAAACACAACAACCCAAAACAAACAAAAAAAAAAAAAAACGTACGAGCCCGAAAACATCATCAGCCAGGAAAAAGCGTTTTCAGCTCAGTGACCTCACTCACATCAGCCAACGAGGTTTTTAGAGAAGCTTTTTCTACATGAGGAGCAGGAAAGGAGAACCACACCGGCTGCAGATATTTAAGCCTCATGTGGAGTTTGTCTGCATACGTAGTCCAGAGAAAATCATACCAAATATTAGGAAAGTCTAACTTTCAGTCCTGGAGCGTTATTGGAGGATATTACTTTTATATTACTGAGATATTACTTTTGTGACTTTGTCAGTGTTATGTTACCATTTATAGTTCTCACCTGATAAAACATCAACTTAAGTCTCGAGTCTGAAGATCCCACACAGGGGAAATAAAAAAAAAAAAAAGTGACCCTTCTACTCCGTGTATTTATGAGCATGCTCAGTGCACTGTTTTCCCACGCTTCCACCACTTCCTGTATTGTGTCTTTCAGTTAGCGTGTCTGATCCTCGGCACACGGTCAGTGACCGAACCTGCTGTAACACAGTGGAGAGGTCAGACCTGACGGTGTTGACCGATGGCTGGTTTGGTCAGATCGTGATGTTGTGACACATTAATTTTTTTTAGCCTCACTGAGTACCTTTAGTTTAATAATGGACTACATGAGAGGCAATGAGGAACAAATAAAAGTGGGATTATTTGATGCTTGATGATGACTGTCAGGAACTAAAACAAAACAAAATGATGCTTTCAAGTCACCCCAGAAACAGATTTTTCAAAATAAAGCTCAAAGAGAAAGCCGCTGACAAACAACAACAGCGGCTTTTAAGCTGTTTAAACTCAGAGAGAGAGATGATGTTACTGCAGGACAGTTTGATGCTTAAGTGAAAATGAAAGCCAAAAACCGCGAAGAAACTGATAATCATGTCGTCCCTTCTGTGTCCAAATCAGTGCCAGTTTCAGCCGCGGTGAGCTTAGCTGCCGTAGAGGAGGGAGTGCCGGGCGAGGGGGGGGCCTCTGCCCACTGAAGCGTCCAGTTTGTTTCTCACAGGCAGCTCCGCCCCAAAGCCCGCCTCAATACGTTTACCATCACACAGCGAGTCACGAGTGCTCACACAGTTAGAGCAGATTTCTAACAGGTGAGTGTGTATTGTTGGGCACGCACACAGTTTCACTCCACAAGTCACCGACATGACGACGACAATTTCCCTTTTAGTGTGCAATAAATCAGCCGCATCCTCATTACAAGAAGTCCAGCTCCAGCGCTTGGTGAAGGGACACGAGGTCGCCGTGATTGGAGATCCGCCAGAAAGGCATGTTGTGCTGCAGAGGAGGGAGAGAAAAACCAGGCATCAGAAAACAGAGCGTGTAAAAGGTGACGCGCAGTGTTTCACTACACCAAGCTCACCGAAGCCGGACAATCCAAGATGATGGAGTTCATCCACAGGAAGAGAGATTTACTGAAGGAGCAGCTCATTACACGGCTCTCTTATTTATGAGCTTTGCAATTGAATTATTTCCAGATAAATAAAGTTCATAATTTAAGGAAACTACAAGAAGAAACCACAGTGGCTTTGGATCACTGCAGTGTTTACAGGCACCTGAGCAAAACTTGAATCCAGCAGCTTCTGTGTGTGTTACACCCAGTCAACTACTCTGTGCTGCATAATGTCATATTCTTCCTGAAGCTGAAGTTTTAAGTATTTAGTTTTGTTTCTGGGGTGAGCGCACTTACATCACTGAGCGTAAGCTCCTTAGGCTCAAACACTTCAGGTTAGAGTCGTAGTAACCTTACTTACATCTGCAGTCTGCACCCACTGGAGGTGCCTGTGATCTCATTTTCTAGTTTTTTTCTAGAAAACCAGTTTCTTTACTGCTGGACTGTAAATAGGAGGCCACTCAGTGTCGGCCAGGATCATTTTTATGGTGCTGATACGATAAATGGATGCTTTGTTTTTTTCCCTGGAACAGGAGCTCATGTTCAGGGGAAAAAAAAAAAAATCCCATTCGGCAGTGAACACGTGTGCCTGCATCCTTTTTTCTAGAAGTCTCATATTCTGCCCGACAAAAAACACAATCAAAGCCTTTTAACACTGAAATGAGTTAAAAGGTCACTACTTTAGGGGTCCTGTGACGCTGCAGTTTGTCTAAATGTAGCTCAATGAGATATCTTACACAAAAAGAAGGCATTGGTTGAGTTTTACCTGTTTCGCTGCAAACTCCTCATCTCGACCGTCGCCTATCACCACATACGTCACTTTTTTCCCGAAGCGAGAGATGATCCTCTCGAAGCAGCTCTCTTTCCCTGCGTAACAGGAAACCACGGGGAAGAGCAAAGTAAAGCATCAGCATCAAGTTTACTCAGAGTTTGAGTTTAAACACACAGAAAAAGGTCTGCACGCGTACCTATTTTTGTGGCACTGTAGATGTTCTCGATGGGGAAGACCTCTCCCAGGCCGTAGAGCAACACTCTGGCCAGAGCTGGAACCAGCTGAGTCGTGGTGACCAACACGTTCATACACTTCCCCCTGTTGGTGGGTGACACACACACACACACACACACACACACACACACACACACACACACACACACACACAGTTAAATTTAAGAAAATTCGTAAGTGGCCCAACATCATCCTAACAATGAGCAGTGGGGAATCAATGTCTACTCCTGGAATAACTTAAAGAATTAAAAAGACCAGACACCATCACAGCTGTACAAGTAGCACATGAGTCGGGGTTAAAGGTGAACCTCAAACATATGAGTGGAGTAAACATCACATTCACAATGACAGGAGGACTGTGTGTAATCTGATCGGAGGCTCTCAAACCTGGACTGGATGAGCAGCAGAGACTTCAGTGCCGTGCTCAGCCAGGCGTCGGTAACGTTCTCGATCTCGGACCGAAGCCTTAAAAGCAGCTCCCTCTTCATGGGACTCAGCAGGCCTGGAAGACAAAAAAACATCCATCTGTGGCGAGCCTTTGGGAACGGCCTTTTCACTGCGAGGTCGTAACTCCATCAGGAGCGACACAGAAATGCACTCCTTTATTAAAAAAAAAAGTCTAAAATGGTGTACAGCAGCGCTTTTTAAAACTCTCGTTAATATAAAGAGTAACACTAAGGTTTCTGTTTAGTTTTAGCTGCAGAGCTGAAACAGCAGCAGGAAAATAAGGAGAAAATAAATCAGACCATTCTGTGTTTGCTTCCTTTTTCCTTCTTTGGACCGCGACACTAAGTTTAGTGTTTGGGATTCAAAAAGTGTGGAGGTGCATGTTTCTATACCCTGAGGACAGATGACTATATAATGTATGGGAGTCTGCTCCAATCTTTTCTGCATATGTTTGTCTGTGTGAGGGGATGGACTGAGTTCAGCTGACTGGCTGAGACGGTGGCCTGTGACTCGGGACGCTCCTGGAAAACAGTTTAGCACTCAAAAAAAACTGGGAGGAGTGAGAGTCTAAGGTAAGAAAACAAACAGTGTGACTTTATAATCACGTGAAACTGTCAATCACATTCTTGGATAATTGCTTCCTTTTAGAAGCAGCTGAAATGTGTGACAGGTCAAATGTTATATGCCTGTTTACTCTGAGTGCTGCTGAATCCTGCAGGGCCGTCTACAACTTCCTGTTAGAGAGTGAAAGGAGGACGGTGGTGACGCTGTAGCTGCATCATATCTTAGAACCAAAGCTTGACTGAATGAATAAAATATGAAGCATTTGTTTTAACATCTTGTAGTTCTAGGAGCAACACTCAGTTATTAAGTCACATGTCTGTAACTGCTGGAGCTTCTGCAGGCTCTCTTCTTTCCACCTTCAGACCTCCAGTGAATCGGCCTTTGTGCAGGATGTTAACTGATGTAAAATTATTTATTTAATCCTTTTTTCTCCTGTTAGCAGTCAGGCACCTTTCTGTTCTTTGATTTGAGAGGGTAAGTTTCAGATATCCCACATTAGCCTTAAATAAATAAAGAGCTTAAGTTCCCGTCACAGCTGGTTTCTTTGTTTTAATGTAAGAAGGGTTTTTCCTTCAGTTTAGCAGCAGCAGATTATTTCTGAGCTCCCGTCTCTTAAGCCTTCAGATGATGCTGCTTTGCAAACTCACCCCCAACATTTCCCTTGTAGCTGTTATAGATCTCTTTTAGCCGGCGGTAGCGAAAGGCCAGTTTGCGCATCCACTCCACCCCCCCCTGGACTCCCGTGGTGGCTCCCGATGCACCTCCGCTGCTGGGGCCATTAAAGCCGTCTGCCATGAAGTTGTAGTTGCTGAAATAAGGAAAAAGCAGCCGTGAGTACATCGGACGACACAAAGCATTTTGTAGTGGGTCTGTTAGTTGGTGGGGGCAGCATGTAACACACCTCAGGTCCTGTCCATTGTCATCAGAGGCCACATCCTCAACATGGACTTGATCACACTCCTTGAAGAAAACACAAGTAGAGGGATTCTTTTCCTCGTTTTGTTAGGAACTATTTCATCATGTACTCATCAAACATTTGCTTTATTAAAACTAAAACACCTATGACCAGTGACTGGGGGGGTCTTTGTACACCTTTAACCTGTCAAAACACAAGGAGGTGGAAGAGGGAAAAACTCGCCAGCAACCTGATTATTATGCACCTTTCAAACAGCCTCCCTTTAGATTGGCTGCAGGTTTAGAACCACTCGTATCAGGAAACGACACCTCTGCAAGTATTTGTTGGATGCAAACAAGTATTAATGCAGTTCAATTAATGCAGCTGCCTGTTTGTATCTGACATACATGAATTTCTAGTGAACTCAGTGACCTCGTTAGGAGATCGGGAATTCTGGTTTGTACCAGCTGCTGTGAACAGAAGCAAAAGCTGCTTTTCTCCAATATTCACTCCGGTCTAAACAAACTTCACTGTTACCTCCAGGTCGTTGAAGAAAAGGTGGGTGTCTGCCAGCTCAAAGATCAGCTCCTCCATCTGTAAGCCCAAGTTCAGCACAGTCGCTGGGTCCTGGGAGAAAAGGGAAAAAAAAAAAAAAACAGGCCCACAATCAGCATGTTACACAACAAGCTGTGTAACACCTTTGTGCGCTCTAAGGTTTTAATCTTTGGAGACACCAACCTTGCCAAACTTCTGTGCGTAAGAGCCGGTGAGCAATGAGTGGAATATAATGATGGTTTCATCCAAATCCCATAAAAAAATGCGCTGAAACACAAAATAATCAGATTATTCTCTGCACTGTAATCCACATTAAACTCTTATTTTACAGGAGCTGTATTTTATCCCACACAGCAGGGTTAAAAAAAAAAAGCACCATTACATTTCAAAGTGTTATTGATTTGATAGTTTGCAACATAAAGTGGACTCTGGACTTGCCACAGATGTTGATTAGCTCCTTTAATAAATGTTTAATGGGGGTTTAGTTTAAAACCGCTGGTTTCATAATTAAATCAAATGGCTACCTCCAGGTCAGTGTCAGGAGGCACAGAGTTGTCAGACTTCTTGCCCTTCCCTTTGGATTTGCCCACCGAGTTTCTGCGGCCAACCTCGTCCTGGTCTCGAGCTCCAGCAGGGACTGCCACATTTGTGGGCAGAGCCGCGCCTACGGGCAGGTTTTCTGCTGGGGACGCATCTAAAATAAGACAGAGGATGTGAGTGTGGGGGGGTCCGGCATAAAAATGAGCCAAATCAAATGTGCAGCGACCGCTTTGTGAATAAAGAAGCAGCCGAAAGAAGTTTTTTAATCATTTAGATTCTCACTTAAATTCTTATTTAACAGCACAACATTATCTAGATTGTCAGATTTAGATGCTGCAGAATTAATTTGGCACTAATCACAGTCATGATGGATGATCTAAAGCTAAAAGCAGCATTCCTGAAACAGACTCAACAAAACCTCAATCTCAGTCAGTCCAGGACTACATCAGAAAACACTGAAGCTGTTTTCACACATGAACTTTTTTCACAGGTAACACAGAGCAGGAAACAGTCTGCTTCACACACACACACACACGGGCACATCTGGAAATCATCTGTTTAGTTTAGGTGAGAGCGTGCAGGAAATAGGAACACACTGTTCCCTCACTAGCAGTGAATGCACCAGAATATTAGCTGCTCTTTTCACACTTTAGCATAACCTGGTATCACACAGACTTTAGCAGGAAGCTGGCAGTTTAATGTCTGATCCAACTGCTTTAAATTTCTCACATGCACCTCTGAAATGTCTGCAGCAGCTCAAGGCTGCAGTGCGTGTGTAAAAAGAGCTCGAGTCAGCCTAAAACCAGAGAAGTGCAGCGGTTATTATTTATATGGAGCTAACTTTTAGAAACATAGTGCCATGAGAAATTTTTGTTTACGCATCCTCGCTATTACCTCTATTAGAGAAAGACCAAAGGAACGGTTTACCCTGCTGGGGTAGGGTTACCCCACCCTGGAGTGGGGTGGGTATCCTTGTAACCCCTCGGCTTTCTCTCTGTATGTTGGAGCTTTTAACCAGTGGATGAGAGGTTCACTTCCCTGCACCTTCAGGCAAGAGAACAGGTTCTGACTATTGTTTGTGATTATGCACCAAATGGCAGTTCAGAGTACCCAGCCTTCTTGGAGTCACTGGGTGGAGAACTCAATGGTGCTCCATCCAGTGACTCCGTAGTCCTACTGGGAGACTTCAACGCTCACGTGGCCAACAACAGTGAGACCTGGAGGGGCGTTAGTGGGAGAAACAGCCTTCCTGATCTGAACCCGAGTGGTGTTCTGTTACTGGACTTCAGTGAAAACCAGTTTGTCCATAATGAACTCCATGTGCGAATGTGAGAACACCCTAGGTGGCAGATCTGATGATCGATTTTGTGATCGTATCATCAGATCTGCGACCGTATGAGGAGCTGAGCTGTCAACTGATCACCACCAGGTGGCAGTGGAGGATGCTGGACAGACCTGGTGCACCTAAAAGGTATAGTGAGGGTACGCTGGGAATGCCTGGCAAAGGCCCCAGTCTGTGAGTCCTTCCAACTTTCACCTCCTGCAGAACTCTGACAGCTTTCCAAGGAAGACTGAAAACACTGAGTCTGAATGGACCATGTTCCACACCTACATTGTTGAGGCTACTGCATGAAGCTGTGGCTGAATCAGGTGGTGGAGCCTGGAGGTGAAGGGAGCCATCAAGCTGAAAAACGAGTCCTATCGGGCTTGATTAGCTTGTGGGACTCTGGAGGCAGCTGATGGGTACCGGCAGGCCAAGCAGAATGCTGCCTGGGCCGTGGAAGAAGCCATAACTCGGGTGCAGACAGAGTTCAGTGAGGCCGTGGAAAAGACTTCCCGTCTGCCTCGAAGAGATTCTGGCGAACCGTCAGGCGACTCAGGAGGGGAAAGCGGTGCTCTACTCACAAGGTGTATAGTGCAGGTTGGGTGGTGGAAGGAATACTTTGACGACCTCCTTAATCCCACTGACACATCTTCTGTAAAGGAAGCAAGAAACTGGGGACAAGGGGGACGGGGTCCACGGGAGTTTGCTCATCCAGTCTACATGTGTTTTGTGAACTTGTTGAAACCATTCGACTGTGTGTCTCGGGGTACTTGTCCAGGTATAGACAAGAAGCAGAAGGCTTCCATCTTAGTGTCCTCAGAGTCTCACCCTTGATTTTTCTGGATGATGCGGTCCTGCTGGCTTCATCAGGTGGTGGCCTCCAGCTCGCACTGGAGCGGTTTTGCACTCAAGTGTGAAGCGGAGGGTATGAGAATCTCCAAGTCTGAGGCCATGGTCCTCAGGTGGAAAAGGGTGGAGTGCCCCCTCTGGGTCAGGGATGAGTTGCTGCCTCAGGTGGAGGAGTGTAAGTATCTCGGGGTCTTGTTCACGAGTGATGGGAGAAGGGAGCAGAAGACTGACAGATCAGGACTGTCTGCAGTGATGAAGAAGCTGCACCGGTCTGTTGTGGCGATTTACCAGTGGATCTACGTCCCTACCCTCACCTATGGTCACAAACTTTGGGTAGTGAGTGAAAGAACGAGATCATGGATACAAGAAGCGGAAATGAGCTTCCCCTGAAGGGTGGCTGGCCTCTCCCTTAGAGGCAGGGTGAAGAATACAGTGATTCGAGAGGGGCTTAGAGCTGCTGCTCCTCCACATTGAAAGCGTTGAGGTGGTTTGTGCATCTGACTGAGACACCTCCTGCACGAGATGTTCTGGGCATGTCCTACTGGGAGGAGGCCTCGAGGCAGACCCAGGACTCGGTGGAGAGATTATATCTCTGGAGTTAGAAAAAAAAATTCAAGTTCCCCCAAATGAGCTGGAGGTGATTGGGGAGATGGAGTTCTGGGTTTCTGAACTTATGCTGCTGCCCCCATGACCTGGCCCCAATAAATAAAAATCAATGCATGGATATCCTCACTGTAGTTTTTGTGCCTCAAATGTATGTACAGCACTGTATGTTTATGTTGTACTGCTAATCAATATGTGCTGTGGAACAAAGTAATTGATCACACGATGGTTTTGAAACAGGAAAATAAATCCGATTATAATGAGAGATTGCAAAAAAAAAAAAAAAACCTCTGGGAGGCAGTCCAGCTGATGCAGCCTCCTCCGATTTCACCGCTGAATATCCGGCTACCCCCACACCACCGCTGTGCTCATCGCTGCTGGGAAGCCCAGCGGGCACGTAGCTGGAAGGAAGAGTGTAGTACTGAGAGAACTGACTCTGTCCCAGAGAGTTATAGCTGCTAAAATCCTGGAGAGAAATGAAACAACAAACACACGTGATCAGCAGAATGATGGGAAAAGGCTCCACACAGGGCTGACTAACAATACGCAGAAACAATCTCATCTTTTTAAGAAGCTCTAATATCACTGAACATAACATGAACTCAGGTTCTGAGTCAGAGAGTCAGAGAAACCCTCTGTGATCAAAACCTGATCCCCAAAACATCCACCTGCCCTCAGTCAAAGATATAAATACTGAAGGAAGTTTGAGTTGCTCACATTGCAAACATCTGGGTGCTTTTAATATAGATCACTACATACATACAGGCCAGCATAGAATCTTGATCAAATACATACAAGACTGCAGTTTTAATTGAGATTTGTGATGTATGACTTTGCTTGCATATATTCATAACTTGAACTCTGAGTGTTTTCTTTTAGTTTTTTGATCATTTTAAAGACAAAATTTGCACAAAATTGTTTCATTTCTTCTGAAAATGAACTATTCAATTTTCCACTCCTACAGTGCACTCACCACTATTTAATAAACACACTGAGACAGTTTTATTCTTTATTTTACAGTGGAAACCCCTCAGGTCTCTCTCACCTGATGGGCCACTGCTGAGGAGGTTGTAGTTGCGGCTGTAGCTGAAGGGATGTTGGAGTACACACTGGATGTTGTGAAGCTTGAGCCTGGAGAAAGAAAACACTCTTATTATAACAGTTGCAAAGATTTTTTAAAAATTTACTTCTATATGATCTTATGATGCCAAGAGAGGAAATCAGAGTTGTGCCGCTGCAGGTTTTCCTTTATTGTGTTCTTCAGGTATTTGCAGACAGTGAGGCAGAGTGAGATGGCAGCTTGCCTTGGCTGGGGTATGAGTAGTGCAGCTGGCCTGGCTGGGTTGAGGTATATGTGGAGCTGAAGCTGAGAAACCCAGACTGGCCACCAGAGGGTGCATCAGGCAGCCCTGTCTCTGTTTTTATGCCTGGCCACATAGCACCTGAAGATGAAAGAGAGCAATGGAAGCTGAAGATGAAAGAGGCGGCAGGGAAAAAAAAAAAAAGTGGGTCAATGAAGATGCAGCAAAGTTAGGAAACCGGGTACTCCAGTCAGGAACTGTGTGTGTGAAAGCAGAGTTTAAAAGCAGACTGATTCCACAGCGCCAAAGCACAGTGAGGCCTTTAAAGCAAAGTAATAAGGTGTGAGGCTCAGTTTTTAGAGAGCAGACAGTCCCTAAAAAACAAGGGCTGTCTGAAAAGAGCGGGCACTGACCAAAAGGTGGGAGGCCGTAGGTCTGGCCTGTCTGGGGGAAGGATGAGTACACAGTGGACTGGCCCAGAGGGGGAAACGCCACCTGACCGGTGTATGACGTTACTGCTGGGCTGAAAGAGAGACAGAGAGGATTACTGCCTGCAACCCAACTGGGTAAAACCTGCCTGCAGATGCATCATATAAAACAAAAGAGATTTTTCTTCATGTAAAAAAAAAAAAAAAAATCAGTGAATACTTCCTCACCACATCTGCATACACCTACTTCATCACTTTTAAAAAAGTGTGGTTGTGTCAGCCATATCAGCAGCTTATATTCGGCCCTCGTACGTGCACATGTAAGGTCTCGTGCACTTGTGGGGACGGCAGCTCAAGGGCAGCAAATCTAATCTGGTGGTCTGGCTCACGTGTTACGTGATGCCATCAAAAAGTCTTCTGATTGGAACGTCTTAAAAAATTTAAATGAGGTCCAAACTTTGCCGGCTAAAGCCAGGATGTCACCAATCACAAGAAGTTAATATAATTAACTAAAACTAAACTAAATACTGGAAAAAACATTTTACTGAACTAAAATAAAGACAAACTAGACGAGTCATCTGCTTTCAAAGAGCTCAGTTTTATTGTTATACCTGCACTGACTTTCCTAAATCTTGCCTCTGACACAGACAATATTAATTAAAAAAAAGACTAAAACTAACACCAATAATAATAGAAACTAAACATTTTTTACATTAAACTAAACTGAAAGAAGAAAACACTCCATAAAATAACTGAAACTAAATGAAAACCAATTAGAAAATACAAAACTATAATAACTTAAATGTGCACATTCACCTGGGAGTGATTCAGGCTGGGGAGCGATCTGATAACCAACATTTTTTTTTGTTTGAAATGCCAAACTTTATTGCATACAGAAGTAAATCAGTTGCATTTTTAACTCTTTGACTCTGTAAAATATTCACACATCCCTTCCACGCAGCATACTCACGTGCTTCCCTGATAAACCTGTTGGGTGTATTCAGACGTGACTGTGGCGTCGGAGGCTGCAGAAAACAAACTGTTTTAGCTACAAGAGCTCTTATAGAGTAACATTACTGCACACTGTTCAGAGCTGAGTCTGTCTGTTCGTACCAGAATGACCGTATGAGTTAATTGAGTCGGCACATGGTTGGGACGCAGGCCCCCGGTCTGCGCTGGACTGCTCCTGTTCACCTATGACCGCACACACAACGTCAGAGCTGCAGCAGCATTTCCAGACACTGTGAGCCTTTGATTTTCTAACATTTCCTACTGACCTGGATCAATTTGGGTGGTTGACAGCGCAGCGTAGGAGCTATCCTGCTCTGATGAACCTAAAACAGCAGCTGGGCTCCCATCATCACCCAGATTACTGAGAAAGCATCAAAAATTCAATTATAATTAATCAGTAATTTAAGGAAAAGATGCAGAGATATAAGTGGATACCAACCCCGGCTCTTTCTTCGGTCCACTGTCGATGTCAATCTTGGCTTTCTTTGCCTGTAAATGCACAAAAATACATCCATACAAGTCAGACAGATTTAACGAAGCAGCAGAGTTTGGCATCCCGGCTCCCAGCAAAAGGTCCATGGATTGATGTTTATCAGTCACTGTGATATCAGTATCAAAATACCATAAACAAAGAAACTTAATAAAACAAAAACTGACAAAACAGCACAGATCAAATTAGATAAAACTTTTAAAAAAAGAGCTAAATTACATGGACAAATGCAGTTAAAAATACAGGAGCCTAATATGTAAATACAGTACAATAAAGGTAAAAACTTAAATTTAATAAAATACAACAATAAAACTCTAACTGAAATGTTGAATATAACACAAGCTGCTCTAAAAAGTAAAACAGCTCCTTACAGTAAATAACTGTGGTGTGCACATAGTATCGTAATATTTTAATACGTCTCAGCAGGTAAAGAGTGCGTATCTTCCATCATCAACTGTCTCAATTAATTAGCAACTTTTTTTAGTCAAAGTGAGAAAAAAACCTTTAACCCGCCACAAAAAAAAGGAGGCACATTATGAGATGTTTTCCTGGCTCAAAATGGGCTTTTAGTGGTGGCTACATAGGTAACCACGACTGGCCTGCATACAAATAAAGCAAAAATATATACTTTTTTGCATATACTTATTATTATAAGTATATGCATTTTCCTGCATTTGATCATTTTATCACAAAACTTGACTAAATTTAAGTGATTAAGAGCCACTTAAAAATACCGGTCATATATATATTTCCCATCACAGCCGCGGTGATGTTCCTTTGGTTTAATATCAAACAAAATTAAAAAAAGAATATTATATGATTAAAAAATATCCACATATTTTCTTGTTTGAGGGGCAGGCAACAAACAAGTTGAAATTATCATTCACATTTTATATCATTTCAACCAAGTCATCTTTATGAACTCAGCCATAAACTAAGATCCAACTTCAGTTTGGCTAAAACAAAAAAAGTGACCATCAAAATCATTTTTATTCTCATTACACTTGGATACAATAACATGCTGTTTGGCACCCCTCATAGAAATGAATAAATACAAAACTAGAAAATATAAAGACTGACAAGAATGAAAAGGTGATACTTGAAATCTTTGCATGATCTTTGAGATGAAGCACATTTGCCCTTTAATCCAAATAAAGAAAATAATACAGGAGCAAACTGCTAACTATGAGATTCTATTTTAAATATTTGCATGAACTTAAAGTCACTTTTTAAAAAAAAAAAAAAAAAAATCACACACCAAAGTCACAGTGAGAGGAAATCAGCTGGTAAAGTTCTTATGCAAATGAGTGAACGCAGACTTACCGGCAGCTCCTGCGAGTCATCCATCTCTGCGGCGGAGCGACCCGACATGTCTGCACGCTCAGCCTACTCTATGTACCGGCAGAGCCCGGCGGGACCCTGCTTCACACAGAACAAAGACAAACAGGCACAGAGTCAATGGTGGGCGTACTGCCTTATGTAGTATCCCCATGCGTGACGCCCCCTCCCCTTGCCCCAAAAAGTGAATCCCTCTCCTGCCCCTATCGCGGTTCGATCAGTGGCGATGAAGGAAGTGGGGCACCCTGCTCTAATCTCCAGCACGAGACCCGCAGGTGAGGCACGTGTGGCATTGATCCTGACCAGTGTCCCCGCCACTCTGTTTTTACTGGAGGATTAAGGATGCGTGCCACCTTACATGCGAACTAACCTACATTCAATGAAAACATACCCTCTGGGAGCATTAGGTGCTCAGGTGCACGCTCTCATATCAATAGATGCCCCGGGGGGGATAAGATCTAACCTCATTTTTTTCCACTGCTCACTTTAACGGGCCTCTGCCCACAGCTGGAGGGATGAACATTCACCCAACTGACATAATGTAAACGCACACAGAGAAATCAGGTCAGACAGCAAATTAACACCACATGAATGTGCCAGGTAGGTATTAACCGCGCACGTTCTCAGGAGTGCGATATTAAGCAGTTCATTAAAGGAAAGGTAAGCCTTTTTATGAGCTAAATCTTTTTAGTGAACTAAAACAAACAAACAAAAAAAATACGTTTGTGACATTAACTGAATTTTAAATGCAAATCTTTTTGGCTTCTAAACATCTAAAACAAGATAATCGAGATAAAACATTTTGCACTTCTGTCGTTTCATCTTTCAGCACAAAAACGTCCAAATTCACGGCCCACCGGGGTGTGACACGTTTAATTTAATTCAAAGTTCAGAGTAACAGACACTGATGTTAATTTCATACAGGAAAACACTTTTTAAATGGTTTATATTATTTTGTATTATGCACTGAAGACTGCACTGAGAGAAGCTGGTTATCACAGTGTAAAATTTTCTCACTCACATTTCTAATTAATAATGAACAACTAACTCTGCTGAAAAGGTGAAACATCGAGGCACATGGAGCCGGACGGTATGACCAAAACATCCTTAAGATTCTGATGGTTTCAGTATTATTTTAATTAATATTAGTTTTGCATAAGTGGGCTTGTTATAAAGACTAACAGTGACCACTTCTTAACCCTAGAACATGAAGTGAATTCTTTAACACTACCACGTGAGTGAAAAATCACCCGACGCTCATGTTCTAGGGTTAACCATCACATCGATACCTGCACTGACTCGCACGCCCTCAGGGACCCCACCCCCCGTCACAGGGGACACCACAGGAAAATCTCACTGTGGCCTCTGGATTTCCAAACATCTTTTTTTTTTTTAGGAGTTTTAAGTCTATTAAATTCCTTCTGGAAAAAAAAAAGGCTTTTTAAAATTTACTTCCATTGATATATAAAATGATGAAGCAAAAAAAAAAACAGTAGCTTAATAAACTGTTTGATGCATTTAAAAAAAAAATCAGGTTAGATTTAATATTCATGTTTAGAAGTGCTCAGCCCATACTTCTGTAAAGATACAGAACATGTCATCTGATCATTTTTATATGTACAATGGCTACGTTTTCTGGGTTATACAAGCAGCTAAATTAGAGAACCAATTAAAGATCGACTAATACACAAGCCTCAATCTATCAGCAAACAGGACATTTACCTGCTGACATTTCATCTGACACACATTAATTATGTGTTTGCTAAAGACCTGAAAGACTTCTAAAAAGTATAATTTTTTTAACATAATGATGATACGTTTATCTTGGAACAAACAAGGAATAAATAAAGACAAGAAAGATAAGAAAATAAACACTGGCATTGGATATTGATCAACCTGTTGCTTTAAAACCTGTGAATTCCATGAAACTGAATATATCTCATTTTTTTGGGAGGGTGACTATTCGTGTAAGCATGTTTAGGCTGCATACAGCCGAGGCAGCAAGCCTGTGTTACCTTATTTTTAGTCTATAGATACTTAACTGGGATGTGTTTAAGAATGCTGCTCTGAGAGAGGACAGTTCTGTGGATTTAGAGGAATATGCATCAGTGGTTACCAGTTATATCAGCACATGCGTTGATAATATTGTCCCCACCAAATGCTGCAAGATATATCCCAACCAGAAACCATGGATGAACTGTGAGGTACGCTCCATGCTGCATGCACGCTCAACTGCATTTGCCTCTGGTGACACGGAGGGCTACAGAAAGACCAGGTATGACCTACGTAGATCCATCAGGGAAGCCAAGAGGCAGTACAGACTGAAGCTGGAGGGATATTACAAACACTCTGATTCCCGACGCATGTGGCAGGGCTTGCAACACATCACTGACTTTCAGCAGAGGAACAGCAGGATCACAGCCTGCAACAATGCCCTACCAGATGAGTTGAACCAGTTCTATGCTCGCTTTGACACCCTCAACTCCATCCAACATAGAGAGATTCTACTACCGGAGGCAACACAGAGCTCTTCACCCACTGTAACATCGACTGAGGTGTGCAAGGCCCTGAGGAGGACCAACCCCCGAAAAGCACCTGGCCCCGTGCTCTGAGGGTCTGCTCTTCAGAGCTGGCCGAGGTTTTTACAGATATTTTTAATTTGTCCCTCTCCCAATCATCTGTGCCCACATGCTTCAAGTCCACCACTATAGTGCCCCTCCCCAAGAAAACCAACACAACCTCTTTGAATGACTATCGTCCCATTGCACTCACTTCACTTGTAATGAAGTGCTTTGAGAGGATGGTCATGTCCCATATTAAAGGATCCATTCCGGACACATTAGATCCCCTGCAATTTGCATACCGTCAGAACCGTTCAACTGATGATGCTGTTAATGCAGCCATCCATACAGCCCTCTCACACCTTGAAAATAAGGACACTTATGTTCGAATGCTGTTTATAGACTACAGTTCAGCTTTCAACACTGTCATCCCAAGCAGGCTGGTTGAAAAGCTGTTCACCCTCGGAATATCAACCTCCCTCTGCCGCTGGGTCTTGGACTTCCTTACAGACAGACCTCAGGCAGTCAGAGTTGGTACCGGGACATCAGAAACAAAGACAGTGAGCACTGGGACCCCACAAGGCTGTGTGCTCAGTCCTCTCCTGTACACCCTCTTCACCTACGACTGCATCCCCTCCCAAAGCAATACCTCCATCGTCAAGTTTGCTGACGACACCACCGTCATTGGGCTGATTACTGGGGGAGAGGAAGCAGCTTACAGGGAAGAGGTGGCCCAGCTGGTGTCCTGGTGCCAGGAAAATAATCTCTCCTTAAATACAGAGAAGACTAAGGAGATGATTATTGACCCGAGGAAGAGAAGAGACCAGCATGCTCCATTATTCATCAAGGGGACTCAGGTGGAGAGACTGAAGACCTTCAAATTCCTTGGCACCCACATCAGTGAAGACCTCACCTGGACCTACAACACAGCACAGACTGTCAAGAAAGCTCAGCAGAGACTCTTCTTCTTAAGGAAACTGAGGAAATTCGGATTATCCCCCAAGCTCCTCAGCAACTTTTACAGATGCACTGTGGAGAGCATCCTGACAAACTCCATCACGGTGTGGTGTGGAAACTGCACCAGTCAGGACAGGAAGGCTCTCCAGCGTGTCATCAAAACAGCACAATTCATCTGTGGAGCTGCCTTCCCATCACTACAGGACACTTATAATACCCGGGTAATAAAGAGGGCACACAACATCATCAAGGACCGTACCCACCCACAGCACACACTGTTCACACTCCTGCCGTCTGGCAGACGTTACAGGAGTGTAAAAGCAAGAACAACCAGACTAAAAAACAGTTTCTATCCACAGGCCATCAGGCTACTGAACCACTGACTGATTATCAAACTGTGATTACCTGCCTTTCTTTTCATCTGTATATATAATATATATCTGTATATATTGCACTTGCTTTATTATTTATTTATTTTTATTTTCTACTTTTACTTTCCTAATATACTAGTTCTTAAATTTTATTTGAACTTAGTTGCTTATTTCAATTGTTTGTAAGGCAGTCGCAAGTAAGAATTTCATTGCTCAGCATAACCACAATGTTTTGCGGTGTACATGACAATAAACTTCTTGAATCTTGAATCTTAAGCTACGCCCACACTGGAAGCAGTTTGCTCGTTGCATCCTTTTGGAGCGGACGCCCTCTGATGCATTTACTACCAGGTCACATGTCAATCAAAGATATTCATCACTATCACTGGTAGTTGCTTCAGCCACTCAGTCGCCTGGAAGTTGAGGAAAGTTTATCTCAGGTCTCCCGCGGTTATATCGCCCATAACTGTGGAATATATTCACTTTCCATGGTCTCTGGTTGCAGTGAATCACTTCCAGTGTGCATGCAGCTTTAACCATTAAGAAAACGAAGCCCCATTTAATAAAACTGTTAATAACTTACAATTTACGAAGTCTGTTTCAGAAACTGTTACAGATGCATCTATGAAGGCGTATCAGGGCCATATTGAGGATTTTTTTTTTTTTTTTTGCATTTGGACTGTAATTTTGAAATTAGGAGAAAGACTGAAATACCATTTTCAGAAAAAAGTAAAAATGTCACTAAACTTGTCATTTCAAGTAAAACTACTTTTGTTAGTGCACGAGTAAATCTACAAAATTTCTTATGCAGATGAATTAGGGAAATTGCACTTCAGAATAGGGCTCTATTATATTATTCATAATAATACCGATATGAATTTTTATGTACTGTTGAAGTGCCATATCACAATATCATTGCCAAAGTGATGCCAAAGTGTTGATATTCCCTAATGCACACAACAGTGACACAAGGCCGGATGCGTCTGAGAGCGAAAGCAGCACGTCAGCCTCAACTTGGTAAGATGTCTGTGTAGATTCTCAGTCATCCAGGTCATAGTAGTCTCTGGAGCTTGAAAAAGGCGACTGGACTTCTTTTTGTTTCTTGAAGACGTTTCACCTCTCATCCGAAAGGCTTCTTCAGTTCTCAACCAAATGGTGGAGAGACCCAGGTATTTAAACCCCTGTGGGCGTAGTCCCCAGGAGGTGGTTATGACCCTCTATTGATCATGTGCGTGAACACATGTGCCCAGGTGTGAAGGGGGCGTGGGTCATATTTAATCAGTGGTTTCAGTTTCTTTGACTCCCACCACCCTCTGGAACACAAACTTGGGGTGATCAGGACCCTACAACACCGTGCGGAAAGTGTTCCCTCTAAGGCAGAAGGGAAGCATAAGGAACACACACACATTGAGAAAGCCCTTCATCAGGCCTTCATCAAATCAGCTAAGATGCACAGGAATGAAGGCCAAACACAAACTACAGAGAATGGGAAGGACAAGAGGAACAACATTGTCATCCCATATGTGTCAGGCTTGTCAGAGAAACTCAGAAGAATTTTCTCCAAGCATGACATCTCAGTATACTTCAAACCAAGTCACACCCTAAGACAAAAACTGGTTCATCCCAAGGACAAACCCGCCAAACACAAGATCAGCGATGTAGTGTATGCTGTTCAGTGCAGTGAAGAGTGCTCGGACCTCTACATTGGTGAAACCAAACAGCCTCTTCACAAACGAATGGCACAACATAGAAGAGCCACCTCGACAGGACAAGATTCAGCAGTACATCTGCATCTGAAGGAAAAAGGGCACTCTTTTGAGGATGCCAATGTTCACATTTTGGACAGGGAAAACAGATGGTTTGAAAGAGGAGTGAAAGAAGCCATCTATGTCCACTGTGAACAACCATCATTGAACAGAGGAGGTGGATTACGTCACCAACTTTCCCCCGCTTACAGTGCTGTCCTGAGCTCCCTTCCCAGACGTCTCAACCCCCATTCACACCTTTGTTCCAGTGACCTCAATAGGCCACAGGAAACAATGGAGCGGAGTCCTAAGTTGGTTTCAACTGAAACCACTGATTAAATATGACCCACGCCCCCCTTCACACCTGGGCACATGTGTTCAAGCACATGATCAATAGAGGGTCATAACCACCTCCAGGGGACTACGCCCACAGGGGTTTAAATACCTGGGTCTCTCCACCATTTGGTTGAGAACTGAAGAAGCCTTTCGGATGAGAGGTGAAACGTCTTCAAGAAACAAAAAGAAGTCCAGTCGCCTTTTTCAAGCTCCAGAGACTACTATGACCTGGATAACTGAGAATCTACACAGACATATGGACCAAACGTTGCTACTGAAAAACTTTAGATTCTCCTACTACCTGCACACAAAGGTCCAAGAATACCTTTCATACCTTCCAGCAACGGTGATGCTATTTTCCAGAGCTGTGATTGGTCAGCAGGCAGTGATTTAATGCATTCTGATCTCTTATCTCAAGCATAACTTGCTCTGGAGCAGGTTAAGTGTGGAGCATAAGCTACCATGCTTTAGTAAGAAATGAACTGCCTTCATAGTACAGAAAACCCAGGGTTAACCCCAGGTACAGCCCCCCCCCCCCCCCCCCCCCCCCCCCCCCCCCGATGCTGTCCCTTCAGTTTCTGTGGTTTGTTTTATTTAAGAAGGGGCAGGCCACATTATTTAATATGAATACGTGGGTCCAGATTTGGTCATAGAGACTCATTTTCATCAGGAGTTCATGTTATTGGCTTAAATAAAATTAAATTTGAAAATACGCGAAAAGGAAGTATACAAAAATCACATAAGCACTGAAAAATGAAGAATAACAAAAAGAAAAAAGTGGTATGTAAAAAAAAATCATAAGAAATAAAGCACACAAAGCCCATATTATGGGAGGACAAATAACAGAAAATGACAAAACCATTACTCCACATTCTGAGCGCAAGCCTTATTACATGTTTTAATACACAAAAATTTAATGATTGAAGCAATATTTAATCAGAACTAAGATTTATTACTGCACATCTACAACGGCCTCCTTACTAATAACTATCGGTGGACCGGTGCTGTTAGAGTATTAGCTCTAATGCACATGCTACCATCGCTGTTTATCCTGCACTTTAGTCTGGCACTAATACTGGCACGGCACGGGTTCCGTGAAGTCGGGCTAAAAGTTCCCATCCATGCCCGTCTTCATGCTAACAGACTCCCGTTAGGTTAGCTGGATTTAGCACCCGGGAACAATTTACTGTGAAGGTGAAGGCAGACCTCCGTCTACTTCCTGGAAACCAGTCACTCGTTTCAGTTCTAACCCGGGGCAACTGAAACGTTTATTTACACAGCATATGAAACATAGACGAAGCCAAGTAATTTAAACTAATTTGCACAACTAGTAAATTAAACACACCAACATAGATGAAAAGCACGACCACACCAGCATTTAGACTACACCGGAACGCTAGCGGGGAAAGTCGTTTATTACTTATTCATTATGAACGGTTTAAATACAATAAATTCTGTCACCAGTCGTTCATGTTGCGTACATTGCAGTAAACCCAACCTCACATACTAGCGGGTAAATCACCAGCTGTACTTATGTTCCCCCGGGCATAAAGTTTTCCGCTCCAGAGATTAGTCGGGCCCAGCAGCCATTGGAGTGGGTACTGAAATGGCAGCGTGTGAAAGCATCTCACTTCTGCAGCACTCAACTGCAAAGCTGATCGCAAAAAAAACATCCCGGACACACCAAAAACATCGAAACACGTCTTACCATTGAAAGAGTGATGGAGGAACACTTTTATTTAAGCGTCTTCAGCTGAATCCACCATATGAAGCTTTGTCTGTTGTTAGGGAGCACTATTTTGCAGGAAGTTGTCGTTGCGAAGTCTTCTGCGCATGTGCGAAGGGACGGCGCTGTGGGGCGTGCAGTCCGGATGGACAGGTGAGAGAAAAATGCAAACAACTGTCCTTTGAACAGGTGAGCATGACTTAGATGCGGCCAGTTTTACCTCAGGGTTCGTTACATCGAGTAGAAGTAAAGCACAGGTGCAATTTTCAACTGTAGTAAACACTATAAAAGAACTTGTAGTAAACTCTTCAAAATAAAATAGTAGCACATACATTAATTAATTTTAATTTTTTAATTAAAGTGTATTTTTAATTAAATGTGAGACTGAATAACAATATAAAAAGCAAATGAATAATAAATAAATAAACACTCATACTGATGGAACAGGGTTTCACATTTCACTATTTGGATAAAAACTCATGTGTAGTTTACACCTGGACATTTTTAATCTTTTTTTTTTCCCTGTCATTTCATACCTTGAGAGATTAACTGATTTATTGATATATTTGGTATGTTCATCATTAATGAAAATTGTTGTTACATGCCTTAATATATTGCATTCGGGGGTGGAAATATAAGTGACTGTGCATTTAAGCATGAGTGAACAGTATATAATTGTGCAATTTGCAATTTGATCTGTAGTGAGAGTAGGGAGCAGGTGGAAGAGAGCCTGGAGAGGTGGAGGTATGCTCTGGAGAGAAGAGGAATGAAAATCATTAGAAGCAAGACAGAATACATGCGTGTGCATGAGAGGGAGACAGGTGTAACAGTGAAGCTGCGAGGAGCAGATGTGGTGAAGGTGGATGAGGTTAAATATGGGCAGACAACAGGCAGTGCACGAGAGAGGTGAAGAAGAGAGTGCAGGCAGGGTGGAGTGGGTGGACACGGTATCGGGGTGATTTGTGACAGAAGGATAGCAGCAAGAGTGAAAGGGAAGGTTTACATGATGGTGGCGGAGACAGTGGCACTGGAGGTGGCAGAGTTGAAAATGTTAAGAGGTTAGGAGTGACCAGAATGGACAAGATTAGAAATGAGGGACAGCTCAGGTTGAGCTGTTTGGAAACAAAGTTAGTGAGGCAGGGCTGAGATGGACATGTGCAGAGGAGGGAGGGATGGTGGATATATTAGACAAAGGATGCTGAATATGGAGCTGCCATGCAGGAAGAAAAGAGGGATGACCACAGAGACGATTCATGGATGTAGTGAAAGAGGACATGCTGAGGGTTGGTGTGACAGAGGAAGGATAGGATTACATGAGGGCAGATTGTGTTGACCCCTAAAGGGAGTAGCCAAAATAGAATAGAATTGAATGCCTTTATTGTCATTATACAGGATGTACAATGAGTTTGGAGGGCCACTCCTGTTCACTCCTTTCTAAATAATAAATTAAAACTTCTAAAAATATACAGAAAATAAAAGAATGTATGAAAATATACGTTGAAAAAAATAAGTGTATACATATAAGAACGAAGATGGTGAGTATTGCACTTGGTGAATGAATATTGGATATTACACAATATAGGAGTGATAGATATTGTTCAGTATGAATAATATAATATTGCACAGAGATGTGGGTATTGAAGTTATACAGAAGTTGTGTGTGGTAGTTAAAGCAAGTCATTTAGCATTTTCCTGTTATTTCTGGCCATTTGATAAACCTGAGTGTATTTTATGCTTGCATGAATTATGGCTATAAATACTTTTTCCCAGTCTTGGTGATTCTCTGTTGGGGAAAGGGTAAAAGTTTCTTGGTAGCAAGGATAAACACAACCAGTGACCCTGTGGCTCAGGGAAAGCAGAAAGGTACATCAGGCCAGCTGCTGAGTCACATCCCATTCTTAATCCAGAGGCTTTCATGTGATGCTGGTTCACCCTTTGCAGCTTTAACAGCTTCAGCTCTTTTGGGAAGGCTTTCCACAGGTTTAGGAGTGTTTATGGGAATTTCTGACCATTCTTCCAGAAGCACATTTGTGAGGTCAGACACTGATGTTGGAGAGAAGGCCTGGCTCACAAAGGTGTTCTATCAGGCTGAGGTCAGGACTCTGTGCAGGCCAGTCAAGTTCTTCCACACCAAACTGGCTCATCCATGTCTTTATGGAGCTGCTTTGTGCACTGGTGTGCAGTCATGTTGGAACAGGAAGGGGCCATCCCCAAACTGTTCCCACAGAGTTGGGAGCATCAAATTGTCCCAAACGTCTTGGTATGCTGAAGCATTAAGAGTTCCTTTCACTGGAACTAAGGGGCCGAGCCCAACTCCTGAAAAACATCCCCACACCATGCTGACCCCACTCTGTGATTTCACGTAGCCCACCACTTGTTGCACAGGTAGCATCCTATCACGGTACCACGCTGAGTATCTGAGAATGACCCATTCTTTCATGTATATTTGTAGAAGCAGTCTGCATGCCCAGGTGCTTGACTTTATATACCTGAGGCCATGGAAATGACTGGAACACCTGAATTCCGTGATTTGGATGGCACTAACAGTGAGTGAATACTTTTGGCAATATAGTGTATCTGCAGCATGCAATAATGCAAAAAAATCTTATAATTCAAACTGAATTATTATAGCTTAAACTAGCAGTATACGTATAAAGTAAATACGTTAGATTTTTGGGGGCCAGTAACACTTCTGCCTTTTATGAGTAGAGAAAAAAAAAAAAAAAACTTTCATATGTTAGCATCACAAACCAAAAACAGTCCACAGGAGTTGGATTTAGAGACTTTATTTGCCATTTCTGACACAGATTACAGTTCAGTTTTTCAGTTGATCATGTAAATTGGTTGTACAGTAGCAGTGGCATGAAAATAAATATACATAAAAAATACAAAACAGAAACTTAATACTTCCAAATATGGAAGAAAATGATCTAGAACTGTGCTGCCTTGTTTTTTAGTATTATTATTTTCAGCAGGCTTAAACATTAATTTTTTTGGGATGCAGAAACCTAAAACGATATCATGAGTAATCCATGCTTAATTGACGAGCCTCTTTTAATAATGACTATCAGAGCATGAATCTTCCTTACACTTTTGATAAAAAGATAAAATATTTAATAACTCTTTCCATGTTAACAACATTTTATTGCACTTTCCAGAACCATCTTATGCAGGACACCAGAAGCTGGTCCGCCCACGAAGCACTTTTCTTTTAAAGATACCTTTCTAGAAAAAAAAAGGACCAACAGGTTTAGGGGGGAGAGAGAGATATGTACATACAGTATACAGAGATCAGGCTGCCTCGGACAGGCACAAGACATTCACAGTTCTCTACATGATGCATAAATACAAAGACATTTGTGATCATCGACTCTAGTTTGGAGTGTTTGCAGTAAAACAGCAATCACTTAAGTTAAAATAGGATTGATATACAGTATGTATGTGCTGTCACTGATGTGGGGCTGTTATTGCTGGTTGAACTCCTCAGAAGTCCTTTGTAAAGTTTGCAAACAGCAGATATAGACCAACATAGTCGCTAGATGAAGATGGTGAGGAGGTGAAGACCCCAAAATAAATTATATTGCTATATATGTGGAATAATTCTACTTGGAAATTTGTATATGCTAATCAACATTTAGAACTTATTAATAATGTCGTAAACAGTTGATGTTTGTGGTTAATAAAATAAATGTAACTTCTTTTTTTCTCTACACAGTACAGTAAAAGTTCAGTTTGAGGACAAACGGGTCAAAAAAAAGTCTTAATGAGTCTGTTTGGTCCAAGATTTGTGTAAAATATCAACATGCTGTTATTTCTTTTTGATTCAGAGCAGAGATATGAAGCTAAATGAGAGATATATACGGCCATCTAACCCAAAGTTTCTGATGTTTCAAGCAAAGAAAAAAAAGCTTAATTTTTCATGACCCTTGTTTCCTCGAGTGCAATCGAGCATTCATATGAAGACAAAAACACAGTGTGAATATTAAGAAAAATAAAGAGCTTGGACTTATGTAGAAATGAAATGAAGGCATCACCTCTAAACGGCTCGCGTTCTCATCAAAAGTCCCAAAATAAAGAAACGTTCTTGATGTTTTTGATAAGCCGGCTCTGCTGCTGCCGCCATCCAGACTGCCTTTTGAACTTCAGGCACTTTCCTTCATGTCACGTCACCGGAGCCATCAGAGATGTTTCAGGACCACGGAGAGCATCCGTACTTGGCACATATATATATTACAGTTTGATGGTTGAGGCAGAAGAGTGTAGGGCCAGTGGTGTTGTAACATGAGAGTCCCCCATCTGTACACTGCTCATGCACAAGCTCTCTCAAGATCTGCCCGCCCCACCCCCAGTATTCGTGTCAGTTAGATCCTCTTATAACGTCCTCCGAGACAGGCCGCTCCGGTGTGGTCCATGTGTCAAAACAACACTCAGTCCGGAGCTTTTGTCCTGCTTCCTGTTCGTCCTCGGGACAGACGCAGAAAAACGTTGGCGTTCACATGAAGGAGTGCTCGGCCGGAGGCCCGTAAGAGAAGCCGGGAAAGGCTCCGGCTGCTTCCTTGATGCTGCTGGTCACGGTCAGCGTGTCTGTGCACAGAGAGGATGACACTGGCAGGTGGGTGAACTCGGGGTCAAAGTGTCGGAGGTCTGTGGGACCAGACTGAAACAAAGAGGGAGGCGAGGTTAGAAAGCTGTGTTTATAGTAATGAATATCCTGCTGATATCAGGGGTTTTTCCTGGCTCAGTCAGCCTTTGGGGGCACTACACAGGGCATGAGCTCCACATACAGTAAATGCACATGTATTTTAAGCTGAATTAATGTGCCAAAAATGCCTAAATTTCCATAATACAGAATTAATATTGCAAAAACATCACATTAATGTAGTTCATGATAATCCTGAAGGGAAAATCTAGTACTGTGAGAGCCCTCTTCTGGGAAATCAAATCATTCTGATTAACTGATCAAGTATGAATACTTACCACTGAGGGAACAAATGGAGGCGTGATCTTCTTGGCCATCAGGTCCTCCCAGTTGATTGGAGAGAAGAATGAATGGTACTTGAGTTCAAGCTGAAGGGAAAAAGAATCCAGATGAGCACTGATGGAAAAGTTTATAGTACTGCATGTCAACCATTCCCAAAGACGGCCGCGGTCCATTTCGATATGTGAAAATCTTCTGTGGACCACCCAAAACTTTAATCACAGCTCTGATCATCATGCAAGCCTGAGATAAAGTGTTTCTTTTTTTGCGCTTTTCTTGATTAATTTTTTTATTAGGTTCATAATGAGGAATGATTGTGTAATTGTTTTAATCCCATTCTTTTATTTAATTTGTTCCATTTCTTTCAAAAAGGCAAAACCTTAACAGCAACTTGGCAGATGACTTTTTAAAGTACAGTTGTAGTACCTACAAGGCCCACTAGGGGACAGCGGCCCGCACTTTGGGAATCTCGGCTCTGTGTACTGTGTGCACTTACAAAGTCATCCTTTACTCCCAGCCTCTTGGTGCGGTCCTTCTGCAGGAGCCCCTCCAGCAGGTCCCTGCCTGCATTCGACACGTTGGGCTTGAGCACCGGAGCCTTGTGCAGGATGTTGTTGTACATCTCAGCCGTGTTGCGACTGTAGAATGGGGGCTGTTTCAGAAAAAGGAAGGAGTTGTGTTAATCTTGAATAAACAAAGAAGAGATTTAAAAATGTGTAAAGTCACAAGTTTCACTTACAAGTCCATAGAGCATCTCGTAGAGCACCGATCCCAGGCACCACCAGTCGACAGTGCGGTCGTACGCCTGCTTCTGGAGAACCTCAGGAGCCAAATACTGAAGTAAAACAGAGAAAACATCAGTGCAAGTCCATCATTTTCCTCCAGGGGTCTTACTGTGTTCATACTGACAATGAGTAAATATCTAAAGCTATCTCTCGTACCTCAGGCGTCCCACAGAAGGTTGTTGTTGTACCATTGGGCTCAAGGCCTTCTTTGCAGAGGCCAAAGTCTGTTAGGACAATGTGGCCCTGTGAGTCTAGCAGGATGTTCTCCGGCTTCAGGTCCCTGTCAAAAACAAAAAAAAGAGACAAAGAAATGATTACTTTAAATGCATCGGGGCACACTTTTACAGATTTCCACTAGGGGGAGCTGTGGGATCACTCTTTACCTGTACACGATGTGCAGAGAGTGGAGGTAGCCAAGTGCACTTGCAATTTCAGCAGCGTAGAACCTGGCTCTGGGCTCCAGGAAGATCCTCTCTCTCTGGAGATGGTAGAACAGCTGGAGTAGGGAAAAAAGCAAACATCTGTTAACATCTGCCTCAAACACGGTTAGATATTCTGGCCTGATTCTGCCAGACTGCAGCTTACCTCTCCACCATTGACATAGTCCAGCACAAAGTACAGCTTGTCAGTAGTCTGGAAGGAGTAGTGCAGTCCCACCAGAAAGGGATGCTTGATGTTCTTCATCAGCACGCTGCGCTCAGCCATGATATGCTTTTGCTGGAGGACAGAAGATACATTATTACAAACTGCTTTTACGGTAGTTATTAAACACATTATTCACAGAGAGAAAATAGGTTTAGGTGGAATTAAGTTTAACACCTCAGGGGTCTTACCTCTTTCTTCTTCAGGATGATTTTCTTCTGTAACACTTTGACAGCGTAGTACTTAGTGGTCTCCTTATGCCGAGCCAGCAAAACCTGTTTCAGAGAAAACATTTGCATTAGTAATGCAGTTGCAGAGATGACCTACATCAGCGGGGGCGAGCAGTTATATAAAAGGCTGCGTGCAAGGATAGACTCACTTTTCCAAAGCTGCCTTTTCCGATGATTTTGAGGTAGTCAAAATCACAGGGTTTGATCCTAATGAAGAGAAAAAGGCAGAAAATTTAATTTATGATTTTATTCATATCTGTTTTCTCAAAAATTGTAACACAGAGATTTATTTAAAGGCTACTTACTGAGTGTCCTCAGCCAGTGAACTTCGGGAATTTAGGCACATCTGAAAGATAATGAAACACGGAAAAATTCACAACAATGTCACATTTTACAGACGAAATGAGTCAGACTGTAAGGGAAGTAAATAGTTTCTACTTACATCACTATCAGGAAGTTCATTTTCAACCTCCTCGTTCTGATTCTCATCTATCTTCAGGAAGTTGTTAACTTCAACACTGAAAACAAAGAACAAAGAGTCACTCATGAGATGGATTTCAGCTTCACCTGTTTTTTATTCAGCACGGATGATCGGATTTGACATGTCTTAAGCAGCTGAATGGACGTCCTCTGCGTGGGTGCGAGTCGAATGACTGTCTGAAACTTCCAGACAGGTCAAGTTCACCGAGGTTCGTCAAAGCTCAACCTGTCTGAGAAAATCTTAAGCTGCTGACCCACAAGGAGAGGGTTCAGCCAGCTCCGCAGGACTCAGCGGTCCAGCTCAGATGCCCTCCCGGAGCATCTGGAGGGGTCAGACGTAACACCCGAGATTTTTTTCCTCCCACCTCACCCCATCGAACCCTGACCTGTGTCACAGGCCAAACTGTGTATCGCGTAATAATTGAATTACAGGTTTACCCTCATCTCGGGAACAGAGGGGATTTGCTTGAGAGGTGATTACGCAGTGGAGAGATTGGTAGCCCGCCTGTCATGAAAGAACTATTCTTAACCTGGCTTCTTGGACCCAGATTATGCTTTTAGCAGGATGTCCTGCTAAACCCAGATGGCTGATTGGATTGGCCGGGCCCTGTACGCACTAATCATGAATGGGATAGTGATCAGAAATAAATACTGGAAGCCCTGAAAGCCAAGAAGTAAGCAGAGCCAAGAGAGATGATCTCTGTGCCTTACTTAAAGGCTGATTTTTTTTTTCCATCCAAAATCTTACACTTCCATTCATCTTTTAAATTTTATTTTAAATATAAATACTCACTGTTGGCAGATATGCGGGGTAGACACCAGCTTCTGGATGAAGTCATTCAGCCCCATTTTTCTCTCCTTGATGAAAGCTGCAGACAGAGAGGGGAAACCCTTTATGTCAGTGTCACACAAACACACACAAACACACGCAGGCTGCATCATGATGCAAACACCTTTGCCTCCAGTTAGAGAAGAAAAATCTCCGTGTTTGAGCCCCAATCCGCAGTTTGGGAGTTTTAAATATGGCCTTGCGTGTAGTGTGTATAGACCTCTTATGTGGCGGGCTTATAGGTTATGCAACCACTTGGGTCATTCATTCAGAGACCAACAGCAGCGGCCAACAAAGCATTTTCCATCCCAAATCCTCATTACAGCACAGATGGCCCGATTTGGTATTTTTAGACAGATTTTTCTCAGCGCTATCATTTATGTCCAAGTTTGAATTTTCTACCAATATAGATACAGCACAAAAAAACCCCCAAAAAACGCTCTCTGCAATTAATTGCTTTGCACCTGTTCCGCTTATTTATCACAAAAAAGAAAGAAAGAAAATGCTTAATTTAGCGCGATTAACACCTTTATTTTATGATGAATAATAATAATAGGTAGTGTTATAATTAAAGTGTAATTTTGTGGCTCACCGGCGAGAACGGCAACAATTCCCCTCATTTTGCAGTAAGTTAGATCACATCCAGCTTCAGTCACGGCCATGCTGAGCGACCACCAAATATCCAAAGTCCAGAAATATGTGGGAAAAAGCGATAATATTTCCTCTGCGGTCCTCCGCTCTAACCGTTAGTCACCGTCGGTCTGTGTGGCATCAAACGCGCAGCTCGATCTCAAACCGTCCGCGCTCCGCTCTGATCTGCAGCTGCGCGCGCCAGCCAGTGCCGCTTATAGGGGACCACGTGGTACCGGGAGTTGACGCCCCGTGTTCGTCATCGGCGTATCCACGGCAACAATCTCGTGACGTCACGGGATTCCGCTGCAGCCATATTCTGCCTGCAGGAGGCGAGGCGGGGGGGGGGGGGGGCGACTAGAAGAGCTCACCGCATTGGAGGAGGAAGAGGAGGTGGCGGTGGGAGTGTGATAGAGGGTGCCTTCTCCCACCTCCTCCTCCTCACCATCATCCTCCTCCTCGCTTTCATTCAGTGGAAAATCTCCAAACTGGCTGTCATCACCACAGGCGCAAAAGGGATTATCGTCAGTTATTATGGAGAAGAAGGAGAAGAAGTGCAATCCCAGGAATAGTCTTGTGGAATCGTGCGGCAGCAGCTCCCGTTTTTTCTCTTCTTTGTTTCCTGCTGCAAACCCTTCATCCTCAGAGGATGTGCAGAAATGTATGTCACGACTGCTGCATTTCACCTCCAGCCTGCAGCAGCTGCACTGTTAGACCCCAGTAACCCACACAAAGGTGATAAAGCCATAAGGTGCACAGGCAAAAGAAGAGAAATACTGCACAGACAGTCCTCTGTTTAAAGCACGGAAGCTTCCAGAAATCTTCCTGCTTCTTTTCATGATAAGTAATTAATTCCAATCAATAGCGTAACCATGATCTCACACACAAGGTCACGGTTATGAGGTGACTTAGCATGACAATTATATAAATTCAGAGAAATAACATCATGCTTATCTAAGCTTAAGCAGTGATAGGTCCAGCTGTCACAGATGTGGTCCACTAACCCTGTTACATAAGTTACATAACTGCGCCATAATGCAGATGGGAATACACTGCCCAGGGAGGAAGGTGAGCGCATGCAAATTTTCCAGGAAGTCCTGCTGACGTTAATAAGCATCTGCTGATTCAAAGTGTTATTTAATCCCTCACTGAGTGATAGCATTGATATGGCAATGCAAAACAGCAATTATTCAAGCGTGGCCGTGAGGTGCTTCTTCATTATAGTCCCTACTGTGCTGTATCAGAGACAAACATGCTTTTAAGCCCGTCTGCATTTATTTGTCAACTTCACAGAATAACAGATTAGTGTTTTACATCATAAATATGATGCTGTGCAACTGATGTTCAAACCGCTGTGATAATTTCAGTGGAAGGAAAGCCTAAAAGATCAGCAAAATATTTTGATCAAACCAGATTTTAGTCAAAGGTTAGTGAACACAGGAGGGGACCAGCAGCAATGTGATGACCAGAGACCAGAAGGTCAACAAGATTCAGGAGCTCATGAGCAATCCTCGAGGAAAATAACCCGAAACTCATTACAGCCTGGAATGTCCAGTAGCGTCATCTACAAATTAATGCATACTCTTCATCCAATCATATATCACTCAGTCCTGTGAAAAACCTGGTATACCTTTATGACTTTTATAGGAATTAAGAAGGAAAGTAGCAGCCAAGTGCTGCTAATCAACAGATTATCAGCAGGTGTGAGCACCTCTGCTGGTCTGCAGCGTTCAGGTGTGTGTTGACAGAATGCCACAACGTCCCCAGGAGTGGACATCCCAGGAAATGCACCCCAAGGTCAGACTGTGCAATCATAAGAAAAGTAACAAAAATCCAAAAGTGACTCTGCGGGCCTCAGTTAGCATGTTAAATGGTAAAGTTCATGAGCCAGAAAAAGACTGAATGGGATTAGCTTGTTTGGAAGGGTTGCCAAGAGAAGCCCTCTTCTCTCTACAAAGAACATGGCTGCACAGCCTAAGTTTGCAAAGCTGCATCTGAGCAAACCACAAGGCTTCTGAAACAATGTCCTTTAGACAGTGGAGATGGAGGCAATAATGCACAGCAGCACATTTGGTGAAAACCAAACACAGCATGTCAGCACAAAAACCTCCATCATCTGTCAAGTACGGTGGTGGAGGGCTGATGATTTGGGCTTGTTTTGCAGCCTGGGAGTCTGGGCACCTTGAGGTCACTGAGTTGACCACAAACTCCTCCGTATAGCAAAGTGTTCTGGAGTCACAATATTTCTGCCTGAAATGCTGTGGTGGGGCCTTCAGAGATCTGTGCATAAATGAATGTCTGCAAACCTCAATGAAGTGAAGCAACACTGTAAAGAAGAGTGGGCCAGAATCCCTCCACAATGATGTGAGACTGATGAAGTCAAGTTCAAGTTATCGCTGCTGAAGGTGCTTCTACCAGCCTTTGAATCCCGGGGTGTACTCAGGTTTCCACAGAGTGACGTCTGATCGCACCCACGTGAGACCAGAGAACTTAACAGTGCAGTGAATGCACCGGAGCTGAGTGGGTGTCATACGTACAGGAAGCCCCAAACTAACCCACAGTGAGTATTTTCAGTAGTGAGAACGTGTCTGACGGGGCCATCTCCTGTAGTATTCATGTGTGAAAATGACCTTACTTCTACTCGAGTGACATTTCCATTTGTGTGGAGTTTACACTGTGGTACTGATTAACACCCTGAGATGTAAGTCCTCATCAATGGGAGACAGGTATGCAAACACTGAACCCTGTCAGAATATGAGTTTGGCTTTTGAAATCGTTACAGTTAGCACACTCTCGCTCCAAAGGAAATAACACAGAGATAATTAACCGTTCAGTTTCTCCAGTGCTGCTGAACTGCTTCTACTTCAGGATAAGATCTGAGCGCTTCTCTTCCAGTCAGATCAGGACTGGTTCAGCAGAGATGCGTCAGTGGGAAAGTACTTTGTTTTTGTGCCCCTCTCGGCAATGTGACAGTCACGCACCATTTAAAGGAAGTGAGACTCCACAGGACCGGCACTTCATGTACTGTATAAAGAGAAAGAGGACGTTGGGGGCTTTATTTGAAGCCCAAAGGGGACCAAACAGAAAGTAGCGCAGAGCCAGCTGGCAGTATGTCAAGTTATGCCCTGGATGGATACCTAAGCGAACACACACACAGCTCAGCTTCAGGTCTGTTTACACACAGAAACACAGTGGCTCTGATTACAGGACACCAACACCTCTCCCAGGCTTGGTGTGTGTGTGTGTGTGTGTGTGTGTGTGTGTGTCCCACTCCTGTAGTGTTTCTGTAAATTATTCAAGTATATCATTTCATCATCTATGTGCAGGGATACATAAGCCCGTGTGTCTCTGTCTCTCTGCTGTCTGTCACATGACAGGTTAATCAGGCTTTATTTAGCACTTTCACACAGGCTGCCCTGCTTTCCATCGCTCTGTCCAACCGTGTGATTGATGCTCAGCAGGCGAAATTTCCACTCACTGACAAGCAATCGTGTGAGGCACCTGCCAGCCCTTCCACTGAAAGCCTTTTCAAGCTCTCGTGGGGCGGCGTTGATGGTAACGTCCCAGCCTCAGTGTGGCATCGCCACTTTTGTCACCGCAGAGGGTGCCAAGTTGGCTTGTGAGCGGCATCAAACACCTGCCCCAGTTTGCGCCTCACATGAGACAAAGTGAAACCAGATCTTTAGGGTAGAGGCTGAGAAGTAACTGAAACCAATTTAAAGTTATTTGAAAGACGGTAGCCGAATAAAACATGACGCAGAGCATAACCGCATCGAACTGCATTCATAGAGGTTCACAGAGAGGAAAAAAGGGGATTTATTTAAAGGTGCATGTACATTATTTTGGTTCAGCTGATTACAATATAGCCCCGTCTCTGGGGTGGTGGTTGTCTTCACTGTCTTTCCAGACAATTTGGTTTTAATTTCATTTATGATTTTCACATAAAAAAAAAAAAGAGATCCAAATAATGGAGATAATTTATCTGAACGTCTTACACTCGCCTTCCTGTCATACGTCTGTATGTTTCATTTCCCTGCCCAGCTCTCTCTCATTTAAATAGAAAGTTGGAAATCTGACATCAGACAGAAGCTTCAGGGAGTTTTGTGGATGTGGGTGAAACCTGACTGGTGCATATTTTTCTGACAGATTAATGGTTAAAATAGTCAAAAAGGAAGTAAACCTGAGACGGGCTTGGAGTTACAGACAGAGAGTAACCCTGGACAAGAAGTCTTCGTTTCACTCTTAAGATTACGCCTGAATAACAAGTCGAAGTTTCAGGCTTTCTACACAAAATAAATCTTTCTGACCATATTTCCACATCTTTAAAGAAGATTAAAAAACAAAACAAAAAAAAAACTATGTTGCATTACTTAAAAATATAGTTATCATGTATTTCCTAGTTTCTGAAGTTTGTGAAAATGTGTGTTTTCTGTAAATTTTGACTAAAAGATTAATATATTTTCCATGTGTGCCCAATGCCTTGGAGATGCATCATTATAAGTGTTGGAAATTTGGAAAGATGCTAAAAATATTTATCAGTTTGCAACAGATGGAATATTCTTCATCCAAATGTGTGCACTCAAAATGGCTTCCGCAATAGTTATTTTGTTAATAAAATTAACCTACTGAAATGACCTATTGAATTACCTTCAGTATTTTTTGAGTAAAAATGGCAGAAATTGACACATTTAAGCTTCTAAATTGTGAACATTTTCATGTTTTTTTACTTGTCTATGACTGTGAGAATAATATTTCTGGAGGTTTGGACTGTGGTCCAAGCCAAACAAGCTAACAAATAATGAAATGTATATTTCTGTGACTCAAATCTTATAGTAAGGCTCATCCTGAACTCTCAGCTTGCTGCTTACTACCAGAGCAATGAGCAGGTTGCAGCAGAAGGTGGATGAATGAGTCATACAGTCAAACAGGTCCTTGGTGACCAACCGCAGGGCTGCAGGAAGGCTAATGAGGATGGAGGACCCACATTGCAATTGTTGGGAGCAATCCTGGCCTTGTGTGACTCACACCCACTCAGTCACGCTGCCCTGGGCGCTCATTTGAAAACAGATCTCTGCTCAAATCTGTTCTCTCTCTTCTTCCAGTTCCTCGTCTCTGTTTTAATGTGTCATCTGCATTATTCTGGCACCTCGAATTACTCATCCAGAGACCCGCAGAGAGGCAGACCGGAGATGGCGGTCCAGCCGGGCTGCGGTCCAGCCGGGCTGCGTCGCAGAGCGGCCCTGGGCCCCCGTGAGTGGGAGCAGATTCTGGCTGATGAAACTACAGTTAGAATTTCTTGGTCTTTGCGTTGCTTCTGAAATCCCAGGCAGTAGATGAGAAGTGTTTCTATTTTATTTTTCTATCCTCCATGTGGAGATTAGATGGCTGCTCGTGCGCCTGCTTCATCAGATAAAAAAGAGAAATGTTTGCTCTCTTCTGCGATGACTCAGACTCACTCTCCTTACAAACTGTTCCATAATACATTACTTTAATAGCCTGCCAAGCAAGTGGGAAGATCCAGCCTATTTGGAGCTGCAAAGCCTCTATTAATTTTCATAATGTGACTGCGGTTATTGCTGTAATTACTATAATGATGGCAGCAGTTTTTTCATCATGTTCTCCAGCCTAACATCTGTTTTCTCACATGTTAAAAACAGAGTTCAGGAAAGAAAAAAAAAAGGAAGCAGATAAAAACAGGCCCAGGAGCCGTCTCCATTCAAACCACCGGGCTGTCATTCACTAACTGCAGCATCTGTGTCAGCCAAACATCATGAATCAGTCTCCAGCGGTGACTTCCGTTACAGTTCCCGTTTCTCTGTTTACGGCCGGCAGCGGGACGATATGAAACATACTGTTAAAAACAGCAACCAGACCTCTCAGCTCAGTTTGGCCGGCGAAGGCTGACGTCTCCAGGAGACCTCAGAAGCAAATAAAGCTTACTCACCGCCGTGGTATTCGTTTTGCCCCGTTTATGATCTGCTGAGTGTTCATGGGTTTTGAAAATTCACCGTGACCCTCGTGAGGTCAGTTATTGGATATTCCTTTCAAAACCGAAGCAGTTAATTAAGAGTGTGAAGTGATTTAGATGGTGATGATAGTGAAGCAGCAGGAGTTTGGTCATCACGCCAACGGTTAAAACAAGACACGGAGGATCTAAAAATAATGCACGGTATATTTGTTACACAGATTTTCTCAGCAGCTGATGTTAAATGACCCCCCCCCCCCAAAAAAAAAAGTAAAGTAAAGCTCAGAGTGGTTTGATTCATTCACCAGAGCAGTTTTCAGTTATCTGACAGTTGCTTAAAGACTGATTCAATCACTTGCAAAGAGATTTTGCTCTGACTCTGCTAAAGATGGCCATGAATCAGATAAATTCTCACTGAGTCGATCTAAACCACAATGAGGGGGTAAAATTCAGTGCCCAGTTTTGCAAATTGGTTTCACAACACAATCAAAATGTTCCAACCCTGCGCCTTTAAAAAAAAAAACCCACTTGAAGCAGTGAGAACGGGATGTTTCTAATATGTCACAAGACACCCTGAACTGTTCCAAAACAACACTTCATTTTGGAAAAGATGATGAAGCCACAGAGAGCTGAATCACCAGTGATGATCCACGGTGTGAAGGTTGGGTCAGTTTGACAGAAACGTTCACATTTGCTCTGAGATCTGCAGTAAAATCAAAAATTTGAAGCTGCAAATGCTCACAGCATTACTCCCAGAGAGCGATTCAAATGTAGCACGAGTGGTAGAAGTTGTGTATCGTTGCACAATGAGATGACCTTGATGCTAACAACAGCTGAATTTCAGTCAGGTAGAATTTTAACATTTTATAGGTGTTGCTTTTTTTTTTTGGAGTTTTTGATGTGGATCCAGATTTTGTAATATTCAGATCTGCAGGTTCTCACAGTTTGAATCCAGTTTACAGGTTAGCTGAAATGATGCCTACCAGCCCCTCTGAAGCACACTCATACCTCAATACTTCTCATTTGTTTAGCTTGTATAAGAACCAAAGGGGTTTTCCGGGACTGTATTTTTTTTTTTTTGGATGATGGTCATGTCACAGTCATGTGGATTTCTTATCTATTGTCCTCACTGTGCAGTTGAGGCTTGTGGTGCTCTGTGAAACCACAGCTTTAATTTTTATCGTTTGCTTTTGTTAAACAGAGAAATGTAATGTGTTTCTCACAGACAGTTAATTCCCTTCTGCCTGAGACCTGCTGTCCTCTGTTTTTTAGACTTTATGCCAAACTAAACTAACCATCTGCTGCCTGCTGCTTCTGACATTACATGCAACTCTTAGCTAAAAGGGTGGATTTTCCTCTCCCGTTAAGGTTTAGTAACTGTGTGGCTCAAAGGGTTAGGGTTTTGTTTTTAGGCTATCACTGAACACCTGCATCACCTGATCCTTGGTCCGGGTTACAAAGCCAAGGCCCAGCAGAAGCTTTTATCCTCTCAGGTGACAAATGAGATGAGATGTGAGGGTGCTGCAGAGAGGAGGTGAGAGGCGCTGATGTGGGCGTCGGGAAAATGAACCAAATGATGTGAGAAGTTATACAGAGGAGTGCTCTATGGTGCCTTTGAATTTGTTACTTATGTAACTAGAAACGGTGATGTCACAGCATGTCGAGGGAACGCCAAAACAAGAGCAGTGATTGAAGAGTTATTAAAGAGTCACAAAGATAAAATTGTGATTGAAAAGGCAGAAAGGACAATATTCAGATGACTGAGCTGTAAAAGTTGCTTGTCTCATGGTGCACCCCACCCCCCTCCCCCTGTGCTGCTGAGAGGCTGCACATTTGTCCTCAGATCCTCTCTGACAGTAATTTAAAGGAGCACCTACCTATGAAGGATTTCTTGCCGGTCTTCATGTCCTCCTAAGTGTTTGATTAGATTTGATATCGGGCACAGAGAATCTCTGGTGAATGAATGAACGTCTGTCTGCTGCAGCGTTTCCAGGTGATTGAGAAAGATGCAGCCCTCCAGTAAATATTCCTCCCTCTCCGGCTCCGTCTACTTTTCAATGGCTCCCACTGCAGCTGTGCTCAGAAAAGTAATTGATTCACAGGAAAATAACTTTCAGGGCTGCACTTCCCTCTTCTGTCTCTGCCTCTTTTGCCGTTTCTTCCTCTTATCGCACAGCCTGCCAACAGCTGAAACCAAAGATCTGTGACGCACCTTCCTCTCCTCTGCCTCTACCCCCCCCCAAAAAAAACCTAACCTCACCACCTCCACCCTCGACTGTTCTATTATCTACCTGAAGAGCATCGAACAACACAAAGGCAGGTGTCTGGTTACAGCTCCCGTGAGCATGGGAGTCCCGCCGGAGGTGAAAGCAGTCTCCATGACATGGGAACCACCTGAGGAATACAGAGAACACACACAGAGGGGTTTAAGCTTGCTTTTAATTGGCCCCCGCTGCAGGAGTGCTATAGTCACTGCTCATCAACCTCCTCTGCCTCCTTCACTTTACTGCCTCTCAGGATTTGGAGGGATAAAAAGCCCTGGTTAGTCACACTGACAGGCCTGATTGTTTTATTAGCCTTGAGCTTCAGGTTATCATCACAAACAATGAGTGCTGTGTGGTGAGGAGTGAAGGATGTGGGGGTTGAGAAACAGCAGCAACAACAGCAACAACAGCATCATTGATGAGTAACACTTTTTCTAGACAGTAAAGTGGCGCGGTGAATTATGATTTGCTTTGGGAAGAACGAACTGTAATCATACTGTAACAAATTTACAAAACGTAGCAAAGCTGTTACTTTGTATCATTTGAGAAAGATAAAGTTCAGTGGGTGTAACTGCAGATAATTATAAAATCAATTAAGATAAAAATATGAGTTTTAGCTTAAGGTGGTCACATTTTGTTGGTCCTTTTTGAGCCGCGTGAGCTAAAGAAGGAAATGAAAGACATGAATAAAATATGGTTTTATTAGTGTCTTTATGAGCCTTTATCAGTTCTCTGTTTTCAAATGAATCCTGCTACGATGTCATCGTGTATCAGCTCGATCTGCAGCAGCCAAATACAGCACAGAGGTAAATACAGATGAATGAAGTAAAGAAAACCAAGAGTAGAGGGATGAAACAGCATCCTCCCAAAACAGATTCAGTGGGTTTAATGAACGACTAAGATGCTGCACAGTGAAGGTCACAGCATGTCATTAAAACATCATCTGTCCTGTTTTAGCTTTACTGAGAAATACTGAACAGCAGTGCAGATATGTTTTCACACAGTTTGTGCTATAAGATACAAAACAGATACATGTGCATTTTAAACAGTTATTACTATAAACAGGTTCCTTAAACTCACAGCTCAACGGCTCGGTTAACACACAGAAGTATGACCTCAGGGCGTCTCTTCTCTTGTTGTCACCTGTTTCCAGAAAGCTGCAGACCTGGGACTTGTAGTCAGTTTAGTCAGTTGGACACAATTACAGATGGCAACTTAGATTAATCTACTTCTGACTTCACAGCAACATCTTACAGTTAGGTAGAAAAAAAATGGCAAAACTAGTTACACGAAGATCTTCCGTCAGTCAGATCTGTATCTACTGATTTGTATCCATGTACAAAAAAACTGGAAGTTTTTCCAGCTTTAAAGGGAGAAAATACAACTGCATTTGGAGAGCTCACAGTTCAAGTTCCACATGGAAATGATCATTTATTTTATACTTTATTTGTTTTATTACTGGACAATCTTTTCAGTTTGGTTTGAGCAGCAAAAACCGAGTTTGATTTAGGCCTAAAAATGGTGCAGACATTAAAATTGGTTTCATAGCTCTGTCTGTGATACGACAACTGGAGTCCATGTTAATGAATACATCACTTTTTTTTGTCACTATTCCTCATTCTGTTGAGAGTCTGGATGAATTGAGGTGGAGTCTAACTCATTGTAGCAGAGCTTTGACTGCAGCAGGTTGGAGGAGGTGCTAAGCTGGCTTAACCTGGAAAAAAAAACCTGGTTCATCCTGTTAGTTATACAGTACACAGGAAGGAAAAATTATTATTATTAGGCAGTGTTACTAGAGGTATGAGGAAACAGCTTCTCTGATTCTGACACTAAAATCTTCATGCATATCAAATGTTACCTTTTCATGCCCCTCTGCGGGCTGTCGAAGCCCTCACAGTCGGGAGGCGGGAGCGTGATGACTGTGTGAAAACATATCTGCGTGAACGACCGCTGTTCACGTTACTGTGAGATTTCACAGCTCGTTCAATCTGCGGCTAATGACACAGAACAAAAAGCATCTGATGCAGCTGCACACAGACATCAGCTTCTCCCTCCACCAGCTGATGAGCATCATTTAGATCTCAAAGCCACGAGAGGTCGGAGAAAGTTTATAAATGGTCTCATTCAAATGAAGTTTAAAAGAGAGAAGTGAGCTTTGGCTGAGTCATTTTATATCCTCCGCCCTCTGTTCAAATGAATCCACTGTGCCAACAAACATATTTTTTCAGCCTGCCCATCACCTCCACAGCACAGTTGACAGGGATGAGGAAAATAAATACAGGCAGAGATCATGTGAAAAAGCCCCGTGGATGCTTTTTTTTAAAGGGGATCACAGCCCGAATGCTTCACGAGATCGAGAATTATCACTGACACACCGATTTCTGACCGGACGCATTTCTATGTAATTTCAATCAGGGCAGAGTGTGAGCAGAGGAAGCGTAGCAGATATGAGTCAGTGTGAAGGAACAGGCCGATGATGCAGCTGGATGTCAGACATGTGATTGTTTGCCACTGACAATCTCAGCATTCATCAGCGAGGACTCAAGTGTTTCAGAAATGAGGTGAACAAAAGGTTGTTGTTTTGCTCGTTTGCTGGACTTTTCCACTCAAACTGTATTTCTTGTTGTTGCTGGACTGGAAAACTCCAACAACCCAGTTCATTTTTTTTAATGGTATTTGTACTGAATGATGTTTGTTTGTTAGCATCCTCAGTAATTTACTTCAGAGGATTTTTAAGGTATTTTCAGAGACAGTTTGTGATGTGTTTTGATTGCGGGCAGCACTGTGGTGTTAGCACAGTAAAAAGGTCTGAGAGCTGAACCCTCCAGCTGTGAGGAGCTTGGACGTTCTCCCTGTTCCTGCGTGGGTTCTCCTCAGGTACAAAGACATCCAGGTTAGGTAAACTAGTGATTCTAAACCGGCTCTAAGTGTGAATGTGAGTGTAAATGTGTCTGTGTGTTAGCCTTGCAAGAGACTGGTGCCTGCCCAAGGCATTTCACCCTATGACAGCTGAGAGAGGCTTAGATAAGCAATCAGGGAACAAAATAATTAAATATTAATTAAATAAATAGACTATATATTTTTTTAAAAAGTCTGTTTTCCTTTTGCTAGAACAGAGTTAGGGTTAATTATCATCCACGATGACGTGGACCTCACAGATGTAAAATGCTAGTAAAATGGTTTTAAATGTGTTTTCTTTATACTTTTATACCTATTAAGAAAAAATGCATAAGGAAAATAATAGGTTAATGTCACATTTAGTTAATTAAAGTTTTAATTTGACAATATGAAAACTCTCAACCTTGTCATCGCTGCAAGTTTACCATCAAACAGTCACAAAGTATTCAGGCTACAGACAGATGTGCACAGGTGTTTTATAAAATGGGGATTTTTATTTTGAAAAATCTATCCGTCCACATGAAAGTACAACAAATGACGTCAGGAGCAACAGGTGATGTTGTAATTCCAACCGTATACAAATTTTAGCCAATCAGAAGCCTGCAAACAATAAGTGGACGTGAGTTTCTGAAAATCCTCACCTGGAAGGAGTTTTTCCAAAGCTCAGTTTTCAGTTTAAAATACTGTTTACTTGTGGATGATGAAGGCCAAGATGCAAAGAAAAAGCCATAAAGCTGAAACATAAAGGTGCTGTTGGTTCAAGCTCATCATTTACCCCCAAATCTTAATTAACACATTAAACACACACTGAAAGATACATGAAGGGAAAAGTTTCTTGCAGCTTAGTGCCAATCTCTGATCATTGTTTCTCTTTCCGTCACATCTGCAGCCACGTTTGTCCTCCTTTTGCCTGCTTCAGCAATAACCTGCAGCTCATGATCACCAAGTGAGCTCTGGATGAGAAGGACGAATCACCTGTGAGCAGGAGGCGAGGGATTGAGATCACTCTGTCTGTACAGTGGGTCACTCTGCGAGCAGTCCTGGCTCACCCGTTGCTATCTTTAACCTGATTAGTAACAGGTCACGCTAGGAGAAGATCTCAGTGTGTGTGTGTGTGTGTGTGTGTGTGTGTGTGAGAGGCTGAGCTCTGCCAGTGTAAGAGGCACTGGAGGCTTTTCCCCATGAAAATGTGATCTGATAAATGTGGCATACAAAGATGTGTGGAAAACAGAATTTGAACAGAGGAGCCTGAAGTCAGTGTCAGAAAGCTGCCTGTTGGTTAAGGGCAGATTTATAGAGACACTCTCTAAACACGAAAGAGCTTATCACTCGCTGCCATAAAAATAGAAACGGGCAGCTACTTTAGTCTTCCTAAGAACCGTGTGAGTCTAAAGTGTTGAGTCAGAGTTGGCGCTGAAAGACAGGAATCACAAAAGGTAAAATAAAGAAATCTTTGTCAGCGTGGCCTTCAGTACGCACTGGCTTGTCACAGCAGGAAAAACTCAGGTGTTAATAATAATAATAATAAATGTGATTGCTGTGGAAAGTTACAATTTCAGCTGCGGAAAAGAGCGACACACAAAGTTTGCAAAATGTACGAATTTCTAAGTGAACAGATGCATATTTCATTTATGACCACCACATTTTTTTTTCTTCCAAAAACAGAAGTAAAAGATAATGAAGTTACAAATAGTTTTATTAAAATCAGCTGACATATGAGATTTATTTCTGGAGCAGGGGTGTGTGAAAATTCAGGTTGTTGCAATGGTGACGGGAATCTGTTCCTTTTTTTAATGTGTAGGGTGAGATTTTTATAGTGACTAAAATTAAAGCAGAACTAGGTGTGAAAAAAGACTTTAGTTCACAGGAGGAAAAAGAAAAGCTACACTTGTTGTCCCGTTCTTGTGTGGTAACAGATTCTAGCTGCTCAGCAGTTTTAGGTCATCTTTGTCATATTTTACAGTGTATCAAATGTTTTCATTTCTAAAGGTCTGGACTGCAGGCAGGCACGAGTTTAGGATCCTCTTGGTGAAATATTAAAGCTCTTCCCTGAAGAAGATGATGTCTGGATGGGTGCATATGTTGCTCTGAAACATATATATGCCTTTCAGCACTGATGGTGCCTTTCCAGATGAGCAAGCTGCCAACGACTGATCCCATTAGAGATGCAGACTTTTAAACTGAGTGCTGATAACAAGCCGGATGCTCCCTCTGCTCTTTAGTCTGGAGGATGTGTCATCCATGTTTCTGTGACAGTTTCTGTCACACAACTGTGTCTGATTTTAAGATCAGGATTTGTAGAGGCTGATTATTGAACCTCTTTGCCTCTCTCAGATGACCTTTATATAGCCAATCATATTACTCACCTGTTGCTAATTAACCTAATTAGCTGCAAAGTGTTCCTACAGCCGTTTCTTTTTAGCACCACTTACTTCTCCAGCTTTTTATATTAGTTCATGAGATTTGCAAATCCCTGCATTCTGGTTTTACTTTCATTTTGCACAGGGCCACAACTCTTTTCAACGTGCCTAAATCTAACCATGAAGTGGAAATTCAAAATCAAACAGAACCAATCAGCAGGTGAAAGGAAGCACAGACCTCATTCTCCTGGCTGTTAAACCTGTGACCTGTGCCAGGGCCACCTTTCAAACTGTCCAATGACTTTGCAGGTCTCTAAAATTGGGCCGTTATCATGTGTGAAGCAGTGCTCCCAAATGACACCTTGTGTGTGTAACTGTGAGATGCAGCTTTATATAGGAAGAGAATGCGTTGGCTGTTCAGAGCCCTTCAGATTACTTAGACCAAGGTACAGACTAAACAACAAACACTCCGGATGGACCCTGAGAAAGTCAGGACTCTAAGATATCAGCACTTCTTCACACACAAACAGACCCTCACAGATACACACTAACAGGAGCCAGACGAGATAAGGGCACCTGGAAATCACTTTCACTGTCAGCCACTTAACTTTAGTATACAAACATTTGTAAAAATACAGTCAAGTATTTTGTGAATGAACCTCTGATTGGGCGTGTTAAACCTGCACGTATCCTAACAAATTTAATAAAGTCAGTTCAGACTTTTAGCCAAACAAGGCAACAAACTGACCCACTTTGGCTCTGAGTCTCCGCAGTGGAAGGGAAAGTTTAAGCTGACTGTATCAGAGCGCCATTAAAAATGTGACAGTTTAATATTTCTGTCAGTAATGAGGACACCGCACTGCTTGGACTATAGTAGGGCATTTGGCCAGTCTACCCTGAAGGACGGAGCAGGATGGAAAATATAACATTCAAAAATAGCCCCTTCGTCCTCGCTCGCTGGCATATTATTCTCAGAAGACCTCTGCCTGTTATTTTTACAGGTCAACAAAAAGGTAATGACACGCATTTCATCAGGTTATTAGTGCCAGCATTTACTGCAGAGATACCCTGATATATTCTCTATAAGTGTCTTTCTCTACCATCTCATTGTATAAGCTCATGAGCCTGTGTGTGTGTGTGTGCGCGTGCAGTCATGCATGTATAACTTGGTGTGTATATGCATGGGCACATGTGCAGCGCTGCAGACCAGTGAGCAGGATGAGTTTAAATGTCTGTCATGAATACTTTGTTGTTACACAACATCTCTCACAGTCTGACCTAACCGCTGAGCTACCAGGGAGGATCCCAGGAATGTGATGGGACAGTGGGAATGGTATGAATGATTCATTGGTCATGTGTGTTATGTTTAAGGATACTTAATCAGTAAACAGAGGCACGGAAGGCGTCACGCAGACAACACCACGGGCTGTATGCAGGAGAGGTGTTCGACTTTCTCGTTGGCTTTTATTTTGACATCCAGGGTTCTAAAAACATAGCTAAGAATTAAATATTTTAATTGTTTAGTAATAATGAGATGTAGTTTGCTTGCATTTATGAGGGCATAGAAAGAAGACTGTGCACTCAAGGTGTCCTGTGTCGTGTGTGCTGTGAGGCACTGAGTTATGGCCGGAGTCAAAAAGCAGGGTTACTGTTGTGAAGGAATATGTTGTTAAATCCAAGCAAGTTTAATGTCAGCCAAGGTCTCCTGGCTGTTAACCCTGGACATGATGGCACCACTGCTCCACCACCTTCCTTATGAGGACTTTACAAGTCTGTAAAATGTGTCTGTTCTCTCTCAGCTGTCGGTGTAGCTGCTGGAGGATCATAACGCCAACGCTAAAGAACAACGCACGTATCAGTAGATGCAAGAGGCACCAGACAAAGAGGCATTACCTGCATCAGGATGAGGCTGCATCGCCATATCTGCACGGATTCAGCCTCAAGTGGCCACTAGAGGAACTGCAGTCTTTGGCACTTAGGCCCTGATTGCAGACATAAATGTGAACAGCTGGAAACCCGACGGCTGACTAACCATTCTGTTACTGCAGCCTGTGGTGCATGCACTCTGACCTTTATTTATAATTCCCAAACATGTTGCTGAACATTACATCAAAACTCTGCTGCTTAACCCTGGAACGTGTGAACGTGTCCTATAACTTATTGAGTCCTTTCTCCATAAACTCCATAAACTTCAAAGCTGTAACATCCTGAATAAGAAATAAGAGTTTGTGTCTTTGTCAGAAACCTCAAAATGTCTCTTCATATTCTTTGAATGAAGGAAAATATTAAAGTAGGCCAGCAAACTCAAACTGTGTCTGAGTACTTTGGTCCAAGTACTCGAACAGTCCAGAAGAATATGAAGCATCTTCTGTCCCCTCCTCTCAGTCGCACTGGCAGGACAGCACTCCCTCTTCCCTCCACCGCTAACAGGAGGGTAAAAGCAGGTAATTAAAGGCTGTAGAGACGAGGCAGCAGGTTCACACAAGCTTGCTCTGCCAAAGCTACAGCCCCTCCTGCCAGAGTTTACTCCCAAGTTAACTGTCACAAAGCAGTGGCATCATAATACTTCAAGATGACTGTAGTGCATGAAAGTAACTGGATACTATATAATATCAAATAACTAAATCAACAGTGGGTTACATTATTTGCTAAACAGGAAATTCAGTTCAGGTTTTGGATTATTTTTGCAGGTATTTGGTCAAAACACAAACTAGCACAGAGGTCTCCATAAAGACCTGCTTCTTTTACATAATTTAGTTCCTGATTTAAAGAAAATAATGGAAACTGAATCAAGTTACATCTTGAAGATGTACCATCACTTGTCCAAGACGTCTCATCAGTTCTGCGTCCCAGATGTGTCCGATACCAGTAAATTTCCCTATTTTTGGATTATGATTAAATCCAGCTTCAGAAGCTCATCAACGTCAAAATTAAAATTATGCAGACAAATACTGAATACTTAATCCTGCGGTCAATGAGCAGATGTATTAACTGTAATTTATAAATCATTAAAATAACACGGTATATTTAGCAGAAAACTTCCAACTGAAAAAGCACTTCCTGCTTTTCTGTTTCCTATTGTTGTAATTTTGGACTTTGGACTGAAGGTTGGAAATAGCTTTGCATTTTAATATTGATATAATTAAACAGAAATAATTCCAGAAAAAGGATATAAACAGTTTCAGCTGAATTTCAGCCAGGAGGGAAAATATTTTCTAAACTTTGCAGCCTTTGTTGAGGCGTTTAGTCTGGTAGGCGGTGGGTGTGTGTTTGTGTGTGTGTGTGTATTCTGATACTTACCTGTCGCACCTATGATAACAGTAAATCGAATCTCGCCTCGAGCTGCTGATATTTTACAGATTTCTCTCAGTTCTTCTGCACTTCCAGCCTGCAGCTTCCACTCTGAGTAGGAAGTTTATCATCACCCCTCAGTTCTCTGATCCTCCTCAGCCCACTTCAGGCCAGGCTGCCTATAATGTGCCATCCTGTGCTCAGCCAAACGCAGCTGAGCAAGTTTATTTATTTAACTAAAAAAACCCCATGAAAAATGTAAAAGCTCTTCTAAAAGACTAAACAGAGCTCCTGCTGCCTTTCGGAGATAAGTTAGAGGTCTGTTTCTGTGGTTTTCGGGCAGCTTAATGATATTTAGAAATGTGAATAAACTCTTTTACTTAAACAGAAACAAAGTAACAGTAAAATTAGGATTTGGGGTTTTCTGTGGTTTTAAAAACTGAATGTATTTTGAGTTTTGGACGGCTCACAGAAAACCTTGTTTATCATGTCAGTGATTAATAAACAAACCCACTGTAACATCTATAATAAAGCACTGATGACTCTGGGAAGCAGGGATCTATTTGTGTGCCTGAATGTGGGGTTTAATTGTTTCTTTTTGTTCATGCAGAGCTGACGTTTGTGTATTTATATAACCGCACTGAATGAGTGTGATTGCTCGTCAGCCTCCGGTCTGATGAATGGGAACAGGAAGTAGAAATGATGTGGCGATGCTGCCAAGAAGCCGTCCTGGCCTTCTGAAAGTTGCTCGGGATAAATGTCAAATAATAAAGTGCTGCGTCACCCTGCAGAGCCTTTTCATCCAGATGTACAGTTACATGGCTGCTGGGCGGGGGGGATTAGATGACATCAGTGGTCTTCGGAGGGCTGACGAGAGTTTAGAAGAGGACGATTACGTCAGCCTGGAGCCGGGACTTTAATATTAATGAGCTCGTCTGCCATGACAGAGTTTGTGGGAAAAGCTCTGGAGATGAGAAGCGGGCAGCAGGTGCAGGCCTGAAGCAACAAGAGTTGATGACGAGTCGCTGCACATTTCCCAAAGAGCACGACGAGAACATTTACATAATGTCTGCGAGTACAAATACTCTGATTACACAACACTGTGCCTCGTTCTGTCATGTCAGAGCAAATCTCTCTCAGATTCACTTTAGTTTCATTCCTCTGACTTGCACTCAGCATGTTTGGATTATTTTTAGATGTGAAACATTTGACATTTGGTGTCATGATACTAAGATTAGAGTAAAGCCACCTAAATCTTATTTATTTAATGCCTCAGGGGCGGCTTTGTCGTTACAGTTTTGAATTGTCCTTACATAAATTTGTGTTTCTGTCCCATTCTCACAACATGCTGCTCAAAGTTCCTCTTGAACGCTTATTCATGGATGTGGAGGATGTGATACAGGTTGGTGAGGGGAAAGGGTGAGATGGAGGCAGATGTGTCGTCCCCTGATGGGAGCAGCCAAAAGAAGAAGAATGACGACGTTTCACATCTAAAAGGTCAACTTCACTTTGACCCTTCACTGGGTTGAGATGATATTTGACTGGACTGTGAACTGATGGCATCTTTGTTGCCAGCTTATTAACTTCCTTTAAAGTTCCATCAGAAAACTGACTCTGGACCAGTTTGGATGGAAACTGTGCTTCTTAATTGGAGATGTTGTAGTTTGGGATTTTTAAATTATTTTTCACCTAATTTCCTGTGTTTTGTTTATTTTTTTTTTAAATATTTCCTTGTCTTGTTATTTGTCAGTTTTACTTTCTGTTCCCTCCTTTGTGACTGATCTGTTACTATCGCCTGTGTTGAAATCCTGTCTTTCACCTTCTACTTCCTAGATTGTCTTTTCTTTTTTGCAGTCAAGCTTTCGGAAAATTCCAGCGTTTCTCGTGTTTTTGTTCTTTTTCCTCGTGTGTGACCTTTTCCCTTCTTTGTGGACTTTGCATAGTTCCCTCTCGCTGAATGGCCGCTGTGTTTGACCTCTGCCTGTAAATAAAGACTTGGATTGTTTCGGTTTTTTGCATCCTTGCCGCAAATGTTTCATCTGGGTTCTTTCCCGGGTGAATATTTTCCAGATTTTATGACTTTAAAGATATCCCTTTGTGACCTGCACATTTTACTAACCGATTAACAAAATCAATCATGAAAATAATCATTAATTGCAGCTCTATTGTTTAAGATTTAAACCATTCATTCAATATAAAATGGCAGAAACTGTAAATGTGTCCAAGTAACAATTAAACACATATTCAATTTAACATTATAAGCAACTAGAAAAGAAACTTGTGCATATTGGGGGTATACTTGCTTAAAAATAATAATTAAGCATCTATCAAGATGGATTGGATTCCTAAAGGAAACTCTGATATCTTCCGGGGATCTTAAATTCAGAGAGCTGCTTTCTCCCAAAACAAAACAAAACCCTTAACATCTCATAGCTCGCGGTAAATGTCCCGATGTGGAAATCAGTTTGAAGCTCATGTGTTTTGACTGCTCTCTTGTGCGGTGGAGGAGTTTGTTATGTAACACTCAGGGATGGGAGGCTAAAAAAGAAAGGAGCCCGTGGAGGAGCGGCTCTGACCTGCAGGTGCAGACGCTGTGGGAGGACTGCCTGTTTTTGGCAGCCTGACCCTCCACATGAGTTTAACAGTGTACCCAAACATGCATAATGATCTATGGAGTTCATGCAGAGTCAAGCAGAATAAACCGGATTTAATGATGAACTCCAGCTCGACCTTTTGTGCACGGAGCGTTTGGATCTGTTTGTGCAGATTTCAGTTGGATAAATGTTTCTCAGCGGCTGAATCCCTGTGGGTGGTGCCACTGTTACTGGCTGCATTGTGGTGTAAAGAGCTTCTAAATAAAATTATCCCATCATAAAGATACAATTTTACAACAGCTGCTCATTGTTATCACCATCATGGTATAAATATTGCATTCATGTTTCAAACTAATCCACCGTGACCTGACTGGTGCTTTGCTGCATGATGCGTCATTGCGTTGCAACACCTGGTTTCACTCCTTTTGTTGGGCAACCTTGTGTTTTTTTTTTTTTTGCCCTCAGACTGGACAAGGTTTGTGTCTGTATGTGTGTGTCTGTTCTGTGCTTTTCCCACAATCATACAGTCAACTTCACACTTGGCAGGGATATTTCTGTGGACTCAAAGACACTCAGAGCTGAGACTGAAGTCATGTGAAAAACATTGGCTGCAGCGTGATAAGACGTTCTTATCATCCCAAAAGTTAAGAAATCCCTGCTACAGCAGTGAAAACATGAACACAACATGAGTGTTTGGTCATGTTGTGTTAGAACAGCTCAATAAAACAAACCGACCCCAAATAGGTCAATAAGGTTGAAAAAAAGAAAGACAAAACAACACAAGAAAAACTTAGAGAAAAGAAAGGGGCTCAATTAAAGAGCAAAAACGGAGGTCAACAGTACTTTTGGATGCTGCCTTATTTCCCAGGTGGATCCACAGCTTTGCTTTGGTACAGATTTTTACAGCTGATGCTCTTCCAGATGCATCCATCCCCTTCATGTGAATGGCAGGAGCAGTTTTTATTTGCAGGATTATCCAAATCATTAGTTTTCAGTGTGGTCAGAATGCAGCAGCAGGAGTCCTTAGACGTACACAGAACTCTGACCACGTTACACCAGTACTGAAGTCCCAGTTCAACACAAAATTACCTTTAAAACTGATCTACGAGTTCATAAAGCACTCAGGGGTTTGGTCAGGCGATCAGCTGCAGATCTTTTAAGTGTTCCCAGAATTAGATCGGAGTGTGCTGAAGGTGCTTTCAGTTACTTTGGTCCTGTTCTTCTTTCCTGTTGGCCTAAGGTCACCCAGCACACTCTCAGTTGAATTCTGGTCATCCATCAGTGGGACCAGGGCCTTCAATATCGGGTGAAGTGGGAAGGTTATGGACCCCGAGGAGGAGACCTGGGTTCATTCATTGGGTGGGTGAGTCTGTGTGGCCGCTGGGAGGTGACCACTCAGCTTCCTGACACACCTGTAATCATCAACCAGTACTTAACGACCAGTTGGCGCCTCCAGTCCTTACCTGATAGTCAGCTACTGTTCAGTGGTAACTTGGCTCTTCAGATGTTGTTCTGCACCATATTAACATCTTTGTTTACCCGTCACTGGTTTTCTCCTATCTACCAACTCAACACTCACCTACTCTCTGCCTCTGGACCTCTGCTTCCCTGCCTGCCCTCCTGCATAATCTAACCGGCAACCCCTCCCGCCTACAGACTCTAGCCCTTTAATAAGTAGACAAGCCAGAATGACCTCATTCAGTCTCTTTAAAACAACATCTTTCTGGAGTTCACTTGCCATTTGGATTAAATCCTGTCTCTTACTGATGAACCTTTCCATGGACCCAGCCCCCAGTTCCGGCCTTCCCTGTGACTGGCTCCTGTTGTAATATTTGTTATGAAAAATAAAGACTTTTTTAGTTCCACCTCCACAGTGTCTCCATCTGAGTCCACCACTTTGTTTCAGCCCAACCAGCTCCTGACAACAATTGTGTCTACATTCAAAAACACACTCAAAACCTTTTTATTGTCACAGGTCTACACAGCTGTGTTTGCGTGTATGTTAATGATTTTTCTTTTTTATTGCCTTAAGGCATAGCAGACCTACATGGAGCTATTTTGCCTTTGTTTCACATGCACGCTCTTTTCATTGACTTCTTCTCTTGGGTGTATCTTTGTGTACATTTGTGTGTACACTGCTCTCTTGGCTCAAGGTTGGTGGCACACCTCATTCCTCCTTCCATAACTCGGTCATGCTGCTGGCTGCAGGAATGCAAAGTCGCTGTGCAGGTTCAAATAAATCAGATGGCTTCCCATTTATTAAACACAGAACTCAGGTCAGTCTGAAAGCTTCTCAAATCATCCTGCAGCCCTTATAAACATCCCCTGCTAAGGAAAGATATTATTAGTATTACCAGAAATCAATACCATATTTATTTTTACATGCATACATTAAGGAACTGAAACTAAGCTTCTTTTACATCTTTAGTCTTTTTTGAACAACAGATTATTCAGTAACTGACATGATGACACAAACAAAAGGAAATGCCTGAATGATTATCTTATACTCTCAGTGGCCTGTGCAGTTCTTTTATTGTTGTGTGCATGCAGCTGTGATTGAATTAAAGCAGCAGTTTGTTATGACTACAGTTGTTGGCTCTGATTGTTTGGAGAGGAACCGCTCAGCATTGACGTCAATGCAAATACATATACCCCAAGAAAAAAAAAAAAAAAAAAAAAAAAAAAGAGTTCAGCTGACCGCGGACCTGTGGAAATAAAAATGATTGGTTCACTTTCAGGTCATGCTTAACGCGCCTTTATCCTTAATGTCTGACAGCACCAGCATGTTCCAGCTCTTCGCTGAGTCTGCACAATGTGAGAGGATATGAACAGTTTGGGTGCACAGCTTACATTTTTAATAGTTCTTCCTGCAGCAGCAGCCGGGGTTGGAGGCTCCTTCCTGCATGTCATCCCCCTTCTTGCTCTTCCCAGCTTCCAGCCCATCTTTATTGCTCTTTACTTAATAGATTCTGGAAAAATGGACTCTTAACTTTTAACTAAATCAGCTGTTTCCCAGTTTGTGTCTTTATTCACAGCTAATCTAAAAGGCTTTGGCTTCATAGCAAACAGAGAATGGTATCAATTTAGTGAAGAAGCATTCCTCAAAGTGCCAAGCTCTCCTTTAAAGGTTTAGCTCGGCTTTTAAATAATTTCATCCAGCCAGTGTGGCTCTCCTTTGTTAAAAATAATGTATGACTAAAGCTCCGCTCTGCTTTGCCTGGTTAACTGCACTCACTCTATAATAACTGATTAAAGCAGTCGAGCTGGTGCTGATCAAAGACTTGAGACATTGTTAAAAGGATTACATAAACAAGTGTATAATATGCTTTTGAAGAGCAACAACAATTAAGAAGTCTGAGCTGATGAATTAGTCATCTCGTTATTAAAGGTGCATGTAGGAGAAGTGCTTTTAATTAAAAATGTGAGTGAACATGGGGACCCAGAACTGCATGCAGATATCAGACATGTCCAAAATAAAGGTTGTTAGTTTGTGCACATGATATTAATTTACAGCAGTGGTGTGCTGTGAGGCAGGTCCAGGTGTGCTATGAGATTTTGTGCAATACACTGCACAAAAAGGAGTGAAGAATACATCATTAACCAATTAATCGTCCCTAAAACGAACCCTTTAAAAAACACAAAGTCCAGTCAGTTCTTGAAGTTGCTTTGGTTGTGTGAATGATCAGGGTGTGACATATCAAATCCTCTGATTGAAAAGAGGCTAATACGGAGGAAAATGGATCAGTTTCTTGTGTGAAAAAGTGCAGAAACCAAACCAGCAAAATTATCCATCTCATGGTTTCAGCTGGACTAGAGGGGGTGTCAGCTCCCCTCAGCCTGAGTGTGTCATCTGTCTGGAAAAGATGGGTAATACTAAGATTGTGCTAAACAAGCTAAAAGAGCACTCAGTCTGAACTGAAAGGCAGCAGTACAGCTCGCTGGATTGTCTGAAGATGTTTGATTAAAGCAACGGCGCCAACATTCAGGCTGCTGCCGCTTATATGCTGCTTTTCTACTCTATTTCACTCAAAGTGCTTTCTTAGTACAAACCTCATTCATCCAATCACATAAGTGCTTTTAAGCTAACATTCACACCCCCAATGGATGCATCGGGGACAACTCGGGGTTGCCCAAGGATACATCGACATGCAGATTGGAGGAGCCACGGATCAAACCATCACCTTCTGATCAGTAGACCTCCTGGCCACTGGAGCAGCCACACTGACACAGAGACTTTTTCATGCACATTTGAATAGCCTAAAATTGTGCCTTGAAAATCTGTCTTTCTCTTTGGTGTAACTTGGTTACAAAAAGTCTGAAAAATCTGTTTACAAATGTATTTCGACCCTTTGCTGTGACTCTCTGAACTGTGGTTAAACAGAGCACTAAAGGCTATATGGATGTTCTGGATTTCTATATTCTATCTCATCTCCATGCATTATTGAACAAATGAGCTGATCAGTTCTTGTTAAGATGTTAATATTTCATGCAGTTGTCCTATATCATACACAAAACTTTCATTGTAGGTCAACCTGCATATGAGATGATGGAAACTGCTCCACACTGGTCACCATCTTTAAATCTAGGGCACGCAGACATTTCACGCTCTGCAAGACGAAGTAAGTGGGAGCAGCAGAGGAGAGAGCGGAGGGGCCACGTTCAGCTTTATGCAGAGGAGAGGACACATGGGACTGGAGAAAATGAGAGTTCAGAATATTTCTTCCACTGCTTGCTATGTGTTGCTATGTGTGAACTTTATTGTGATGTCAACAAACTCTTAACATAAGTCAGATGAAGTTCTTCATTCACAAAAGAAAAGTTAACCTAATGCTGACCACATTGTAGTCCTTCTGGCCCCATGCTCTTCCTGGCAAACACAAACACCCACTTCATGTGAAAATGAGTGCATGTAAAAACAGAACAACATGTGGGAAGCATGTGCGGTCACATGTTGAGTGTTCAAGACTTTTCCATGATGTCAAGGCTGCAGAATGGCCCTTTTGTTTTGCCATATTTCATAATGTTCACTGGATGTAAAGACCTCCTGTTTATTTAGATCGCTCGCCACAAGTTAGAAATCTCTTAGGTATTTAAGGAGCATGAAGCGTGCATGGCATTTCCGTAGAAAGGATTTAGTAAAATGCTGTGATGTAACCTGCAGCTGCAGTTTCTGGTTGTAGTATCAGACAAACCAGGTTAACCAGGCATGGTATGCAAAGCATCAAGCCAGGAATAAACAGTGTGACCCAGGCAGGAGTGGGAACATGCGTAAGGAGGCGCCCACAGGAAACCCACAGAAAAGATTCATTTGAATATTTATGAAAAACCTACAGGCGGCTCAGTATACAGCATGACTCGGCCATGGCAGTCTTGACCTACTTCTCTTATAGATGTTAAAGTAAATAAATGGTGTCCATTGCTAACGACTCGAACACTGCTTTTAGCTTCAATTTGCTTTTTGAATTTGTAAAAGGAAATTTTGCCTCAGAAAGAAAAACGTAGAAAAACAAAGTTCATTTAAAAGTTCATATGTGACCAAACCAGTCTGATTTTAATCTAATTCAAAGCAGCAATGCTTTATCACAACATAATATTTGACTGTTTGTGCAATTGTTGTTCTGAATTTAAATAATTTTTTTCATAACTTATGTAACTCTTGACTGACATAAAAATGCCACAGCCTGCCCCATGCTCACCCAGTTCTGTCAACCCTCCTTGAATACATCTCTACCTTTCTCCATCTCCCCCACTTCGACCCCTGTTCCTGCTTCTTTCCACCTCGCTCTCTTTCCTCCATCCTTTCCATCTCACTTCCTTTGCTCTATTGTGATCTGCAGGATGTCCAGTCTGAATGTTATATTGAGGACCTGAATGCAGGCGAACAAAAGGTGAGCTGTTTATCATCAGGCAAAAACACAGGTGTGTGATTAGGGTAACTGGAGACAGCTGGGGAGGATGAGACACAGCTGAATAGAATCACAAAAGACATGTGTCATGGTCCTGGGCTGGTGGCCCTGCGTTTTGAGTTCTTTTAGTGATGTTCTGTTTCTTAGCTTTTCTTACAGTCTAGTTTCTCCGTTTGTTGTAGTTTTGTGTTAATTATTGGTTTTTCTGATTTCCCTGTGTATCTGTCTCCCCGTGTCCTTGTGTGCTGTGTCTGATATCCCTTGCGTGTCAGGTCTTCAGTGTTTGTGTTTCAGGTGTCTTCCCTGTTCAGTTGTTTCCCTGTCTTGTGTCAGCTTAGGTGTTGTAGTTGGGTTCTGTTTAGCCATTTGCAGTTGCAATTTTTTAGAAGCCAACCTGCAGTCAACACACACAAGCAAAAGGTATTGCTGAATTTTAATGTATTTGATTTTTCTGTTCATTCATATTAATTTTTCTACAGTAAAATCATCATTAAAATCAGTTCACTGAACAGTATTTTTCTTCTGTTTTTGCAGTGTTATCAGTTGTCATTCAGTGTAGTTTCTAATAAACCTAAGTGTCTTCATATCTAAATACATTAAAATCTGGAAAACAATTATTTTTTTCTTTTTAGTAAAAAAATGATTTTGCACTTCAATGCAGGCTGTGCAGTGCAGTCGATGCGGTGGTCATGCAAGTGTTGTGTTTAGAGTAGTTTGACTGGGTGAGGACTATTTGTTATTTATGCATTTTTTTGAATGGTTGCTAGACAGCTTGCATTAATGTCACGTACAGTAACATGGACTAAAATGAAAATATCACTGTACTACAATTATGTAATGTCACCTCTTTATATAGGTCCTCAAGTAATTCACAAGGCTGATGGACATGGATGGACCTCAGTTCATTCTATGAGCATCTGGACAGTCATCTATTCAGTGGTTCAGGTCAAATGAGGGAATTAAAGAAATTACACCCATACTGGAACGTCTTCTCAAGGATGTGAGTACATTTCTTTACTTTGAAATTGTTTCAGTGCAATAGAGACTTGAGACTAGAGACTTGCCAGTATACTCAGTACAGTACAGAATCAGCTGGGGTTGTCTTATGCAGAGCTGTAGCAGCTACAGATAAAGCTTGATGAGCCATACCATGAAGATATGGGAAAGAGTTGTTGAAGAGAAATGACAGTCAGTGAGCAGCAGGATGGTTTCATGCAGAAAATGAGCATGACAGTAGAAAGCCAGTAGAAGAGTGAAGGGGGAGGTTTACAAGATGGTACCTGCTGTGATGGATGGTTTGGAGACGGTGGCTCTGACAAAAAGACAGGAAGCAGAGCTGGAGGTGGCTGGGTTGAAAATATTCAGCTCTCCATTGGGAGTGACCGGGATGTAGAGGATCAGAAATGGTGACATCAGAGGGAAACAACTTAGTCTCCAAACTGCTTAAACTGAGCAGATTAGAGAGGCAAGGCTGAGATGGTTTGGACATATGCAGAGAAGGGATAGTGGGTATACTGGACAAAGGAAGCTGAAGATGGAGCTGCAAGGCAGGAGGAAAAGAGGAAGACCTCAGAAGATTCATGGAAGGAGGACATGCAGAGGGTTGGCATGGCAGAGTAGGATGCTCGGGATAGGGTGGGATGAAGGTCAGATGATCCACTGTGGTGACCACTAAACGAAGCAGCTGAAGGAAGGAGAATGTATTAATAGGGATAAGGCAGAAGGATGAAAGAGAGGAGGAGGAAAGATGGAAATGAAAGAAGTGAAGGGGATGGGAATTAGGAGAGAGGGTGAACCTAAATACTAAAAAGGTAGATATGCTGCCAAGTCCCATCTCTGTTCTACTTGTCTTATACATGTAATGTTTGCTTCTTTTATTTTTTTCTTTTACATTCATTATTAGTTTGTATATTAAAAAAAAAAAAATTAAATAAATATTGTCTTGTAAATTTCAAGCATCACTGTGTGGAACCAAAATATGTACTTGAAATCACTTGTGGACTGATGGGCTCATATAATCCTGATGGCAGCTGTATGCTCTGCTGGCAGGCATCGAATCAAAGACAGTTGGGCAGCAGCATTGCAGGGCCTACCAGGGTACGTGAGGAAGAATCCTGAAGATGTGTGAGGTAAGAGTTTATCATTCAAAATCAGACAAAAAACAAAACTAGTTCACATTACATAAGCACTGACACCTTTGTTTTGTTTTTCATGAAGCCTACATATCCTGAGGATGACATCAGGGGAATGATCACTGGAATATTTTATTGGTTGAAGATGAGCAGGAACCTCTTCCAGCTTCCTACAACGATGTCAGCATTATCATCGAGGAAAAACTCATCATAAGTCACCTGCGTGATGCCCCCAATGCCTTTGTGAACCCGATGGGACTGCTGTACATTTTGAACCTTGAATGTCCAAAAGACTTGAAGTACACTTTTGAGGTAATTCAGCGCCTGTTTATGGGAATGACTTTTGACTCGTGTACTGAAGGAGTCCACACTGAAGAACAAACTGTTCAGGGATGGGAAGATGTAATAACAAATTACAGTAGTCCAGCCTAGAAGTAATAAATGCATGAATTAGCTTTTCAACATCACTCTAAAAAAGGATGTTTCTAATTTTAAAAATATTGCACAAATGTAAAAAAGCGGTCCTACATATTTGTTTAATATGTGCATTGAAGGACATATCCTGGTCAAAAATGATTTCTCACAGTGTTACTGGAGGCCAACGTAATGCCATCCAGAGTAAGTATCTGGTTTGACACCATGTTTCTAAGATTTGTGGGGCCGAGTACAAGAACTTCAGTTTTATCTGAATTTAGAAGCAGGAAATTAGAGGTCATCCAGGCCTTTAATGTCTTTAAGACATTCCTGCAGTTTAATAAATTGATGTGTCATCTGGCTTCATGGATAGATAAAGCTGAGTATCATCTGAAAATTTATGCAATGCTTTCTAATAATACTGCCTAAGGGAAGCATGCATAATGTAAATAAAATTGGTCCTAGCACAGAACCCTGTGGAACTCCATAATTAACCTTATGTGTGAAGAAGACTCCCCATTTACATGAACAAATTGGAGTCTATTGGATAAATATGATTCAAACCACTGCAGTGCAGTACTTTTACTACCTATGGTATGCTCTAATCTCTGTAATAAAATGTTATGGTCAACAGTATCAAAAGCTGCACTGAGGTCCAACAGGACAAGTAGAGATGAGTCCACTGTCAGAGGCTGTAAGAAGTTCATTTGTAACCTTCACTAATGCTGTTTCTGTACTGTGATGAATTCTGAAACCTGACTGAAACTCTTCAAATAAACCGTTCCTCTGCAGATGATCAGTTAGCTGTTTTACAACTACTCTTTCAAGAATCATTGAGAGAAAAAGAAGGTTGGAGATTGGCCTATAATTAGCTAAGACAGATGGGTCAAATGATGGCTTTTTAAGTATCGGTTTAATTACAGCCACCTTGAAGGCCTGTGGTACAAAGCCAACTAATAAAGACAGTTTGAACATTTTTAAGATTGAAGTATCAATAATTGGAAAGACTTCTTTCAGCAGTCTAGTAGGAATGGGATCTAATAAACATGTTGCTGGTTTGGAGGAAGTAATTATTGAAGTTAAGTCCTGAAGATTAACTGGAGCGAGAGAGTCTAAACCAGGGGTAGGGAACTCCAGGCCTCAAGAGCCGGTGTCCTGCAGGTTTTAGATGTGTCCCTGATCCAGAACACCTGAATCACATATAGAAGTCATTAGCAGGACTCTGGAGAACTTGACTGCAGACTGAGGAGGTAATTCAGTCATTTGAGTCAGGTGTGCTGGATCAGGGACACATCTAAAACCTGCAGGACACCGGCTCTTGAGGCCTGGAGTTCCCTACCCCTGGTCTAAACAAATACCAGCAGTGCTGAAAGCAGCCGAACATGAAGATAACATTGAGATGGTTTTGTATCTAGTGTTACATCAATTCTTTTTTTTTTTTTTTTTCAGTTAGATTCATCTGGCTTTCCAGGTGTTTCCCCTCATTACATCAAGTGTATTTATTACCTCGCCCACCGAAAAGTGGAGGGACGTGATGTTTTTGTTTCTGTTAAAGATTAACTCAAAAAGTTTTGAAGCAAAAGTGAATGAAACTTTGTGGAAATATTCCTTTAAGGGTCCAAGAACAACATTTTCAGGGTCAAAGGTTAGGGTCACCAAAAATCCACATAATTGGAAAAATTGGTAAAATTTCTTTCTCAAGGATTTATTTTTTTTTTATCCATCCATCCATTTGCTTCCGCTTATCCTGTTAAGGGTTGCAGGTGGGCTGAAGCCTATCCCAGCTGACACAGGGCGAGAGGCAGGGTACACCTGTACAGGTCGGCAGCCTGTCGCAGGGCCAACACAGAGACAACCATTCAGTCACATTCATGCTCTCATTCACATCTGTGGGCAATTTAGTGTTTCCAGTTAACCTAACCATAGTAAGTGCATGTCTTTGGACTGTTGGAGGAAACCGAAGTGCCTGGAGGAAACCCATGCAGACACAGGGAGAACATGCAACATAATCGAACCCAGGCCTTCCAGATGATATGCAAACTGTGAGGCAGCAGTGCTAACAACCGTGCTGCCCCCCCCCCCCCCCCCCCCCTTTTTTTTTAATTATTAAATTAATCATGCTAAAATTTGGTACTGAGGGAAACGATGGCATTCTCTCTTACAGGAAATAACCCAACATTGTCATGATGTTTCTTTTGATGTCATGACGCCATTGGTCAAAATGTTTTGTTTTTTTTTCATTATAACTCAAAAATTATTCAACAGACACTATTTACAAAGATTTACATTTTAAAATGCTAATCAAATTCTTCATCTCCCAGGTCCTGTACAATTGCTTATGTGTAAATATGACATTGATCAATGGTAATATTTATTGGAAGACTTTTTTTTAAATATCACTGATATGTCATTTAACCATACTTAACAGAATTGTGGAAATTTCTTGAGAATTCTAAATAATCACACGCAGAGATGCAAAAATATTGTTCGAGTTTATTTAAATATTCAAGTAAGGAAAAAGTGAGGGAGAGTAGGAGAGAAAAAAGAGGAAAGAGTAAGATCCGAGCAATCAGAATATGATCCCCTATGAACAAGCACTAGGCGACAGTTGGGAGGAAAAAGTCCCTTCTAAAAGGAAGAAACCTCCAGCAGAACCAGGCTCAGGGAGGGGCGGCCATCTGCTGAGACCGGCTGGCTGTGTGTGTGAAAGGAAAGAAGAGGAGAGGATAGTGGGAAAGAGTGAGGAGGGTAGGGACTGAGGCTGGAGGGAGGGCGATAGAAGCAAAGATAGAGGTTGGAGAGAAGAGAGACGAAGAGGAGGCTAATCCTCAGGTGGAGCTGAGGAGGAGAACAATGACCAGATGCCACGTCGTCGGTTCACATTCTGCTCCTGTGATTTCATCTTCTTTGCCTCTTTTTCCTGTCTTTTTTGCCGTTTTCTTTCTTCCTCTTCTCGTTTTTTCATCCGCTTATTTAATTCTTTCACTCTGGCTTCCAGCAGTTTGGTTTCTATTTTATCTTTCTGTTTCAGGAGCTTCTTTATTTCATTACTATCTTCATCCACGTCTGACTGTCCGAACTGCAAATTCTTCTCTTCCAGGTCTTTCAGCAATTTTGTCAGTTCTTTTTTTGCCTGACTGACTTTCTGGGATTCCTGATGCTGTCCATACAGACCTTTCTTTCCCTCTTCCAGCTGTTTTTCTTCACTGAATTTATTTTCTTTTCTTTTTTCATCTTCGAGAGCCAGCATTCCCTGCTCCACCATCTCTCTGTGTGCTGCCTCATTCCACTGAGCCTCAGCTTTCTGAAGGCGTGAAACCTCTGCAGACAAAGTCTCGTTCTCCTCTTGCAGGTTCAGGATTTCCTCGTCTGCCTCATTCCACTGAGCCTCGGCTTTCTGAAGGCGTGAAACTTCTGCAGACAAAGTCTTGTTCACTTCTTGCAGGTTCAGGATTTCCTCGTCTGCCTCATTCCACTGAGCCTCGGCTTTCTGAAGGCGTGAAACCTCTGCAGACAAAGTCTTGTTCACTTCTTGCAGGTTCAGGATTTCCTCTTCTGCCTCATTCCACTGAGCCTCGGCTTTCTGAAGGCATGAAACCTCTGCAGACAAAGTCTCATTCTCCTCTTGCAGGTTCAGGATTTCCTCGTCTGCCTCATTCCACTGAGCCTCGGCTTTCTGAAGGCATGAAACTTCTGCAGACAAAGTCTTGTTCACTTCTTGCAGGTTCAGGATTTCCTCGTCTGCCTCATTCCACTGAGCCTCGGCTTTCTGAAGGCGTGAAACTTCTGCAGACAAAGTCTTGTTCACTTCTTGCAGGTTCAGGATTTCCTCGTCTGCCTCATTCCACTGAGCCTCGGCTTTCTGAAGGCGTGAAACCTCTGCAGACAAAGTCTCGTTCTCCTCTTGCAGGTTCAGGATTTCCTCTTCTGCCTCATTCCACTGAGCCTCGGCTTTCTGAAGGCGTGAAACCTCTGCAGACAAAGTCTCATTCTCCTCTTGCAGGTTCAGGATTTCCTCGTCTGCCTCATTCCACTGAGCCTCGGCTTTCTGAAGGCGTGAAACTTCTGCAGACAAAGTCTTGTTCACTTCTTGCAGGTTCAGGATTTCCTCGTCTGCCTCATTCCACTGAGCCTCGGCTTTCTGAAGGCGTGAAACCTCTGCAGACAAAGTCTCGTTCTCCTCTTGCAGGTTCAGGATTTCCTCTTCTGCCTCATTCCACTGAGCCTCGGCTTTCTGAAGGCGTGAAACCTCTGCAGACAAAGTCTTGTTCACTTCTTGCAGGTTCAGGATTTCCTCGTCTGCCTCATTCCACTGAGCCTCGGCTTTCTGAAGGCGTGAAACTTCTGCAGACAAAGTCTTGTTCACTTCTTGCAGGTTCAGGATTTCCTCGTCTGCCTCATTCCACTGAGCCTCGGCTTTCTGAAGGCGTGAAACCTCTGCAGACAAAGTCTCGTTCTCCTCTTGCAGGTTCAGGATTTCCTCTTCTGCCTCATTCCACTGAGCCTCGGCTTTCTGAAGGCGTGAAACCTCTGCAGACAAAGTCTCATTCTCCTCTTGCAGGTTCAGGATTTCCTCGTCTGCCTCATTCCACTGAGCCTCGGCTTTCTGAAGGCGTGAAACTTCTGCAGACAAAGTCTTGTTCACTTCTTGCAGGTTCAGGATTTCCTCGTCTGCCTCATTCCACTGAGCCTCGGCTTTCTGAAGGCGTGAAACCTCTGCAGACAAAGTCTCGTTCTCCTCTTGCAGGTTCAGGATTTCCTCTTCTGCCTCATTCCACTGAGCCTCGGCTTTCTGAAGGCGTGAAACCTCTGCAGACAAAGTCTTGTTCTCTTCTTGCAGGTTCAGGATTTCCTCGTCTGCCTCATTCCACTGAGCCTCGGCTTTCTGAAGGCGTGAAACTTCTGCAGACAAAGTCTTGTTCACTTCTTGCAGGTTCAGGATTTCCTCGTCTGCCTCATTCCACTGAGCCTCGGCTTTCTGAAGGCGTGAAACCTCTGCAGACAAAGTCTCGTTCTCCTCTTGCAGGTTCAGGATTTCCTCTTCTGCCTCATTCCACTGAGCCTCGGCTTTCTGAAGGCGTGAAACCTCTGCAGACAAAGTCTCGTTCACGTCTTGCAGGTTCAGGATTTCCTCGTCTGCCTCATTCCACTGAGCCTCGGCTTTCTGAAGGCGTGAAACTTCTGCAGACAAAGTCTTGTTCACTTCTTGCAGGTTCAGGATTTCCTCGTCTGCCTCATTCCACTGAGCCTCGGCTTTCTGAAGGCGTGAAACCTCTGCAGACAAAGTCTCGTTCTCCTCTTGCAGGTTCAGGATTTCCTCTTCTGCCTCATTCCACTGAGCCTCGGCTTTCTGAAGGCGTGAAACCTCTGCAGACAAAGTCTCATTCTCCTCTTGCAGGTTCAGGATTTCCTCGTCTGCCTCATTCCACTGAGCCTCGGCTTTCTGAAGGCGTGAAACTTCTGCAGACAAAGTCTTGTTCACTTCTTGCAGGTTCAGGATTTCCTCGTCTGCCTCATTCCACTGAGCCTCGGCTTTCTGAAGGCGTGAAACCTCTGCAGACAAAGTCTCGTTCTCCTCTTGCAGGTTCAGGATTTCCTCTTCTGCCTCATTCCACTGAGCCTCGGCTTTCTGAAGGCGTGAAACCTCTGCAGACAAAGTCTCATTCTCCTCTTGCAGGTTCAGGATTTCCTCGTCTGCCTCATTCCACTGAGCCTCGGCTTTCTGAAGGCGTGAAACCTCTGCAGACAAAGTCTCGTTCTCCTCTTGCAGGTTCAGGATTTCCTTGTCTGCCTCATTCCACTGAGCCTCGGCTTTCTGAAGGCGTGAAACCTCTGCAGACAAAGTCTTGTTCTCGTGTTGCAGGTTCAGGATTTTCCTGTGTGCAGCCTCATTCCACTGAGCCTCGGCTTTCTGAAGGCGTGAAACCTCTACAGACAAAGTCTTGTTCTCCTGTTGCAGGTTCACGATTTCCTCATCTGCCTCATTCCACTGAGCCTCAGCTTTCTGAAGGCGTGAAACTTCGGCAGACAAAGTCTCGTTCTCCTCTTGCAGGTTCAGGATTTTCCTGTGTGCTGCCTCATTCCACTGAGCCTCGGCTTTCTGAAGGCGTGAAACCTCTGCAGACAAAGTCTCGATCTCCTCTTGCAGGTTCAGGACTTCCTTGTCTGCCTCATTCCACTGAGCCTCGGCTTTCTGAAGACGTGAAACCTCTGCAGATAAAGTCTCGTTCTCCTCTTGCAGGTTCAGGATTTCCTTGTCTGCCTCATTCCACTGAGCCTCGGCTTTCTGAAGGCGTGAAACCTCTGCAGACAAAGCCTTGTTCTCGTGTTGCAGGTTCAGGATTTCCTCTTCTGCCTCATTCCACTGAGCCTCGGCTTTCTGAAGGCGTGAAACCTCTGCAGACAAAGTCTCGTTATCGTGTTGCAGGTTCAGGATTTTCCTGTGTGCTGCCTCATTCCACTGAGCCTCGGCTTTCTGAAGGCGTGAAACCTCTGCAGACAAAGTCTTGTTCTCCTGTTGTAGGTTCAGGATTTCCCCATCTGCCTCATTCCACTGAGCCTCGGCTTTCTGAAGGCGTGAAACCTCTGCAGACAAAGTCTTGTTCTCGTGTTGCAGGTTCAGGATTTTCCTGTGTGCAGCCTCATTCCACTGAGCCTCGGCTTTCTGAAGGCGTGAAACGTCTGCAGACAAAGTCTTGTTCTCCTGTTGTAGGTTCAGGATTTCCCCATCTGCCTCATTCCACTGAGCCTCGGCTTTCTGAAGGCGTGAAACTTCTGCAGACAAAGTCTTGTTCTCCTGTTGCAGGTTCAGGATTTTCCTGTGTGCAGCCTCATTCCACTGAGCCTCGGCTTTCTGAAGGCGTGAAACTTTGGCAGACAAAGTCTTGTTCTCCTGTTGTAGGTTCAGGATTTCCCCATCTGCCTCATTCCACTGAGCCTCGGCTTTCTGAAGGCGAGAATTTTCGGCACTCAGGATCTCGTTCTCGTGTTGCAGGTTCAGGATTTTCCTGTGTGCAGCCTCATTCCACTGAGCCTCGGCTTTCTGAAGGCGTGAAACTTCTGCAGACAAAGCCTTGTTCTTCTGTTGCAGGTTCAGGATTTCCCCATCTGCCTCATTCCACTGAGCCTCGGCTTTTTGAAGGCGAGAATTTTCGGCAGACAGGATCTCATTCTCTTGTTGCAGGTTCAGGATTTTCCTGTGTGCTGCCTCATTCCACTGAGCCTCTGCTTTCTGAAGGCGTGAAACTTCTGCAGACAAAGCCTTGTTCTTCTGTTGCAGGTTCAGGATTTCCCCATCTGCCTCATTCCACTGAGCCTCGGCTTTTTGAAGGCGAGAATTTTCGGCAGACAGGATCTCATTCTCTTGTTGCAGGTTCAGGATTTTCCTGTGTGCTGCCTCATTCCACTGAGCCTCGGCTTTCTGAAGGTGTGAAACCTTGGCAGACAAAGTCTTGTTCTCCTGTTGCAAGTTCAGGATTTTCCTGTGTGCTGCCTCATTCCACTGAGCCTCGGCTTTCTGAAGGCGAGAATTTTCGGCAGACAGGATCTCGTTCTTCTGTTGTAGGTTCAGGATTTCCTTGTCTGCCTCATTCCACTGAGCCTCGGCTTTCTGAAGGCGTGAAACCTTGGCAGACAAAGCCTTGTTCTTCTGTTGTAGGTTCAGGATTTCCCCGTCTGCCTCATTCCACTGAGCCTCGGCTTTCTGAAGGCGAGAATTTTCGGCAGACAGGATCTCGTTCTCTTGTTGCAGGTTCAGGATTTCCTTGTCTGCCTCATTCCACTGAGCCTCGGCTTTCTGAAGGCGTGAAACCTTGGCAGACAAAGCCTTGTTCTTCTGTTGTAGGTTCAGGATTTCCCCATCTGCCTCATTCCACTGAGCCTCGGCTTTCTGAAGGCGAGAATTTTCGGCAGACAGGATCTCGTTCTCTTGTTGCAGGTTCAGGATTTTCCTGTGTGCTGCCTCATTCCACTGAGCCTCGGCTTTCTGAAGGCGTGAAACCTTGGCAGACAGGATCTTGTTCTCCTGTTGTAGGTTCAGGATTTCTCCGTCTGCCTCATTCCACTGAGTCTCGGCTTTCTGAAGGCGTGAAACCTTGGCAGACAAAGCCTTGTTCTTCTGTTGCAGGTTCAGGATTTCCCCATCTGCCTCATTCCACTGAGCCTCGGCTTTCTGAAGGCGAGAATTTTCAGCAGACAGGATTTTGTTCTCCTGTTGTAGGTTCAGGATTTCTCCGTCTGCCTCATTCCACTGAGCCTCGGCTTTCTGAAGGCGTGAAACCTTGGCAGACAAAGTCTTGTTCTCCTGTTGCAAGTTCAGGATTTTCCTGTGTGCTGCCTCATTCCACTGAGCCTCGGCTTTCTGAAGGCGAGAATTTTCAGCAGACAGGATCTTGTTCTCCTGTTGTAGGTTCAGGATTTCTCCGTCTGCCTCATTCCACTGAGCCTCGGCTTTCTGAAGGCGTGAAACCTTGGCAGACAAAGCCTTGTTCTTCTGTTGCAGGTTCAGGATTTCCCCATCTGCCTCATTCCACTGAGCCTCGGCTTTCTGAAGGCGTGAAACTTCGGCAGACAAAGCCTTGTTCTTCTGTTGCAGGTTCAGGATTTCCCCATCCGCCTCATTCCACTGAGCCTCGGCTTTCTGAAGGCGTGAAACTTCTGCAGACAAAGCCTTGTTCTTCTGTTGTAGGTTCAGGATTTCCCCATCCGCCTCATTCCACTGAGCCTCAGCTTTCTGAAGGCGTGAAACTTCGGCAGACAAAGCCTTGTTCTTCTGTTGTAGGTTCAGGATTTCCCCATCCGCCTCATTCCACTGAGCCTCGGCTTTCTGAAGGCGAGAATTTTCTGCAGACAGGATCTCGTTCTCCTGTTGTAGGTTCAGGATTTCTTTGTCTGCCTCATTCCACTGAGCCTCGGCTTTCTGAAGGTGTGAAACTTTGGCAGACAAAGCCTTGTTCTTCTGTTGTAGGTGCAGGATTTTCCTGTGTGCTGCCTCATTCCACTGAGCCTCAGCTTTCTGAAGGCGAGAATTTTCGGCAGACAGGATCTCGTTCTCCTGTTGTAGGTTCAGGATTTCTTTGTCTGCCTCATTCCACTGAGCCTCGGCTTTCTGAAGGTGTGAAACTTCGGCAGACAAAGCCTTGTTCTTCTGTTGTAGGTGCAGGATTTTCCTGTGTGCTGCCTCATTCCACTGAGCCTCAGCTTTCTGAAGGCGAGAATTTTCGGCAGACAGGATCTCGTTCTCCTGTTGTAGGTTCAGGATTTCTTTGTCTGCCTCATTCCACTGAGCCTCGGCTTTCTGAAGGTGTGAAACTTCGGCAGACAAAGCCTTGTTCTTCTGTTGTAGGTGCAGGATTTTCCTGTGTGCTGCCTCATTCCACTGAGCCTCAGCTTTCTGAAGGCGAGAATTTTCGGCAGACAGGATCTCGTTCTCTTGTTGTAGGTTCAGGATTTCTTTGTCTGCCTCATTCCACTGAGCCTTGGCTTTCTGAAGGCGTGAAACTTTGGCAGACAAAGCCTTGTTGTCCTGTTGCAGGTTCAAGATTTCACTGTCCCTCTGCTGAAGCTGTTCTTTCAGCCTCTTCATTTCCAGTTCAGAGTCCCTAGACTCTTCCTGAGCCTCTGAACAAACCTGGTCCCCCCAAAAATCCGTTTTGGATTCCAGCAGTGAGCTCATCTTGGTGATTTGCTCTGTAATTACTACTGCTTCATCAGTTAGCTTTCCAAAGTGAATCTCATATTGGGCCAGCTTGGTTTGCATGTCTGCGCTTTGGACCTTCAGCTTCTTGATGTACCGTTTGAATTTCTTGGCTTTCTCTTTTAATTGGTTGTTTTCAAAAATGACTTCGTGAAAGTCTCTCCAAATCCAGCTGAGATCACACGTACTTTCAGGGTTTTGGTACAGGTTGGTCATATCTGACATTTTAATGAGAAACACAATAGTATATCTGGTATAAGAAATAAGATGATGTGTTTGTCTTCTCTTTGTCTGATTTGTCTGCAGAATAACAAATTCGTTGTTAATCGCTCTTGATGGTAGGTACTTGCGGAGTGTTTGTCCAGTATGCGGGCTGCCCGTTCTACACAGGATTGCGCTTTGTTTCTTTCTAAGATGATGACGTAATATTGCCTTTAAAGTGTGGAAAAGGTCCAGTCTACAAAAACATTCCATGCCCCGCCCATTGAGAATGGAGCCCCACCCACCTTACTCTTGACTTCCTGCCTGTCAGGTCTGGCAGTCATATTGTGTGGACAGTTAATAGAAATGAATGAATAAATAAAATAAAAACACAAACGTTAACAAGAGGAGCCTATAGAGAATTTATAGAGATTCTGTACCATTCATTAATTCAGTTTTATTTCTGTAGCTCCAAATTGCAACAACAGTCACCTCAATGCGATTGATATTGTAGGTAAAGACCCTACAATAACTACAGAGAAAACCCAACAGTCAAAACGACCCCCTATAAGCGTGTAAAAACTCCCTTTTAACAGGAAGAACCAGCAGAACCAGGATCAGGGAGGGGCAGTCGCTGTCTGTGTTTACCTCTGTGCTGCACACAGATGGTGCAGTAGTTTGGTTTGGACCGTTAAGTGTATTTGCTGCACAAGAAAGGGGAGCGTGCTCTCCCACATTTGTGCGCTTCGGCTTCCCTGTCCAGACGACCCAGATAGCAAAGCATTTCGGGCGGACCCGCTCTCAAGTCAGCCCAGGCTGTTCCTCAGTTCTGGCCCTCCGGAGAGGACCCGGTCTGCCTACGGACAGCGGCTCCGCTCCGGGCCCACGGCAGAGCCCCTTCAGCAAACGCGCCGTTTTTTTGTTTTTTTTTTCTTTTTCAAAAGTTACCGGCTGCTCTCACAGAAAGCAGGGCGCGGGACGGCAGCGCTTCTCTACGGTAAGAACTGTAAACTGTTCTGTTAAATGTGCTTCATTCATAGCGTTACCTGTTCAGTAAACTTGTCCTGGTGGGAGATCATGAAAGTAACTGCTTTATTTGTTGTTTTTATTGAGAAATTTGAGATTGTGCTGGTGGAGTTAGCTTATAGCACATTAGCTACCGTCATAGTAGCTAACATAGATGGAAGCTCTGAGTTTAAAAGTTCAAAAAGCCCCTCAGGGATTTATTTCACTGGGGCAGTTAAGGTGGGTGTCTCGGTAGTTTGTCATACCGGGCTAGGAACATGAATGATTTTATTGACCCTTTCCAGGACCGACTACAGGTAAAGTTAAGGTAGCACAGCTAATCTGGGAGCATCTGTCATGTAGCTAGATAGACAGGGGGGCCATATAAGTCATCTTCTGAATGCTTTATCACACTGGGACATGTTTGATGAAGGCAGAGACTGAGGTATGATCTGCAAAAGATCATAAAATGAAATGTATTTATTTAAATTCAGCTCCTCATATTAACTGACCTTGAGCTCATCCATGATCCAGTTATTGCTTCCTTGTTGCTGCTCCTGTCTGTACACATATATCCTGTTATTTCCCAGAGTTAAAGAACAACAATGGAGCAGAACCTGGATGGTGATCTGAACGGACTCTAGGACATAGAAATGTCATCAGTTTCTTTCAGGTGAATCATCTCTATTCATATTATACCTCTATGCTGTGTCGCAGCCTGCAGCTCACTGCTGATCTTATTCAGGCGGTCTCATCTCTGCATGCTGCCTAATTAAGGTCAATACAATCTGAACTGCCCATAGGCGTGAGTGTGAAAGGTTGTTTGTCTCTCTGTGTTAGCCCTGTGACAGGCTGGCGACCTGTTCAGGTTGTACCCTGCCTCTCACCCTATGACAGCTGGGATAGGCTCCAGCTGCTGGTGGATGTGAACATGGAGGAGCCAGAAAGGAGGAAGAGCTTTGATACCAGGTCAGCTGTGAGCCTCAGGGGTCATCATCTTTGTTATTTAAGTTTAAAGGTGTTGTTGCTCATGTGTTAACTAATCTTGAGGAGCTGTCTGTAGTGAGGGCAGTGAGTCTGTTACCTTGCTTGTGTCTTTCTGACCATTTGACAAACAGAAATGTATTTCATGCTTGAGCAAATGAAGCTTTTTAAAATATATAAAAGCAGGCAGATATCAGTCAGTCAGCACATTTTACTGTGAATCTCACATCTGACACACTAATTAGAGTGTTGCTGAGTCAGCACATTTGTTTTAGACATTTATTTGAGGAAATTTTGATTCTGTATTATTATTGTTAAAGAACCTCACTGCATGTTTTCTTGCATGATTATTGTTGTCTTGTTTTTCATTTATTTAGCCAGCCAGAGTTTTCACACTGGACCAACGGTGCTTGGTAGCTTCATCAATAGGAACACACACTTGTGCATATGTAATATAACACATTACTTATGTATTACTGTAGGTATTATATGATACTGATTGAAGTTTTTTGTCCCTCTCTGCTCTCCACTATAGATTTCCTCCATCCTGGCTCCCTTCCTGTGAAGATGTTGGAGGAAGATCAGTTAGAGCGGGAAGAATGTGGGGAAAAATCAGCTGGATGCGTGGAAGATGTTCCTGCTGTGTGAGTCATGTTTAAAAGAGTCTGCAGCCACAGAGCAATGCTGTCACCAAACTGACTGTTTCTGTTCTGCTCTTTCAGTTCTGCTGTCTCTTTAATTCTTAGTTTCCTCTCGCTGCCTCTTGTGTTTATATTCATAGACATACATACGCAGACGCCACATTGAGCGGGGCGGCCCGTTGCTGTGACACATCAGCGCGTCCGCCATATTGGATGTGGCAGATCTGCCACTAATCCAAGTAAATGGACTGAACTTCACGAAGCGCCTTTCTACAAAGTTCTGTATGTTTCACTCACACATTCAAACATGCACTTAATCTGATCATTTTAAATGTTAAATAATCCAGGTATGTTAGGGTGCAGCAGCAAACCAGCGTCTGTATTTCTAATGTTTTTATCAGTGTTTACAGCTGTTTGTAACGCTGTTACTGTGATGATAAATGTCTACAATAACCAGATCCTGACATGGAGATATGACATCTGCAGGTTTATGAATAAAAAAAACATTTTTATATTCACTGATTTTTAGCAATTTCCATCCATCCATCCATTCGCTTCCGCGCATCCTGTTAAGGGTCGTGGGGGGGGCTGGAGCCTATCCCAGCTCTCACAGGGCGAGAGGCAGGGTACACCCTGAACAGGTCGCCAGCCTGTTGCAGGGCCAACACAGACTGACAGACAGCCTTTCACACTCACATTCACACGCTCATTCACACCTATGGGCAATTTAGATTAGCCTATTAACCTAACCCCAGTAAGTGCATGTCTTTGGAATGTGGGAGGAAACTGGAGTACCCGGAGGAAACCCACGCAAGCACGGGGAGAACATGCAAACTCCACACAGAGAGAGGGAGAGGCCTGGGCCAAGGTGGAATCGAACCCAGGCCTTCCAGATGGTATTCTAACTGTGAGGCAGCAGTGCTAACCACTGCGCCACCGCCATTTTTAGCAATTTAAATAGTAAAAAAGTAAAACCAAAAAGAGCTTTTTCCAACAAAGTGCTTCATAAATTAAATGTAGTGTTATTATAATCACACAAATGCAGAAACAGAGTGAGGAGCAGACAGCAGCAAACAGAAGGTCTGAAGATCAGTCTGTATCAGAGTCGTTAGCTCAGGGTGATGCAGTTCAGTAAGAGCTTCATTGTTTGGAGGCTGGTTTCAGTGTGAGACTACATGGTATTATCTGCAAGTTGTTTTCAAAATTTTGTTATCGCCAAATACAATTTTTTAAAAAAATAGTTCACTCTTACCTGTGAAAGGTGAGCCCATGTGATCCAGTTTCGACTGTAAAATGATTTGAACAAGCACCAGAGTGATGCAGCACTCTGTTTATTTTTGCCACATCCAATAAGGAGGGGATCTTGACGTCAGTGCTCAGCGTCTGCGTGTATATGTCTACGTTTATATCGTCTGTATTCAGTTCAGAATGGGTGGATGCCTTCCCTGAGTTTAGCAGCATATAAAGCTGCATGTTTCTAAGTTCAGTCTTGTCTCATGAGTCTGCATTAGGATCCAGTTCCTGCCTTCCACACAGCGCTTTATGGTGACTGACTCATTTTTACATTACACTTGTTATTATGGAGGAAAAAATCTACTTTTAGCTGCGACAGCTTTGCAGGGTTTTCACAGCAGTGCAGGATTATCAAGTTCAGTGGTTCCACATTTTACTGACATCTAATAAGACCTCAAACACAAAGATCCTTTTGTAGCAAATTATTGAGTAAGCACATTCTTAATTATTATATTGATGCATGGGTGGAAGGTTTCAGGCATTTTTACCCTTCTTATAATTAGACGAGGGCTGCAACAATTCTTTGAATAACTGAAATAATAAAAGAACTGATAGTTGTAGACTTCATGCTTTAAGGCTGCTGCTGACACCAACACTGTAAACTGATGTGTTCAAAGGAAGTTCATTGAAGTGTTGCTGCTTGTGTGATCACAGATGCAGAGTCGTGTTTCCCAGGCTGCCCCTGAACACATCCTAAAGCCTGCAGCAGACAGATGGAGGTGTGCTGCTGACCCTGTGCAAGAAGATGCTGTTACTGCTGCTCCACAGACACACAGATTTGGATGGAGGACTTTATGGAGCCAGAGCTTTTTATTAGACATGTGACACTGTGACATTTCCTAAAAACTGGACTCACAGATGAAGCAGAGATTCAAGTCCAGAGATGCAAACAGAAGGTGAAGCAGTTTCTTACTCGCTGAGTCAAACTCAGTTCTCAGTGGTTCCCACACATTTACACTCTTTCTGTGGGGTGGGTGGATGTATGAGGATGTTTTATAACTCCAAACATGAACTGAAGACGGTCTGACTGCTTTCCTTAGTTTGGTTCATGTAAATAATGATTTTGAGCTTAATTGCCTCAAACTGATGTCTGAATGTCTGAACTGTTGTTAAAGTGTTGCCACAGTTTATGACCATTTCCTTTCTGAAGTCATTGTTCAGTGAACATCACACTGATGGGCTGCAACAAGCTCCCTTTTTATTGAGGATTTCATTATTTCTACTTTACTGGATACAAAATGTTTTAGAAGGTTTCCAGACAGAAACATCAGCTTTGCTTTAATGTAAACATGTATAATCTGATCTAAGATAAAGCGTCACTGATGGATGATGGCTCTGACAGCCACAGCAGAGTTAATTTATTAATACAAGCCCACTTTTACTCTTTGACTTTAAATAAAAGCTAAAATTGTAGCATTTGAGTTTGGGAGTTCATGGTTTTCTTTGTTTCTCCCTGTTGACGTTCATGTGTGTCCTTATAATATTACACACATTTAGCATGCAATGCTGCTGTCTTGTGAAAAGTTGGTTGTTGAATATATTTCTTTTAAACGGCATCTTTTGTTGACTTTTTATTACACAATAGTCACTCTTGTACCTTGAATCTTGCACCTGACAAAGTATGAAAAACTAATACTGAAACTAAACTAAAACTAAGCATTAAACCTAAAATAAAAATGGGCAAAACCACTCTGAAAACTAATTAAAACTAACTGAATTAAAGAAAAAAAAGTAAAAAACTAAAACTAAACAATAATGTAAAATCCAAAACTATTATAACCCTGCTTTGGACATTGTTCCAAAGCTTTTGTGGTTTGTTCAGATGCAGCTTTGCAAATCTAAGCCATGCACTCATGTTTCTGAGAGAAGCAGCTTTCTTCTGGCAGCCCTTCCAGTCACGCCGTACTTGTTCAGTCTTTTTCTAATTGCACTGTCATGAACTTCAACATTTAACATGCTAACTGAGGCCTGTAGAGCCTCAGATGTAGCTCTTGGGTTTCTTGCAGCTTCTCTGAGCATTGCAGGCTCTGACATTGGGGTGAACCTGCTGGGACGCCCACACCTGGGACGAGTGTGGCATTGCGTTACACACCTGAATGCTCCAGACTAGCAAACTTGCTGACGATCAGTTAATGAACTGTATTTGATTAGCAGCACCTGGTTGTTACCTATGATGGGGGCTCTGTAGCTCAGGAGGTAGAGCAGGTCACCTGCTAATTGGAGGGTTGGTGGTTTGATCCCTAGCTGCTCCAGTCTGCATGCAAAGTGTCCTTGAGCAAGATAATGAACCTTTCTTTTTCACGTCTGTATCTGAGTTACTGCACCTGTCAGAAGTAAAAAGGGAGAAGAAAAATATTCATGGCAGGTACTAATACCTTATATTATACTTAAATAGCCTTAGTTACATTCCATTACTGGCGAGATATTTTAAAATTCAAAGCAGAGAAAAAAAAACGTGCAAAATAAAATTAAACGTAAATGTTTCCGATGCAGTGTGCAACATTAAACGCTGCCTTGCGCGCTTTGTCTGCGGTGCAGTATCACACAATGAAACCAGCTGCTGCTGAATCAAATTTGCATTATTTTCTCACAGGACTCGAGTGTCCCATAAAACTGGATTTTTCTTTTTGATTCAGTGATCTTTAAGCAAAATGTGAAGACAACTGCGACACCAAGTGCTTCATGAGAGGGAGCATTAAAATGTCTAGATATGTCACATGGCACACACTCGCGGAGGCAGGTCGCATTTTATTCTTTCACCTGTGCACCTGCAGTTTGGACGCAGCTGATGCTTTCATCCGCTTTGAAAGCCTGAAAATCACAGTGTTGACTTACGTGGCCTCTTTTGTAGCTGACAAAGGCTGCTGCTCAGCATTCAGCCCAGGATGATCCACCTTTTGTACCTGATATTTGACTTCAGATTTGAGGCCTTTTTATGTGACCTGTTCATATTACATTATGGATTATGTGACATTCAGAGAACAGCTATGTTGACTGTTTAGGAGGACAGGAGGACATGATGCTGCTGTACTGAGAGGACTGTGCCAAATGCACGTCTATCTTATGAAAGCCCTCGAATGTCGCTGTTGTCCCTTTTGGTTTACAGTCATGTATTGAATCCCTGCAGAGCCAACACTCTAGCATTGTTGTTTGCATTTATACTGTGTGCACGCTGGTGTGGTGTGCGCTGCTCTGCCATCACGGGTGAAGTCGAGCTGTTAGATTTGGAACAACAACAAAAAAAGTCTTGGATAATAATTACTTTTCAGAAACGGCTCAGCCCACACACATATTGTCCAAAATTAAGCTTTGAAAACACTATATGTCTGCAGTGGTAGAATACCAGCTGTTTTAATTAGCATAACGAGGAAGCTACAATTACACCTTATAACAATTTGTTTAACAAAAGTTATGATTATCATATGCTGTGTTTTCCTGCATATTACTTCTAAATAGATATATCACAGTTGTAGGGTTGCAGTTGCATTTTTTTGGGTAGAGCATATAGTGCACATTTCACACAGGAGTACAGGTCAAGCTTAACTCAGCAGACTGATAACTTCCCTGCAGTGTGTTAAACTCTCAGGGCTGCTATCGTTACACTGAGATAAAATGAGCTTTCCCTTTATAGCATGAAGAGCTCACTCATACAGGAGGGGCTCAGAGCCGCTGCTCTTCCACAAGGAGTGATTAGAGCCGGTTCAGAAGGAATACCTCCTCGACGCCTCCTATAGGTGATGTGTTTTTGGCAATGGTCTGAGTGAAAGGAGACCCTGGGGCGGACAAGGAATGCCTCTGTGTCTCCCTGAAGAGCTGGAGGAGGTCTGCTTAAATTGCTGCCTGTGCAACACAGACCAGAAAAAGCAGCAGAGCATGGATGGGTGAAAGGAGCCCACACTAAATGTTTTCCACAGGGTCATCTTTTCAGCATTAGTCACACCAGAAAGAACTCATTGCACAGCAGAATCTCCAACATTAATAAATTCCCAAACATAGCTCCAAGGAAGGTTTTCCACCTCACCATTTTTTTATTTATTTATTTATTTTTTTGTGAATATGAAGGTAAATGGAGGTTTTTGCACTAACTTAGACATGCAAGTTCTCTTAAAGTGGACTGTTGATGATTAAACTGTGCTAATTAATTTTCTCCTGATTAACTATTGACTGCTTGCTTCGGCTCTAATCCTTTACATAAGTTAAAACTGGTTAAACACAGAAAAAAAAATGCTGAGTCACTGGAAGAATCTTTGGACAAACTAATCGTCTCTACCGCTCAGGCAATCCTGTGAGGATTACTGTACATGATCCAGTCTGTGTCCCTCTGTCTGACCTCGCTTACTGACAGAGCGCGACCCAAGTTGTGCAACCCGAGGGGGGGCTCGCTGCCAGCAGGTCTGCTCCATCCAGCCGTGACAGAAATGTAACCCTT